>NC_044321.2:108903977-109503977 GCF_007474595.2 Lynx canadensis | reverse complement strand
TAAAAAAGACAGACAATAGCTAGTATTCACGAGGGCGCGGAGGAACTGGAACCTTCGTGTATTACCGATGGGCTGTAAAATGGTGCAACCACTTTGGAAAACAGGTTGGCGGCTCCTCAAAAAATTAAACGTGGCGTTATCATATGTCCCAGCGATTTCGCCCCTAGGGACCTAGCCAAGAGAAACGAGAACGTGTGTTTCTCCGTAAAAATGTTCATAGCAACATTGTTCATAACAGTCAAACGCAGAAACAAACTAAACGTTATTCAAGCGCAGAATGGATAAGTAAAAGGTGGTATTTTCATACTTTCGGTTCCATTAGTATGAAATGTCCAGAATAGGCTGATCTATAGAGACAGACGGTAGATTAATGTTTGCCTAGAGCGCGGGTTTGGGGGGGGGGTGGGAATAGGGAGCATCTACTAATGGCTGCAGCGTTCTTTTTTGTGGTGATGACAATGTTCTAAAACTGATTGTGGTGACGATTGCACAACTCCGTGATTATACTAAAAACCACCGAACTGTATACACTGTAACTGGGCGAATTGCTTGGTATGTGGGTTATATCCCAATAAAGCTATTAAAACATGAAAATCTTCTGCCGCATCTACAGAAATCACAGACTTATTTCACAAACATCGATGGAGCACCTACTATATGCCCTGCATTGTGCGAGGTGCCTTTCGAGGCAAAAAGCTAGATTTTACATCTGGACTGTCTCAAAGAGCTTTCAGTACAGGATGTGTGGGCATCAGTGACTATAATGCATTGAAGAAAGTGGAGACTGAACCAAAGAGATACCAAAAGCTATGATGAGGGTAAGATACATTCTTTTTTTTTTTTTAAAGGTTATTTAATTAAGGGCACCCGGGTGGCTCAGTCGGTTAAGCGTCTGACTCTTGATTTTCGGCTCAGGTCACCATCTCACAGTTTGTGGGATCGAGCCCCACGCTGGGCTCCATGCTGGCAGCATGAAGCCTGCTTGGGATTCTCTCTCTCCCTCTCTCTCTCTGCCCGTCCTTCGTTCTCTGTCTCTCTCTCTCTCAAAATAAATTAAAATAAAGAGTTTATTGAGTTTATTTATAAAAGCTTTTTAAGTTTGTTTATTTTGAGAGAGAGAGTGTGCGCACAAGTGGGGCAGGGGCCGAGAGAGAGAGAGAGAGAGAGAAAGAAAGAGGGAGAGAGAGAATCCCAACCAGGCTCTGTGCTGTCAGTGGGGAGCCCAACGTGGGGCTTGATCCCACAGTCTGTGAGATCATGACCTGAGTCAAAACCGACTGAGCCACCTAGGCGCCCCAAGATAAATTCTTAGTGGAGGTACCACTTGGGGTATTGAAGGGTAGTGGCATTTTGGCAGGCATAGTTCAGTGGGAGAGGCATTCTATCTGTGTGTGGGGTGGCGAGGCAGGGATGGGGGTAGCAACACACAGCAGGAACAGTGGAAATGAGAAGCGCCTATTGTGTTTAAGAGATGCCACGCATCCCAGTCGACCTGGAGGTAAGACCTGGGATGTAGTGACACCCTAAGGCAGCACAGGCGGGTTGGGTCATTATCTGGAGAGCATTGAATGCCACGCTCACGGGTTTGGACTTGCCTCACCGGGCAAGAGAGAAACACGAAGGCTTTTGAGCAGGGGGGTTACCCTTGCCCCCCACACTACCTGTACCCCAGCCTGAATCACCCTCACCCTCACCCTGAATCACACATTATCAACTGCACATCTTGTCCTCCAGCGAGAGATCTGAGCAAGTGAACTAGAGAGGCTTGTGACCCGACACCAGGCACAGCACAGACGAAGCTGGACGGTCAGAACAATAGGCATAGTTTGTCTCTCGTGTATCTTTCTCTGAAGCTACGGGTGGATCTGTAAGAGGAGGAATTTAGGGTATGTGGATGATATATAAGGTAAAAGAAAATGAAGCAAAAGGTAATTAGAAGTTCCAGGAAAAAATACATTACAAGACAGAAAAAAATCATATTACTTGACTCCACAGTAAATGATATTAACATAGTTGTAATGGTATAAACACTTTTTCATTTTATTTTATTTTATATTTTATTTTATTTTATGTTGTTTTTTTAATGTTTTTTTTATGTTGTTTATTTTACGTTGTTGGGGAGCCACCGACACTTATTTGATTTTATTTTGTATTTATTTTTTAATGTTTTATTTATTTTTGAGAGAGAGAGCGTGAGCGAGCAGGGGAGGTGCAGAGAGGGAGGGGACAGAGGATCCCAAGCAGGCTCCACACTGGCAGCAGCGAGCCCCATGCGGGGCTCGAACTCACAAACCATGAGATCATGACCTGATCTCATGAGGTTGGGTTGCTCAACTGAGCTGAGGTTGGATGCTCAACTGACTGAGCCACCCAGGCGCCCCAACACTTGTTTTATTTTAAAGTATAATTACTTACAACTAGATAGTGTAAGATTGTTAGATTTCATCTATGTAGTCCTCTCGTAGCATAACAAGAAATCAATAGATGATGTCTGAAACCGATGAACTCAGAAATACCAACAAAAACATACTGTAAAGAAATGTGGTCATAATTACTAGAAGGAGGAGCAGAAGGTATTTAAGTGGTTGCTTCTGTGGAACAGAACTAGGGTGTGATAAAAGGTGAGTAGGGGAACTGTGGCTTTTCATTGTGTGATATTTGATTCTGAATTAATTTTTTGTAGTATTCATATATTAACAGATATTTTAAATGATGTGTTTATAAAAAAAAAATCTAACTGTGGATCTGCTGTGAAGTTTCACCTGGGGACGGTTGAAACCTAATGAGAAGGATAGTATGAAAGTCATGACAAGAGATACTAAGGGCCTGGGGCGCCTGGGTGGCTCAGTCAGTTAAGCGTCTGACTTCGGCTCAGGTCACCATCTCACGGTTGGTGGGTTCGAGCCCCGCGTCGGGCTCTGTGCTGACAGCTCAGAGCCTGGAGCCTGCTTCGGATTCTGTCTCCCTCTCTCAAGGTCCCTCCCCAACCAGTGCTCTGTCTCTCTGTCTCTGAAAAAATAAATAAATGTAAAAAAAAAAAAGAGAGAGAGAGATTAAGGGCCCGAACTAGGCTGGTTAGGCAAGCAAATGTTCAACCAGATTTGTTCAATTCACATTCATCCAGACCTTCTTCTGTCTCATTACAGTGTTCTCTCTCTCGTCTCTCCTATCCCAAGAAAAGACCAAAGAGGGTGGAGCCATTTCATCTGACAGAAAGCAGGGTGACAGCTGGCTTCAGGAGCACAGAGAACTGTAACGCTGATGTGTGTGCTCGCAGGTAGAAGGTTACAGGCAAGGGTGCATAACGCTTGTTCTATTTGCCCCCAAGAGCTGGAGGCTTCCCAAGATTCCATTCTCTTTATCTTCAGCAAATAGATTCTGATCAAATGCAGAATTGAAGATCCAGATATTTTCAAACAGGGTGTTTTCATAGAATTGTGTAGAGGAGCCCCACAAGCTTTCCTGGAATTTGAGAAAGCCATGGTTCAAGAGGCTAAGTGCCTGAGAAGTATTCTATCGAGTTATACAACCGTCTAGAAGCAGTGCCCAAGGAACTCTGCATCGAAGTATTACAAAATAAGAAACAGAGATGTTGGTTACCCCATGGTTGCACACAACCGAGTGTATATTTAGTCTGCAAGCCCTCCTCCCGAGTCCTCTTGGAACTCTGAAGATTGCCCTTGGAAGCAGAGGTTTCGATGGTAAAAGACGCCAGCACGGTTAGATTGTACGTAAGCCCTGCCATCTGAGCAATCGCCAAGCAGGTTATAGATTAAGTGAATTCAGCCATGTGTGGTGGCTGCAAATCCCTAGACATTTAAGTTTAGGGTCTGGTTATTTGAGTGTGTCATGATATTGTATGTACAGACTAAACAATATCTGTTTGCTGCACAAAGACAAGTTACCGAGGCAAGAAGCCAGCTACAGGGGAGGAAGACGAGAATCACGACAGTGGCTTTGGGGTGCGGGGTGCGGACTACGCTTGGTTTCCATCCCTCCCTCCCCCCTTGCCCTCATCGATTTCTCAGTATCCCAGCCAGGTCCACTCTGCCCCAACCCTGAGGGGCTGTTCCACCTCAAAGAATTTCACCCTTGAAACTTGGGATCGTCCCAGTTTGCTCTAACTTGTAGCAGTTAACCCTGCTAAGTCCTGTTACCCTCTGGAATTTCTAAGCTAGTCGATGCAGCTTGTATTATATGGTTTGGGTTCATTGCTACTTTTAGAATATGAAAAATACTTTTTTAATAATTGAAACAATTTTTTTAATGTTTATTTATTTTTGAGAGAGAGTGAGTGGGAGGGGTAGAGAGAGAGAGAAGGAGACACAGAATCCGAAGCAGGCTCCAGGCTCCGAGTGGTCAGCACAGAGCCTGATGTGGGGCTCGAACTCACGAACCGTGAGATCATGACCTGAGTCGAAGTCGGACGCTTAACCGACTGAGCCACCCAGATGCCCCTGAAAAATATTTTTTAAATTAGAAGTTGGGAGAATGCTCAAGAATGAGAGACCGTTTGTATTTTCACCATGGGCACAAGGCATAAAACATGTCTCTCAACATTGCAGCTGCTAAGTAACGCAGCCAGGTTCCCAGTCTCCTAAATGTTTGCTTATGTGCCTCTGCATTCCCATGATACCATTCAAAAGTTCTCCTGAAGTCCCCCACGATTTAGGTGCACAATAGGAACAGGAAACATCATTTCCCATTTATTCTGATTCCTTTTGCGATAGACCGAATGTTTGTGCCCCCTTCCATTCTTATGTTTGAGCCTAACCCCCAATGTGATGTATTAAGAGGTGGGCCTCTGGGAGGTGATGAGGTCATGAGGTGGAGCCCCCACGATGGCTTTAGTGACCTTATAAAAGAGACCGCAGAGAGCTCCCTCACCCTTTCCACCATATGAGGACACAGCAAGAAGATGGCTGTCTGTGAACCAGGAAGTGGGCTCTCGCCAGACACTGAATCTGTCAACACCTTGCTCTTGGACTTCCGGCCTCCAGAACTGTGAGTAATACATTTCTGCTGTTCATAGAGCCACCCAGTCTGTGGTCTCTTGTTCTAGCAGCCCAAACAGACCAAGGCATCTTGGGAACCGGGAGCCAACACCATCGCCATTCTAGACTAGACAGTTCAAAGCAGGAAGGGTTTGCTCAAGAAGAGGTGAGTGTGGTGTTTTGTCCTAAACGCTGAGGTTCTGTCATTCATCCAGCGTTGGGGCCTGTGCTGGGTCCTGGGGCTATGGGAGTGGACAAGGCAGGTCTCTTCCCTGCCCTCATCACGCTCACAGTCTAGTAGGGAGAGACAGACCCGAAACAAGAAAACAAAGGGAGAGCATTTCAGGGTGTGAGCAGAACTATGGCGGACATAAACAGGGAGGTATGGTAAGAGTCACCGGTGGTGGTGGGGGGGACTATTACGGAGGTTCAACATTTTCCTTTTGGTTATGACGGCCTTGCCCCGAGAACTTTTCAGTCTAGCGAGGGAGACAGACTAAAAACAAGTAGACCAAAAAAAAAAAAAAAAAAAAAAAAAAGAACCTAATTGCGGGTTATGACAAAAGAAACAAACAAAGAAACAAAGGGTGGTCAGAGAAGGTCTCTCCCAGGGGGTGCTAATTCAGCTGAGGCCTCGTGGGGGAGAAGGAACCAACGAGCCCAGAGCTGAGGAAAGAACATTCCAAGCAGCGGGAACAGAAAATTGGAAGTCTTTAAGATGGGGGAAAGCAGGTCATTTTCAGAAAGGAGACCAGTGTGGCCTAGCGAACAAAAGGCAGACTGGAAGAAACAAGGTTGAAGAGTTACACAAAGACCGGCTCCAGCCCGCAGAGAGGAGTGGGGTTCTTGTTCAAACTGCACTGACAGGGGCGCCTGGGTGGCGCAGTCGGTTAAGCGTCCGACTTCAGCCAGGTCACGATCTCGCGGTCTGTGAGTTCGAGCCCCGCGTCAGGCTCTGGGCTGATGGCTCGGAGCCTGGAGCCTGTTTCCGATTCTGTGTCCCACTCTCTCTCTGCCCCTCCCCCATTCATGCTCTATCTCTCTCTGTCCCAAAAATAAATAAACGTTGAAAAAAAAAATTTAAAAAAAAAAAAAAAAAACTGCACTGACAAAATGAAAAAGCCGCTTATGGTGTACCGTTCCTTGGCCTTCTGTTCCAGACTGGCTCTTTCTCTGTAAACTTTCACGGGGCAGGTGGGCACAGGTTGTCGGTGAGAAATGTGAAATGTTTGAAAGCAGACTAAGCTAGCCTTGGCCTTTAACAGCCCATAGATATCCAAGTGAATATTCAAAGACAGTGGTTATATGTAGACCGATCCTTCTGGACCATTATGGCCAGCAACCTGGTAAGCCAAGTGAAGCTTGAGTCTCTTCCCCCTTCACTTTCTTTAAAATGTCTAGCAGGGGTGGGGGGCCTGGGTGGCTCAGTCATTGAGAGGCCGACTCTTGATTTCAGCTCAGGTCATGATCCCACGGTTCGTGGGTTTGAGCCCCGCGTTGGGCTCTGTGCTGACAAGGGTAGAGAGCTCTCTTTGCCCCCGCCCCAGTACTCATGCCTGTTTTCTCTCTCTCAAAATAAATAAAAATAAACTTAATAAAATGGCTAGCAAGGACAGTGTTTCTAACACGCAGTGATATTTGTTATGTTCATACCGTTTTCCTCTCTTAATAAGTAACTGAAGTAGCAGTTTGGTCAGTAACATACTGCCTCCTTCCAAAGGGGATATGAAGTGGGTCGCATAAATCCATGTAATACCACAGGATCAAAAATGATCAATAGATAAAGTTCATGACCAAGGGGAAATATGGGTAGGAAAAAAACATGAAACCGGGAAGAAAGTCAAAACAGTTTGCTGGAATTCTACAAGTGGTTCACAAACCTAGATACGGGCTGTCTGGTAGACAAATAAAAGAAGGAAGCAAGACCAAATTCATAATGTCTATAAGGTAAACCATAGTTTTGCTCAAGATAAGTGCAGCTTTTCCTGGTATGGAAGCCTGAGAGAAATGTCTCTCATGGGTCCTTCTAGACTGGGGACACTGTGCTCAGGTGCACCTATGTTGTTTTTTTTTTTTTTAAAGCAACTTTATTGAGGTATCATTTACATACCGCAAAATTCACCTGCTTTTTAAAATTTTATTTTAGTTTTTAAAGTTTATGTATTTAGAGAGAGAAAGCGCAAGTGGGGGAGGGGCAGAGAGAGAGAGAATCCCAAGCAGGCTCTGTGCTGACTGTGCAGCAAATGGGGCTCGAACCCACCAACCATGTGATCAGGAGCTGAGCCGAAGTCAGACACTTAACCCACTGAGCCACCCAGGCGCCCCTCCCTTGTTTTTTTCTTTTTTAAGATTTTATTTTTTTACGTAATATCTGCACCCAACATGGGGCTGGAGCTCACAACCCCAAGATCAAGATTTGCACTCTATTGACCAAGCCAGCCAGGAGCCCTCAAATTCCCCTGGGTTTTTTTTTTCTTTTGAAGTTTATTTATTTATTTTGAAAGAGAGAGAGAAAGCATGAGCGGAGGAGGGGCAGAGAGAGAGGGAGACACAGAATCGGAAGCAGGCTCCAGGCTCTGAGCTATCAGCACAGAGCCCAACACAGGGCTCAATCTCATGAACCAGGAGATCATGACCTGAGTCGAAATCGGAGTCGGATGCTTAACCGACTGAGCCACCCAGGCGCCCTCAAATTCACCTGTGTTACGTGTGACATTTGCCTGTGTCCCTGGGTCCTCTGCAAGGCTTCTACATAAGAACACCTAAGGAGGTTTTGGAATCGGGGGAAAGTATTATCTTTCCTTCAGATAAAGTGATTCACGTGGGTAATCATACTTTCTCCTAGCAAACAGCTCTATAATTGTTAGCATATTCCTTCTAATTGCTAATCTTAAGGATTACAGTATTAGTTCCACTTGATAAGATGGAGAACCTAAGAGCAGGGAAACTGAACAATTTAGCTGAAGGCAGACATCTGGCCAGGGCTAGACTTCAAAACTGGACTGTTACCCAAGCCATATTCTGATTCGAATTGCTTAATATGGGTTGATTTCTCCCTGTTTACAGATGGCTACTCCTGTAGTGTGTACATCTCACTCAATTGAAGTCCGGAAATGTGAAAGGGCTCCAGGAATTCAAACGCCCTTAAGGCCCCATGTCAGATGGCTAAGCACAGATTAACTGTGACTAATACACTCCAAAGCTATAAATGAAAAAAAGAAGATGTTTGCTTCTTCATTTTTGGAGACGCATACGAACATTTTATTTTGAACTTGAGAAAAGTACCATCACGTTGGTCCAACAGGGATGTATAGATAATCACTCAAGAGCACAATGTGAAATATGAGGATATTATTGCAAAAGACCTTGTTATTGTCCAGAATACACTAACAGAAGAATAACAGGCAGGCCAAAACGTTCATAAATTCATCCTTTTTGTTTATCTGGCCTTTTTGCACTCCTTGTAAAGTATTCTACACGGTCAAGCAAGGATTTGACCATTCTGGAGCCCACAGTCCTCGACCAGGACATTTTATGATCTCTCCAGACTCCAGCCAGCACAGACTAAGAGCTGGAGAGGGACAGAGAGGCCAGAAGGTGCTTTCTGGGATCATCTAAGAGTCCTGCACAGTGCTGAGAACATAGTAGGTAGTCAGTAATCGGATCTTAACCTGAAGATGCTAGGGTGGGGAAAGAGTTATTATTTTCCTGTTTTTTTTTTCCTTAAAAACCAACTTTTTTGTTGAGTGTAAGTGTATAGCTTGGTGAATTTTCACAAGCTGACCACACCTGCCTAACCAGTTAGCCATTTCCAACGGAAGATTTTTTTTTAAGTTTATTTATTTCTTTTGAGAGAGACAGAAAGTGTGAGTGGGAGAGGGGCAGCGAGAGGGAGAGAGAGAGAGAATTCCAAGCAGGTCCCACACGGCCAGCCCAGAGCCTGACGTGGGGCTCGAACTCACGCACTGTCAGATCATGACCTGAACTCAAGTCGAGAACCGGACGCTTAACTGACTGAGCCACCCAGGCACCCCTCTGATGGAGGATTTTTAATGAGAAATGCGCAAAAAAAAAAAAAAAAAAAAAAAAAAAAAAAAGAAATAGGCAAGACCTATCCTCTGCACTGGAGAAAAGCATAGTCTAGTAGAGGAGACAGATGACAAGCAAAAATGCAAAACTGTGTCATTATCATCCATATGCTGAGGGCCCCAATAGAAGTGTGTACGAGGTGCCCAGAGACGCGGTGGAGAAAGGGGTTCACCTTACTTTGACTTACTGAAGTCCTCGGAGAGGAGGGGACGTTTGGGATGGATCTTAAAGGACAAGAGCGTCTTGGGTGGAGGAGGGTGGGGACAGAACTTGGCACGTGAAAAGAACAGCGTGGACAGAGGCAAGTTTGGGAGAACTAAGGGAAGGAGACTGCAGCAGGAATGCCGGGTGCAGGAAACTTCCCCCGTTGACCCCACAGCCTTCACCCTCGGGTACTCTCCTTTTCTGCCTGCCTCGCAGCGCAACTTCTCCAAAGAGTCGTCTCCTCACACCGCCTCTTCGTCCCCAGCCCCCATCCACTCCTCAACTCACTCTGATCTGTCTTCCTCACTCTCTACTCGACCGAAACCACTCTTGCAGAGGCAGCCAATTTACACGCTGGCAAAGCAAAGGAACATTCTTCTGTCCTATTATGTAGCCTCTCAGCAATATCCAGACGTCAATCCTTCTTTCCTAGGACTCTCTCTTTTCTTGGTTTTGGTGGCATCCCACATCTTGGCTTTCATCACGCTTCTCCTTCAGTGCCTTTTGCTAAATCCCCCTCTTCCTCTGCTCTTGCAAAGAGTTAATACGCCAATGCATGGAAAGTGTTTAGAAAAGTTCATGGTAAATAGTAAACACTCAATAAATGGTACGTGTTATTATTTCTAGTGTTCCTGTGTCACCTGTTTCATTTTTCCAGTCCTGCTATTGATTTACGCTTATTTTTTTTTCAACGTTTATTTATTTTTTTTGGGACAGAGAGAGACAGAGCATGAACGGGGGAGGGGCAGAGAGAGAGGGAGACACAGAATCGGAAACAGGCTCCAGGCTCTGAGCCATCAGCCCAGAGCCCGACGCGGGGCTCGAACTCACGGACCGCGAGATCGTGACCTGGCTGAAGTCGGACGCTTAACCGACTGCGCCACCCAGGCGCCCCGGTAAATGTACTCTTAATCCCCTTCACCTATTCCACCCCACTCCCAACTTCCCCTCTGGTAACCATCAGTTTGTTTTCTATAGTTAAGGGTCTTTTTTTTTGGTTTGTCTTTTCTTTTTCTTTCTTTTTTTTTTTTTTTAATTTTTAACGTTTATTTATTTTTGAGAGACAGAGACAGAACATGAGGGGGGGAGGGACAGAGGGAGGGAGACACAGAATCTGATGCAGGCTCCAGGCTCTGAGCCATCAGCCCAGAGCCCGACGCGGGGCTCGAACTCACGGACCGCCAGATCGTGACCTGAGCTGAAGTCGGACGCTTAACCGACTGCGCCACCCAGGCGCCCCGATTTACGCTTATTTTAAGTTATTATCCAACCTCTGAATTTTGTTGTTCCTCAGGACTCATGCTTTAAATGCCATCACCTAATTATGAATCACAAATTTCCAATTCTAGCTTTTCTTATCCACTGAACCCTTTTTTTCACACAGTAGCCAGAATATTTTTTGACAGAGAGAGAGAGAGAGAGAGAGAGAGAGAGAGAGAGAAAGCATGCGTGTGCAAGTAGGGGAAGGGCCGAGTGGGAGGGAGAGACAGTCTCCAGCAGCCTCTGAAGTGGGATCCGTGCCGACAGCCGAGAGCCTGAAGTGGGGCTCGACCTTCCGACTGTGAGATCATGACCTGAGCCGAAATCCAGAGTCGGACCCTTAAATGACTGAACCACCCGGGCACCTCCAGAGTATTCTTTTTGAGACTTATAGATCATCATATTCACTGGTGGGTATATTGAGTAACTAAGATTGGTAACAAGGCAACAATATCTGCTCTTTTTAAAAAATAAACTCTGGGGCGCCTGGGTGGCGCAGTCGGTTAAGCGCCCGACTTCAGCCAGGTCACGATCTCGCGGTCCGTGAGTTCGAGCCCCGCGTCGGGCTCTGTGCTGACAGCTCAGAGCCTGGAGCCTGCTTCCGATTCTGTGTCTCCCTCTCTCACTGACCCTCCCCTGTTCATGCTCTGTCTCTCTCTGTCCCAAAAATAAAATAAACGTTGAAAAAAAAATTTATAAAATGATTAAAAAATAAATAAATAAATAAAAATAAACTCTGTGCCCAGTATGGGGCTTGAACTCATGACCCCGAGATCAAGAGTCTCCTGCTCTGCTAAATAAGCCAGCCAGGAGCCCCAAGAATGTCTACTCTGGTCACTTTTTTTAAACCCCAGTATTGTTAACATACAGTGTTATATTACTTTTGAGTGTACAATATAGTGATTCAACAATTCTATACATTACTCAGCGCTTATCATGATAAGTGTATTCGTCAAAAAAAAAAAAAGTTTTATTGGGGCCCCTGGTGGCTCAGTCTGCTAAGTGTCAGACTTGGGCTCAGGTCATGATCTCACAGTGTAAGTTCGAGCCCCACATGTGGAGTCTTCTGGGTATTCTCTCTCTCCTTCTCTCTCTGCCCCTCCCTCACTCGCTCTCACTCTCTCAAAATAAATAAATAAACCTAAAAAATAAAACAATTAAAAAGTTTTATTTTTTTAAATGATCTCTATGTGCCACGTGGGGCTCGAACTCACAACCCGAGAACGAGTTCTGACTGAGCCAGCCAGGCGCCCCTACTCTTGTCACTTTTATTCAACACCATCCTGGAGGTTCTAGCCAGTGCAGTGAGTCAAGAAAAAGAAATGAAGGCATACAAATTGGGGAGGAAAAAAGTTAGTTTTATTCAGATACCATAATTGTGTATAGAAAAAAAATTTAAGGAATCTACAAAAATAAAACAACTACGGTAATAAGCATATTAAGCAAGGTCACAGGTATAAGATCAATATACAAATTCATTGTGTTTCTATATACTGGCAATGAGAAATCGGGAAATAAAGAATCAAAACACATTATTGTCTGTGATAGCATCAAAAAAAAAGCCTTCAAAACCCAGAAAAAATCTAATAAAAGACATTCAAGATCTCTAGATTGAAAAATAAAACACATTGCCAAAAGAAATTAAAACAGACCTAAATAAATGGAGAGATACATCATGTTGATGGGCTGGAAGTATCAATAAGGGTAGGATGTCAGTTCTCCCCAGATAGATCTATGGATTTATTGCAGTCCCATTTGTAATCCCAGCAAATTCCTCTTGTAGAGATTAACAAGATGATTATAAAATTTATATGAAAATGCAAAAGATCTGGCCCAAACAATCTTTTTTTAAAAAGTTTTTTTTAAATGTTCATATTTGAGAGAGAGAGAGGGAAGCAGATCGAGAGCTGGGGAGGGGCAGAGAGAGAGGGAGACACAGAATCCGAAGCAGGCTCCAGGCTCCGAGCTGTCAGCACAGAGCCCATCGCGGGGCTCGAACTCACAGACCGCGAGATCATGACCTGGGCCGAAGTCGGACGCTCAACCGACTGAGCCACTCAGGCGCCCCAAACCAATCTTAAAAAAGAAAAACGGTGGATGTTGCACAGTATCTGAATTAATGCTTAATTCTAAAGCTAATAATGTGTGATACTGGCATAAAAACAGACAGGTAAATAGAACATGTAGGGAGTCCAAAAATATATATTCAATTGGTTTTCAACAAAGGTGCAAAGGCAATTAAATGGGGAAAAGATAGCCTTTTCAGCAAATGGTACTTGGAACAGCTAGATATTCTTATGGAAAAAAAAATGAACATTGCCACCCCCTCACTGCTTACTTAAAAAGTAATCTCAGGGGGCGCCTGGGTGGTTCAGTCGGTTGAGCGTCCGACTTCGGCCCAGGTCATGATCTCGCGGTCTGTGAGTTCGAGCCCCGCGATGGGCTCTGTGCTGACAGCTCGGAGCCTGGAGCCTGCTTCGGATTCTGTGTCTCCCTCTCTCTGGCCCTCCCCCCGCTCACACTCTGTCTCACTCTCTCTCAAAAATAAATAAACATTAAAAAAAAAGTAATCTCAGATGCATAATGTACCTAAATGCAGTTAGGTATAGTTAAAACTATAAAACTTTTAGAAGAATATTTGCATGAACCGGGGAAAGGCAACAGTTTCTTAGACAAGATATAGAAAGCCCTGACACGGGGTGCCTGGTTGGCTCAGTCAGTAGAGCGTGCAACTCTTGATCTTGGGGTTGTGAGTTTGAGCCCCACGTTGGGTATAGAGATTCCTTTAAAAGGTAGAATAAAGAGAAAAGAAATAAATAAAAGTAAAAAAAGTTACAAACATTTTTTTTTAAAAAAAGAAATCACTGACATAAAGAAAAACAAAGACAAATCAAATTTTAATCAAAATTAAAAATTTCTTTTCATCAAAAGACACCAGTAAGAAAATGGACAATCAAGTCACAGATTGGGAAAAAAAAAATTCACCATACACATTACTGACAAAGGACTGAAGACAAAAACCCCAATAGGAACATGGGCAAAAGGCTTAAACAGACACCTGACAAAAGATAGATGAAAATACACACAATAGGGGCACCTGGCTGGCTCTGGCAGAAGAGCATCTGACTCTTGATCTCAGGGTCGTGAGATCAAGCCCCATGTTAGGTGTAGAGATTACTTAAATAAATAAAACTTAAAAAAAAAAGAAAAGAAACACAATAAACTTATGAGAAGGTTCTTGACACTATTGGTCATCAGGGCAATGCACACTAGAGCTGCAGCGAAATACCTCTTCACACTCTTTAGAATGGCTACAAGAAAAAAGACTGACAGCATAAAATGTTGGCAAAGTTGTGGAGCAACGGGAAACCCCACACGATGTTGGGAGGAATATAAAATGGTAAACCATTTTGAAAACGTGTCGAGCAGATCCTTATAAAGTGAAACATACATCTTGCCTGTGACCTAACACTTCCACACCTGGGCATCTATCCCAAACAAACGTAAGCTTATGGCCACAAAAAGGCTCACATAAGAAGACTCCCAGTGGCCTTAGTCATGTAGTCGAAAACCAGGAGTAGAGGACCAAAACGTATGTACATCCACAGGAGAAAGGGCAAACGGTGGCAAATCAATAGCCTGGAGTATTAGTCACCAGGAAAAAGAACAAACTACTGATACATGCAACAGCACGGATGAATCTCAAAAATACAATGTTGAACAAAAGAAGCCAGACATAAGAGTGTATACCATTATGAGTTCATTTATATGAAGTCCAGGAACAAACAGAACTAATCTATAGGTGGGGGTAAGCGGCATGAAAGAACTTTCTAGAGTGATGGAGATGTTTTATTGATTTTTTTCATTAAGTTTTTCATTTTAATTCCAATATAGCTAACATGCGGTGTTATATTAGTTTCAAGTGTACAATATCGCGATTTGACAATCCCATACTTTATTCAGTGCTCGTGATGGAGATGTTTTATGGCTTGATTGGGGTGTTGGTTACACAGAGGTTTATAATTGTCTAGACTCACTGAACTTAAGATTAATGAATTTTTGCAAATGTATAATTAAAATTTAATTAAAAGTATAAATTAAAATGCAATTAAAATTAAAAATAAAGCCCCGGAGCCTGAAACAGCAACAAAAACACGTCTTTTATCCAACTATTCGATTGGCAGCACTGCTTGGATGATTACGTAGGCATCTCAAATGGAACTCGGGTATTGAATGGTAGTCTCAAAATCCTTTGACACCACGAAGAGAATAAAATAAGGTCATGTGATGGAGGATGACTGGACAAGGGATTATTTTAGTTTGGGTAATTAGGAAGCCATGCAGTGAGCTGAGGAAAGAATGTTCCAGACAGAGGGAAAGCAAATGCAAAGACTCTAAGACAGAAATGATCTGGCCTGGAACTTAGTGAACAAGGGAGAAGTGGTGGGAGAGGACATCAAAGAGGTCGGGCTAGAACTGTAGGGCCATGGTGGAGAGCTTGGATTTTGTTTTGTGTGGGATGAGAAGCCGTTGGAGGGGTCCAAACAGGCCCACGGTCTGCCTTACATAACAAAGGATCTCTTTGGCCACTCTGTGGAGAGTAGATTGGGAAGAGTGGAAGCAAAGTGACCAGTCAGAAGCTGCACTGGTTTTTCCCCTTAACCTCTTTACCTCTTACCCCATTACCTTCTCTGCCTTCTCTGACCCTGAACACTGAACCCCGTAGATAGAATCTTCAGGGCTCCTTTGCTGGCTGGTTTCTTGTTGAGTTTGGCCAATGGCAGACACTGGCAGGAGATCAGAAGGTGGAGAGGAGACATCGGGGTCCTCATTGTCACTCTTCTTGCCCCATTTCCTTTCTTCCTCAACCAGGTCCTGGCCGTGGCTGTGTTGCTGAAGCTCCTGTGCTGGTTGCTGGTGCTTCAGACCTTTTGGTTGTTTTCTTAAGCCTGCTCATACCTTGGTTTAATGGTCAATAGCTCATGGTTTATATATAATAGTTAAAGTCAAGACTATCTTGTTTGCCATGATAAATTGGAATTGTCGACTAGGCATTCGAATGGAAACATCACACAGGCATGCAGACACACGAATCTGGAGCTCAGTACAGATGTTGGCTAGAAACAGAAATTGGGGGGGGGGGAAGACATAGACGTTTGGGGGCATCCGTGTGTCAGGAGGCAGGCCCTGACTTCCACTGGGGAAACTGAAATTGCCAGACACTCACTTTCCCTGACCCCCCGCAGCCGGGGCCCGGATGTGTGAGCGAGGCTCAGCTGCCCTAGGACTCCCGTCGGGGACTTTGAATCTGGAGCCAGTGTTACAAAGAAGCAAGGGACAATTTCGAATTTGTCCTGATGGCAGCAGCTGTGGCATCAAAGCGGTCCCCGGCAGCGGTTGGCGGTGACAGTGTCAGCATTTGGTGTCCAGTCCAGAGGCACCTAACCAGGCTGTTTTTGTGGTGTGAGCTTGGCTGAGACTCTGACCCCTCAGTCCCAGATTGTTTCCAAGCCTGGTTCACTGGTTTTCCTGTCAGTTCTGTTTGCTACCTGATTTCCTGCCAGTAAATTCCTTTTCTCCTTCCGTGAACCAGAGTCAGTTTCTGTTGATTGCAGCGAAGAGCCCTTTTAGCACAATGCCTTGAACTTGGGAGGCATTCAACAAGTATTTGCTGATTAAGTGTCTGAATAAGTTCCCCCTCACACAAAATTACTCAGTAAGGAGTCCCATGCTTTTCTACCATGGTCTAATGGCGGCCACTCTTTGTTTTGTTTTGTTTTGTTTTTTCATTGACAGCTTTCCTTGGAGTTTCTAAAGGACTGAGAAACAAGAGGTCAGCAGCTGAAGTGACTGTCATCCCAATCTAACAGGAATAAACATATTGACTCATGGGTGAAGTCAGTTTCCTTCTAAAAATAACACGTGGGAATTACTATTCATGGGGAAGGACCTTCTCTGGATCCTCTGTTATTTGATGATGTCCACATCAACCCACTCACCCTTCCCCACATTTTCAACAGCACTGGTAGAGCCCATGACCTCCTGACTTTCACATACGTGTCCACAATGAAAGCAAGGATGCCTTTTGTGCTTTGCCACGGGAATAAAGAGATCACATTTTCCCTTTCAAAACTTCTCAAGGTAATTCAATTCCTCCCTCCCCTCCAGTGCTTTTAAATGAAAGTCAACTGTTGTCTTTGAGGAGATTTAAAGAAATTATTGAAACAGCTGGAGTCTAAATCTGCTTTGGCAAAAACAAAAAAAAAAAGTGTGGGATTATCCTTCACTGCTCTGTCTTACATTTTATTGATTTTGAGCTGCATAAGAGGCCATCTGCTGTGACTCCTGGAAAGAAACCAACTTTCCGTCCACAGACAACTCCAAACCCAAAATGAAGGCCAGCTTCTCAGCTGTGGTGGGGACCCAATCCAGGAGAGTGTGCGGTCACTTGGAGCCTTTGCTGATGGAAAAGGGGGAAATGTCAGCAGATGGAGAAATGAATTAATTTAAAAGGGATCACTACATCTGATGCTAAATTCTGTCACTTCTACCTTCGTAGCTGTCTCATACCTACGCTCTCCTGTCCATCCTTGTTTAGTCTTGGACAATGAATGCTTCTCCATTTTTTTTAAAGTTTATTTATCCATTTTGAGCGAGAGAGAGAGAGGGAGAGAGAGGGAGGGAGGGAGAGAAAGAGAGAGGGGGAGAGACACGTGAGCGAGTGGGGAAGGGGCAGAGAGAGAGAGAGAGAGAAAGAGAATCTTTTTTTTAAAGATTTTTTTTAAAGTTTCTTTTGAGAGAGAGGGAGCGTGGGGGAAGGGCAGAGAGAGAGGGAGAGAGAGAATCCCAAGCAGGCTCCACACTGTCAGCGCAGAGCCCGACCCAGGGCTCGATCTCACTACCGTGAATCCTGGGTCTGTAACATTCTCTTTGTCTCTCTCCACTTATATTTTCCCAGGAGCGCCCAGTGTTCTTAGAATGCAACCTAGATCCCGTACTGCGGCACCATCGGTCTTTATGCCTACAAGCCTCTGAACAGCGCTCTTTTCTACGTGCGCCCCGCAACCCAGCCGTCCCACAATCTGTGCTCTCTCCCAGCTCTACGTCTTTGCAAGTCATTTTTGTACTTCTTCAATGGGGCCTCCGCCCCTCCGCCTGGGGAGCGATAGTTTGGTAAGCCTTTTCCTTCTCTCCACAGCTCCTGCCTCCTTCGCAGAGGGAGGACCTCTTCTTATGGGTTCCCACAGTCTCCTGAAGCTATCTCTACCACCGGTCTTATTAAACTACATTTTAATTGCGTTTATTATTCCCTAGTACTAAATTGTGAGCTCCTTAAAAGCATAGGCCTCTTCCTTCCTCCCTTCTCTCCTCCCTCTCTCCTTCGGTCCCTTCTTCCCTCCCTCATTTCTTTCTTTCTGTCACACTGAACTATCTGAAATTTCTGAAATCTCCGGTCTGTGGGACTTTGCAACACTGTTTTACCTTCCTGGGCGATCCTTTTCCTACCTTCTAGACCTGGAAACTCCTATTCCTTCTGCAGGATTCCGCTGAGATGACATATACTCCAAGGAGCTTCCATTAATAATTCTTACCCCCAGTCCACCGCCCCCCCCCAGCCTGACGAGGGTACCCCCACCACACTCTATGCAAACATGTCATCGCACTGATTACACCCTACTGTGACTGAATGTTTACTCGTCTACCCAGCTAGACCAGGTACTCATTCATTCACTTCTTCATATATTTATTCATTTCCTCAAATATTTGTTGAGCACCTGCTGTTCTAGGCACCAGGGATACAGCAGTTAACACAAAAGGCACACGTTCTGTTCCTGCTTCCTTGGAGCTTACATTCTCATGGAGGGAGACACACTCTAGACAAATACATATATCGGGTGATGATAAGGACTTTAAATAAAAAGAAATCAAGTCAAGGCGATAGGGAGGGGCGGGGAGGTGTGCTATTGAGGGCGGTGAGGAAAGGCCTCTTGGGTAAGATGGTACGTTTGGGCAGAGGACTGAAGGAAGGAAGGGACCAAGCCACGCAGGTACCTAGAGTGTTCTAGACAGAGGGAACAGCAAGCACAGAGGCCATGAGAATAGAATGTGCTGGGCATTTTTGAGGAACAGTGTGGAAGTCCGCGTGGCTGGAGCAGTATGAGTAAGGAGGGGGGTGGGAGGCATTGCTGAGCCTTTGAGTTGGACAACCTTCAAAAGTAAAGAAGATTGGGGCGCCCGGGTGGGTCAGCCGGTTAAGCGTCTGATTCTTGATTTCAGCTCAGGTCATGATCTCCTGGTTCGTGAGTTCAGGCCCCACGTTGGGCTCTGCGCTGACAACGAGGATTGTCTTGGGATTCTCTCTCTCTTTCTCTCTCCCTCTCTCTCCTCCCCTTCCCTGCTCACTCTCTCTCTCTCTCTCTCACAGAATAAATTAATAAACATTAAAAAAAAAATAAAGGTCACAGACTAGGGAAGACAGGGAGCTTCACGCATGTTCAGCACCCAACACAGAATAACATTTCGTGAGTATTAAGAGCCGTTGTTTACTTCACCTCTGCCATGGGCTTATTATCTTTAATGCTCACAATAACCCTGCCAGGGAGGGGGTGTTAACCCAATTGTACACATGAAGCAACTAAGTCTACGTGATTTGCCAAAGGTCACTAAGATAATAGGTAGGACAGGAGGGAACAGCACTTGGGTCCGTCTGACGGCAGGATGTATCCTTATAGCCGAAAAGCAGTACTGAATAACACCACGGCCTGACTCGGGGAGTGAAATGAAACATTCGCATAGCTTGAACGGTTAAAAATAAAAAAGGGCACGGCATACCGTTTAAAACTTAGAAGTACAAGAAACACCAGGAGCGTGATGCCATGGTGTTCTTACCTTGACAAATGACCACAAACTTGGTGGTCTACGAGAACTGAAATTTATTCTGTTCTGGAGGCCGGGAGTCCAATACCAAGATGGCGGGCAGGGCCAAAGTCTCTAGGGGGAGAGTCCTGGTTGGCCTCCTCCGGTTTCTGGTGGCTTCTCATCTGTCTTAAACACTTGTCATGGGATTCAGGGTCCACCTGGATAATCTAGGATGATCTCATCTCGGAACCCTTAACTTATTACATCTGTGAAGGCCTTTTTTCCAAATATGGTCACACTCACAGGTTCTAAAAGTTAGAAGGTAGACATATCCTTTTTTGGGGAGGGCACCATTCAACCAGTTACAGCTGGTGACATGACATTAAGAGATTCATAGTCCTCCAATGACCATCCCGACCACATTTGGGCCCCCACACTCCTCCTGAATCTCAGTCTTTCTCAAATGCCTCAGATCCTACAAAGGAGGAAGCAAAACGGTAATATCAGGTGTGTGTGAATTCTTGCATTGAAGTATCATAAAGTAAATCCAATAGGTTTGTATTTCGACAACCGTGTGCTTGTCCGTCACTCCAGACAACCACTGGGGCGACACTCAAAATATTTAACAACTGGTCTGATGCAGGTACCAACCCATCTGAATGGGCATAATCAGTAGTAACTGGTCACTAATCCATCCCGTTCCAGAAGTTTCTTGGTCTTCAGAGTTTTCTTTCACATTACTTACACTATTTGGTTTCCTCAATGACTCTGTGAGCGTAGCAGAGCGTGTTATCTCAGAGATGAGCAAACAGAGGCAGAGAAGTTAGCTGACCATCCTGAGATCACTCAGTTGTGTGTGTTAGATGGAGTTCTTGAACCTTCTGATTCCTAGGCCAGTATTTGTTCCATGTTACCAGACTTGGACTGCTAGGGTAGAGTTAGTTTATTTTGCAATGAATGTAACATCCATGGAAGATTAAGGCTGACCATCTCTTCAGGACGTCAAATGGAGGAGCCAGGCCAGTGGTCAAGACCCAAAACGCCTTCAGGAGTTGGCAGGTGAACAAAGAGAGCCCTGCCTGGGGGTGAGACAGACAGCAGAATGGAGCCTGCGTTGATCTGGAAAAAAAACATATCTTGCCTAAAGGTGTTTAAAATAATTTTTTAAAAATGTTTATTTACTTATTTTGAGAGAGAGAGAGATAGAGAGCCTGAGCAGGGGATGGGCAGAGAGAGAGGGAGAGAGAAAATCCCAAGCAGGCTCTGCACTGTCAGTGTGGAGCCCGACGCATGGCTTGAACTCACGAACTGCGAGATCATGACCTGAGCTGACACCAAGATTCAGATGCTTAACAGACTGAGCCACCCAGGTGCCCCCCCTTTTTTTAATAACACTGAGTTCCCCAAACACAACACATCTACTGCTTTGTGTGTATGTACCCTGTGATACTCCAACCATCTCAATGGCAGAAAACAAATTTGAGATTCAGAGAGGCCAAGCAATTCTCTCAAAGTCAAACAGCTTGTTATTGACAGCTGAGATGAAAACTGAGCTCCGCTCACCCCTGCTCAGTCCTCTTCCCATGCTTATCCCCAGTCTGCACTTGTCCCTATAGAGCCTACCACCCCCAGGACTGTGGATCATAGTCCGGGCTTTTCCTATCCCGGTGGCACCAACCTCCCTAGGTTCTCATAATCGATTCCCCAAACCTTCTCCCGGTTCCCTATGGCCCTGCCCCATGTTTGGCCTAACCCGAAAAAAGAATTCTTGCTAGCGTAGCAGTGGGAGGCAATGCCTTAATATGAATCGGTACAGCCAGTTAGGTCGGTTGGCTATGCCAAGTCAAGGATAAATTCCTTTATAGCAGAGTGGTCAGGGAAGGCAATATAACATCAGGGCTAACAGTTTGGGATCTCCACTTACAGAGACCTGGGTTCAAATCCTGCCCATGTTACTTTGGAAAAGTTACTTATCTCCTCTCTGCCTTAGTTTTCTTCTCTGCAGAATTGTTTCAGATTTGGTTTCTGCTTCCCAGCACTACAATGAGGATTAGAGAGAGTACATGCAAAGTTCTTAGCACGGTGTCTGGCATTCGGTAATCCATCACAAGTGACAGCCTTTGGGAAAAAAAAATCAATAAAAAAATACATCCCAATGATGAGTATTCTTCGGCAGTCTGGGCTGCTTCCGTGCTCCAGGTCTAACCGGACTTCAGAGAAGAAAGGGGTGAGAAGGAAGAAAAAAATCTTCTAGGTCAAATGTGTTCCCATATGTGAATATATGTAGCCAGATTATGTTCATGTAAAGAAGGGATCTTTCATATACTTTCTCTGTAAATAGGGGTTCTTGGCAGGGATGTTTTTGGTGCACCAGGAATAAACTGACAGAAATGGAATAATCATGGAACAGACAAATGGAGGCCAATATATATAATTGGGGATACCAGCCAGGAAACTGGAAGAGGCCAGAGATGACTGGGAATAAACCACAAGGGAAAGAAAACATGGGGCAGACTCCATATCCTCTTGTCCTGCTCAACATTTCTAATCAGTAACTGGAATTCAGACTAGAGGGAAAATTAATTGTATATGGAGGCAGCATACACCTTGCAAGGGATGGTTAAATACCTTGCATGACAGAATCAGTTTTCAGAAAGACCTGAGGGGCACCGGGCTGGCTCAGTCAGGAGAGCATGCAACTCTTGATCCCGGGGTTGTGAGTTTGAGCCCCATGTTGGGTTTGGCAATTACTTAAAAATAAAGTCTTAGGGGCGCCTGGATGGCTCAGTTAGTTAAGCATCTGACTTCAGCTCAGGTCATGATCTCATGGTTCATGGGTCAAGCCCCGCATTGGGCTCTGTGTGGACAGCTCAGAGCCTGGAGCCTGCTTCGGATTTTGTGTCTCCCGCTCTCTGTGCCCTCCCGCCCCCTGCTTATGTTATGTATCTTTCTCTCTCTCTCTCTCAAAAAAAAAAAAATGAATAAATAAATAAATAAAATCTTAGGGGAAAAAAAAACAACCTGAAAAGAAATCTGACTTCCCGGCCCAATAAGATAGCTATTGCAACTAAAAAGTCCTGGACACAACAGAACAAACAAACATATGAAGACTCTAAAAGGTGTAGAGAAGAAGGCAGACTTGGCCAGGGACCTCAACACCTCAGGAATGACATGGCAGTGAGTTCTCTGGGTTTCCCTTTGCTGCCCATATATCTGGAATGGGCACTGGAGACGCCTGCAACCTGGAACAACCAACAGGTATAGATGAAAAACTCTCCAAGAAGGGCCTGCTCTTTCTACCCAAAGGACTAGAAAAAGGGTGGCCCACAAGAACAGAAAACCGTTTTGACAATACCTGCCCCACTCCAGCTAAACACCAGTCTGTGTGTCTATCTCTCCACCAATTACCACGCTGTCTTGATTACGATGGGTATACAGTGCATCTGCCATTGGATGCACATTTCAATTTGAGTGGGCACTTTTATTATTGACTTGGGACATTTCCTCTTTTCTAACGTGTGAACTTAGTGCTGTGAATTGTCCTTCGGCACTGCTGTAGTCGTGTCCCACAAATTTGGATGTGTTGTATTCTCATTGTCATTTCTTGGAATGTATCATTTTGTTTCCTTGAGCCTCTTGGCCCATAGATTAGTTAGAAGTGTGTTACTTAGTTTCCAAGCACTGGGGATTTTCCTTTTATCTTTGTGTTCTTCCTTTCTAGTTGGTTTGTGGGTTGATTCCATTGTGGCTGGAGAACACACACTGTATGATTTGAATTCTCTCAAATTTCTGAATTTCTTGGTGAATGTTCCATGGGCACTTGAAAATAACATGTATTCTACTTTTATTGGGTGGAGTGTTCTACAGACATTGACTGGATACTGTTGGTTAGAGGTGTAATTGAGTTCTCCAATATCCTTGCTGATTTTCTTTCTAATTGTTCTACCAATTGCTGAGAGTAAGGTGTTGAAGTCTCCAGATATAACTGTGGATTTTCCATTCCTTTTTTCAGCTTTTTCAGGAAGTTTTTGCTTTATGTATTTTGAAGCTCTGTTGTTTGACGAACATTTAGAATCGCTGTGTCTTAGTGGTAGATTGATCCTTTTATCACTATGTAATTTCCCCCTTTCACCTGGTAGTTTATGGTTTGGGTCTGAAGTCTACTCTATATGATATTAATATAGCCACTATTACTTTTTAAAAATTAATGTTTGTACAATATATCTTTTCCTATAGTTTTTCTTTCAATTTCCTTATGTTGTTATGTTTGAAGTGGATTTCTTGTAGAGTTGGGTTATGCTTTTTAATTCACTCTGACATTTTCTTCTTTTAATTGATATATTTAAGCCATTTACATTAATATAGTTACTGATATGTTAGGATTTAAGTTTACCATTTCATTATTTTTTTTCTCTTTGTTCTCTCTGTTTCCTTTTCCTGCCTTCCTGTGGATCACTTAAACATTTTTTAGAATTACATTTTGATCTATGTATATTTGAAAAATGAAGAGTAAAAAAAATCCTACCAAAGTTCTTTTTGTGATGACATATGAATTGTCTAAGATGATGTAGGCTTTCTTTACCATGCTCCTGACTTCCCCCTGAGCCCTCCCTGGCATAATCTTTAACATCTATATTTCTATCAACAGCCTGTCCAAACTAACATAGGATTTTTCTATCATACTTTTCAAAATTCTCCCAGCCTCTACCCATTACCCAATTCCAAAGTCACTTCCACATGTTTAGGAATTTGTTGTAGCAGCACTCTCCTGGTACAAAATCTGCATCAGTCAAGTTTCAACCAGAGAAATAAAACCAGTTTGAAATATATATTGAAATTTATTGGAAGAAATTGGCATATGAAATTGTGGGAGCTAGCTAGGCAAGTTTGAAATCCACAGAATAGACCAACAGGAAGGGCAATCGGGAATTCTTGGTCATGAGCTGAAGATGCTGTCCAAAGGCAGGATTTCTCTGCCAGGGAAACCTCAGCTCTGCTCTTAAGACCTTTTGCCTGATTGAATCAGTCCCACCCAAATTATCTAGGGTAATGTCCCTTACTAAAATTCAACTGATTATGGGCTTTCATCACACGTACAAAATACTTTCATAGCAACACATAGATAAATGTTTGGTTGAATAACTGGGGACTGTAGGACACATAAAACTGGCCATGACAGACTGTAAATTACCACAGTCACCTTTTAAAACTGTTCGACAGCATATACTAAAGCTAAGCATACATGTATTCTATGAACCAGCAAGTATCCTTCTAGGTTTATACCTAATATAAATCCACCAAAGTCATGTATAAGAATGTTGATAACAACATTATTTGTATTAGCCTGAAATTGGAAACAATGCAAATTTCCATCAACAGAAGAATGGATAAATAAATTGTGATACATCCACATAATGGACTACTACTTTAGCAATGGAAAAGAACCATCTACTGCTATATACAAGGGTATAGACGAATCTCACGACAGTAATAGTTAAGCAAAACAAGCCATTCACAAATGAGTACATTTTGTATGATTCCATTCATATGAAGTTCAAAAACATGCAAAACTAATCTACAGTGTTAGAAATCCCACCTTGGGGTGGGAGTTATTTGACCGGAAGCCTTCTGGGTGCTGGTAATGTTCTGTTTCTTGATCTGTGTGATGACTAAAAGTGTGTGTGTGTGTGTGTGTGTGTGTGTGTGTGTGGGAGAGGGAGAGAGAGACAGAGAGAGAGAGAGAGAGAGACAGAGAGACAGAGAGATCAGTCAAGCTGTGCACTTAAGACCTATACACTTTACTTAAATTCTACCTTAATAAAATTTTTTTTAAATAATAAGAAGGTCCAGACAGGCCAGAATAATGAGTATAATGAGTAAAATGTCTAACAATTTTAAAGTAGTGTATGAGGAAGGCCTAACTGGCAGCGTGGACAAAAACTTGGGGGCTTCAGTTAACCACAAGTTCTGTATGAGTCAGCCACATGACGTGGTAATTTTAAAAGCGCGTGTAATTTAAGCTGCTTTAGCAAATGCAAAAGCTTCTGTTATATTTCATCTTGTTGGTTCTGGCCCATCATTTTCAAATCTCTTTGGATCTTCATTTTGTCATGTAGGACAGAATGGGGTTGTAAGAAGAACTCCTGGCTAGGAAAATAAAGACTTGGAACTCCCATCCTAATTGAGACAACCATTTTTAATGTCGAGCAAGAGTCGAATGAGTTGTTTTCTTTATGCCTGGGCTTAGATTTAGAGACCAAATGCAATGCTGCTGGAAAGTTCTTGACAAATTTAAGAGGGTCCAGAGGCCAATAGGAGGACAATGAGTAGTAACCCTGACATATACGGAGGAGCTTGAGATAAAAACCTAAGGAGGGATATGGAAGGTTTTTTTTTTTTTTCATTTTGAATATTGGATGGGCTAGTTTATGGAAGAGGGAATAGCTGTTCATTCCCAAGGGCAGAGCTAAACCTGCAGGGAGGTGTGATGGGAAAGCTTGCCTGTGTTCTGTATTAAGAAGGAACTGCCTATGGGGCACCTGGGTGGCTCAGCTGGTTAAGTATCCAACTTCGGTTCAGGTCATGAGCTCGTGGTTGATGAGTTCAAGCCCCACATTGGGCTCTGTGCTGACAGTTCAGAGCCTCGAGCCTGCTTCAGAGTCTCTGTCACCCTCTCTCTCTGCCCCTCCCCTGCTCACGCTCTGTCTCTCTCTCTCTCTCTCAAAAATAAACAAACATTAATTTCTTTTTTTTTTAAAGAAGGAACCACCTAACGTCTGGGGCCCTGAGAAAGGAAGAGGAGGTGGCCATCATGGGTGAGTTCAATCGGTCCCTCAAAGACCACAAGGTGGCTAGTGCTCAGAGGACCCTGCTTCACAGAGCCTCTTTCCAGATGTGAAGAAGCAAACAATGGCACCAAGGGGAAGGAAGGAGCGATCGCAAAGATAATGAGGAAGGACTCATGCTGATACCTGTGCCCCATTACCACTATGCATTTGCAATCTCTTAAAGGTGGTCCGGCGGTTTGGGGGGGGAGGGCTCTACAGGTAAAGCACCAAGCATTTTAAAACTAGAAATGGACCAGAAATAGAAGGAGAGCTTTGTTGCAGCTTCCTCGACTCACCTCTGCAAAATGGAGCTCGTATCAACCACCAGCATAATGTTTGTAGAACAGAGAGGCCATCCAAGTGTTGTTCAGACTCTCTAGTCCATTTATGGGGCCACCAGTTTCCAAATCTTGCTTCTGTCAAGCGGCATAAAAAACACCTTAGTATATAACCCTTTCAAAAACATCCTCTCCAGCCACACTCCCACTGCCCCTCCAAGATCTTCATGTTCATAAGAAAGTGATTTTGCTTTAACTGTATTTAATTTAGCCGAGCTGGCATCAAATACAAAGGATTCTGCCAGCAAGGGTTGGGCAATCTGACCCCGTCCAGAATGCGATGCTTGTTTTAATATATGGCTGCAAAAATATTGTCACAAGTATCCCTGACTATCTATAAAGTACATAAAGTTATTAAAATACATTCTCTCACTAAAGCAGTACAAAAAAATCGCATAAACAAAGCTAGAAGCAAGCATATTTCATTTGCTTAAATAACACTAAGGAAGCCACTGAAGCAAAGCTTCTGATGGGCTGGCAGGCAGCAGGGAGATAATTTCAGCGATGATATGACATGATAAATTGCCTCTGCTGTCCACAATTTTCACTCAAGAAAATAATTCATTTCTACTCCCATCACATTGTTCTTTCTCACTGATGCGTGTGTCGGTTCCGTCATCTCTGGTGTCTGAGGACCGAGGTTGTCGTTTGTGGCTGTATCTCCAAAGATGCAAAAGCACGAAAGAAAAGTCAACCCACAAAGCACACAGCCTGCTTTTGGACAACTTCTTACATGTAAATGTCACCATTTGGGCCCCATGTACACGTTTGCATTGAGAGTCCAGAGATACACATAGAACGATACCTTTTTGCAACAAGGTACCTTGAGAGGAGGCAGAAGCAGCTACATGGTGACCCTATGGATGCTTGATTTGGAATTCTAGCATTTACCAGATGTGTGGGTTTCAGTAATTCACTTAGCTCTTCAGTCGCCTCAGCTGCAAAATATGGAGGTAATACAACTTCTTAGGGTTGTTACGAAAATTAGGTGATGTCATCAATGTCAGGTGTCTAATCACACGGTTTGCGTCTGTTAATTGGTATCACCTCGTATAATTATTCAGTCTTTTGAAAAAGTGTATTTATTTATTTATTTTGAGAAAGAGAGAGAGAGAGAGAGAGAGCACACAGGGGAAAGGCAGAGAGGGAGAGAGAGCATCCCAAGCAGGCTCCACGCCGTCAGTGCAGAGCCCGATGTGGGGCTCGAACTCACGAACCATGAGGTCATGACCTGAGCTGAAATCAAGAGTTGGGGACGCTTAACCAACTGAGCCCCCCAGGCGCCCCAGTTATTCAGTCATTTAATGAATATTTACTGAATACCTATTTTCCAAGCACTGTTCCAGGTGCTGAGAACACAGCATATGAATAAAGAAACCAAAATCCCTTCTCTAAAATATCTTAAACCTACTGAAGGGAAACAAACAGTAAACAAACAAACAAACAAACAAACAAAAAAAAACAAGTAAAACCTGCAAGTTGTGAGAAGGCAATAATTTCCATAGAGTACACCATGGCAGGGGAAGGAGAATGAGGAGCGTGGGGATCGAGTGTGGGGTTGCATGTTTTCGTGGTGTGGTTGCCTAAGATGATGGCATGGGAGCAGATGCCTCCAGGAAGTGAATGAAGGAGCCGTGGGCTATGAGCCATACCATGTCCAGGCGGTATGTTGCGGACAGAGGGAACTGCAACGCAACAGCCTTGAAACGGAAGCGGGAAGAGGGTGTTCAGAACAGCGGGGAGGCCATCGTGGAGTTGTATGAATGACGGGGGTGGGGAAGTAGTAGAAAATGAAATCAGAGAAGTATGGGGCCAGAGCACAGGAGACCTTGTAGTGCCTGGCATCTAGCAGGTGCTATGTATGTAATAGGTATTATTATGTAATGCCTTCCTTACCATCAAACTTAAATATTTAAGGAATCATCCTTGGGGCGTCTGGGTGGCTCAGTCAGTTGAGCGTCTGACTTTGGCTCAGGTCACGATCTTACATTTGACGAGTTCGAGCCCCACATCGGGCTCTGTGCTGAGAGCTCGGAGCCTGGAGCCTGCTTCAGATTCTGTGTCTCCCTCTCTCTCTGCCCCTTCCCTGCTCATTCTCTGTCTCTCTCGGTCTCAAAAATAAATAGACGTTAAAAAAAAATTTAAAGAATCATCCTTTTCTGGGGCGCCTGGGTGGCTCAGTTGGTTAAGCGTCTGACTCTCAGTTCAGGTCATGATCTCACAGTTTGTGGGATTGAGCCCTTTGCCAGGCTCTGTGCTGACAGCATGGAACCAGCTTTGGATTCTCTCTCTCCTTCTCTCTCTGCCCTACTAGGTCTCTCTCTCTCTCTCTCTCTCTCTCAAAATAAATAAACATTAAAGAAAATAAAATCTTAAAAAAAAGAATCATCCTTTTCTGGGTTGGAAACTATAGAAGGCACAAGGGTGGCAACAGGGAGATTACTGAAATAATCAGGTGAGAAATGATGGTGGCGTGGACAAGAGAAACAGCAGTGGAGATTGTGGGACACGTTTGGATTCCGGATATATTTCGGCGTCAGAGCCAGCAGGATTTCCTGATGTAGTAGATGTCGGGTGTGAGTGGAAGAGAAGAGTCAAAGATGACCTCAGGGTTTTGGTGCCTGAGCCACTGGAAAGATGGGATTGTCATAATCTGAGATGAAGACCACAGGTAGAGCAGATTCTAGGTGGTCAGCAACTTGTTTTGGCCACATTATATTTGAGAGGTCTACTAGACATCCACGTGGACAGGTTAAGTAGGGAGGTGGATATCCACATCTAGAATTCAGGGGAGAGGCCCATGACGGTGGTATCAGTATATGGATTGTATTTAAATCCACGGAACTGGATGAGATCACCGAGGAGTAAGGATAGATAATGAGGAGGCTTCTTCCGAGGGCTGGGAAGAAGCCCTCCAGGCCTCTCCCCAGCTTCTGCTGGTTTGCCGGCAGTCTTTGGTGTTCCTTACTTACAGATGCACCGCATGGATCTCTGTCTTCATCTTTTTTAAAAATATTTTTTAGGTCGATTCATTTTTGAGAGAGACAGGGCGTGAGTAGGGGAGGGGCAGAGAGAGAGGGAGACACAGAATCCAAAGCAGGCTCCAGGCTCTGAGCCATCAGCACAGAGCCCGATGCGGGGCTCGAACCCACGAACTGAGAGATCATGACCTGAGCCGAAGTCGGACGCCTAACCGATTGAGCCACCCAGGCGCCCCAGTCTATTTTTTTTTAATGTTTATTTATATTTGAGAGAGACAGAGTGCAAGCAGAGGAGGGGCAGAGAGAGAGGGAGACACAGAATCCAAAGCAGGCTCCAGGCTCTGAGCCATCAGCACAGAGCCCGACGTGGGGCTCGAACCCACGAACTGTGAGATCATGACCTGAGCTGAAGTCACATGCTTAACTGACTGAGCTACCCAGGCGCCCCTCTGTCTTCATCTTCATACAACATTCTGTGTGTGTGTGTGTGGCCAAATTTCCCCATTTTTAAGGACACCCACCAGTCCTATGGGATCAGGGCCCACACTAATGACCTCATCTTAATTTGACTATCTGAAAAGACCCTATTTCCATATAATGTCACATTCACAGAGACTCGGGGTTAGGATTTCGACATCTTTTGCGGGGGGGATATAATGTAACCCATAACAACCATAAAGCTTAACTTTTAATGTTATTTTTCATTGTTCTCAACTACTTTTTTAGTTATAAAAGTTAACATACTGTGGCCAAGGGGCGCCTGGGTGGCTCAGTCGGTTAAGCTAAGAAGTTAGAAAAAAGAATAGGTAAATCCACAGAGATGGAAGTAGATTCATGGTTGGCTGCGGGTGGGGACAGAGAATGACTGTTCATAAATAAGGGTTCTTTTTACAGTGATGCAAATGTTCTGGAATTAGATCACTGTGATGATTACCAACTCTGTGAGTACACTAAAACCCACTTAATTGTACATTACAAAAGGGTAAATTTAATGGTACGTGAATTATATCTCAATTAAAAAAAAAATGAAGTCAGAGGGGGCTCCTGGCTGGCTCAGTCAGTAGAGCATGGGACTCTTGATCTTGGGGTCATGAGTTCAAGCCCCCTGTTGGGTGTAGAGATTACTTAAAAAGTAATAAAAAACAAGGAAGTCAGAGGGAGGAGGAGGAATCAACAAAGGAGCAGTCAGTGAAGTGGGGAGAAAATGAGGAGAGTGGATTGTTCTGGAAGAAAAGAGAAAAAAAGTGTTTCAACAGGAGCGTGTCAAATTCTGTTGAGACTTAACCTAGGTTGAGGTTCTATCATTGGCTTTAGCATCATGAAGATCACTGATGACCTGGAACAGAGCCATTTGGGTGGGATGATGGGGTGAATGCTTGACTGGCCTGAGATGGAGAGAACATGCATTGGTCACTTTTGGAGGGTGCTAAGAATCCAACTCATAAGACTGGTAAATAGAGGGAAAGAATCAAGCATCCTTTCTGCCTTTCTATACAAATGGTACCATTATAAAACCATATAGTAGATGAGGGGTCATTTCTATTTGTAGAAGTATTTCCAGGGGCACCTGGGTGGCTCAGTCGGTTAAGCCTCCGACTTCAGCTCAGGTCATGATCTCACGGTCCGTGAGTTCGAGCCCCGCGTCGGGCTCTGTGCTGACAGCTCAGCTCAGAGCCTGTAGCCTGCTTCGGATTCTGTGACTCCTTCTCTCTGCTCCTCCCCTGCTCGCATTCTGTCTCTCTCTCTCTCAAAAATAAATAAACATAAAAAAAAAAAACAAGTATTTCCAGCTGATAACTGAAGATGGGATGGTAGAATTCTAATATCACCACTTTGCAATCTTCAGTGGAAATCTATGCCTGAGATGAGCCATATTAGCAAGAGCTGCTAACATCGCACAGACATGATCACGTTTTCATACTTCCCGATGGAAGCACACACCATCACCAACGAAGTGGTCTTGCTGAAAGCAAAAACAAAACAAAACAAAAAATCAAATCTGGTTAAGCCTCTAGATTCAATCACCAATATCCAAAAAAAAAAAATAGAGGAGACACAGGAGCATGTTAAATATCTCGTGAATCTGCTGACTAATCTTCGTTTCCATCCACCGCCCTGATCTAAGCCAACATCCTCTCTCACCTGGATAACGAGAGTCATCTCCCAACTGACTTCCTGCCTCCACTCTCGCTCCCCTACAGCCCAGGTTCCCCATAGAAGCCAGAACAATGGTCTCTTCAAAACATAGATTGGGTTATGTCTCTCCCCCACTTAAAACTGATGGTTTCTCCACTGTCATCAAAATATGAATCCCAAATCCATAACGTGACTGTGTCTACACCTCCCTTCTCCCCTCCCAGGACTCCGTCCCCTTCCTCATGCTCTGTGAACTTTTCTTAGTCCCTCAGACATACCTATGCACTGTGAGCACCGGCCCTTCAAGTTTATTGCCCCTTCACTTCACCTTCACCCCGTGGACCTGGTTGACTTCTCATCCTTCAAGTCACAGCTTAAATGCCACTTCCTCCAGAAAGCCTACTTTGGCCCTTGCACTCAGGTTTCAGGGCCCTTGCTCTGTGTTTCCAGAGCTCTCCACATATTCTTCCTGTCCTAGCCTTGATTTAACTGAATTGTAGCTGCCTCTTTTCTGTCTCTCCATCTAGATTAGAAGCTCTGGAGGCCAGAGACGTCTCCTCATGTGTTCCCTTCTTTATGCCATGTGTCTAGCTCATAGTCAGCTCTTTGCTTCAGCCCAGGCTTATACCCTCATCTTTGAAAGTCTGGCTCGTCCTTTGCATCTCAGGCTTGTGGTCAGGATGCTGTCCCTGCCCACCCAGTCATTCTACCCCCATTCCCCCACTTTCTTTAAAAAAAATTTTTTTAATGTTTATTTATTTTTGAGAGAGAGAGAGCATGAGCGGGGGAGGGACAGAGAGAGAGAGGGAAGACACAGAATCTGAAGCAGGTTCTAGGTTCTGAGCTGTCAGCACAGAGCCGGACGCGGAGCCCGACGTGGGGCTCGAACTCATGGACCGTGAGACCGTGACCTGAACCGAAGTCGGAGGCTTACCCGACTGAGCCACCCAGGTGCCCGCCCCCGCCAATTTCATTCGCTGTGTGGCACTTACCACTCTTGGATCTTTTACTTGTCTGTGTTGCTTTTCTTTGTTTATTGTCTACCTTTTCAAGCAGAAATGTACACTCCATGGGAACAGGGACCTTGTCTGGTTTTGCCCCACGCCGTACCATGGTGCCTGGGTTGAAGCTTGGCACATGGTGGGATGAATGTTGGATGAATACACGATGGATGAATTGAATGAATGAACCAATGTATAAATGAAATGAATCAAATGTAGCCCTCAGAGGAGAGCAGCAGTCCTCACGTGGGAGCAGTAAACTAAGTGACGAGCCTGGAAAGTCTTGGCTCAGGCCTAGGATGGGTCACCAGTGGTTCCCTAAGGGCTGTTTTTTCCTGCTTCCTAGGACCATCTCCTAAATAAGTTCTCATGGTTGTTTTTTTTTTTTTTTTTTTTTATTGAGAGAGAGAAAGAGAGAGAGAGAGAGAGAGAGAGAGAGAGAGAGAGGCGCTGTCCCAAGCAGGCTCTGAGTGGTCAGTACAGAGCCCAATGCGGGGCTCGAGCTCACGAACCATGAGATCATGACCTGAACTGAAGAGTCAGATGCTTAACCGACTGAGACACCCAGATACCCACCTTTTTTTTTTAAATTTCCAAATGGGACAGACCCTTGATACCGAAAGAAGAAAACACAGCCCCGCCCTGTGGCTGGCTGAAAAAAAGGGGCTGGCAGAGTGGCTTCTCAAAACTTTCATTGCGGTGCTGGAGACCAGTTAATTGGTAATCGGTAAGGCCTGGGGCATAGATGTCCCACGAACACTCATGAGAACCAGCATCCTGCCGGCTAGTGACAAGACCCAGGGCAGGACTCAGTGGCCTTTTAGAACAGTCCTAGCTTTTCTGGAGAGCAGTGGAGAGGAGTATTGGCAGACAATGCCCGCATTCCCTCGCTGCCCTGCCTCCGTCTTCAGGGCTCCCACGTTCCCACCCCCACCCCCCCACTCCCCACCCCCACACCACCACCAGCAGGAACAGAAAGTCATTCCATCTCCAGAAGTTCTGCCCACAGGAACGTGTCCAACCTACTAAACAGAGTTCTTTGCTCTTGTGAATACTAAGTAGGGAACCCAAAGGGAGCCCTTGCCAATATAACTTCTTCCTTGCTCCGCATCAAAATTGAGGTTCTGAGCTTTCCAACAAACATCTCTGAAGCCACCCCCTTTCTTTTGTTGAAACTGCAAAGTAAAGAGCTCCCTTGAAAAAAGCCTCTCCCCTACCTCTCCCTTTGGTGGAGAGCCATGCCCGTTTGGACATCTCCCAAGGACCAGACTTTTTATGCCAGGCTTTTTATGAACAGAGTGCAAATTCCCTCAAATGCTGCCTGATGGATCGAAGTCCTGTGGGATCCGACCCTTGGAAGATTCACACCCAAAGGCCTCTGGATTATTAAGTACTAGCAGAATGGACAGCAAACTCAAAATATAAAACCAAATGCCCCAAATCCCATTTGTCCTCTATTTCACATACCACCGTGGACAATTCAGCTCATTTATGTGCCCCTGGTTCAAGAGAGCCTATGTGGTGCTGTCCGAATAATAGAAGACATAATTCCTACCCCTGAAAGAGTCCAGTGGGGCCAGATCGACGAATTCGGGAAGGACACACGTGACAATGAAGAATCGTGCAGTACAGACACATACGGGGTGACCAGTATTCTCTGCACCACCTCTGGGGAGTGGTCAGAGGTTCTCCGTGTCCTTGGGGCCCCAGGACATAAAACACCTGGCTCCAGAACTCGAGGACCACCCCTCACCCAGGGCTGTAGATAACAGCTCAAGTTTGAGATCTGGTCCCTGGAATAAGAAAATCTCAGAAGAGCAAAAGAGCTTCCCAACTGAAACCTATCTTTGTTAGACTTCCATTCTTTGTTAACTAAGAGTCACTTGGGAAGCACATTCTCCCGGGCGCCTGGGTGGCTCAGTCCATTAAGTGTCAGAGTCTTGATTTGGGCTCAGGTCATGATCTCGCAGGGTTCGAGCCCCGCATCAGGCTCTGCACTGACAGTGTGGAGTCTGCTTGGGATCCTCTCTCTCTGCCCCTCCCCTGCTCTCTCTCTCTCTCTCTCTCTCTCTCCAAATAAATAAACTTTAAAAAAAATTTAAAAAAGAAGGCACCAGCCCCCCCCCCCCCACTCCTCAGAGCCAGGGTGGGGTGCGAACCCCGGAGCACTGGGGAGGAACGTACACTCATGGCTCTGGTTCTAGTCTTCCTTGCTTTCTGGTGATCCACTAGATCGGACTTCTTCATGCAAGCACATGGGAAGTATAAGCACAAACTCAGATCTGAGTGACTTCCGCCCCCGCCCCCCCCTCCCCCGGAGGCCCAGAAGAAATCAGTGAGCTCAGGAAATGCAGACATTTTGTGTGAGAGACAAAAAAAGAAAGAGAGGACACACAAAAAAGCAAGTTGGCGGAACTGGTTATCTCTTCGCTTCAGGGCTGGCCACGCAATATCCCCATTGCTGAATGAGTGGAAGGGAAGTGAGAAAGCGGAGATGTGGGGCAGAGAGTAGGGATCTCATGTTTTTGTTTGTGTGTGTGTGTGTGTGTGTGTGTGTGTTTGAGACACAGCAAGAGAGAGCAAATGAGGGAGGGGCAGAGAGAGAGGGACAGAGAATTCCAAGCAGGCTCTGAACTGACAAGGCAGAGCCTGACTCAGGGCTCGATCCCACGAACTGGGAGATCACGACCTGAGCTGAAATCAAGAGTCGGTCACTTGACTGACTGACTGAGCCGCCCAGGCGCTCCTGCATCTCGTGGTTTCCAGAAACCATCAAACGGCAGACACCCTCTGCCTCAGCAGTCCAGAGCACACAGCGCTCCGGTCCGTGAGACAGGAGGGACCACCAAATGTTGACCTGCCCACCGCCTCCCCTGTCCGCCAGCAAGCCCAGCCCTCCCGCGGCAGTCTCTAAATAGGGAGGGGAAAGCCCCACGCTGGGTGTTTCATTTGGTGAGGAATCAAATGACCCAAATGCCGGCAACATACACAGAATCCCTAAAGGTGTTTCTGAAATACAACCCTGGACTCCCAATCCCTGGGGTGTGGCTGACATCCCTTTTTTTTCTGAAAAATCTTCTGGGGAGTGCTTTTTAGGGAACTGCCTTCGGAACCTGCAGCCGATTCCTTGGGATAGCCTCGGTGCTAGATTGGTTTTGTTTTTTAATTGGCCAACATCTGATCCAGGGCCGCTGGGCCAGTGTGCCAACAAGGCCACGCTACTTTGGGTCCAAAGGGAGGGTGGAGGGGATTATTCTCAGGTGTCACGTAACGTGGCTCTGGAGAGCAGCCCCTGAGATGTCCAGCATCCTGGCAGCAGCCCTGGAATAAGTGTGCAATCTCCCAAGGGGGCGTCTTGGAAGGACAACGCGCGTTCACTAAATGCAAAAGTTCTGATGTCATTGAACAAATAGGAAAGCTTTGATATGCTTGTTAAAAATCAATCTCTCTCTTTTGTACGCCATGTGTTTGGGGAGGAGGGGAAGGAAACGGGGGCTGCCACTAAATTCACACGCTCTCTTCCGGGGGCTGGGGGGAGAGGGGCGGTGGCTTCAGTGCAGGGCCTGGCAAACGTTTTCTGTAAGGGCCAGATAGCAGATCTTTGCAGCTTCGCGGGCCATGTGGGCTCTGTCGCCTGGGCTGAACTCTGCCTCTGTAGTGCAACAGCAGCTACATACAATGCGCCGACCAATGAGCATGGCTGTGTGCCAATAAAACTTTATTTGCAGAAACAGCTGGCTGGGACTTGCTCTGTGGGCTGAATTTGGTCCGCGGGCTGTGGTGTGCGACCTCTGCTCTCTGCGGAGCGAACACTCACTTGCAGACTTCTTGTTTAACATCTCCAAACAACTTGCTGAAAGGTAAAGGGGCAAGTTTGGTCCCTAGGCTCCCGTGATCAATTGTCTTCAACCGTTCTCCGTTGAATCCCATGATGTCATGCTGCAATGCAGTGGGTCATTGACGGGGTCACATTACTCAGAGAAAAACAGGATGTTTGACACCTAAAATACTCAGAACAAGCCCAGAGCTCATCTCTGCAAAAATGCTCTTATATAATGGGAAGTCAGGACAAAGGAAAGGCCGCAAGGGGTGGCTGCGTGGGGACAGCCACTCCCATGGAGGAGGCGCGCTGGTCTGGGCTCAGATGGCAGGCCTGCTGCCCGGAGAGAGCACATCTCTGCTTGCAGCTGTCACTCTAGTGGGCAGATGACTTCATTTCGACTCCCCCCCCGCCACAAATAAAGGGGTAATAATCTCCCACTTGGGAGAAATACCATATGGTAGATGCTTTGAAAAGTTGTAAGAAAAGTATAAATTACTTAGAGGGGGGGAAAGCTATATACAAAAGCATGACATTTGTCTAGAAAAGGATCAGGCAGTTTCTTTGAAATACCATAGCTTCCTAGAAAACCGAGTCTAAACCAGCGGGATTAGGTAACAAGAGGGGTATTATCAAGGCAGATCACCGGGGAGATCTGGCTCTTGTGTTTACATACCTTCAGTGCAGCTCAAATCCAGAACACTTATCCGCACAGCTCTCCCGTGACCTGCCCCTGCCGGAACCTCAGTGCCCACCGCTCTCTGCCCTGTACCCACGCTCAAAAATATATGACATAACGGCTTCTAGTTCCCCAGACGCCCAGAGGTATGTGGCTTCCTGCCTCTGAGCCTCTTTCTCGTTGGGGTTCCTTGTCCTGGAAGGCCCTTCTCACCCTTCAAACTTTAGCCCCCTTTGGCTATTCCTTGCCCCCCCAGATGTGTTCAGCACCCCTTCTTCTGTGCTACCCTGAGGTCTTACACATATTTCTCCTGTTGCACTTACCACACTGTCTGGTCATTTAATTGAATATACGACTGATTTCTTCCAGTAGAGCGTGAGTTCCTTGCTGTCTGATTTGTCTCTGGATCCCCAGAGCATAGAGGGCATTGGCTCACAGGAAGAATACCATAAACCTTTGTGCCAGTGGATGTCCAATCATGGGGACACCTTACGTGTCCAGCTGTTGTCTTTTGAGCCAAAGCTGTATTTGCCAGGGCTAGCCTGAGTTAGGGTTCCAAGTTAAGGTCTCTACAACACAACCACCTTTAGCCTTGGCTTCCTGGGCACGAGGCTCCCGGCAACTGAGTCACTGGCATAGCTCTTCTCTTAACTTCTTTTTTTTTGAGAGAGACATAAAGAGAGAAAGTGTGAGCAAGTGGTGGAGGGGCAGAGGGAGAGAGAGAGAGAGAGAGAGAGAGAGAGAGAGAGAGAATCTCAAGAAGGCACCGTGCTCAGCTCAGGTCCCACGACCCTGAGATCATGACCTGAGCCGACATCGAGAGTCAGACGCTCACCCGACTGAGCCACCCAGGCGCCCCTCTTCCATTAGCTTTAACTGAACTCATATACACCAAGACTTCCAGTCCTGTTACTGGGAGTCTCCCAGCCAGCTCCTTCTTATCCTCCAGGGGCTCATCTTCAGGGTCTCCTCTTCTGAGAGGCTGTCCCTGACACTCCAGTCATGGGTTGGTCTCTCCATCACTTTGCCATGGCACACGTTTTTTTTTGCTTTCTCCCACTCATCACAATCTGTAAGGATTGATAGTATCTCTTTACTGGCTTAAGGTCTGCTTCTCCTACTAGAGGGTTAGCTCCATGAGGAGAGGGCCCACCCATCTCCTTCACTGTTGCAACCTTGGCCTAGCACAGCACTTGGCATTTCGTAGGCATTCGAGAGATATCGGTTGAGTGAACGGTATGAAGTCTGAGCAACACAACACATCCGGAACGCCTCACGCGGTACCCACTGCCTGTAGGCTCACTGTAAATGTTTTCTTTATCAACATCTCTTCCATCACACAAATCCCAGGAAACAACCAGGATAATGAAGCTACATTTCCCCCACACCAGCACTTACAAAAATGCTTTCCTTCACCTACAGGCAAACATAAAGGGAGATGCTAGCCAAAAAAAGAGATCAGTTGTCATCTTTCACGTCCAAATAAGACGCGTGCAGAGTTGATGGCATTCCTATTTCCCTCAAGTGCCGCGGAAGCTAAATCTCTCACAGCTTGAGCAACTGGAAAGACCAGAAACGGTCACACATAACCTTAAAAGTGGATCTGACCATACTGCAGAGCGAGGCGAGCCCGGCTTAGGAGATTATGCCCATATAAGGCCCTGCAGGCAGCTCCCAGTGGAGCCTGAGATAATTTGGCACCTCTCGGCAGAGAACAACAGGATTGCTTTCAGGGCTGTGTTCACAAATAATCCTAGAGCTGCTATCTACATTTTCATCTAAACATTTGAGGGAAAACCTAATACCACCCTAAACATCTCAGGCCTCAAAGACTCTTGACAGAAGTGCTGAAAAGAACTCAGAGGCAGCCATCTTGGACACGCTGAGGAAGAGGGAGGGATAGGAGGACAGGACTCTGGACGTCACCTGAGTTCAGACACGGGCTGACATCTGCTTTTTTTTTTTTTCTGCCGGTTTCCTGTGAGGTGAGGTGATGTGGGGGAGGAGTTGGCAAACTCTCCCTGTAATGAGCTAACTTTGTGGGCCATGTGGCCTCGGTCACAACTCCTCAACTCTGCTGTTGCCGTGGAAATGGCTTAGACCGTGTGTAACCGAATAGGTATGGCTGTGCCTCGATAAAACTTTATTGATAGACACTGACCTTTGAGTCTCATGTAATTTTCACCTCAAGAAATATTGTTTTGATTTCTTTTTAAGCATTTGGAAACGTAACAGCCATGCTTTGCTCTTGCCAGTATAAAAACAGGCAGTGGGGCACCTGGGAGGCTCAGTCGGTTAAGTGTCCAACGTGATTTCGGCTCAGGTCACGATCTCACGGTTCGTGACTCCGAGCCCCACGTCGGGCTCTGAGCTGACCGCACGGAGCCTGCTTGGGATCCTCTCTCCCTCTCTCTCTGCCTGTCTCCGGCTTGCATGCTGTCTCTCTGTCTCTCTGAAAATAAATTTAAAAAGAACAGGCACTGGGCCAGCAGCCTTGGGCCTTTGGACTCACTTGGGTTTTCCAAGCTTACTTCTGCCACGTTTTGGTTAGGTGGCCTTGAGCAAGTCCACGGAATCTCTGAGCCTTAGTTTCCCCATCTGTCGGGACCAACCTGCCAGCTGCGGAATGAGGATTCACAAAGATAAGGCATGGACAACGGTGAGTACGGTTTTTGGCACTCAACACCTGTTAGCTGAAATCTGAAATTCCCTTGGATTTGAGCTGGGGCTCTCCCTCCTGATGAGCCAAGTGCCTAGCACATTGCCTGGCACACAGTAGACCCCCACGGATAGTGCGTTGAATGAATGAATGAGCGAACGAACGAACGAACGAACGAGCAGCTATTGCCCAGGCCCAGTCCTCTGGTATTTGAAGTCCAAGAAAAACACCCTTTCTCCCTCATCTCTAGGGCTCAAGACGTTTGCGGTGGTCGGGGGGGGGGGGGGGGCAAGAAGATCACCGTGCGGCACCACCCGCCTTCTGGTCCCGCGGGGGCTGCTGGCCTGCCCACCGCCAGCCTCCCTGGACGACACGGCTCCCACACAAACACACTGGGGCTTTTTCGAGCCAAACTGCTCTCTGCAGACGCACCCTCTTCCAGAGGACTGTGTGCTCCAGCTGCTAAGGTAAAAGACGGGTTAGCCAGTGACTCAGGCCCGTGTGCTTCATGGGGGGAAGCCATTTATTTTATATAAACAGCATCTGGTGCTCATCTACCCCTCAGGAGGAGGCTGTGGGGATTCCTGGCACGAGGGTCATTTTAAGTTTCAAAGTTCCTCCCGGGTCTAGGAAAAAAAAAAAAAAACACGGCAGAAAACACGGGAAGGGAGATCATCCTGAGCCGCCTGCAGCCGTCCCTGAGCCACAAAGAGCATCATGAGAGGATCAGAGGCCCCAGCAAAGGGCTCACTGGGGAAAGGCCCCCGCAAGGCCAAGGTGGGCCTGATACGGTGCTGGTTTCCCACCCAGAGAGGCAGCGCGGGGGTCACTGGGCGCCCTGTCTCAGCAGCGTCCCGCTTGGATAAGCCTCGGCCTCCGGAGACACCGGCAGGGGGCCCGGGGGCTACGCGAGCACCGACGAGACCCTTAGAGGCTTCCAGCCTTCCCTCCAGAGGAAGGCTTGACTTGGCTCCGACTACAAATACCGTCAACCACATCACAGCCGTTTCACAAAAGTGCTCAGAAAATGGAAAATGTCCAGGGCATTTGTGGGAACCAAGAAGGAGCCAAGCACAAGCATGGCGTCATTTTTCCCCACCACCCAAGGAGCCACCTTCTCAAGTCCTAAAGAGGCAGAAAGCGGGGGTGGGGGGGGTGTCAGGGGGCCTGGGGGCCCACTGAGCCGGCCTCTGTGAGCTCCAGGAAGCCTAAGCCTGTCTGCATCTCAGAGCCTGCTGTGGGCCTTTGAGCCCATAATAGTGATAATATCCGTAACAGCTACCACTGACGGAGTGTTCACGGTAGCCCAGGCACTCTACTAAGTAGCTGTGTGACCTGGGACATTCACCGAACCTCTCTGAGCCTCAATTTGTGGCTTACGTGTAAAGAGGGAGAATGGGAGTGCTTAGCTCAGAGGGCTGTCGTGAGGACTCATCGAGGCGACGTGTGTGAAGGCCTCGACCGTGTCCCTAGCCCCTATCAGGCATGCCGTAAGTGGCCACGGTCGCTATTATTATTCCACGTGAAAACCCTCAAATGATTAGGGTCAAAGGGGAAAATGAGAACAGCCTTGACTCTGTTTGACTTCTGCCCTCCCTCACCCTCCGTCTTCTCACCTTACCTGAGACACAGACCATTTCAACTCTCTCCCGACCCCCCGGGAGGGCAGACTAATCACTCGTCGGTCTAGGTGCCCATCAACGGCAACTCTGAGCAGACCGTCTCTTCCTCCCTCCGGGCCGGGTCTGTTTTCTGCATTTCACATCCCCTTGACAACGTGACCTTGGCCTCCACAGGGCAACGCGTGAGGCAATGTGTAGCTGTGAATCAGAGATGCCAAGGCCGGGGCGCCTGGGTGGCTCAGTTGGTTAAATGTCCAACTTTAGATCAGGTCATGATTTCACGGTTCTCGAGTTCGAGCCCCACATCGGGCTCTGTGCCTGAGGGGTGCACCGTCTAGTGGGGGAGCCGAGCAAAATAAACGAACACTTCCAATGTGCCGTGAAAAGTTCTCTGCAGCAGAGGAGTTCCGGGCACCGTCGGGCCCCAGAGGAACGGGAGCCGAACTCATCTGGGGGTGCGTTTGTTTTAGTCCCAGAAAAAGCCGGCGGCAATGACAAAACACAGGCTTTGCTGAAAACAAGTGGGATTCAGCAGCCCAGGAAACCAAAGGCAGCGGGTGCGCCACCTGCAAAGGCAGCTCTGGAGCTTTCTTCCTCTGGGTCATGGTGGTTCTGGCTTTCTTTCCCGTCCACCCCGGAGGCTGCCAATTATGCTCCTGCCCCCAACCCACAAGGAAGAGTTAATCCTTAAGAAGATGCCCACACGGGCGCCTGGGTGGCTCAGTCAGTTAAGCACCCGACTCTTAATTTCAGGTCAGGTCATGATCTCAGGGTTGTGAGATTGAGCCCCGCATTGGGCTCTGTGCTGAGTGCGGAGCCTGCTTGGGATTCTCTCTCTCCCTCACTCTCTGTCCCTCCCCTGCTCACGCACGCTCTGTCTCAAAATAAATAAGTAAACTTAAAAAAAAAATGCTCACAATTTGAAGTTACAAAATACACAATAAAAATACAAAATCCGGGGCACCTGGGTGGCTCAGTCGGTTAAGTGTCTCTTGGTTTGGGCTCAGGTCACGATCCCGCTTTGTTTGTGGGATCGAGCCCCGCATTGGGCTCTGCACTGACAGAGTGGAGCCTACTTGGGATTCTCTCTCTCTCTCTCTCTCTCTCTCTCTCTCTCTCTCTGCCCCACCCCTGCTTGCACACTCTCTCTCTCTCAAAATAAATAAATAAGCATTTTTTACAAATGCAAGATCCTGTATACACTGGGATTTCAATTTTAGACACTTCGTTTCTGTATGTGGGAGTGCATAGACACATACAGTAAAAGGACCAGAAGGAAACACATCAAAATGTTAATGACGGTTATCTTTGGGAAGCATTTTTATATCTTCCTGTTTCTTGTTAAACATTTACGTTTTCCCACACTGAACATGTATTAATCTTTATTATCGGGACGCCTGGGGAGCTCTGTTGGTAGAGCATCAGACTTTTATTATTGGAAAAATAATGTTGATTTCATAAGTAAAGAGCCAGCAAAAGGCTACCTGCTGTATGACTCTGTTTATATGACACTCTGGAAAAGGCAAAACTATAGGGACAGAAAACAGTTCAGTGGTTGCCAGGTGCCTGGGGTGGGGACACAAGGGAATTCTTTGGAGTGATTAAAAATGTTCTGTATCTTTATTATGCTGATAGTTACATGACTGTGTGTTTTTCAACACTCGCCGAACTGAGCACGAAAAAGGATAAATTTTACTGTATACAGATCGTTCCTTAATAAATCAGTTATTTTTTTTTAAGTTAGAGTCTAGACCATTTCTCCCATTCTATTATTCCTGGACAACGGTTCTATTATTCCTCTGACAAACCTAGGAAGATAATGAGAATTTTGGAATACATGATTTCAAAAGAAGGATTAAAGAAACAAAGAAAATTTTCCTCTGCCTGTCAGTCTCTCCAAGTTTAGCCTTGGATGGCCAGGGCTTGAGTTTTATTTTTTGTTCTTTGCTCCTTTTTTTTTTTTTTAAAGTCACTTGCAACCAGGATTTATGTGAAAGATACAGTTTTTCTTGGTATTTAATGAGGTGAATTTAGTATGAATTCAAGTATATGATTTACAACTGGAGTGATATCTTTATGAAACATTTACATCTGTGACAACACCTAATAAAACGTTTTATTGGAAACATGGCTTGCACAGTTGGACCAGATGCATCACAAATTGATCATTTATACTGCTGCTCTTGCCAGCATCGTATCTAAATTCAATCAGATGGGGGAATCGAGAAAAGGGCAAGCCGGTGACATCGTTTATGAAGATTGGAGTTTTCACTTACTGCAAGGGACATGACATAAAGACTATCGTAGAGTAGGAAACTATGTGAGACTGAGGCTTATCTGTGGAAGGAAAGAGGAATACGGACCCTACCTCACACATAAAGTCCGAGGGACTACTGTCTCTATGGCACAGGGATAGGTGCTACGTTTCATGTTCTGAATGCCCAGGGTAGACGCTGTCGAATTCAGTCATGTGCTTTAAATACTTGTGACTGATTTGTGCTTTATTTAATATAGAATCAGATCACTGTCCATAATTACTGACACTGGATGCTGTGTACTTGAGACAGAATCCGAAGCTGCCCTTAGGTTCCCAACGAGAAAGTTCTATGATACATCAATGATACGGAAAGGTGGGTAACTGGCTCAGTACAGAGAAAAGAGCTGTCCCTGCTAGTTTTTAATTTGCCTGTAAATTCTTCTGTTTTTCCTTACAAGTGGCTCCAAATGCATGGTACAGAAACCACACATACGGACGCTTTGGGTTCAAATGAAATCAGTTGAGAAATCACAGAGAGATACCGAGAATTAGGAAGTATCTAAGCAATTGATCCTGGCAAAGGGCATGACGAAAAGGTGGCATGGAATTTCTGCAGAAAACAACTGGCCGTGTCAGTCTACTTTATTTACAAACTAGGATAGTGGCCATCCTCGCCTGGACACCCACAGGTACCTCATACTCAGTGTGTCCAAACCTGAACCCCTTCCCTCTCCCCCTCCCCCGATCTGCCCTTCCTCAGTTCCACGTCGTAGGGAATGGAAACACCACTCGCCATCAGTCACTTGGGCCGATAACCTGGCAGTTATCCCAGATGTACTTTTCCTCACCTCCCATGTCCAAGCAGTCAGTATGTCTCTCCTAGGCCTGCCTTCGCTATTCCCTTACTGTCACCGTTGGTCAGCGACGCCTCCATATTCCTGGACCCAGCGGACGATCCTCTGTCTTTGTATTACTTGATCTCTTTGCTGACTTTGGCATTATTGGCCATCCCCTCCTCATAAAAATTCTTTTTTCTCCCTTGATATCTGTAACCCCACTCTCTTGTTTGCCACCAACTTCTCAAGTTATTCCCTTCCAGTCTTTTATTCTATTTTCCCTTTATTTTTAAAAAGTGTTTATTTCTTTTGACAGAGAGAGAGAGAGAAAGAGAGAGAGAGAGAGAGAGAGAGAGAGCATGCGCACACATGCGTGAGCTGGGGTGGGCAGAGAGAGGTAGAGAGAGAATCCCAAGCAGGCTCTGTGCTGTCAGCGCTGAGCCTGACACTGGGCTTGAAGTCACGAACTGTGAGATCATGACCTGAGCCAAAAGCAAGAGTTGGATGCTCAATTGACTGAGCCACCCAGGCCCCCCTACTTACCCTTTAAATGTCACTGGTTTTGTTTGTTCTGGTTTGGGTTTGGCTTATTTCATATTTTTTTTTCTAGGACTCCCTCTATCATACACTGTCTTTTGGTGATCCCATCCACATCCAAAGCCTAGATCTCTCTCTCCTGTACTTCGGGCTCATAGATCTAACTTATCCTTTAAGGCTCATTTCAACCCATCTAAATACAGGTCTGTCTCTACCACTATTCTGTGAGCTCCTTGAGGGCACGACCCTTGCCTCATTCACCTTTGAGTTCCCAGGACCTAGCCTAGGCACTCAGGCAATGTTTGCTGAATAAATAAATGAGTGGTTAGTAGAATCAAGTAATCACCTATGAAAGGTAGACGTTTGACTCCCATTACTGACATCACTACCAGTGGGTCAGAAAAAGTAGAGCTCGGCCGGAGAGAGTGCGGAGTAACGAGGGCAAAGTTGCAGGCTCCGCCATGACACAGATCAGTCAGCTTGTCCTGGACAGTAACCACAGGCCAACTTTGAACTCTGACCGGCCATCTTGAAAATGTAAGGTTGGTCACCAAGAGGAGGGGATGAGAACACAGAGTCACTAGCCCAAAGGGTGGTAGGGTCTAGCCCTAGCAAGTTATCTTCCTCTCTCCTCAGTATCTCCACCCGAGCTCCCTTTGTGGGGTGGGGTTGGTGTGTCGGTTCAAGGAAACCTTGGAGAGACGGAGAGACTTTTCTCCTTTAGTGTCTCTAGGGGCTACACATCTAACCCACTCTCCACTAGGAAAGACTAAGGTGAGCCCATAAAGCTGTCTTTATAGTGTGAAGGGCATACGTTGTGACATTCGGAGTTCAGTGAACACTTTCAGGAAAGCACATTCGTCCTACAATTTCTGGGTGGAGGACTAACATCTTGCTGAGGAAGGACTATAGTCACGAATTAACATAAAGGCAATTTTAGGAAATACTTATCAGGACCCACGTTACATTTTTTAAAGAAAGGGACACCTCTCCGAGGATCATCTTTCCTTCAAGGTAGTTCTCAAGTGACTTTTCCCAAGTCTGGAGGCAACGAAGACTCCATTTTGGAAACATTGGCTGGGGGAGCTGGTGACTCACACCTCAGATGAATTAATAAAAGTTAAGAAAACAAAAACCAGATGTTTCCTTCACTTTAATATAGGCCTCTATGCTTTCTTTTGTCCGTTACACTGTCCATTGCTGATTTCCTTCTACTGAGGCAAAAATCAATTTTTACAAAGTTTGAATCCCTCCTGCATATCCGGTGAACTCTGTCCCAATAGTCGCTATTTGGCTAAAACTTCCACAAAGACAAAGTGCTTGAGAACAGCATAGCCGAGAGCTCTGGATTTGCTAGAGAACTCATTTATAACGGCCTTTGGGGAAAAGCACAAAATGAAGCGGTCTCCTTGTTTGCACGTAAGCCTCCACAGAACCAGAAAGGGTCTGGCCAGCTAGCCGTGGCTTCCTTTCCAGATCCAGTGTTCATTCCTTGGCCCTTGACCCTCCCGGAAAATGCTAAGAACTGCATTTTAGAGAGCCCACAACATATATTTTCATTCTTCTGGCCAGACCGGTGGAGGATACACCGAGATCCAGAGTGACGCACTTTTTAATTCCCTAATAACACCACCCATCATTCCCTGAGAACTTCGGAAGCTTTCCGCTTTTTGTAAGGAGGGAAAATAATTTATTTTTTCCTCCATCTATTGTACTTTGGTTAAAGCAATTATTTTCCCCAGACACCACCCATAGCAGAAAACTCCAGATGTTCCTGGGTTATAATGGGAGAATGGATTACAAGTCCTGGCGCTGTTTTCAAACTTGGCGTCCTCTCCCAACTTTCTCAGTTGGGGCCCTCAGTCCCCGTCTCCCACCCCCTTCCCCACTGGGCTCCATCTTTGCTTAAGTGATCCAGAGGCAAACTTAGATTTGTACCTTGCCGGCTACGTCTCTTCACTTCTTCGTCATGAAAGTATTTTCTAAAATTGCAGTTACTGCCATTCCGCCCACCCATTTGCCCAACCCAGGCTGCTGGGAATCACTGTAACCGCCCCCCTCCCCAGTCATTCGCTACACTTTAGTCTCCGAGTCCTGCTGAGTCTACCGACTAAATGTCTCCTGCATCTGTTCTCTCCTCTCCACCCCACCGGTAGTTCTCTAGTCCGGGCCAGCTCTCTCACCTGGCCAAGTGTTCTGACCATTATTCCTTTGTCTGCTTTTGCTCCTGTCTGGATAATCTGTCCTTCTCATTGCAGTCACAAGAGGGACCTCTCTAGAACCCAAATATTTTTTTCTATAAATTTTTTTTTAATTAGAGAGAGAGAGAGAGAGAGAGAGAGGGAAAGAGAGAGAGAGAGGTGGGGAGAGGGGCAGGGGAGAGAGAGAATGTGAAGCAGGCTCCAGGCTCAGCGCAGAACCTGACACAGGGCTCCATCCCCCGACCCCGGGATCACGACTTGAGCCGAAAGCAAGAGTTGGATGCTCTACCGACTGAGCCACCCAGGCGCCCCTTAGGACCCAAATGTGATCGTGCCTCCCCCACACTGCCACCCCCTGGTAATGTAGCGGGCATGGTGGCCTAGCACAGAGCAGACACGCAAAACTCAATAGTAACAGAGACCACACTCTCTCCCTCGAGGGCAGCGTGTCCGTGACCTATTTATTGCTGCCAGAACAGATTGCCATCGACTTGGTGGCTTAGCACAATGCCCACTTGCCGTCTTACGGTTCTGTAGGTCAGAAGTCTGACATGATTTCACTGGGCTAACATCAAGGTGTCTGCAGGCTGCATTCTTTCCGGAGGCTGTATGGGACAATCCAATTCCTTGCCTTTTCCAGCTTCCAGAGACTTCCTGCCTTTCTTTTCGAAGCCAGGCACGTAGCATCTCTCTGACCCTGCTTCTGTTGTCACATCTCTTTCCCTGAACACAGCCAGGAAAGGTTCTCTAGTTTTGTGAGCCTGTGTGATTAGGTTGGGCCCAGGATAACCTCCCTGTCTCAAGATCAGCTGGTTAGCAACTCTCATTCCACTTACAACCTTGATTCTCTCTGCCACGTAACCTCACATATCCACGGGTTCCCGGATGTCCTGCGGACGTCTTTAGGGACCATTAGTCTGCCCACGTAAGCAGCAATGGGGGAGGGGATGCCATCTGAATTCCCTTGCTACTGCTTTTCACACAACTGCAATGCTTTCACCTAATTGGCCACAGTCGCCTGTAGATCAAAACTGTGACTGAGTCCGCCCTGTGTCGCCAGTGCCTGGCCCAGGGCTCAGCCCATATGCCATGTTCAGTGTTCGCTGACTGGAAGTGAGGAAGTGAATTATCGGTTGGCTGGAATGTTTAAATATCAACCTCTTGGTTCCCCTTAGAAGGCGGGGTTGTGATTGTCAAGGTTTCAAGAAAGCGTTAAAAAAACCCAATTTTGTAGCACAATCAAGGGTCCAACTGCCATTCTCTTGCTTTCTCACACTAAACCAGCTCTACGGTTAAAAAACAAAAACAAAAACCAGGCATCTCCCACTATTTGACAGAAGTCTTCCAGATTTTTCAGATGAAAAAAAACAGCTCACATGCTTTTTGCCTAGTCTACACGGGAACACAGCTGTATAGGAAATTCAAATAAACACACGAAAAAAAAAATCATGCAATAAAGCCTCGTGACTCCCAAAGCAACTGAGAATTGAATACTCCTCAAGCAATTTTTGTAAGATTAGTATTTAAGCACACAGTGAGCCACTTCAGTTCCAACAAATCTGGAGAAATCAAACCTCGTTTCCAAGAAGTGCTCACTGAGCCTTCGGTGCATTTGATTGCATCACTGCAAAAGAAATAACTCACACAACTAAGCTGTGTCTCTTTGGTGGGACCCAGCGCCCACCAGACAGCACCAAGTGGAAAATGAGTAGACCTGGTGCCCAAGCGGATGCCAAGGGCAGGACTCCCAGGATATAGGTGCAGTATGGTGCAGGGAAAAGGAGAGCAGCTCTTTGACTAGGCAGACAGAATTGTCCAGAAACCGTCAGGTCTCAGGGAGTTCCGGCTCCAGCCACAACAGCCCCAGCCAAGCCGGTTCCCAGAGTTCAGTCTTCACCGTGGCAACCGCTTGGGACACCTCCAACTTGCTGAACTGGAGATTTCAAAGGAAAGGAGCCCGGGGTAGAATCATGGTCTGGAAAGTGTTTTCCGTACTTTACTCATATAGCACCTCATCAGCGAAACCTTACAGACTACTCAACCTGTTTCCAGAGCCTTCTGAATCCTGGTCCAACCGTTACAATGTACCTCACTTCGTCTGATCCTGTCAACAGGGTTGGCAGCTACTTGGGGCTGGAACCGCAATCCAGCACCTACCACGGTGCTGGCATGGGACAGTAGCTAAATAAATGTTTACTGCATCAGTGAACCGTTGTCATTTTGTAAAAGAAGAAACGGGCTCAGAGAGGTTTAAGTGGCTTCCTAAGAGCGCCCAGTGGCAGGCGGGGCTGGGCCTCTGGCCTACCACTTCTATCCCACCACGGAGGCCTTCCAAATCCAACTCGGTAAAGGTCAGGAGGACATTTGGCTCCTTTTCAACACACATTTGTTGAGTGTCCACCCTAAACCAGACCTTTCTACCACTCTTCCCCCGATGTCTGCCTGGCTGGTTCCTTCGAGCCTTGGTTTTCATGTTATCTCTGGAGTCCTCCCACACTCTTCCCCTGCCAACTGCCACATTCCCTCCTTGTCACTTAGCACAATCTCTAACTATTTTATGGATTTGTTTATTTCTGCTTGGCCTTCCCCGACTGGAACATAAGCTCTGTGAGGGCAGGGAGCCGGCTCGACTTTCTCGTAAGATGGGGGGACATGTGGCCACTGAAACAAAAAGCCAGTGTGGTCTCGGGCCCATTCATAAACAAAGTCTAGAACCGTAGACTCCTGGTACATGTCCAGAAGATAGGAAGACAGTGGGGCTGTTAGCCTGGGGGCAAAAAGACCCAGAAGACATACCCGTTCCTCTTTTCAAATGTCTAAAGGCTACAAGCCAACAGAGGCCACGGACCCGCCTTGCAGGTGCAGCAGGGAAGGGCTGAAGGGGAGAAAGTCCCAGGGGCAGGTTTGGCTTCAAGGTGCCCCTCGTGACAATTGTCGGGTACTGTCTTCCCCACTGATAAGGAAGTGCAAGGAGGGTAGCCCGCGTTTACTTCATTCCCCACTATCTGTATATAGCACAGTACATCGTATGTCTGTCACTCGACAGCTATTTGATTGGATGTATGTTGTGTGGACGATCAAGTATAGCTGGCGAGTTGTCACTGTTCACTCTGCCTGGGATGCTCTGCGTTCTCACCTCCCATCGTCTGGCGGAGCCCTTGTTTACCTTCGAGGTCTTAGCTTAAATTCCACCTCGTCCGTAAAAGCTTCCCTACCCCCCTACCACCAGTCCCCCTCCTGGCCTCCCGTACTCTGCCATCATAGCCTTTATGGCTAGTGTAGCTCATGCGACCTGCTGATTGTTTAAGACAGCTACTCCTCTGCCAGGAGGCAATCAGTCCTTCTTGCACGAATGATTCCTAACAACCCCATGAAACAGCTATTGGCATCTCCTGTAGAACATGCTCTGTGAGAGCAAGGATCGCTGTGGAGTTGTTCCCTAGGGTATCCACACAGTAAGCGGAAGCACTCAAATATTTGTGGAGCGAATTAACTCTACAGCTAAGTAAGTGGAAAGGCCCAGCAAAGTCAAGTAACCAGCCGGCAGGACACAGTGAGCAAAGAGCAGAGACCGGATTTGAAACCAGGTGTGCGTAACTCCGAAGCCTGGGTTTTTTCCTACGACACCGAACTATGCGAGCGCAGAGCCGCTGTTTAGGACCACACACTCCACTGTAAAATATGGGCCCCCTTGGTGAAAACGGTGGAAGGCAGAGTGGAAAGGCATGATGCTAGGCAGGTTGACTCGGCTGTGGGCTCAAAGAGACCCAGGAGGGCACTTTGCTAAGGATTCGAGAAACTTCCCAACCACGATAACTCATGTCCAGCAGCCAACAGTGCGGCAAATGAAGGGACACGGCTGAGACTTCATGCCCTACCCTGGCCTGATGTCAAGCGAGTGGTGGCCAACAGGACGGAAGTCTGCAATTCCCTGCATCATCTTTCTAGTTCTCGAGATGGATTAACCCATAGCCCACCACTGGAGCCACCCAGAGCAGCGGTTAACAATCTAGACTTTGGATCCAGACTGGATTTGAGGCCTGTCTGTCACTTACTAGCAGTGCAACAACTTTTCCTGCACCTCAGTTTTCACATCTGTGAAATGAGAATAATAAAACGTACCCTCACAGCATGATTAAGATTAAATTAAAATGAGGGGGCGCTTGGGCGGCTCAGTTAGGCATCCGACCTTTGATTATGGTTCAGGTCATGATCTCACAGTCGTGGGATAGAGCCCTGTGTTGGGGTCCGCATTGGGAGTGGGGCCTGCTTGGGATTCAATCTCTCCTTCTCCCTCGGTCCCGCCCCTTCTCACACTTGCTCGCTCTCTCTCTCAAAAAAAAAAAAAAAAAAAAAGATTAAATTAAAATGTAAATTTGAAAAAAGACCGTGTATACACACAGCTTGTATCAGAGAGGGGTGCAAAAAATGGGACCTACTATTATTATGATTTCCAATTTATTCCAAGCCTCATACCTTATACTGCATAATCCATACGGGGGGGGGGGCTTCCTATCAAGGATGTCCCAATGAAGTTCAAAACATCTATACTTTCATCTCTTTACACTGCTGCATTGGGTCAGGTTAACAAATGTCCCTGCTCAAATCAAATGTTGGGTTTCACCTGTGAATTAGAAAACATACGTTTGTGGGGCGCCTGGGGGGCTCAGTCGGTTGGGCGTCTTGACTTCGGCTCAGGTCATGATCTCATGGCTCGTGGGTTCCAGCCTCGCGTCGGGCTCTGTGCTGATGGCTCAGAGCCTGGAGCTTGCTGTGGATTCTGTGTCTCCCTCTCTCTCAGCCTCTCCCCAGCTTGTGCTCGCTCTCTCAGAAATAAATAAGACATTAAAAAAAATTTTTTTTTAAAGAAAACACGGGTTTGTTCCAGAAGAGGTGTGGTGTGTAGGCCACCTGTGTCTCTCACTGGATCACGAACAAGAAAGCTGGCAGCAAAACACAGAACCAGTGTGGTTGGTGCCTTTACTAGACAAAGTTGCTGTCAATAACAATCTAACCTCTAAAACTGCTCAGGTACAAAAAGAAAGACCTATCTTTAACTTGCAAAAAGGATTATTTGCATGATCATGCTTTCCACCAGACTTGGAACTGCCTTTCTCCCTAAGCAGATACAGAATCTACTCTTGCCAAATTACGCAATGAACATTTTCGTGACATTATCCATTACCAAGCTAACAGGCTACAAACCAATGTGACAGAATTCGACTGCCCTGAGTCGAATTGTTAATTCGACTGCCATTTGTTAAATGGTTCAATCGTGCCCATAAGCAAATATGTCCAGCCTTACCCATAAGTCCTCCCCCCCCCCCAAATTGGCAACCCCATATGTTACGTTCTGGTAGGTTTCTGTTTGTTCTTTTATTAAACATCAGTCTTTCCTGCTTTCCCAGTAGGTGTATAGGTAGAAAAATAAATGAAGTCAGTACTCTTTACTGCTTTCTCGCTAGAATAAACTGTGACTCAAATACGGTGACTGGTTATTTGCAAGGCTATAATTTTTTTTAATGACAGATTTTCCTAAAAGAAACCACTCTAACATCTGTCCAAGTACTGCAAGGGAAAACAAAAAATACATACAGATTAAGTCTATTTCTTTAACAGCACATTGCCAAACACAGACAAGGAGGATAGATGCCAAGGAACCTTACAAAATAACTTTAAAAGATGCAATGTTTGAGTCATTCAAACGTGTAGGGTTCACAAAGAACAGAACAGCAAGTCCGAGAGCAGCTCTACTTGTGCGTGATGGTAACTCAGACTGTCCTTCATTCAAGTTCACTCAGGTGTCTAAAACCAATGGGTATGAGAGCACAGTTTGCGTTTTCTTCTTTGCTTGGAGATGCACACACAGATCAGAGGAGAGGAGAATCTTCCAGATGCTGACGTAAGCACAGAAGGCTTGGTTCCCCTCTGATACAGCACGAAGGCAGATTCAGTTGACTCAAGCTGTATCGGTTTCCCTAAGAAAAAGTCTTATGCATGCTGAAAGAGACGAGTTACTGAATTTGTCATGCTAAGTATTTACAGCCATTTTCATGAAGTGAGCTCAGTAACCTGACAGAATATAAAAGGTAGTTGTTCATTTTTTGTATGACCTTTTACAACTTGAATAACTGCGTGGGTAAATGATGCTGAAGTTCAAAGCCCCTCAAACACACATTAGCAAGAATTAGAGACTGCATGAAGAGGCACACATTATATAAAATGCACACTTCGCGGGGTTCCTGCATAGCAGGAAAGTCGGTACCACCACATAACAAATGGCTATCTATGCCAACAGTTAGAGCTGCCACTCAAGGGTACAACGGGAGAATTCCCTTAAAATCTCCAGGAGTGTTTGCAACAGTACAGCTACCTGGGGGAGAATATTTTGCTCGGAAAAGATATTTTTGGCTGGAAAATTTTAGTATCACGTAAACAAATCAATTTTGCGAATTGGGGCAGATTTAAGGCAATGCTACTCAGACCCGAGGGGGGAAAGACCCACAAGAGCTCGTATCTTTCTTCTGAAACCTTAACAGGTCAGGATCGACATCAGAGACTAACCCCCTTCTAAGCGTTCAACGCACCTGCAGGTGTTTTCAGCATTACAAAGTAGAATCTTTCATTGTCTCAGTAGGAAATGGGAAGTTGCTATGTACTCTTCCTTGAAAACTGTAAAAACAAAAAACAAAAACAAAAACAAAACCCACCACACCCACACACACCCACACACCACACACACACCCACACATGGCAGCTTGGGCATTTCATATTAAAAAGTCACATGAAAACTAAGACAACTACCGCCGGTGCACATAAAGGAGCCACTGCCCTTATGATAAGCTCTCCAGGGCAGCGCGGTTCTTTACGACGGACTTTGATGTAGTGTGACAACGATCATGGAGTCATAAATTAACTTTTAACATCAAGTGCAGACTAACGACTGACAATTAGACACAGTAAGTTCAAAAATTTTACATTTTGCTCCTGTTTGGCTGCTAAAGAGCAGCAATTTAAATTGATATAAAAACATTTGACCACAAAGCTTGCTATACAGATCAAGTTTATAATCAAAAAGTAAGCAGCAACTGAGTTTCTTATTTAAACTTATCTGGTATTGAATATTTACACATTTGGGAAGAGAGATCTCCGAAAGACCACCCCCCACCCCTTTACTCCCTTCCTGTGCTCTGCCCCTGCCCCTGCCAACGGAAACCACGTGCCCTGAACTATGAACACCCGTACTTTTGCCTAAGCTGGCCGGATAACGCGACGCCTTCCTACGGTCTTGGTCTGGGAGAAAAGTAACGAAGTCTTGGATGTCTTTTCCGAACACCAGTGTCAACGAATCTGTTCTTTCACGGCGAGGGGGGAAAGCGCCCCCCACCCCGCCCATTTCACTCCCAAGCCCAGCGGGGCAAGATCTGAACACCCTCAGCCTCTAATGCCACAACAGGCCACCGGAGAAAAAAGAAAGAAAAAGGTCACATCCAAGGCAGGAGCAATGAACACGTGCTTGTTTCTCTCCTCCCTGGGCTTCCCCAGAAATAACACGCCCTCTTTCCTCTCCCTCCCCTCCCACAAAACAAAATTAATTCACGGCACAAGAACTTGGTACTCTGGTTAAGTATCAGGTAAGTGTAAGAAAGAGTACATGTGTCACTTTTTATACTTTAACTGAGACGTAAAGCTAACGGAACACACAACATCACTGTGAAAATAACTTTTTTCTAAAACAGATCCAATCTACATAGTGCAGCCAATGAAACATAAAGGAATAGTTTGTTCACAATCTGCCTTGTACAGGGTATTTATATTCTCTCGATGCCATATAAAGAGCATTTATATAGCTTAAACATTCAGAGACATGCACTGGGACTTTTTAGGTAGTACAAATTTCTTCACAATCACATGTGCAAATTTTACAAATCACTAAGTGAGTATTAGTAAGCTTAGGCCGGACTGTGTCTCGTATTATCTAACAAATTTAATGGGGGTTCAGAATCATCCATGGGAAGAACCAAGCGTGTTCCCCGAATGACCAGTTCGTGGTCCCCAAATGAGAGCTCCCGATCCAAGGCATCTTCTGAACTATTTCCCATAAACCTCCTAGGGGCACCGGATGTTCCTGATTCGGTGTTCACAGTAGAATCCCCATATGTCAGACTAATGTCGCCATCATTGAGAATGAGATCGGAGTCATCGTCTTTCAACTGCTCCTGGTTCTAAATGCAAATAAAATAAGTCTTAAGAATTGCTGTGAGACTCAAGAAACATTTCCAACGGAAGAATTTTCAAGGATTCCCTATTTAAAACCCTCCAGCACCAGCCTGCTGCCTTCAGAAGGCCTACAGTCCTTACCTTAAAGACGCCTCGTGACCCAGACCCTTCACCCTCTGCTGCAACTGCTTCACCCACTCCAACCACCCCACCGTGTGCCTGCCATCTGAACCGCTGACAGGTGCCCCAATCGCTCACGCTTTCCCTTATCTCCCGTCTCCCCCGCCTTCCTTCCTGTGACTAGAGCCTATCACTGAGGTCTCAGCTTAAAATAAAGTCCCTTTCTGCTAGGAGTCTTCCTTGACCTTGCAAAGCGGGCTTAGGTGTGCCTCCTGTGTTCTCTCCTAGCATCCTGTACTTCGCCCTCTCTCTGCAGCGGCCTTTACCCGTGTACCAGAACCGCGTGTGCACTGGTCTGCTCGGCATATCCCACACCAGCCTCTGAGCCCCTTCTCTGCCCTGATCCAGCCACCTGACGGTTCAGGGCACACAGAAAGTATTCTCCAAATGTAAGTTTAATGGACTACTGAATGGGTTTATATAAGTGAAGCTTTTAACTTCTGTATTAACAATGCCTAATAAAAGAATACCCCCAAATATGTTGAACCCTCACTGCGTATTTGTCTACCAGCTCAATAAGCCTCGGTTGTAACGGAGAGTTTGTGGCCACAAAAGTATAATTAAATAACGTTCTACAAAAGGGGGAAAAATCAAGCATACATATAATGCCATTTTGGTCAATGAAAAAAATGTATGTGTGCATAGGCTGATAGAAACGGCTTACATCCAGCTCTTCGAAGCTGTGTGTTTAAAAATCTTAGAATTTGTCTAACATAGACTGAGGAGGCTGTTAGACGCAAATTTAAAACATCTTTAATTTTTTTAACAAAAATTTTAACTTTTTTTTAAATTTAAAACTTTAATTTTCAAGTGGAAATTTGCCCACTCGAAGATACGTGAATCAAAACCCAAACAAGCCCGCTCCACCAACCAACCATAATCCCCTTCTGCCCGATACAAGTTCGAAGGCTAAGTCTGAGCAGCGTCTACCCCCTCACTGAGCAATACTTCCAACGAAGTTGTGGCGCCTTCACGCGTCAGTGGGGCTCTGGAGCACCTTCTAAGGTCTTCATTAAGGTTGAGGTTTGGGCCAATGTCTACCAAATTTTAAAATGTATATGCTTTTTGCCCCAGCAATTTAGCCTTTAAGATCTATTTTATATACCTTTATATGTACTTGGATAAATTCATATGTAACAGGAACGTTTACCATAACAGGAGAGGCAGGAAGGAATAAATGCCCCTGCCTTCTACTATAAACATTATTTGTAATAACAAAGAAAGAAAAGGAAACAACTTAAAGGTCTAGCCAAAGGCGGATGATTAACTCAATGTTGGTGCAAGCACTACGCAGCCATGAATAAAGAGAAGGCAATGGGTTCTCATGGACTCCTCAAAAGGTGGCCACGATGTATCAGTAAGTGAACAACCCAAGTAGCAGGACGATGCAGTTGTGATCTCATTCGTGTAAGCCAGTAACAAAGCTATACACACATGTATAAGTTTGTGCGGATAAAACAGATTAGGAAGTACACACAATAAATCCTTCGTAAAGACTGCCTCTGCGGGGGAGACGTATGTGGGAGAAGGGGACTTCGATATTTCATATTTTCTATTCCACACTATTTGGCCACAAGTATGTTTTTTTTTTACGTTTATTTATTTTTGAGAGAGACAGATTACGAGTGGGGCAGGGGCAGAGAGAGAGGGAGGCACAGAACCCAAAGCAGGCTCCAGGCTCTGAGCCGGCAGCACAGAGCCCAATGTGGGGCTCGAACCCATGAACCACGAGATCATGACCTGAGCCGAAGTCGAACCCTTAACCGACTGAGCCACCCAGGCGCCCCTTGGCCACAGTATGTTAACTTTTATAACTAGAAAAGTAGTTGAGAACAATGAAAAATAACATTAAAAGTTAAGCTTCATGGTTGTTATGGGTTACATTATATCCCCCCGCAAAAGATGTTGAAATCCTAACCTCGAGTCCCTGTGAATGTGACATTATATGGAAATAGGGTCTTTTCAGATAATCAAATTAAGATGAGGTCATTAGTGTGGGCCCTGATCCCATAGGACTGGTGGGTGTCCTTAAAAATGGGGAAATTTGGCCACACACACACACACACAGAACGTCGTGTGAAGATGAAGACAGAGGGGCGCCTGGGTGGCGCAGTCGGTTAAGCGTCCGACTTCAGCCAGGTCACGATCTCGCGGTCCGTGAGTTCGAGCCCCGCGTCGGGCTCTGGGCTGACGGCTCAGAGCCTGGAGCCTGCTTTGGATTCTGTGTCTCCCTCTCTCTCTGCCCCTCCCCTGCTCACGCCCTGTCTCTCTCAAAAATGAATCGACCTAAAAAATATTTTTAAAAAAGATGAAGACAGAGATCCATGCGGTGCCTCTGTAAGTAAGGAACACCAAAGACTGCCGGCAAACCAGCAGAAGCTGGGGAGAGGCCTGGAGCAGGCTCTTCCTCCCAGCCCTCGGAAGAAGCCAACACTGCCCACACTTTGACCTCAGACATCAAGCCTCCAGAACTATGAGACAATACATTTCTGGTGAACCATGCGGTTTGCGGTACTTTGCTATGGCAGCCCCGGGAAACGAACACGATCATGTTGTGTTTAGCTATATTCCACAGGGCACGCGGTTGTTGGGGAACTCGTGGCTTCTGGTGACGGTGAGCAGGTCTCTGGAATCCACGAGCCGGCGCTCCCTGACTGGACTGACGAAGCTGGCTGTCCCCTCTGCACAGGGCCTCGTGGACTGACAGGGCACAGAGGGGAAGGAGGCCGCTTGAAAGGGAGCCCGGGAGATGCGGGAGAGAGAGGCAAGACAACACGCGTGTCCCCGCCGCACGAGGCACAGTCTGTCAGAAATGCGCACGGACTCAGCGGAACACAAAGCTGTGGGGCGGCCCTCCCTGCTGGTGCCACCCCCCTCAAGACTCCTCTTCCGGTCCATTCCCTGGGGGGGTCTGCTCTCACGTGCCACAGAGGAGGCCGTAGGGAACGGAAGGCTGCGGGTCTACACTGCTTCACCGCTGCCTGGCCTCTCTACTCATGGTGTTGCATCACAGGGGTCAAGTTGGTGGGTTTTGTTAACGTGGGCACTTTATGCGATGCCACAGGTTATTTTTGAAGGGTTGGGTTAGAAGCAAATTTAAAAAAAAAAAAAAAGAACTTGAAAAATAAGAGGTTCGTATTTTCAAATAAAGGCTGGTTAGCACTGGCCATTTCTTTCCGTGTTGCAGCACTTGCCGCACCACCAATCATGTGCCGGTAGCTAAGGAAAAAAATCTGGAATCTCGATTATATGTAGGTATGCTAGCATACCCTAGCAATGTGGAACACGGGTAGATAAATGCTCGCTGATCCTCAAACGCTGGCAGGTTGCAAGTACGAGACCATCTGGCGCGCTGCAGGGATACCAAAGTTTGCCGCGTCAGTCCTCCCAACACGTCTGCGGCCGCTCTAGTCCGTAGGGGAAAACAGGACACCTCTAGCTCAGAGGTGACACCGAGCTCAGGCCACATACCGCCAATACATGAAAACCGGCACGGGACCAGAACCGCGTACTAAAATCACGGACAGTAAGGTGAGGGAACGCGCCGTATCTGTTTTCAAATGACGTTTCAAAGACTGTGAATGGTAGCTGCGGATTTCAGTGTATTTTCTGGCTGAGCAAACTATACTTCTAGTCCCTCTTGTGGATTCTGTACGTCAGAGGCAAGCAAAGCAAAATCAAACCAGCGACCCGTCCACAGAGCGGATGAATTTCACTTCATGAAGAACTTCGCTTGTGGATAAAACCAACTTACCTCATAAGCTTGCGGGCTGGTCAGGCATCTCGCGATGGGCCCGCAGCAGGCGGGGAGCGTGGTGGTGAGGGGAGGCCCGCTGTGCGTCAGCAGAGGCTTCAGGTAGCTGTGCTGGTTAAGGAAGAGCCGGGTTCCGTTCTTCACAAATTCAAAAGAGCCACCCCTTTGATCACTACCGCCCTCGCTGCGTACCTGCCACTTCGGAGGAGAGCAAAGGGCTTTCACTTATGTCGCTCATTTTGTCACCGTGTTATACGCCCGTGAGATAGCCAAGGGAGAGTTTGTGATGACCTCTGTTTCGCAGAAATGGAAAGCGAGGCTCAGAGAAATCAGTGATCTGCCTGAAGTCACACAATGAAGCAAAGGGAAGGACCAATACACAAACCCAGACGGGTTTGATTCCAAGTGCCATTTCCACGGCGTCCTAGTGCCTTTCTGATTTTACTAAAGCCAAACGGAAGACAAAATCACTCTCGATTTAGCACCAAAGGAGATATGGAAGAAAGTAAAGAGTGGTAAGAGGAGAAAAAAGATGAACTATTCGGTTGCAGAATATAGTGACAAAAATGGTTTTAATCATTTACTGTGAGTTCAGCTGGCCTCTCGAATGAGTTGAAACTTAGTATCAAAGGAAATTCAATTCTAAAAACATTTTAAAAATGATGTATCGTTGAGTTCCTCTATCACAGACCCTCATTTCAGTATTCATTCATCTTCAAAAACTAAAAACAGACATGGTAACATATGTGATACTCAGAAGAAAACAAGAGGGAATCATAAGAAAAAGTAGAGAGAATGGGAGAAAGACACATACACATATATACATTAAAAATGAGGAATAGTCTGGGCACCTGGGCAGCTCAGTCAGTTAGGCATCTGACTCTTGACTTCGGCTCAGGTCATGATCTCAGAGTTTGTGAGATCAAGCCCCACATGGGGCTCTGCACTGACAGCATAGAGCCTGCCTGGGATTCTTTCTCTCCTTCTCTCTCTCTGCCCCTCCCTTGATCATCCTCTCTCTCAAAATAAAGAAATAAAAATTTTAAACATGAGGAATAGTCCTGTATCTATTAAAGAAATTAATAACCTTCTCAGACAAAACACTCCAGGCCCAGGTGACCTCACCGGTAAAATCTTCCCAGCATTTAAAGGAAAAAAACCCCACCAATCCTCCAGAAAATAGAAAAAGAGAAAAATTCTACCCCCTTCATTTTGTTAAACCAACATGTTATCTCGTTAACGATACCTGACAGGGGCATTATGACAAACAACAACAACAACAAAACAAACAAACAAACAAAAAAACCCCACAAGCCAGTCAGTATCACTCATGAAAACAGACACAAAAATCAGACACAAAAGACTAGTAAACTAAATCCAATGGTACATACATGGGATAACATATCATGACCAAGTGAGATTTGTTCCAGCAATGCAAGACTGGTTTAATATTCAAACAATCAGTGGGGCACCTGAGTGGCTCAGTCAGTTGGGCATCGACTTTGGCTCAGGTCAGGATCTCACAGTTTGTGGGTTCGAGCCCCACATCAGAATCTGTGCTGACACCTCAGAGCCTGGAGCCTGCTTCTTATTCTGTGTCTCCCTCTCTCTCTGCCCCTCCCTACTAATGCTCTATCTGTCTGCCTGTCTCTCTCAAAAATGAATAAACATAAAAAAACCACAATCCGTGAAAATCAGCACAAAGACAGATTAAAGGAGAAAAAACAAATACATGATCATCTCATTTGATGCAGAAAACTCATCCGATAATATTCAATACCTGTTCATGATAAAAACTCTTGGCAAACTAGAAATAGAAGGGGATATTCTTAACTTGACAAAGGCTATCTCAAAAACCTACAGCTAATATCATACTTAATGGTGAAATATTGAAAATTTCTTCCTGAGGTCAGGAATAAGACAAAATGTCCACTTATATTCAACCTTGTACTGGAAAGGTCCAGCCAGTGTAGTAAGATGTAAAAAAAAGAAAATATAAGGAATTAGAAAAGAAAAAAAAATAGATAAGACACTATTATTCACTTGATTTTATGAACAGTAAATCAAAAAGAATCTATAAACTCTTCAATAACAAGTGAACTTAACAAGATTGCTGGATACAAAGTCAACATATAAAAATCCCAATTACATATCTACATATTAAGAGTAAATGAGTAGAAAATAAAGTACCATTTGCAATAGCATCAAATACTTAGGGGTAACAAATATAATGAAAGATGTGCAAGACTTGGCACTTAAAACTATAAAACATTAATGAGAGAAATTAAAGATCTAAAGAAATGGAGGGATATACTCTGTTCATGGATTCGAAACTCAATACTGTTAAGATGTCAGTTCTTTCCAAATTCATCTACTGATTTAATACAAACCCCAAAGAATTGCCAGCAGGTTTTCTTGGTAAGTGTGTGTGTGTGTGTGTGTGTGTGTGTGTGTGTGTGCGTGCGTGCGTGCGTGTATGGAAAGTGGCAAGCTGTTTCTAAAATTTAGATGAAACTGCAGTGAGCCTAAAATAGCCAAGGCAATACTAAGGAATAACAAACCTGTAGGCTTTCCCTTATTGGACAGCAAGATTTATTACAAAGTGTAATAATTAATAGAGTGTGGTATTAATGTGAAAAAACGACAAATAGAAAAGAAAGTCCAGAGGCAGACCTCCACTTATATGGCCAAGTGGTTTACAACAAAGGCTCCAATGCAATTAAGAAGGTTAAGGACAGCATTTTCAATAAATGGTGCTGGGTCAACTGAATTCTTATATGGGAGAAAAGTAGGTCTTGACCCATACCTCACACCATACACAAAAATTGACTTGTGGCGGATCGAAGACTTAAATGTGACAGCTAAGATAATCACACTTTTAGAAGAAAACATAGGACCTTGGGATATAAAAGATTTATCAAGAAATGAAAGCACTAACCAAAAGAAAAGAGTAATAAAGTAAACCTCATTAAAATGAAGAATTTCTGTCCCTCACAACATAGGATGAAGAAAATGAAAAGGTGAGCTACAGACTGGGAGAAGATACTCATCGTGTGTATAATCAACACAGAACCCAATTCAGTAACGCAGAAAGAACTACAAGTTAATAAGGAAAAGATAAGATGCCTCAAATAATGGGCAAAAGAACTAAACAGACCCTGCTTCATATGACATCCAAGTAGCCAACAAATATATGAAGGGATGCCTGGCCTCACTGGCCGTCAGAGAACTGCAAATTAAACCACATATGGTAGCACTACACACCCACTGAAATGGCTAACATTTAAAAGGTGGATTAAAGATTGAGTTGTGGTGGAGGTGTGGGACAACTGGCACTCCCTTAAGTCACTGGTGGGAGTGTCAATCAGTTTACAGCCACTCTGGAAAACTGGCTGCCAGGATCGAGTCCAGCTCAACAATACACTTGCCCTAAATTTTTCTCCTGGGTATACACTCAACAGAAATGAGTGCTGGTGTTCACCAAAGGATGCATACATAGATGTTTAACTTTGTTTGTAATAGCCCAAACTGGGAAATGACTCAGATGTTTATCAACAGTGGAATGGCTGGAGAAAAAACAAAACAAAACAAAACAAAACAAAAAACAACCCTGTAGTATATTCACACTGTGGAACACCACACAGCAATGAACAAGAATGAATTACTGGCACAGGCAACAATATGGATAAATTACACGTTGTTAAGTGAAAAGAAGCAAGACATAAAATAATATGTAATATAGGATTTCATTTAGTTGAAGATGAAAACCCATGTTGCTAGAAATCAGAAGAGTGGCTGCCCTTTGAGGGGGGCAGGGAAGGCACTACTGACACTAAGGGAACACAGGCCAGCTTCTGGGATGCTGGAGATCTTCTATATATCTTTAATTTTTTTTAAAGTTTATTTATGTGAGAGAGAGAGACAGCGTGTGATCACAAGCAGGAAAGGGGTAGAGAGAGAGGGATAGAGAGAATCTCAAGCAGGCTCTATGCTGTCAGCACGGAAGCCCAATGCGGGGCTCAAACCCATGAGCTGTGAGATCATGACCTGAGCCGAAACCAAGAGTTGGGCATTTAACCAACTGAGGGCCACCCAGGTGCCCCTATATCTTCAGATGGGTAGCAAGCACACAGGCATATACATAGGTCACAAGCTTAAGATTTGGATATATTTTTTAAGGTAAATATATCTCCATTACAACAAATAATCTGGCTATACAATGGAACTGAGATCTAGAGTGTGAATGATTAATTTTACTAGGGCACTAGGTATGAAAATTACTGGGTCTTAGTCCAGTAGTACTTAAAAGGGTAGTACTGAGTCAAATCTTGGTGTTTACTTCTGTAAGAATACACAGAAAAATAAACTATCATTCTACACTTTCTCTACGTTAGGATTGTTTTATACATATATTATGCAGAAAATGTATAAAACATTTTATTCAGGAAATATTAAACAATTTTTGTTAAATTAGAGGGATGAAAAAGCCCCAAGAGATATGGGAGTGGCTTATACCCAAAATGCTGAAAACGGAGCCAAAAGTAATGACATAATCATTGAACAATTTTAAAGAGCCAGGATCTCCTACTGGGAGTCTTAATACAACAGATATGATTGCATTCTTGTTTCCATATACTAATTTAATTTTGAGAACTTGCAAAAAAGTGATTATAAAAATCCAGCCAACAGAATATAGTAAGTAGTAGCTTCTAACGAAAAGTGCCAAGTGCATTTTTCTTTAAGTTTATTTATTTATAAGATGGGGGGCAGAGAGAGAGGGGGGGAGAGAGAATCCCAAGCAGGCTCCACACTGTCAGCACGGAGTCTGACACGGGACTCAAATTCACGAACCGTAAGATCGTGACCTGATCCGAAATTGAGTCAGACGCTTAACCAACTGAGCCATCCAGGGCCCCCCAACTGCATTTTTTTCAAATATTCAAGGCTTTCATCACAAAGTCAAAAGCAAGGGAAAAGTTTTTACATGGTTGTCCCAAATTGCCTTCAGTAGAACATGAACCAGGTTTTGATTCATTTACTAATAAGCTTCAGCTTGAAAGAACTCCGTGGTCCCTTTTTCTAGTTCAATTTTCAAGTAAGAAATTAATTTTAATAAATAGTAAGAGATAAAATATTTTTTGAAAGGCATGATTTAAACAGGTCATAGGACGTAACACAACCCAAAGCAGAGGTATGAAGAAGACGACTATGATAGGAGAAGAAAGAGATTTGGCAAACAGGGAAACACTGGCACCCTTAGTGGAGAGGAGAATCTTCCAGTCTTCTGAAAGGTCAGAGAAAACAGGCCTGTCCCTGACTACTGAGGTATCTAGTATTTCTGTGGTTTTCCATCTCATCCGCATGCTTTTCCCTAAGGCAGCCTTTCCTCTTTGACCCTAGAGCAAGTGCACTGACAAGGACCAACAAACACCTTTTGCAAGATTCACTAAATTAGGTAAAAGACCATGACTGCTCAATAAGTAAACCAATATATGGGACAGAGTCTATCGTTAGGGCTCCTGAGTCCCCCCTCTCACAGCCAGCCTCTGCACTAACCAGTCCCTACTGGTTTCGTGGGTTTTCAGGGCAATTCATTTGTGTGGGTTTCCTTTAAGAGCTTTCCCCATCTGCTCCACTGAAGGGGAAAGGGAAGCCCAAACGTGGGTTTTGTATTCCACTTCTGGAAGGGAAGAGTCACAACAGTTGTTCCATTAAATTGTAACTGGCCACGTTCACATTACCATTTTTCCTCCTCAGTTAAGGATACTTATGATCAAAGTTGTACCATATCCGGAAAAGCCAGGCGCTCTCTGCTTTGGTGGTTCTTCTTTCATTTTCCGGAATGCCCTGCAAACAGATAATAAAGAAATCAATCCATACACCAAGATAAAAGACACATTTATTTAGAGTCATTTCTTTGTAGACTTGGAAATATAGCCTACTTCATAGAAGATACTCTCTATCATGGGTAACATCAGAAATTTACTAGCTTGCATATTGCAGCTTTGGAATATGAAATGGAAATGTTTTTCTCAACACCTCTATTACTCAAGGCTGCCTGCTGATTTAGGAGTCTACTGTCATTTAAAAAAAATCAATGTGGAATAATTCATCCCTAAATCTGAAAGACTTACACCCACAATGTGAATTGCATCTTAAGTAGAAAACATCACATCGACATCCCTATCTTTGGGAGTTGTTATGGGTCCCAAAAGTAACTGGCATTTTCAAAGGTGCTACTATGTTCTGAGAACACTAGCAAAATAAAGTAGAAAAAACCCGTGGTAGGCCTGACTGGCTAGAAGAGAAAACTAACACAGCAAGCGGGCCTCTTCTAAAATAGCTTCCAAAAACAAACTGGATCCTTATTCGTAATGTGGTACAGTCAGCAGCGGGGCAGTTAGGTGATCTGGTTCATCTCAGCTCTGACATGGACTAAGGTGGACAAGTCCCTTCCCCTCTGAGGGCCTGGATTTCTTCACGTACACGGCGTGAGGCTTAGAGAATCTCAAAAGCCCTCTGCAGCATGGATGTTCCCTGGTTCCATGATTTGTGAAGAACACAGTTTAGATTCTGGGTTTTGGTCCTTTCCTGTCCTTCCTGGTCTTCAAACGAAATACATCTTCCTCTCAGCATGTACCAAAACATACACAATGCAAGAATCTTGGAGTACAGGTGTACTTCCTTTCACACCAGTACACAGAGGTTTGCGTGCCTCTGCGTTTCCAAGGGCAGTTAATCTACAAATCTCATGACCCCTTCAGCACAGAAACACCTGGACACCGACCCCCACACACTCCATACTTACTATCATGTTCCTCTCTGCTTCCCAGTGGACACTCGAAACACTGACTAAACCATATAACCAACCAAGACATCCACAAGGTTTTGAGGGCGAGGGAAAAATGGTATTTTTTCTGTATGTCCCAGCTGGGACTCACCTACCTGGCATTCTCTCTCCATTTCTATTTGTCCTCTGTGGTGACTGAGGTGACACAGCGGGCGAAGACTTATGTGGATCATGACAAAGCATTTGTCTGGTGAGCCGTGTGAGATTTTATTCTTGTTTGGACACAGGGGTGGAGGCACTGGGGAGCTACTACCTCTTAGACACCACTCCAAGCAGCGCAGCATCATGGGGATTTATCCAGCCTTGTTTGAGCAAGTATTTCAAGCCCACGAAACTACACTTGTATGGTTCTGACCACAAAAGAGGCGAGTACTTACTGTGTTACATACACACTCATCATTCAACAGCTGACAAAATTAGCATCAAGGAAATGAATCTGAGAAATGTATTTTTGGGGGGAACCGCACCCTGAAGACAAATAGACCACGGCTCGTTTCAGACCAGAAAAAGAATGTATTTCAAAAGAGATGCTTTCTACCTTTCAAAATTTAATTTCTGTGATTTCCCATCTAATGTCTTAGGACAGAGTCATGTATTCAGTGGTGCTCAGAGACCCTTATAAAGCAGATGGGGGGACACCTGGGTGGCTCAGTCAGTTGAGTGTCCAACTCTTGATTTTGGTTTAGGTCATGATCTCACAGTTTCATGAGGTCAAGCCCCGAGTTGGGCTCTGCACTAACCCTGCAGAGCCTGCTTGGGATTCTCTCTCTCTCTCTCTCTCTCTCTCTCTCTCTCTCTCTCTCTCTTTCTCTTTCTCTCCACCCCTCCCCTGCTCATGCTCTCTCTCAAAATAAATAAATAAACTTAAAAAAATTATTTTTTAAAAAGCAGATAGAAAAGACCAGAAAAGGATGGTCAGTCTCAGGCTCAGGTTCAGAGGAACAAATGAGAAATGGACACCTAGGATTAAGCAAGGTTGAGGCCCAGGGCAAGGAAGTGCATTCTCCTGAACAGTCAGGGAAGACTGGTTGAAGACTGCAAAGCTTCCAGGCGGTTCTCAAGGGCAGCTGCTGGTCATCCAATTGGAAAGTTACACAGGAAGAGCAGCTGGAGTGAGGCTGACATCAGAGACAAGCCTTCATGCTCAAACCAGAGTGGAAAAAGGCTCCCTGTGCCAGAGCAGTCACTTGAAAACCCAGGAGTGCTTAAGGGACTGTTCCCCTTCGTGGCCAAAGCCCAGGCTGGCCCACAGATATGAGAGCTGTCACCCTTGATAACCACATGTTGTCTAAAATTTGGTTTTGTCTCTATCAAGCGGTGAGAAAAGCCAGGAATGATGTCAGTTAAAAGCTGGTACAAACAGGACAGGATCTAAATAATAGTGGCGTGAAGTCTAGGGTAGACCATTGTCTTTCCAAACGGCTGCACATTCGACAAAAATGCTAGAGACAACACAAACGCATATTTACCAAATGTTCTTGGTCGGAATCAACACCAACCCTAAAGGAGAAACACAAAAGGCAAATGAGATCTTGAGGCCAAGTCAAGGTCTATTCACATACGAACAGTGTCAGGCAGCTACTTTTCCTAACACGCGAGCTGCGGAATGGTTAACATTTTCTTGCTTCTCTCTGGTTGTTGATGTCGATTTTTGGCCCCTGCCACTTTCCTTAGCAACAGCTTGGATCCTGAGGCAGGCAGGGTCTACTAATGATTCCCTTCCTGCAGTCCCACTGACCAGTTTCAGAAAAATAACATTCTCGGCCCCGAATGGAAGTGCACTAGAAGCAGAGTCGGGGAAAGCAGCGCCGCCCTGATTGCCGAATAGGAACCGCTGGCTAGTTCCAAACATAAGGCGGGCACAATGCAGTTCCAGGAGGGAGCTGCGTGTTTTCGGACCTCTCAGCTCTCATGGCAACATTCTGTTATGATGACTGAAGAGAGGGCCCGGTTACAGTTTTTTTTCATAGGCTAATGGACAGATATTAGCCTCGGTTCTCCATAATTATCTCTTATGTGCTTAAAATTCCTGCTTTCCGTAACCCAGGGAACAGCTTCATTATGAAGCTCTCTTTGATTCCCCTCTCTCCCCTCAAGACCAGCACCGGCCAACTTTGTTCATTCTTTCTCTAAACCGTTTCCCAAATCTTCTTTCCTTTCTATCCCAACTGCTCGGGCTCAGGCCTCGTTCTGACTCATGAGGTCGGAGGCAGTTGGCCGAAAGGTTGTCCAGCTGCCAGGCTGTCCCCTAGAGTCAGGTGTCTAAAGCATGGAACTCACTGGGTCATTCCCTTGGCAAAAGACTCTGAGAGTGGCTTACAAGCGACAGGGCCAAGTCTAAAGCCCCTTGGGCGGCTTTGAAGACGCTACAAACTAGCGACCCCTGCCACTCTGACCTAGCTCTCCACTCTCATTTCTCCTCATTCTCCTCTACATATCCTCTATTAGCCATTCCCACCCCCTTCTCTCCCTGGCCCCTGTCCTCTCCCAAGCCTCCATGCCTTTGCTCAGGCCATCCCCTCTAACTGAAACACGTGGCCCTTCATGTGTTCCCAACAACTTTTTCTAATTCCAAACGAATCATTCTATAACCCCTGCAGGTGGAATCATTCTTTCCTCCATGCTTCTACAGCACTTTCTAGATTCCTCTATTAGAACACTTAGCACAGTAGAGTATAATTATTTACCTGTCAGTCTCCCCAAATAGACTGTGAGCTCCTTGAGGGTAAAGGCCATGTCTCAATTCATCTCTGTATCCCCAGAGTCTAGCACAGTACCTGATACACAATAGGTGCTCAAATGTTTATCGATTAAGGTCACTACTACAGACAACACAGAAAAAACAGCAGTGTGAGAAGCTGTAGCAGGAGCATCTCAGAATACAAACACACCGAAGGGAGGAAAATGATGCAAGACCTCATCTGGAAGGCAAGTGAATCATGGTCAAGTACTTGAAAACGGACAGCCATGACCAGATTCATAATTCAAAGAAAGGCTCAGTTCTTCTGTGTTAAATGGCCAGAAGCTGTTTAATACCTTCTCAGCCACATTAAACTCTGGACCCGTTTGTGTACATAAAGTGACATCTAGTGGTCTTGGAGATAGCACATTTGTAACACTCAGAATGTTACTAGAAGCCAGGTCAGTGTAATAAACATTTACGGAGCATTTATTATCTGCCAGGCACTGTGCTAGGCACAGGGCATAGACACGAATGAGACACAGCCCCTTCCCTCAAGGAGCTCACAGACTAGTGGGGGCTACAGAAACAACTAGAGCGCAATCCCCCAAGGGCTCTGCAATCAAGGAGAGCTGGGCTCCAGTTTGGCCTCGGCCCCTTCCTAGCTGTGTGAACTTGGGTTATGCAGTCCAATGAACTCCAAGTTTATCACCTGGAAAATGGGGATAATATCCACCACTTAGAGTTGATGCAAGGATCAAATGAGAAAATGTATCTTTAGGTTTTAAAGGTATCTGATGCATCACTTCATCCTCACTAAACAGCAGCTCGTACAGCACTTCTGTCATCACGAGGCCGACCCAAATAAGCGTTGTCACAGAGATACCCGCGGGAAGCACACGGAAGGAAGAGTGGCTCCGTTGGAAGAGGGCAAAGGGAGGAGGCCTCTGAGCTGTGCTATTTCCTGGGGGTGAAGGAGAATTCCAGGCAGAGGAAACAGTAGGAGCAAAGGCTCGGAGACAGAGGAGTGCCAAGTGTGTGTGGGAAATGACAGGGAGCCAAGTGTGACTGTCACAAACTACCTGAAAGGACACAGGGATAAGCTGGCTGGCTGGCTCCAGCTCACTGAGGACCCTTTGTCTGCACAACAGCTGGAGTGATCCTTTCACACCGTAAAACAGATCATGTCACTCCCTTGCTTTAAAATCCTACACGATTTCCAACCGGATTTAAAAATCCAAACTCCTCACCATGTCCTACAAGACCAAATAGCAGGGTTTCCCAAACTACGGCCCAGAGGCCACGTCTGGTATGCCTCCTGTTTGCTGGGAACTCAGCCATCGCAACTGATTTACATATTATCTATGGCTGCTTTCACGCTAGGGCTGAGTAGTGGAGACAGAGACCATATGGGCTGTAAAGCCTAGAATATTTACTATCTGGCCCTTTACAGGACACGTTTGCCAACTCCTGCCCCTGTAGGGTCTTGCCCACCTCATTTCCTACCTACCCATCAATCACTATTTCCAGCTATGTGGGCTTTTTTTTCTGTTCATTATACAGGCAAAGTTTGTCCTGCCTCAGGGCCTTTGCACTTGCTTTCCCCACTGCCTGGACCACTCTTCTTCCCGCTACCGTTTAACTCTCAATGTCCTGTCATCCAGGTAGACTGAGCTCAAATGGAACCTGAGAGACCTTAGCTTACCTCTGTGTATAAAGTTCACTCTATCCCCAGTCATTATCACAGTACTGTGTTTGTCGTCACAGTATTTAATACCATCTAAATTGTTTTCTTCATTTATTCATTTACTAGCTTATTGTCTGTCTTTTCCCGCTGAAGTATAGATTCCATGAGACCAGGGACCTTTTCTATCTTATTGCTACCACTATATCCCTCCCTCCAGAGCAGGGTCTTTTAACCTTTGCATTACTGATATTTCAGCCCAGATGACTGTTTGTTGTGGGGTGCTGCTCTGTGCACTACCAGACATTAAGGGGTATCCTTAGCCTCTGCCGACGAGATGCCAGGAGCAGCCTCCTCTCTTGGGATTGTGACAATCGAAAATGTCTCTAGACATTGCCAAATGCCTTCCCTCCCCCCACCTGAGAACCACTAAGAGTCTAAAACAGTGCCTGGCACATGGTTGGTATCCATTGGTATTAATCAAATGAATGAATAAAAGGTACATTTGAAATGTTGTGCTAGGAGCTTTACAGACATTAGCTCACTGAATCCTTACAACAACCCTGGAGGAGGCAGGTACCATCACACACACGTTACAAATGAGGAAACAGAGGCTCACAAAGGTTAAAGAACTTGCCCAAGATCATAGAATTGGTGAATGAAGGAGCAAGAACCCAGAGTCAGATCTAAGCCTGCATGAATCTTAAACTTTAAAGACTTATCAGCATCCTCAAAATTGCACTAGAAACATTTCAGGGGAGGGAAAAGAAACGTAAAATCCAGCCTCTGCTCACAAAGAGGTCATAAAACCCCAAAACAACAATAAAAAGAACTAATCTAAGACTGTAAGGCAATGCATATAATTAAGTGCCAAACTATGCTACGGGACAGGCAAGATGGGCCAAGGCACTTGCAGAGCTGGTGAGATTGATTCCACTCTATGAGAAGGGTGTTTTTCTTGGAGGGGGGTTAAGCATGGGTAATTTTGTGTGGATGTCAGTCAGGAAAGAGAACTGAGACTCTACTGGACAGCATTATTTTTCATAAATTATCTTATATTTAATTTTGTTCTTCTCAGTAAAACAAGGAAAAATCTTCACCTACAAGCTCTTAAGAAAGGAGTTTAATCCTTCTGAAATTTAACACCCTCATTTCTCAATGCAGCACAGCCCACGAGAAAGGTGAGACTGGAGGCTTCTCTGTCTGCTACTTCATTCTCTGTATGACCTTGAACAGCTTAGAAACTTCTAAAGCCGCTATTTCCTCACTTGCAAAATGGAGGTGTTGTGATAAGATAAATATGTGAAATGCACTTAGCACAATGCCCAGCACATAGCAGGTGCTCAACAAATGCCAGGGCTTCCCTGAAGTCATGATCAGAATTATAAGAACATTATTTTCGATTATATGCCATAATAGCACAGAAATGGGAAGAAAGGAGTTTGAATAGTAAAGAGAAATAAAGACAAAAATAACAACATTCAAAGTGTGATTCAGGGCTGGCTGGTCTTTAGAATGTTTAAGAGAAAGGCATAATAACATGAAAAGATGCTCAACATCACTCCTCATCAGGGAAATACAAATCAAAACCACACTGAGATATCACCTCACACCAGTCAGAGTGGCTAAAATGAACAAATCAGGAGACTATAGATGCTGGCGAGGATGTGGAGAAACGGGAACCCTCTTGCCCTGTTGGTGGGAATGCAAACTGGTGCAGCCGCTCTGGAAAACAGTGTGGAGGTTCCTCAAAAAATTAAAAATAGACCTACCCTATGACCCAGCAATAGCACTGCTAGGAATTTACCCAAGGGATACAGGAGTGCTGATGCATAGGGACACCTGTACCCCAATGTATATAGCAGCACTTTCAACAACAGCCAAATTATGGAAAGAGCCTAAATGTCCATCAACTGACGAATGGATAAAGAAATTGTGGTTTACATACACAATGGAATACTACGTGGCAATGAGAAAGAATGAAATCTGGCCTTTTGTAGCAACATGGATGGAACTGGAGAGTGTGATGCTGAGTGAAATAAGTCAGTCAGAGAAAGACAGATACCATATGTTTTCACTCTTATGTGGATCCTGAGAAACTTAACAGAAGACCATGGGGGAGGGGAAGGAAAAAAAAAAGTTAGAGAGGGAGGGAGCCAAACCATAAGAGACTCTTAAAAACTGAGAATAGGGGCGCCTGGGTGGTTCAGTCAGTTAAGCGTCCGACTTCGGCTCAGGTCATGATCTCACGGTCTGTGAGTTGGAGCCCTGTCAGGCTCTGTGCTGACAGCTCAGAGCCTGGAGCCGGTTTCAGATTCTGTGTCTCCCTCTGTCTCTGACCTTCCCCCGTTCATGCTCTGTATCTGTCTCAAAAATAAATAAATGATAAAAAAAATTTTTTTAAAAAGCCTGAGAATAAACAGGGTTGATGGCGGGGGGGGGGAGGGGAAAGTGGGTGATGGGCATTGAGGAGGGCACCTGTTGGGATGAGCACTGGGTGTTGTATGGAAACCAATTTGACAATAAATTTCATATTAAAAAAATAACATAAAATAAAATAAAAAAGAGAAAGGCATAATAGAATGAAAAACATGGAGAAGAGATTTTATAAAATGTGAAGTGCTGTTTTCTCTAATGAACCCTACATGTTCTAGAGGCTCAGTAGAGGGTCTATGAAGTTTCAGCCAAACACAGAACTAAAATCTACAAAAGCTTTAGCAACACAGGCTGCTGTATCCATGGAAACAATGCAGAACTCTTGAGATACAGGGAGCTTTCCAACTGAATACATTAATGAGTATGCATTTAACACTTCACAATCTTGGCCTTGGGTTGTCAGGTTAGCAACAGTGGTGATCATAAAGTTGAGAAAGAAAGATAATGTCTAGGACTGATTAGGGTTGGGACAAACTGGATTGTCTCACAGGCTGCAGATAAGAAGAAACAGTTTTGATTTGATCGGGTGATATGGGTCAAAAGCCTTAAATATATGCATATCCTTTGATTAAGCAACTCCACTCCTAGGAATGGATCCTGAGGAAATGATCAAACAAATGCACATTGGTGTATGCGTTTATGAACGTTCACACTGTTAATGGTAATACTAATAGCAAATCCTCAAATGTTAATGCTACTAGAAAAATCTTAGAAACAATGCAAAAGTCCAAAGACAGGGATTTGTTTAAATAGCTTATGATGTATGCAGCCATTAAATTATGATGTAAATATATTTACTGACATAAATGTCCATGCTAGATTACAGTTAAAAATCACTTTACAAGAATCCCTGTAGCGTTGCCCCTTTTTTGTTAAAAAATATATATACATATGGGGCGCCTGGGTGGCGCAGTCGGTTAAGCATCCGATTTCAGCCAGGTCACGATCTCGCGGTCCGTGAGTTCGAGCCCCGCGTCAGGCTCTGGGCTGATGGCTCAGAGCCTGGAGCCTGTTTCCGATTCTGTGTCTCCCTCTCTCTCTGCCCCTCCCCCGTTCATGCTCTGTCTCTCGCTGTCCCAAAAATAAACGTTGAAAAAAAAAATTAAAAAAAAAATATATATATATACATAATGCACAGCAAGAGATCTTGGAAGGACATCCCTCGAAGTGTGAACAACTTTCTTTTGCCCATTTCCCATTTTCTCTGTACTACGTTGTATACTTTTTTAAAGGAAAGAAATAAAACCTCATACATTCGTCAAAGCTTAGAATTTTCTCCTAATTAAAAGAAAAAACCCTCCGAATGATCATTTAACTGCAAATGAGGTCCCCAGGCGCTACCTACCTTATATGCAAGCACGACAGCATGGCAGTTGTGCCGCCGCCAAATACCCATACAGTAAAAAACACAATCAGAAGCGTGGTGCTGAACATCATCTGGCGTGCGTAAGTTGCAGTATCCCGAATGGCCAAAGCAAATGCCATTGCGCCGCGGAGGCCTAGAAGGGAACGGAAGAGGTCTTTTCCTTCGATAACTCATTACCAACGCGAGCTTCATAAATTCAGAGAAAGAAAGCACATTCTGAGAACTCAGAAGCACGTGAACAACTACATGAACATACGAAGCATACACAGATAAAGAGAATTAGTAGATGATACTGACATGCCCTGACCTTTTACTAATAGTTAACATTTTATTTTTAAGTTCGCATATACTAAAATCTACTCTTTTCTGGTGTACAGTCCCATGCGCTTTGATGAGGCATCAAAGTGTGTGGCCACGACCACGACTAAGACACAGAACAGTGTCGTCGCCCTCACCAACCCCCTCCCCGAATTCCTTGGGGCCACACAGTTTTAGCCCAACCTCTCTGTCACCCTGCCAAACCCCTGCCAACCCCCGAGCTATTTCTCCATCACTACGCTTTTGTCTTTTTTGAGAATGTAACCTTTTGAGACTGGCTTCTTCCACGCTGCACGATGCCCTGAGGGTTCGTCCATGTTGTGCTTATCCACGGTTTGGTGTTTCAGTGCTGCGGAGCACTCCGTGGCCTCATGGACATCCTACAGTTTGCCTATTCATTCACCCACTGGGCTATTTCCAGATTTTGGCAATTGTGACTACAGCTGTCGTAAATACACAACAGGTTTTTGTGTGAAAATACATTAATCTTCATCTTCTCCACTACATGTGCTGTATTTCTGAACCAGCAATTTGAAACCAGAAAAACATTCTCACAGAAGGGAATCGGACACTATAAAAAGAATTTTCTATTGGAGGTTGCGACTTCCACATTTCAGGGAGTCTCATCTTACTAGCACATCATTTCCATTTAAAATCAAGTTGGCATATGTGTGGTGAGTGGCTTCTTGGAGTAGGCTAAGAGAGGGAAAGTTACAACTTACCAGCAAACATCATCATGTGCTGAAAATTTGATCCAATCTTACTTCTTCTACCCAAATTAAGTAAGAGGGACAAGGGGTAAATATTAGCAGCTCTTCCCAAGAAAATAGCAACCTAAAATTAATAGGTTAAGGCAAATTTCTTTTTTACCATTAATGCTATTTAGACTACACATTCAAGATGGTGAAAGACCATCTTCAGAAGTTCGGTCTCCAATGGTGGGAGCCAGGTTTCTCACTATTGGAATCGGAGTTCACAGATCAGTCAAGAGGAGGCGGCCAGGATGATGCGTGTGATAACGGATTAGAGTTGGAGACATCAGTATGAACTTATGTTTAGCTTAACAGACATACGGATGGTTACATATGTATTTATAGATATACGCACATATAGCAGCTAGCATATACATACATATTTCCTCCCTGTGTCAGCTGAGAGGGCCTAGAAGCCAGGATACCTCAATGGCACTGAATACACTACAGCCCAGATCCTGATATCTAATACCATTCCCCAATAAGAGGAGCCAGGGATCCTTGGAAAAATGGCTGATTCAAGGCTAGGGCAGAAAATATACAAGAAGAGTCTGAAGCATCTTCCCTAGGAAGTAAGGAAGTGTTCAAGGGGTGCCTGGGTGGCTCAGTCGGTTAAGCATCCGACTCTTGATCTCAGCTCAGGGCTTGATCTCAGGGTTGTGAGTTCAAGCCCTGTGTTGGGCTCCACGCTGAGTGTGAAGCCTACTTAAAACAAAAAACAAAAAACAAAAAACAAAACTTCGGGGCCCCTGGGTGGCTCAGTCGGTTAAGCATCCGACTCTTGGCTTCAGCTCAGGTCAGGATCTCATGGTTTGTGGGTTCGAGCCCTGCACTGTGCTCTATGCTGACAGTTCAGAGCTTGCTTGGGATTCTCTCTCTCTCCCTCTCTCTCTGCCCCTCTCCTGCTCATGTGCTGTCTCTCAAACTAAATAAACTTAAAAAAATTCAAAACACATAACGATGGTGGTAAGGGGACAAAGGGACAAAGTACCCACTGAAAGAGTTCCAAATGGCCAAAGCAGGAACAGTTTGGGCAACAAAATTTTAGAAAGTAGTAATGTATCATGACCCAAAGTATAAAATAAATATCATTGAGTCCATCCTGATATAAATGACAAGAAAACAATAAACGGAGGGGGACAGATAAATACCCCATGGAAAGAACTCCTTGAGGAGATGGACTCCATCTAAGCGGTACGATATAGAAAGGGGGAAAATGAGTAACTTTACAGTGGAGTGGCCTGACCAACACTATCTCAATCAAGTGATTAAGGCTGACGCCAACATTATTAACATGCCTGCAAGTATGTACCTTTGATACAACGTGAGGAGAAGGGCACCTTACCTCTGTGACTTCCTCCCAAAGAATGCACAACCCCAGGCTAATCACGGGGAAGATGTCAGACAAATTCTGGTTGGGACACGCCCTGCAAAACATTTTACCGGTAGCCCCTCAAAACTATCAAGGATCATCAAAAACAAGTTTGCAAAACCGTCACGGTCGACCAGAACTTAACAAAGCATGACAACTAAATGAAATGTGGCATCGTGGATGGGATTTTGGACGAGGAAAAGGCCATGAGGGAAAAATTCTGAGAGCCTGAATAAAGTATGAGCTTCAGGTGATGATAATGTGTCAATATTGGTTCACGAACTGTGACAAGTGCACCATGCTAATGTGAGATGTTAATAACAGGGGAACCTGGGCATGGGGTATATGAGAGCTTTCTGTATTATGCTCACAATTTTTCTGTAAATCTAAAACTACTCTAGAGTACAAAGACCATTAAAAATAGCGATTCCGTGGGGTGCCTGGGTGGCTCAGTCAGTTAAGCATCTGACTCCTGGTTTTGGCTCAGGTCATGAGCTCATGGTTTCATGGGTTTGAGCCTGCTTGGGATTCTCTCTCTCCCTATCTGCCTCTCCCCCACTTGTGCAGTGTCTGTCTGTCTGTCTGTCTGTCTCTCTCTCTCTCTCAAAAATAAATAAATAAACTTAAAAAATAAAAAATAGTGATTCCTTGAAAAAAGAAAACACAAAATAACATGTGGGCCAACATGGCAGTGACTGCTAGTTTTATCCCCAATATCTATCTTTCCCTTCCTCTCTAGGAGGAGACACTCCTCACTTCCGCCTCCAATTTTCATGTGTGTACACGGGCACCTAGATAAAGAATGTAATTCCCAGCCTCTCTTGTAGGTAAGTGTAGCCCAATGGATGTTAAAGTGGAAATGATGTGTACCTATCCTGGGTCACGTCCTTAAAAAGAATCGGCAGACACAGGGCTGAGCCACCTTGGCCCCTAAGAGAAAGGGCCATTCCCCAAGGATGGTTGCAAGGAGGCTGCGTGGGTCCCTGATGACTTTGTGAGGTAGAGCTGCCACACCAGTTCAGACTTTTACATGAGAAAGAAAGAAACTTCTACCTTGCTTCAACCTGGGTTAATTTGGGTCACTGTCACATAAAACCAAACCTACATCCGAACTAATATAGCCAGCAAGAGGACAACTCTCTCCCGGTAAAAGTCAATGTTCATGGTAGGCGTTTGTACCGAGGAACCGGAATTCCTAACAGACTCAGAAACCTATGGAGAATATTTAGCCTCGTTTCTGGAGAAGTATAGTGGATCAAGCCACTTGACTGCTCAAAAAATTCTCAAAGACTGGCAGTATAGGAAGTTATACTGGTCTCATGGGAGTCTTCCAGCTAGGGTTCTTCTCTTATTTATAGGGTTTTCTCTTTTTTTGCCTGAAGTTCGTTCCCAGAAAACGAAAACACTCCAGAATGGCATTTCAGTAAGACCTCACTTTCACAGACATGCTGCTTAAAGTCTTAATTTAAAAAATATTTCTGCTAATCTCTGTTTTTTTTAAATTTTTTTTTAATGTTTATTTATTTTTGAGACAGAGAGAGACAGAGCATGAATGGGGGAGGGGCAGAGAGAGAGGGAGACACAGAACCTGAAGCGGGCTCCAGGCTCCGAGCTGTCAGCACAGAGCCCGACGCGGGGCTCGAACTCACGGACCGTGAGATCATGACCTGAGCCGAAGTCGGACGCTTAACCGATTGAGCCACCTAGGCGCCCCTCTGCTAATCTCTTTGGCAGAAACTTCATTCTGAAGTTTTTAAAACTATTTCTTTTGGAAACCACTAATGCAAACATCTCAGCCCCAACCACACTCTCTGCTTCCATGTTTGTTTATCTATCCCACTCGGATGGTTCCCCCACCTCCCTGGGACCTCCCACGCAAAGAGTTCTCAACTCTTCCCTCAAACAACCAGTCCAGCCCTCTCTCCTCTTTACTTCCATTCTCAGCCACATCTTATTAACACTCTTCCCGGGGCGCCCGGGTGGCTCAGCTGGTTAAGTGTCTCGACTCTTGATTCCGGCACGGGTCATGATCTCACAGTTTGTGAGATCGAGCCCTGAGTCGGTCTACATGCTGACAGCACGGAGCCTGCTTGGGATTCTCTCTCTCCCTCTCCCCCACTCACGCTCTCTTTCTCTCTCAAAATAAAAAAAAAAAATAAGCTTAAGAAAAAGAAATTAAAAAATAACACTCTTCCCTATACCCTGGATTCATGTGCCCCTCTCTGGGATTTCACTGTAGTCACTGGACTAGACCCCAAGCCTGCAAGGACCCATCTCAGTCTTCTTCATGCTGCCGGCCAAGTACTCCAGGACACAATAGTACAACAGGGCAGACTGATTCCACTGTCAGTTACCTGTTCCTCAAACCCAAATGGGTCCTTAACACCGCTCAGCAATCCCACAGCATTTCTTTGGTCAATTCACTCGCTCACTCGCTCCCCCACTCTCTATAACTATTTCCAAATCTCCTCCAAACTCCTATTACCTGTGGAAGACAGCCTCCAAGATGGCTCCCAATGATCCCTGCCTCCTAGTACTCGCCCCTCTGTGTAGTCCCTGCTCACACTGTATCAGCGTCCATCTGTGTGACCAATCGGTGGAAGGGATGATGGTCACTTCCTAGGTTAGGTTATAAAAGACACTCTGGCTTCCATCTTGACGCTCTCCCTCTGGGGGAAGCTATGTTGTGAGTTGTCCCATGGAGAAGTCCCTGGAGAAAAACTCAGGCCTCCAGCTAACAGCCACGCGAGTGAGCCTGGGGAGGATCCCCCACCCTCGGTCAAGTCCTGAGAGAGTGCAGTTCCAGCCCAGAGCGAGACAGTAACCTCGCAAGAGATCTTTGTGCCAGAACCCAGCTAGGCTGTTCCCGGATTCCTGACCCTCAGAAACTGTGTGAGGTAATACATATTTGTTGTTTTAAGCTGCTAAATTTTAGGCTAATTTGTTCTACAACAGAAAACTGATAGGCCACCTGCTCCTACCTCCTCCTCAGCAGGTGCTTCCACCTACTCCACAGATAAAAATAGAAGCCAGCAGACAGGAATGCCATCTTACTTGTGTACGGCAGCCATCTTTACACGCCCTGTCCTCTCCTGGGACAACGGTGGAGCTGTGCCTCCTCCCTCTGGAGGCCAACCCCTCTCCACATGTGTTAGATTCCATTTTCACCTGCTTTCTCCCGAGGCTGGCACTCGCTTTCATGGACTCAGCTTTTCCATTTCGACTGCTTTTTAAAGACAGGGGCAGAGACTAAGACAGAAGAAAGCAGCCTCCGTCGGCCTTTCACCCTCCTGCGACCACTGCCTTAGGGAGCAGAGCGCAAACTCTTCCTCAGGACCCACTCTTTCTCTCTCTCCTTCAATGACAGAGGACAGTTGTATTCTGGGGGACTGGCGGGATGGGCGGGGACTTCCTTCTGTCATTTTGACCTGTGTTATCTGTGCACTCAACAACAACGAAGAGAGAATGGAATACAGAATAGGAACAAGAGTCGAAATCCTTATTCGTTTTACTCAGAGGAAAATTTCATATATTTAAATGTATTCTTATCAACCACCCCTCCAGAAAACAAGCGCAAGCCTCAAGTGAAAACAAGTTTTCAAAATAGAACACATAACAAAGGATACAAATGCACCTACTACAAATGTCGGGTTAAAGACATGGTTCTGGAAGGTGAACAGTGTCAGTCCCATGTAGGAGAAGATGAAATTCTCTGCCAAGAAATTGAGAAGCTCAAACAACTGAAACGAAATTTTAAAAGGTTAGTCCAGTAAGTGCATTAAGTTACGTCATTTGAAAACATGACTATCACTAAGATAATGAAGCAGACCCTTCCCCTAGGTAAAGCCCACGTACATCCCCAAAATATGTGCTTCAGAGGGGAGCAAACGTAGACACGACATTTCTGGTCCCACGGAGAAAGCCAGAAATGTCGCCTCGGCACGTCCCTCCATTGGCTTCCTTTGCCCAATCCCCATGTTCAGTCATTCTCCTCTTCCTTCTCCAAACCTTGTGAGGTGTTCTCTGGGGATGTTCCTCGCCATCCCTGCCACCGCCTTAGTCTGTCTTTCTGGCTTTCATCACTGCCCGCCCCTACTGCTGCAAAGGGCCCCTGACTGTGTCCCTGACACCCCCATCCTGCACCCTCACCCAGGGGGTCTCAGCATGGCAGTTTGAAGACCCTTCCCTCTTTTAGGCTGGAATATCTAGTTCAAATTCTCTTCTCTTGGCATTGAACGCTTCATGACAAGTCTTGTATCACCTCCTCGTGTGATTTCACCTTTGACGTGGGTCTTAGCCCTCATTTAGGGAGCAGGGGCTTACGCGTTATAGCCACATGCTCTGTCCCCTCCCCTGCTGCCTGCCCACCCCCACCACTTCACGCCACTGCCTGTCAAGTGTTACTGACACGATAGGGATTCAAGATTTGCCGGCTGAATGAATTCCAGGCCCTCTGTAATCCACATCCCTCGGTCCATCAGAGTTATCTACCACTGCTCTTGAACGTGAGCCCTCTGGCCCACTAAACAGGGTAGTGGTTAAGTAACAACATGGGCCCGGGGGTCAAAATGCCTTGGCTCGAATCCTGCTTTTCCCACTAGCTGGCTGTGTAGCTCCGGGCAAGTTAACCTTTCTAAACCGGAGTTGCCTCATTCTTGAAAAATGGGAATTAAAAATGGAAATAAGTAAGTATATATTTAATTTCCTTTAAATGACTTAATATACTATTATTATTAGTTACTCATTTGCTTAATTATCAAGCTAAACTTTTTTAGTTTAATAGCTAAGACAGTTTTTATCATGCGCCTGGTACTATGCTTGCGACTTTTACAAGCATTATCTTGTTTTAATCTCACAACTCCATGAGCTAGGTATTAGGATTATCCTCGTTTTAAAGATAATAAAACTGAAGCACAGAGAAGTTATGTAACTTGCCCCTGTCACACAGCCAGCAAGTACTGGAACCAGGATTTGGAACAACACAGAATCTCTGTTTTAATCCACAACACCAAGGGTTGGCAAACTTTTCCTGGGAAGGACCAAAGAGAAAGTAAATATTTGAGGCTTTGCAGGCCACACGGTCCCTGTCACAGTCACTCAATTCTGCCAATGAAGCACAAAAGCAGCCACGGACTACATGCTTAAAAAAAAAAAAAGGGTGTGGCAGTGTGCCAAGAAAACTACCAGTGGACACCGAAATCTGGATTCCATATAATTTTCATGTGTCACAAAATCTTCTTCTTCTTTCGATCTGTTTCCAACCACTGGAGAAATGTAAACATCATCCTCAGCTCACAGACCTTACAGGCAGGTCTGGTCATTGACTGCCAACCCCCCGGGCCACACTTCGCTGCTTCCGTTCGCTAACGTTACCTACTTTCTGTTTCTACCTTTGCTGGTATTATTTCCCTGTGGGTTTTTTTTTCTTATGCTTATGCTTTTTCTAGGCTTTTCTGAATCCTTCCTATCTTTCTAGGTGTACCATTTCTTCTCTGATAGTTTTCCCGCCTCTTCAGGCCTCAAACCCTCTCTCCACTTCTCTGACCTCTTGTAGGACATATCATCTGAAACACAGAATCTAGAAGTTCTATTAATCTGGGATTTCTTGTACTGCTATACAAGCTTCATATCACCAATAAGACTGGAAACTCCTGCCTTGTTGTTTCTGAATTCCCCACCTCATCGTCTAGAAAAAATGCCAAATACCCCAGCTGATTTTCTTCTCTACACTTAATGAAGTGAATGAATTTGTAAAAGGGATCTGTAGCCCCAGTGTATATGCTTGGGGAAGAAAAGTCTAATCTCTTGAGGAGTTAGAAAAAAGCACAGGTTCATATGCTACATTTCTGGCTCCAGAAGAAAGAAAAAAAGAATTAGGGCATTTGCTCCTGCTTTATCAGAGGAGTCCTTTCCCAGGTAATCTCACTGTGTTCTAATCATTTGGGAAAACGGAAAGCTTCGATTTCTCGATATAACCATAATCGGGCATGTTTCTATTCCAGACATTACATCTTGTTCATCCACTCGTTCCATACGCTTCGTAAGACTAGAAAACCCTACGTCTATTTCCTTTAGAACTCCCTTCAGGTACCCTGCACAACTGATCATTCAGTACCATGGGAAACCCAAGCACTGATGTAGCTGACGTTCCTGGAAACACAGCGGCTGTGAAGTGCCTGAAAGGAAGTCGATCTTCTCTTCTCTGGGGCACCCGGCAGCAGACCCAGTCGGATCAGAAATGAACCTTATTTCTATCACCCGGAGGTACTTCTAGTCAGACCTGAACGAACTTCCAAAACGTTCCTCTTTAGGAAAACAAGGAAAGGAAGCTAACTGATCGCTGGAGCCACGATACTAATGGCCCCTCGCTTTTCTGCTGAACTATCTCTACCCTAAGAGCTGCCACCCTTCAACCCCCATCGATTTCCAGAGTCAAAGTGAGAGAAGCTGAAATGAATAGGCATTGTTTGGAACCAACTAAAGATGATTTTTCAGTAACAAAAAAAAAAAAAAAAAGACTTCTGTTTTGCTGCAAGGAGGAAAAGTTTATTCACAAACTAAAGTTTGTCTTACCTGTTTAGTTCTATGCTGAGACTCTGTGGACAGATTATTGTACGTGTAATGGGCCTGTGTGATGCCGCAGAACAACACTGCAACCACGCCTATAAAGACAACAAGTTCCAAGTTCACATCAAAGGAGAATTCCCGACTTTCAGAGTGAGGCTTTTACTTCACAGAAGATCATATGCTCAGTGTTGGAATTTCCAGTTGTCACTTACTTTGTTAAGAGGAACCACTTCCGTTAAAAATCTTTTCTTTTTATACCATGAAGTAATTGCATAAATCCCAACCCTAACGAGTTTGTTCCAATACTAGAAGCTCTGCCCACAGGTAGAAAAAAAAAAAATGACTGCTAAAGTCACTCCCTGTGAACGTTTACAATGAAAAGGGGCAAGGACCCTACCTGTGAAACCCCACGCTTCAGCCAAGAGGAAAGTACTCCAGGACATCAAGAAGAACAAGCCTGTCTCCAACAAATGGAACTCCCGTAATTTGGTGAACTTTGTCACGTAAGACCGTCAAGGTTGATAACAAGATCTCGTGATACAGAAGCGCGACTAGAAAAAAAAAAGTCGAAGCAAGGCAACCGCGCAAGAAGGGTTCTCCGGTCTAACACAAAAGTCACAGAATAAGGAGGCACCAAAGCGAAGGAACTCTTAAAATGAGCGTCATACTGAGGAGTCAGCAGTCTTTGCTTCCGTGAGGAAGCCGCAGTTTTGTCAATCCGATCGTTTTATGGGTATCGCATGCCTTGCCGGAAACCACATCATAAAGGACAGGCAGAGACGGGAGTGACAGAGCAGACACACAACATGCCAGCTCTGATTATAAATCTGCAACCCGAAGCAAGACAGCTTCCGTAATTATAGTGATTTACATTCACTCAGTACATGGCATTTCCATGAGATTTCATGTTCATTTGATCCCCTAGCACCTCTGTGATGCAAAGTAGTCCATGATGAAGCAACTGAGGCACGTCACCCATGTACACTAATCTCAAAAGTATTTTGTTAGTCAAGGGGAGAAGGGCCTGTGTAGGCCTGTGACAAATCTCAGACTGGAGTCTACATTCGCTTCAACAACTGTGTACCACAACAAAAAGATTCCTAACAAGATATACTCCCTACCCTCAAGGAGATTGTTAATGGGGCAGTGATACGATCTGTCCTGGCTCCTCCTTCAGAACATCTTACTGTCTCTTTGTGCCTCAGTTCACCTGTAAAAAGCCATAAGACGAGTCCCTTCCAGCGCAAAGCTGAAGTAGAGCAAACTTACAGATCCTTGAAAAAAGTTTTTTTTTTTTTTTTTAAGATTTTATTTTTGGGGCGCCTGGGCGGCTCAGTCGATCGAGCGTCCGACTGCGGCTCAGGTCACGATCTCACGGTTCGTGAGTTTGAGCCCCGCGTCGGGCTCTGTGCTGACAGCTCGGGACCTGGAGCCCACTTCGGATTCTGTGTCTCCCTCTCTCTCTGCTTCTCCCCTGCTCACACTCTGTCTCTCTCTCAAAAGTAAATAAAGATTTAAACATTTTTAAAAAAGATTTTACTTTTAAGTAGCCTCTACACCCAATGTGGGGCTTGAACTCACAACCCTGAGATCAAGAGTCACACGCTCTACTGACTGAGTCAGCCCGGTGCCCCAAAGAGTATTTGTTTTATATAAAAATATCTTACAGTTCTCGAACTGGAAGCTCTTTAGAGGTCATCTAGTCCCACTCATCTTCCCTGCTGTCCCCACCTGCCACCTTCCTACACTAAAGGTCCACAGGCGAAATGTCGGTGCTCCTATACAGGAAGCACCAGGAAGGCAGAGGCCACATTTGTCTTGTCCATCTTTGACGCCCAGAGCGTAGCATCTGGCATGCAGGAGGCAATCAGGAAGTGTTTTTTGAATGAACATAAGAATGGCTTGCCCAACATTTCCAGTAGCAGACTGGTGGCAATGCCAAAGACTCTGGAACAGAAGGTTAAAATCGGTTAAGAGCTGAGATGAACTCCCATCTGTCCAAACCCAGGAAGCCTCTTTTGTTCAATAGGCATCGTGGTCGCACATTTCTGTTCGTCCTATTCAACAAAGAGCAAATGAAGAGTAGTGCAGAATACTCCGAGGCTCTGTGAAATATATTTACCTTATATCAATTTAGTCTACAATCTTGGAGGGGTCACTGTCTCTAATTAGACTTTTTTAGTGAAAGTTTGAGGGCATGGAGCTGAATGCAAAACGATGAAATTCCTTTATTTATCTATCGGAAAAGATGACTGCCTAACGTTTTCAAGCCAAGTACTTGGTTATAAGGTTAATAATTATAACACAGTGACAATTATGGAATTAGGAGAGACCGTGGAATACAGTATTCAACCACTTTGTTAGGTTAACAAGGAAAATTAATAAAAGGATATTAAAGCTGTCACCACGCCAGTAGCGGCACCCATTGCGAAAGATCCACTGAAGATCCCAAGGAAAATCCCAATGGACTTGAACATGGCTGTGACATCAAAGGTGTGGCTGTTGTCTCCGGCTGGCTGGTATGCCACTATTGAGCTACAAAAGAGTGACTGTTTTTACTTCCAGAAGCAGGTTTTACTTTAAAAACAATGTAAAAAAATAAATAAATAAAATAAAAATAAATAAATAAATACATCATCTGGTGTAGTAGAGCTTGAAAGATGAAATTGGGGTCAGGGTGGGGGGTGTGGGGGAGAGGACAAAAACTTTCTATTCGAATTGCCAAAACAAGGACAAAAGGTTACCAAAATGCCCTGTGGTGGATGCAACTAGCAAGAAAACTCCGCTTTTATGTAAATGACATTTTCAGGGGACAGAATGTTTTACGGTCCTCTATATGAAGTTGCACCAAGGCTTTTCCTCCAGCGACAACATCCTGTGCAGCACTATTCTTTCAGGACTCTGTTTAAGACTTACTAGCACTCAGTGCCTACAAGCCCTGACACACTAATGTGAAGAAACTAATGAAAAATTCCACTTATTTCCAGCAGAGGGATAAGAATATAAAGAATACTGCTCAATACTGTTCAGTACTCAACCAGGTCACATTTTGTTTTCCCTGTCGACTTTTAGAATACCAGAATGGGCCCTATGCCTAACATCCATTCACTCACTGAAATGGACTTTTACAGGCAAATGGGCCTGAAAGTCCATCCAAGGAATTTGAATCCACTTGACCGTACTTTTAGCTTGCCCAGCTGGATCTCCACCTCAAACTTCTGAAAGAAAAGTCATTCTGCAAGAAGCTAAGACAGACAATTACAGGAGACGCTCTCCATCTTGAACCTACAGTCCAAACCTGGTCTAAAAATGCTTCTTTTTAGAACAGTCGCCCAACAGAAATGGCGGAGAAAATCACTGTTGCCAGCAGGTGTCTGGCGAGAGTACCTACCATTACTAAATCAGTTCTCATCTCAGTTAATTGAGGTCCGAGGGTTTTTATAAAAAGTCTAGACTCAAAGATATCATATAAGTCATGTCAAAGAGACGAAGGAGAAAAAACACATTCCTAGGAATATATAATGAATTCTCCCTGTGGTTACTGCAGTGTGTGTGTGTGTGTGTGTGTGTGTGTGTGTGTGTGTTTTAAGGTTCAAGGTTGAAAAATGGGCTTGTTACACCATGTATACCAAGTTCTTCTCATGCCTCCCCAGTTAGGTTAAAAAATTATTATTTTAATAAATAAGAAATGGCCTCTAATGTCATGCTATCTTGCCCATACATAAAGGGCCTCACCACCATAAATGAGATTTGACCACACACGAACAGGAAAATGTAGCAGCTGGCTGGAGAAAAGAATCTTGCTGCTACAATCTTCTTTCTCCCTGGTGACAGCTTTCAAAATGCTGGCTGGAACAAAAAAAAATATCTACGCCATGCCTCCTAAGACTGCTTTCCCTGGATTCGTTCATGTAAACTCAAGACTCACACTAGTCATGATTTTGTTCTTTAATCACTAAAATATACAGGAACACACGAAAGCATGGTGGGCTGAGAACACACGAGAGGCTTATTTTTTCTTGTCAAACACTGGCCTCTGGATTGTTATCCTAGCTCATCTCTTCCACAAATATTACTTTATCTTGAGGCAGCCATATTTTTATACTTTAAAATGTTTTAAAATGTTTATTCATTTTTGAGAGAGACACACAGAGAGAGACAGAGTGTGAGCAGGGGAGGGGCAGAGAGAGAGGGAGACACAGAATCCAAAGCAGGCTCCAGGCTCTGAGCTGTCAGCACGGAGCCCGATGCAGGGCTCGAACCCATGAACCGTGAGATCATGACCTGAGCCCAAGTGGGATGCTCAACCGACTGAACCACCCAGGCGCCCCTATAAATACTTTTGTTAATCCTAAAAGTAATACAATGTACAATTGAGGGGGAAAATCATTCCTTCGTTCTACTGCCCTGACAGAGCTGTCTTATTTGCCTTCTCTATTTCTTTCCCCTCTGTTACATGTGTGCTATTTCATGTTTAGTTGTAATTATAGGGAATGTATGGTTTTTAATTCTGCTTCTTCATCCGACAATGACATAAACTATTAGTCTCTCTAACCATGGTTTTTAAGACTTCAAAAATGGTCCAGATGGATGTAACGATTTGTTTAACCATTTCCCCACTGTTAGATATTTAAAAGTTGCTTCTAATATTTTTGCTACTCTAAACAAAAATGTGAAAGAGCATATTTACACTTTTTACAAATTTTGGACTATTTTCTTGTGCTACATTCCTGGACACTACATTACTATACCCGCGGCTCCTTTTACATGTTGTGCAACTTTCAAAGTAGATCTGTTTTTAGAGGGAAACAGGACCACCTCTCTCAATGTTTTACTGGTCACATCCATTGGCCTAGAAATTCTACTTCTTTTTTAAAAAAATTTTTAAAGTTTATTTATCCTGAGTGGGGAAGGGGCAGATAGAATCCCAAGCAGGCTCCACACCATCAGCACAGAGCCCGATGAGGGGCTTGAACTCACAAACCGCAAGATCATGACCCGAGCCAAAACCAAGAGTCAGATACTTAACCGACTGAGCCACCCAGGCGCCCCTAGAAATTCTACTTCTAAAAAATATCCTACAGAAATATCCATAATGATTCATAGAAATTTACACATAAATATGTTCACTGCAGTGCCATTCACAATAATGTATTAGAAAACACCACACATTAACAGGGGATAGGAGAGGTAAATTTGTGGTGTATCCATACAATAGGATAATAGAAGTTATTAATGTAGTAAAATGCCCAAATGAGAAAAGCAAGTTATAGAAGAATATGTTTAGGGCTATGCTTTTGTTGAAAAATTATTAACATATTTATATGCATTTTATTATCCTAAAGGAAAAGTCTGGATGAAAACTTTAACAGTGGTTATTTCTGAGAGCTGAAATTTCAGGAATTTTCTCCATTCTAAGTCAAATACTTTGAAATTTTTGTTACAAACGTATTAATTTTATTATCATAAATAATGACAAAAGATAGAATACAAAAGAGTAGGTGATACAGGGGCGCCTGGGTGGCGCAGTCGGTTAAGCGTCCGACTTCAGCCAGGTCACGATCTCGCGGTCCGTGAGTTCGAGCCCCGCGTCGGGCTCTGGGCTGATGGCTCAGAGCCTGGAGCCTGTTTCCGATTCTGTGTCCCCCTCTCTCTCTGCCCCTCGCCCGTTCATGCTCTGTCTCTCTCTGTCCCAAAAATAAATAAACGTTGAAAAAAAAATTAAAAAAAAAAAAAAAAAGAGTAGGTGATACTAATTTCAATGCTAACAATGTAAAAGTGATCTTGGTTAGAACACCAGGGTTTCTCAGTCCCGGCACTATTGATATTTGGGGCCAGAGAATTATCTGTTGGGTGGTGAACGCTGTCCCGTGTATTGAAGGATACTGAGCAGCATCCCTGGCCTCCACCCACTAGATGGTTTGGAGTAAAGGCAACTGTTTACAGGGCTAGGTATGTGCTTAGTAGGAGTGGGCTGGCAGGATTGAATTCCTCAGAGGTTTAGAATCATTCACCTGCAAACACTTCTGATAACATGCATAGTAATTTCTGTAAGTAGATTAAAATATTGCTCATTTCAATAACTGTCCTTAAAAAGTGTATTATTTGGCACTTCTGAAAATCAACAAATGTTTCTGCAATGCTTATGTTAAAGAAGAGAAATACAACTTGAACTACAACGAGAGATTGCTCAATCATCAAATTGGCAAAAATACAAAAGTTTGACAAATATTCTGTTGGTGAAGCTATGAGGAAACAGGCACTCCCATAATTCAGTGGTTAAAGTACAAAATGGCATAATCTCTTTGATGGGCGATTTAGCAATGTCTAACAAAAATACAAATGTATTGGGGCGCCTGGGTGGCTCAGTCAGTTGAGCGTCTGACTTTGGCTCAGGTCATAATCTCGCAGTTTGTGAGTTCAAGCCCCGTATCGAGCTCTGTGCTGACAGCTCAGAGCCTGGAGCCTGCTTCGGATTCTGTGTCTCCTCCTCTCTCTGCCCCTTCCCCACTCATGCTCTGTCTCTCAAAAATAAATAACGTTAAAAAAAAATTAAAAAAAAATTACAAATGTATTTACCGTTTAACATGCTAATCTCACTTCTGGAAAATTATCCCACTAATATACCTCTGTCCGTATAAAACAGGTGAGTTCAAGGTTAATCACTGCAGCATTGCTTGGGATAGCAAAGGACTGAAAACTCTTAAGTTTCCAGCAATAGGAGACTGATTAAATAAACTATAATACAGTTCATAGTATACTACATAGAATGAGTAAACCCTCTGTATTGATATGGAAAGATCTCCAGGATATAGTTGCATGAGAGAAAGCTAGGTATAGAACATATTTATCATGCTTTTAAAATAAGAACTAAGAGGCAAATAAAAATATTTATTCATATGTGTATTTGCATTTGTATAAGACACAGGAAGACACACAAGAAATTAATAAAAAAGGTTACATATCAGGGGCTGGGGGGACAGGTGGATGAGAACAGGAGTAAAAATGTGACTTTTCTATGTCACCTCTCTATACGGTTTTGATTTTTGAACCACGTAAATATATTATCTGTTCCAAAATTTAATTTAAAGAGAAACATTCATATTATAATGTTAAAAAAAAGAATAAAAAATTATATACACGCCATAATCACAACTGTGTAAAAATAGCATGGATACAAAACAAAAATAAAAGGCAATGTACCCTGAATCTTTATAGTAACTGTCTTTCGGTGTGAGGAGGACATATCATTTTTTCTTCCTTTTTCTTCCTGGAATTTTCCATGTTGTCTGTAAGTATGTATTTCTTTAAGAGGAAACAAAAGCCTCATTCTTTCAAATGTCTGCATTCATAATACACTTTATTCAATAAGTAACTTGTGGTTCCAAGTACCCTGACATTGAATATACAGAATATAGTAAGAAAAAAGAACACTTACGAAGACAGCACTATGGCAACGGCGTCATTGAGGACACTCTCCCCAAAAAGAAGTGCGTAGAGTTCAACATCCACTTGAAGCTCGTGGAATATGGCAAGGACAGTCACTAGCAAGTAGAAAGGGTCAGAGGAATATTCAGATATTACAAATATAACATAGTCGTCTCCACACGTGATTATGATGGTTACTTAGAAATTCATCTCTACCTCTTAGGATCCAATCCCAATAAACATTCTCTTATCATCTTAAAGATTAGGTAAGTTCATGTCGATACTTCTCTCTTCCCTAATTGTGTACCTGCAACATCTCCTTTATCTTACAAGGAGCTGAAATTAGCTTGGAGGACTGAGTTGACCTACATGTGTCATGCAAATGCTAATATTCTTGTCTTATATATTTCTTTTCCATAAAGAACATATACAAAATTTCTTACAGACCAGGCAATCATTAATCTTTGATGAAGAAGGGTATTATGAAAAGCATCTCTTCCTGCAAATTTCCTTTTTTTCTTTGGAGACTTACAACTCATTTCTATTTGACTTGCAAATTTCAAGCACACTGGGTTAGCCAAGACAGTAGGAAGTGAAAGGCACAAGTTTGGTATTGGTTGAGATAAAATTTATGACCAGAGTTATAGCTTCTATATTTAATAAGAAGCCAATGATCAGACGATTACAGCTTGAGAAGATAAAAAAAAATCCTTCTTCTAGGCAACAATTCTATGAGAATTCTTAGAAAATCAGATGAGACTGAAGTTGCATTATAACTTTGATTGCTGAGTCACATACAGCTCACTCCCTAGACAAACCCGAGCACACATGAAAGAATATTATAACCAGAGATGGGATAGCTCTTTCAAATGCCAACCAACAAAACAGGAAACTTCCATTTTAAAAGATGTAGTTTCTACTGCAAAGCATTTCATCTGGAATATATGGAGATAAAAGCTTACCAAGGGGAGGAGAAAAGGAGGGCAAAAGCAGTGCTGAAGAATTTTGAGAAGAGGATTTACAGCTCACCCTTGTAACAAGTATACAATTATAAAATAACAGAATTATTACAGGGGCAAATGCCTATATAACTCAGAAGAGATGTAACTGTCCAACTTAATATAAGCAAAACAGTTTCGCTAGAGCCATTCTGGCAATATTTTGTAACCAAAACAAAACCGGAAGTAACGTAGCTAGTCCAATTGACTCAGATTTCTCATAGACATTGCAGTCGAGGACCTTGCTTCGAAGCAAAAGGACCCAGAAAAGAGAGACCACTGGCTCCTTGCAAAAACCATCCTATTTTCACACTGATAATGCGTGCAGCTCTAAACAGTAAGGTGGCAGCCTTTATTGTCTTTAAGGGAGCAATTTGATTTTCAGTTTTAAAAATGTTAAACTACACAAACGCCTCTCTAAAATGCCCTCTGAGCTTTATAAAATCATCTCATATAGAGAACATATTTTCCTACTTCCTGTAATATAATTCCCTGTGTTATCAGTTAACACAGGAATTCAGAGTTAACCTTAAGATCATACCTTGAATTGTACTGGATGACAATTAAAGTAGATCAGTAAATGAACAAGGGCAAAAAGTAAAACAGAACAAACCTCTGCCAAGGTTCTAAAGCCTAGTAAAAGAAACCCTGCATCCTGAGTTCAAAAACTGCAGTCTACGTTCCCATTGCTACGTCTTCAGCCTGCATATTCTCTAAATTTTTAATATTTATTTTTGAGAGACAGAGTGTGAGCGGGGGATGGGGGGAGAGGGAAACACAGAATCCGTTGCAGGCTCCAGGCTCTGAACCGTCAGCACAGAGCCCGACGCCAAGCTTGAACTCACAAACCGTAAGATCATGACCTGAGCCAAAGTCAGACGCTTAACCGTAAGATCATGACCTGAGCCAAAGTCAGACGCTTAACCGACTGAGACACCCAGGTGCCCCCAGTGTGCATATTCTCTAGATTCCTAATGTGAATGTAGCTGTGAGGCTCACCAGTACTGTATCACAAAAGCTACAAACTAACTCTATAGAATTACATTCATTCTCCAGCTGTGCTCATATCAAAACTATTTCATAGCTGTAAAACCAATCCTTTAATGTACAGTAAGGCCCACCAATGATGCCAAATCACACTTATAGAGGCACAACTGCCTTCTTTTTTAATACATATTTATAAATATTTTTATTTTTTTATTTTAGAGAGATAGAGCAAGTGTGCAAGTGGGAGAGAGGGGCAGAGGGAGAGAGGGAGAGGGAGAGAGGGAGAGAGAGAGAGAGAGAGAGACAGAGACAGAGACAGAGAATATCTCGAGCAGGCTCCATGGTCAGCATGGAGCCCAATGTAGGGCTCAATCCCATGATTCTAGGATCATGAGCTGAGCTGAAATCAAGAGTAGGGCCCTCAACCGACTAAACTACCCAGGTACTCCACACAACTGCCTTCTAACAATCATTTAAAAACTGTTTTTCTTACTCTTAAATGCAGATAGTTGAATATAAACATTAGATTTTTAAGGAAATGGTTTCCAGAAGCTTGAAAGAATATACTATTATTACCCATTTTAACTAATCTAGTTCATAGTCACCAAATACCCAATTACTAAAGATAGAACCAACCTGAATTTCTGAAGCAAAGGCCTTAGAGCCCTCATCTAAATAGCATCAAACTGTGGACCACTAATGAGCAAAAGTAATAAAATAAAATAAAAACAAAATGTATGTTTAAGCCAAAAGGGCCCATACATTTTGTTTTTTCCTCCACAGTTGGAAAGTATAATACTATGGGAATTTATGAATTCTACACCTAAAGGAAGGATCACACACACACCGTTTTGCTGGCAAAACATGGTACCGTAAGTACTTAAGAACTTAAGCTCCCCTCTCGTGGACACATACCTGGGTCAGTTGCTGATACAATGGCACCAAACAGCAGACAGTCTGTAAAGTAAAAATCTCCTGCAAGCTGTCCGGTCACTTTCATCAGTGTGACACAGCCATACATTATTGACCTGGTCAATAAACACATTTCTACTTTAGAGAAAACAGTAACTGTTACAGAAGTTAGAATATCCTAAGAAGATGGGTCTACTGTAGTACTCGGTGACTAATTGCAAATTTAACTCATGTCATTTAAATATGGTAATACCTTGGCCTTAAGGAAAATTCAAACAACTTGATATCTATGTGAATACATTTTACTGAAAAAGGTCCTTAGACACACTCAGGAACACAATACCGCAAAAATTGAATATGCATTATTTAAAAAGTATAATTTGAAGGATAAAAAATGTTTTAACCTTCAAGTACTTACCCAATTACAAAACAAGAAATTGCTGTTCCAAGAAAAGCATATGCTAGGATAGACCCAAGGTTTCGAAAGAAATGTCTCTGACAAAAAAAAAAAAAGTTACAGTGCGTTAGAATACTTACCAATTATTTGAAAAAGAAAAGGCTTTCTATTCTAGTCTGCTTTGCTAATATTAAATGCATTATTCATTAAAGGAAATAAGAGAAAGAATTTTTGTGCAAGCATAAATTTCAGCAGGGAGAGAAGGGAGGGAAACCTGGAAAGAACTGCCTATTTCTGAAGTGACAAAGATGAAAAAGCCCATGGAGGTTAAGGTCGTTCAAAGTATATGAAATACAAAAGCACTTACTCTTTTCAGACTATATCCTGCATAAAATATGATAGGAGGAAGCAATATGTTGAAAAATACTTCTGGATCAAAGGTAACCTGTTAAAATAAAGAGTTCTTTTAGATGAATTCCCTTAGGAGACCTTGTATTACATTATCAAATTATCAAAAAGAAAAAAGATTTAATTTTAAACTGGTGAAAGGCAAGAATATTACTGTGGTAACTGCAAAATATTTCATATAGGATAGCTGTTGTTCTATTTCTCAACCAAACGACAAGGAGACAGTGTCGGAGCAATCTGTTAAGTCCTATCTGTGGAAAGCGTGTTACAACACACGCATTAGGGGCACCTGGGTGGCTCAGTAGGTTAAGCTTCCGACTTCAGCTCACATCAGGATCTCACAGTTCGTGGGTTTGAGTCCCACGTCGGGCTCTGTGCCTGGAGAGCCTGGAGCCTGCTTCGGATTCTGTGTCTTCCTCTCTCTCTCTCTGCCCCTCCCCCACTCATGCTCTGTCGCTCTCTCACTCAAGAATAAACAAACATTAAAAAATACTATGACATGGGAATGCAAGCTGGTGCAGCCACTCTGGAAAACAGGATGGAGGTTCCTCACAAAACTGAAAATAGAACTATCCTACAACCCAGCAGTTGCACGACTAGGCATTCATCCACGGGATACAGGTGTGCTGTTTCGAAGGGACACGTGCACCCCATTGTTTATGGCAGCACTATCAACAGTAGCCAAAGTATGGAAAGAGCCCAAATGTCCGTCGATGGATGAATGGATACAGAAGATGTGGTATATATATTTATACAATGGAGTATTACTCGGCAATCAAAAATAAGGAAATCTTGCCCTTTGCAACTACGTGGATGGAACTGGAGGGTATTATGCTAAGTGAAATTAGTCAGAGAAAGACAAAAATCACATGACTTCACTCCTATGAGGACTTGAAGAGACAAAACAGATGAACAGAAGGGAAGGGAAACAAAAATAATATAAAAACAGGGAGGGGGACACAACAGAAGAGGCTCATAAATATGGAGAACAAACAGAGGGTCGCTGGAGGGGTGGTGGGAGGGGGGATGGGGTAAATGGGTAAGGGGCACTAAGGAATCTACTCCTGAAATCATTGTTGCACTATATGCTAATTTGGATGTAAATTTTAAAAAAATAAAAAACGTTAAAAAAATACTATGACATTAAAAATCTTAAAAATGGTGGGGGGGCGCCTGGGTAGCTCAGTGTGTTGTGTCCAACTTCGGCTCAGGTCATGGTCTCACGGCTGGTGAGTTCAAGCCCCGCGTCAGGCTCTGTGCTGACAGCTCGGAGCCTGGAGCCTGCTTCGGATTCTGTGTGTGTGTCTCTCTCTGTCCCTCCCCTGCTCACATTCTGTCTGTCTCTGTCTCAAGAATAAACATTTAAAAAATCTTTAAAATGGGAAAAAAAACCATGAACATATCTTTGCTTTAAATAAAAGAGACCTCAAACTGGTAACAAAATTTGGGGGTATGGCATTATTGCTGGCAAGAAGAAACAGACTTCTTACATAGGGAACATCCCTAAAAATATATAGCATAATATTACAGTTAAAATACTTCTGTGTGACTAAGATTTCTAGTCCTGACAGCCTATTTCTTTTAATATCTATTCCCTATAATAATACAGGCACCCCTTTCTGTTCATGAGGCTACGGTAGGATCTGACATGAACAGAAAGCAGCTACACACATAGCCCATGCTAAAATTTTATTTACTAGAACTTTTAAGGAACTGAAATTTTCCACAGGTGGAAAGAACTCTTGCTGCAAAGTAAATGAAGTTCGTATGAAATTTTAAAAAGCATTAAAGATGGTCAGGACCACAACCAAGTAGCTGTGAGAGCCAAGTCCTGCCCATGCAGAAGACAGAAATGGAGGCAAATGGCCAAGGGTGGGCGGAAAAAAAGAGACATGCGCGATGAAGCCCTTAGAAGCTTCATGGGAGGGGGGACTATGATGGGGACAGGAGAAAGCAGCTCCAGGAATGTCTGGGAGCCAGTAAGACTGCAACACAGCCTCCTACATAAAGCTTTATGCACAGCATGGTACAATAACTGATACTCAGAATGGGGACCCTGAAGTTGTGCCAGATTATGAATCAAAGAAAGATTAAATTGTCCTCAGTATAGAATACAATCAAAGCAAGAAAGAATTCAGAGAAATATTAATGGAATATTTTAGGTATTACTCAATGTGCTGATGTACGATAAAACTCTAAAGACCATCTGCAAATTGAAAGAAATGCTTATGAATTCTGCTCAAGTCAATACTGGTCACCATTTATTACAATTATAAACATCATGCAGTGAAACAAAAAGGATTACAGTACTTAGCCTCAATCAGAAAATGAAATGTACAGATGTCCATTTCCTTAGCATTACGTTTGTTAATTGAGATCTTTCTCCATTTTAAAAGACAGATGATTTTAAACATCATTAAAAATTCATTATAAATTTTTCTCCTGAATCATTTTGCTGCTAGTTACATATACACTTTTTAAAAAAATCCCAATAGTCCCTTTAACTGAGAACTTACCTTTCTAAGCATTTCATTATCTTGCACGTTATTGAGTTCATGTGAACTGATCTCTCCTTTAAGTGTATATTCATAAAATTTCCCACTAACATTTACCAATAAGGTAGTTGGGCTTGACTGCACTTCACAGCTCAGGGTCACATTATTTACATCGCTTGGGACATGAATGCCATATCGAAGCACAAGGCCCACCAAAAGACCTGGAAATAATAAAAGAACCATATAAGCTCTTCTCTAGGACAAAGACTACTTCTTTTATACCCCATACATACCTTTGGGTTGAGAGCAAAAGAACTCTTATGATAGTCCCCTGTGCTTCAGAACCAATTTTTAGGCTGAACGCAGTTATATTTTAAAGTATTACTCAATTCACAAATCTGAGTCCAATATTCATATACTACAGTGGGACAAGAGGGAAAAACATTCCCTAGGGTACAGCATATATCACTGCCTTTCTAAGTCAACAAGAAGTAAGTGATGACGAATGTAACAAAATGAAAAAACACCTTCAAATTACCTGCACACAGAATATGCTCTAAGGTGTCCCAAACGGACAGTGTGATCGTGTTAGAAATATGTTTACCACCTCCCCCTCCATCCGCCTATTCACAAGACTGTTAAACAAAACACAACATTTCTCAAGTTATTGAGAAATAACTCAACCCTACAGTACCGGGTTGGCCAAACCATACACACTTAACAAATTGGAACGTCAATAATATTTGTGGATCGATCCAGTTCTTCTACCACTAAAAGGTCAGATTGTAATTTTAAAACATGTGCTTTAAAATCAAAACACGGAATAGAAGTTCTCAGCCTGGCACTATGACATCAACATATTGCTAGAATTGTTCTTGGATCATCATACTGGTATTCAAGTGTGCACAAACAAAATCTATGTTGATCAAACTATTTAATAATGGCTTTACTGAGATGTAATCCACATACCATAAAGTTTACCCTTTTAAACCACACAATTCAGTGGCTTTTAGTATATTCACAAAGTTGTATACTGATCGCCACCATCCAATTCCAAAACATTTTCACTGCTCCAAAAAGAAACCCCATACCTATTAGCAGTCATTTCCACTCCCCTCAACTCCTAGGCCCCAGCAATCACTAATCTGTTTTCCCTATATATAGATTTGCCTATCCTGGACATTTCATACAAATAGAATCCTATAATATGCGACTTTGTAGGTCTGCCTTCTTTACTTAGCATCATGTTTTTAAGGTTTATCCATGTTGTAGCATGTATCAGAACTTCATTCCTTTTTATGGTCAAATAATACTTTATTGTATAGATATACTTCAACTGCAAACTGAACTCAAACTTCTGGATCTTTGCTTAACTCCAAGATGTACAGCACACCACTATCACATTTTACCTCCCTGTTGCCTTTCACACTAACTTGCCAACCATCCTTTTAATATATATAAACAGAGTATTGTGCTGAGAAGGTCCCCAGGGTTCAGAGATGAAAACAAGGTCCCTCCCCCAAGTAGCCCTCAGTCCAGTTAGCAAAACAGACAAAATAAACAATTACAGCACAAGGTGTCATACAAGGTGTTATAAAAACAGAAAAGAGGTACCTAACCAAGCCTGAGGAAGTGGGACAATAGGGAAGCCTTTCCAAAGATGTCACCTAAGCAAGGAAACAAGTAGAAGAGGTTTTCCAGGTAGGAGGCACAGTAGTACACATCCAGTCACAGAAGAGCGAGAGAACACAGCCCATTCAGCGAATCACACGTAGCTCAGTATGGCTGGGTTATAAAGTGGCAGAGCTAAGGTGTAAAAGATCGGCAAGAGCTGAGTCATAAAAGACCTTGCAAGTTGGAGAAGAGAGTTTAGACTATATCTCGAAAACGAAAGGAAGTCATAGAAGGGTTATAAATAAACAGGGGCTTGACATCAGATTTCTATTTTAGAAAGAGATGGTTGGTCTAGACTACGGAGGTTCAAAGAGGCCAGAGAGAAGGCCACTGCAGTCATTCAGGCTCTAAGAGCTTAGGGCTTAATCTAAGAGAGCAGAAAAAGGGACAGAGAAAGATTTTTAGAAGGTATTATCCTTTAGAAGGATTCAGTGACTGAGTAGACCAGGAGGAAGGGAGGACACTGGGAGAAAGACTGGGAGCCAAACTGACTTGGCAACTAGGTGGGTAAGCTGGCCTGAGCGACCAGACAGGTAGCAACAGGGCCATTCTGTGAGAAAGGGAAAAGATTCACAGGGGAAAACGTACAGTTCTGTTTTGGACATGCTGAGTTTGATGTACCTGTGACACATGCACAGTGGAGTATGTGGGATCTGAAGCTCAAGGAAGTACGGGGTCTCAAGTGGAGATGGCTGAAGTCAGGTGCCTTTGAGATTACCTGGGGAGCAAATAAAATGGGAAGAGGACTATGGATATACGCCCAGAGCTTTATCCCAACATTTAATAGCCAACATGAAGAAGCTGGTAGAGGAGGGGCAACTGATGGAGGCGTCTAAGAAGGAAAAGCAACAGGAGTAGGAAGAAGAGAGGAGGGAGTGATGTAGCCAATGCTGCAGCAAAGTCAAGGAAGACAGGTGTTAAAAAGTGTCCATTGGGTTTGGCAACGAGGAGCTCCCAGGTGACCTTGGTAAGGGCAGTCTCAGTGGAGTGGTAGGGGCAAAAGTCAGACCAGCGTGGGAAGTGATGAAATGGGGGCAGAGGAGAAGAGCTAAGAAGTGGGGAGGGAGCAGAGATGAGGGATTCTCCGAGGCAAATTACAGTCATGCGTTTTTTAAAGTGAGCAGCAATGAATAACTACTACACGTTACGATGATCTCAACCTTTTAAAAAGTTTTAACAAAGTTTCAGATTGAAAATAAATGAAAGAGAAAATATTTTCAGGCCATATATCTGATAAGGGACTAATATCCAAAATACATAAAGAACTCACATAGCTCAATAGCAAAAAAAAAAAAATCTGATTAAAAAGTGGCCAGAAGATCTGAACATTTTTCCAAAGAAGACATACAGATGGCCAACAGGTACACGAAAGCATGCTCAACATCATTAAGCATCAGGGAAATGGGGAAATGCAGATTAAAGCCATGACGAGATCACCTCATACCTGTTACAATGGCTAAGATCAAAAAGACGATAAATAATAAAAAGTGTTGGCAAGGATGTGAAGAAAAGGGAGCCCTTGTGCACTGTTGGTGGGATTGTAAATTGGTGCAGCCACTATGAAAACTAGCATGGAGATTCCTCAAAAAATTAAAAATAAAACTCCCATATGATCTAGTAATTCTACTTTGGGGTATTTATCAGAGGTAAACAAAAGCACTACTCAAAAAGATAATTATGCACCCCCGTGTTCACTGCAGCATCATCTACAATAGGCAAGATATGGAAATAACCTAAATGGCCATCCATGGATGAATGGAGAAAGAAAATGTGGTATGTATACACATACACACACACACACACACACACACACACACACACACACACACACTGGAATATTATTCAGCCATAAAAAAGAATGAAATCTTGCCATTTACAACAATATGGATAGACCCTGAAGATATGCTAAGTGAAATAAATCATACAGAGAAAGACAAATACCATTATGATACCTCTTATATGTGGAATCAAAAAACAAAACAAAACAAAACAAAACCAAGCTCATGGATACAGAGAACAGACTGGTGGTTGCCAGAGACAGGAGGTGGGGTGGGAGGTGCAAGAAATGAGTGAAGTATACACTTATTTAAAAATTTAAAAAATGAGCCTGAGTGGCTCAGTCAGTTAAGCATCCAACTGGATTTCGGCTCAGGTCATGATCTCATAGCTTGGGAGTTCAAGCCTCATGTCTGGCTCTGTGCTGACAGCACGGAGCCTGCTTGGGATTCTCTCTTTCTCCCCCTCCCTCTGCCCCTCCCCTGCTCATGCTCACTCTCTCTGTCATTCAAAATAAATAAATAAACTTTAAAAAAAATAAAAATTAAAATTAAAACAATGAAAGATACACTGTGAAAATAGCCCACCTCTAAAAACCAAAATGAAAAAGTGATGGCTGGGTATCAACTGGGTTTGATAAACACAGCCTGGGTGAGAAAAGGCTATAGGTCCATAGTCATCCTGCCTACATGATATGGTAAGAGCTCTTTTGTCTACTATCCCTTAAGACCTAATTAAGAGGTGCAGAAAAAGTTACCCCCTTATGTGTATGTGCAAAAATCAAAGCTAAGCTACTACAAATAATAACAGCAGTACAAATTCTTTCCAAGTCCTTAAGCCTGACTGTGTAAGGAATGGTATCTACCCATTCTATTGCACTCTGACTCAAAGCTGAAATGTCGCTGGGTGCCCTGAGGAGGGCTCAGCGCTTGGACAAATTTGGAACACACACTTTGGCAGTTAAAACTTCAGTGAGGAGAGTAATTACTTAGGTTGGAAAAAATCAAGATCCTTTTATTACAGCATCAGACATCTGAAAAACTGGAATTTCTTTGAATAAAGTTGACAGTTCAAGTTAATTGGGGTTCTGTGAAAGGTCAAATCATCATCACGGAGTTAAAGCAATTCTCAGTCAAGAGAAAGTGCACAAAAAGAGGGCTTTGTTGAAGGGATAAGGCGGAAACTTCTAGCCTCCCACAGAGGCACAAAAAAATATTGATATCACGAAATTTAAAATCACCACTAACAGGCAACAAAGAATAAAACCACAAAGCGCTATCTTTCACAAAACAGAGAGGCCCCACCCCTCCTACACATTCTTGACCCTCTTGTGTTGGAACCCCTCCCAGGGATAAAGAACTCAGTATCACCCAAAGCCACGACACCGTATAGGTCTCGCCATCAATGGAAATTGATTTTCTAATAGATTTCAGCCCATTTTCCCAAGGTATCACACTAGAAGCCTCTGATAGTCAAAAATACGGAAGGAACATCACTGAGATATTAAGTGTGGCCAAAATTGATAAAATTTCTACAGATTAACAAGTGTTCGTATGTACATATATATTTATATACACATAGTGTATGTAGGTACATATATATTTATATACACATATCTGTGTATGTGTGTATATAACATTTATCTACTTCTTGAAGAATGCTGTTAGATTTTGTTTTAAAAGTCAACTTGACTTCAAGACAGCCAAAAAAAAAAAAAAAAAAAAGGCAAGGCCTTTGCCAGCCTCTGGTTAGTTTTACATGTGTTTATTTTTTTGTCTTCTAGCACATTCCCTGTAGTAGCTCTTCCAATCTTGACCCTCCTTCTCAGATCCTCAATCTCACTGCCTACTTTTCAGAGAAGCTATAGGCCATCTGATGTACACTGCCTCAATCCCATGCCTCTCCATGTCAACATTAGCTCATTTCCCCTAACCCCCCCCCCTTCTCGGGGAAAGATCAACCTCTTTTCCAAGGGAATCCTTTCGCCTAGCACCCTGAGTCAATCAATCTCCATCCTAATTCTTTCTGCATATATTATCTGATCCTCATAACCTTATGCAGTCCACACTATTATAAATCTCTCAGTCACTGTTTCCTCATCACTAAAATGGGGATAAATGATTTGCCCAACAGTATTTGGCATTAAGTGATAAAAACCAGCATGGAAATCTGGTTTTTCTATTTCCAAAGCCTCTCTAATTTTCTAATCATCTCCTGGCTCTCACCACTAACTGCTTCAGTGGTTAAGGTCTCCGTTCTCTCACAATCCACCTCCAAAACCCTTACAACTGTAAGTATTATCTTTCTACATATCCGATCTCATGAAATTTAGTACAGCATAGTGTACGATGTAGGAGAAAAAGCACAAGTTTGAAAGTCAGATAGATGTATTAATTCTGGCTCTATCAAGTTCTAGTCTGTGACCTTGGGGTAGATAACCTCTCACTGGACCTCAGTTTTCTCAAATGTAGTAATGAGAATACTAACCAGTTTATCGTTACAGTTAAGCTTTATCTCTTCAATATAAGGCAATATGGTTCCAGGCTAAGAGAATGGGGCTTCTGAGCCAGGCTGACTGGGTTTGAATCCTGGCTCAATACTTACAAATTATGTCACTTCAGGCAGGTCATTTAACCTCTCTGTGCCCCAATTTCTTTACCTGTAAATGGGAAAGATAACAGTACCCATCTCACAGGGTTGTTAGGAGCTTGAAATGAAATGATACTTGTAGAGTGTGTTATAATGCTCAACAAACATTACCTATTAAGGCACTAGATCGTAAGTGCTTTGTGGGCAGGGATGATGACTCATATCTGTATTTCCCATCACATCTCATACGTCAAAGACACTTAATATTTACTGATGAATCACATCAGTTAAGTGTAGGATCCCGGATACTGTAAGTTTCAGGCAAAACATTTCTTCCCTGTCCCTTGCTTTTTATACAATCTGTAAGCACACTACAGTGGGTGATCACTTTTCAGACTTAATTAACTACCCTGACAATTTTTACTAAAGGTGACTCACTTTTAAGCTTCTTAAGCAAGCGAGCCCAATGAATAGAACACTTGGGTGCTTTCACACTGTGTCTGTAGCTGTAGCAACTAGGCTATATTACAATCTAGAAACTGACCATATTGGCTTTTTTTTTCTTTTTTTATTCTTGACTCTCAAAAATATAAAGGAGAGGCTTATTTTAAATAGCATTTTTCCAGGATTTAGGAAGCTAAACGGACATCACAGAAATAAAACTATCAGTGGGCTGAATCTTGGAGGGCTGGATATTCCCAGAGTAAGGAGCCTATTCATCTGGAAGTCAAGCTGAAAAATAAAGGTCTTAAAATCATATATTAACATAACAGCTCTGATGGTATAAGAGTCATAAGAAAAGGTAAATGGCAGACAGTAATTAGGATTTAAAAACATCAATTTCCATGGCACTGAAAATACTTCGACCCAATCCCGTCTATTCTCAAGTTAGACTTGGGAATTAGTCAGGAGGCTGTTCATCCATAGCCTCCATTGCCATAGTGAGAAAATGGAACCGGCTACAGAATGCCAAGCCGTGGCAAACCAAGCCCAACATCCTTCTACTTTATATTCTGCAAGGGATACCTTTGTTTTTCCTTCACAAAATGCTAATGCTAAGGTATTCCATCACCTTTCACTAACTCAGACACACCAGGAAATGCAGTCAGTAATCCCACTTTCAATTTAGCTCAAGAGTTAGAGGAGGTTAAAGATATCAACTACCAAGGAGCAAATGTTTCCAGGGCAATTCTAAGTCCTTATTGGATAGGAAGGAAGGAAGGAAGGAAGGAAGGAACCACTACATTTGCCTCTTAACTCATAAGAGAAATTAAAAGAACTGTTCTGAGCCTAACCTGAGAAAATGCAGTTATAAGAGCAGTAACAATAGTATCACAGTTATCATTTATTGAACATTTACTTAGGGGTCAGGTACTAAGCTAAAAACAATTCTTCCTCGCAATAATCCAACTATCATTTTTCCCAATTTATAGATGACAGTGTAAGAGGGTAGGGGACTCTTGTCTAAGATCACGCAGAACAGATGGCACAGTGGTACAGGAACCCAGGTCTGGCTCTAAAGCAGGGGTTGGTGACTTACAGTGATGGTTTGTTTTTGCATGGCCCGAGAGCTAAAAACTGTTTTTACATTTTGTAGGTTTATAAAAGGTTTCTAAAAAGAAAAAAACAAAAAGAAGAAAACGCAACAGAGACACAGAGACATATGTGACCCACAAAATCAACACGAATTATTATCTGACTCTTCATAGAAAAAATTAGCAGACCTCTGGTCTTAAAGCCTTGCACCTTTAACCACTACATTGTACTCTCTCTCCATATGGAGGGAAGAGGGTTCTGTGATCGGTTCCTTATTTTAACACCATAATACTCATTTGGCATTTAACTAAATTTAAGATGCCATTATTTTGTTTATATGGCCTGTCTGCCCAAGAAAGCAAAGTTTTTTGAAGGTGGGGATCTATTTCTTTGTATTTTCTGTGCCTAATACATACTTGGCTGCCTAGCAAATGTTTGTTGAGGGCAGTAAATATAAATAAATCATGTATACATTTGATTTTACACTGTTATACAAGAAATTATACAGAGATGTGTAGCTTATCTGGCCATTTAGCTTAAGGGGTGCTGTAAATAAAATGCAAAAAAATAGGAAATATGAAAACCAGCTAATATGTCTAAAACCCAAGAATCCTAGGGAGCAGAGATACTTGCACATAGGCTTAGCATTTTATTACCTTACAAATGAAAAAGAAGCCTGAGTTCATGCATTTTCCTGATGCACACAACTACCTTGTTGGGCCACCCCTGAGATGCACATTCTAGAAGTCTGTATGGACTGGAAATGGCTGGTGGGGGGGTGGGGAGGGTCGTGGAGAAATGTCTTTTTGTGCCGAGGCTGCTTCTACCGATTTGCAAGTCCGGAAACAAAGCTCAACAAGCTCATCAGTGTCAGCTTGTTCCATGTGAAGATAATCTTCACTCACAGACTGCACTCATCTTTTCAGCCGTCTATATACCCTCACGACCACATTAAGACAGTCGGCAATATGTATCTTTTCCTCTCATGAGGCCTCCGCACAGGCCAAAACGCCTGTGAGCCCATGGTTTGCTTTGCCCTACTCTCAAGACCAAAATATAAAAATACGTAAATAAATCTCAAAAAGAAAGCACACGAAGACACAAGGACTGAAGCCATTTACTCAACGATCGGTCAATAACCTTATGCCACCAGCGTCACCCATACTGCCTATGTGTGGTGTTCCTAATTACTGTTCGGCTGAACTGTCCTGATCATCCTATAGTACAACACAGCGCTGGGAGATCTTTAACTCTTCCTTGTCCTCACCTCGGTACGCCTAGATGAGGAGGGTCGACCGCACGTATACTACTCAGATGTTACAAGCATAGTACAATAAACCAGGACATCATTAAAAATACCCTAAGCCTTGTTTATAGCTTCTTTCGCGTTCAGGGCTACACGGGAGTAAGGTTTTCATTCTCAACCTCGAAAGGACAGGGCGTAGCAAGAGCGGGGGTGATGGGTAAAGGTGGACTCTTGGCTCCAAGAGGACGCCAGATTCTGAGCAGCAGAGGCACTACTGCAGCTTCAATGGACCTTAAACAAACTGACACCCCAGAGAAATGGATCGCTAGGCTGTCTTCCCCTCCCCCAGTCCCCAGCCCAATCCCAGACACCGCACCCACTCCCTTCCCATCCTCAGTCCCGGGTCCCGGTCCCGAGCTCGGTAGGCAGAGGCGGGGGTGGGGGGGGGATGCGTGGAAGAAAAAGGGGGTGGGGTCGGAGGAAAAAAGGTGTGGACACGCAAAGGGAAGGGGGTGCGAGGCCGAGGAGGAAACGAGGTGAGGCAGAGAAACGGGGGTGAGGGGGCAGGCGAGGCAGAAAATACAAGGCATCAGAAGGGGAGCCGAACACAGGCCGAGCAGGGCCAGGAGAGGAGGCGAAGCAGCCGGCGTTCTGAGAAAGGGGGAGCGCCAGGGGGCGGACATGGGTTGAGGCACTTGCCATAAATCATAGCCAGGCCGGTTTCGTGCAGGAAGCGGGCCCGGCGGTGCTTGAAGAGCCAGATCGTGAGAATGGTGAGGGTGAGCAGCAGGATGAAGATGAGCAGGTTGGCGCTGTCCTGCCGGTGGCTCTCCTCGGCTTGCTTCTCGGACACGATCTCCTCGTCCATGGCTCTCGCCGCTCCGCCGGCGCCGTCCGAAGCCCCGGCCCAGCTAAAGACGCCCACTGCGAGGAGCAACCAGAGCGGCCGCATGAGCCGGCGGGCCCCGGGGCCGCCGCCGCCGCCGCCGCCGCGGCTGAGGGGCGCCCGCAGCCAGCCGCGTCGAGCCATGACTCCCCCCGCCCCCCGCCCCGCTCCTCACCCGCAGCCGCCCGCGGTCGGACCACTCCCCGAGGGCTCACGGGAAAGGGGCGGGGCCCCAGGGAAGCCGTCGGAGCGCGCGCCGGCGCCGGCGCCGCCGCCGCCGCCGCCGCCGCCGCCGCCCTTAAAGGGGACGCGACACTCCCGGCTGGTTCGGCCCCATCCCTTCTTCTTTCGGGTCTCCACCGCACGGGTTTCCCCCAGCCCCGGACGCGCACCCTCAGGTGCTGCCACGGAACGAAAGGCTGTCGAATCTAGCCCACGGCCTTCTGGAAAAGAACCCTCAGCTGGGCGTAATCAAGCCGAGGCAGATCGCGCTAGGTCTACTTCGGTCCTATCCTTATAGCTCTCAGGGGACTCGAGCTTTCATGAGCCATCTCAATATTGTCCCCCGGTGTCTCTTAACTGGATAAAAAGTTGTCCCCTTGGGAGATGCCTGAAACGCCATCTCATTTAAATCGGGTTCTCCTTGTTCAGCCCTCCCTGGGAAAAACAACAACACTGTAGTAGCTCATAAAAGAATCGACTCAAAGGCAAGGAATATGCGTGTGCCGGTACGTTCCGTTTTCCTCACACGTAAACCACCCGAGATACGAGTTATCGTTCACGCCAGGAACCTGTGCAGAGACACTCATCAGTCTCGCAGAGAAGATCCAATCGGTGTGTGCTCAAATCTACCTGAGCTCCAAGCACTCCTCTCCCCTCCCAAAGAAGAAATCTTTTGAGGTGTGGCGCGTTTCTCCCTATCCTCTTGCACCTTTTGCACGCTGTCTTAACGCACGTTTCACCCAACTGGTGTCACCTTTGACACCATCTCTCGTCTCTCTTCCTCAAAGAGTGTTTACTCTCAGCCTCTCGATCTGGCACACCAGAAAATCCACAGTTCTTCCTATTTTCCCCCATACGTATCAGATCACACCTTAGTCTGTATGGGCTCTCTGTTACAGTCTCTGGACTTTCATCTCTACCTCTACGTGAATGAACTACAAATCCCAAACTCTGATCTGCCACCCTCCCTTCACCCCTCTACGGGTTGGACACTGAGCACACATCCTTTTGAGGGACCTAGCAAACTCAAAAACTAAAACTGCTTAAAAAAAAAAAGTTAATGTTTATTTATTTTTGAGAGACAGAGCACAAGCGGGGGAGGGGCAGAGAGGAAGGGAGGCACGGAATCCAAAGCAGGCTCCAGGCTCGGAGCTGTCAACACAGAGCCCGACGTGGGGCTCGAGCTCACAAACCGTGAGATCAGCGGTGAGCTGAAGTCTGACGTCGAACCTAAGACTGAGCCACCCAGGTGCCCCTCAAAAACTAGAACTGCTTTGAAATGAGCTCATTCCCCCCACTACAGACCTGAATGCTTTCTGAAAACGTTCATACCATTTCATACCATTAATGGTATCCAATTCCTATTATTCTGCTTAGTAGAGGTCCTGATTCTCAAACTCTTTTTTTTTTTTTTTTTTTTTTAATCTCATGGCCATATAACCTCCTTGCTAAGGCAAATAACATCCAGGAAACTCCAAGATACCCCATTTTGGACTCACTTCCACTAACCAGCTCTTTAAGTTCTGTGAGGATAGTGAGCTGGAAAAAAAAAAAAGACCTAGAACAGGTGTTCAACTCCAAATTCTGGCTCTGTCGCATCAGGAACTATCCTAGGGACTCTGAGCCCATTTTCTCCTCTTAGTGCCTGTGTCTGTCAGCATTCCCAAGAAAGCTCGTGGCTGCCTGTCCCCTGTACCCTGGCTCCAGCCTAACCCTAACCACACTGCCCTGTGCACGCAGGGCTAGACTTCAGAGAAGCTAGAAGCCCAGGTGAGGATCCTTCCCAGTCTCCCCACTGCCCTATCCCCAGACCTGTCTTGGTCACTCCAGAAGACCAAGAAAATTAGTTTACCTGTTTCTTCAGGCCTAACCACCTAATCCCAGGCTGTTTTGCCTCAGCACAAATCGTTCTTTTAGTGTCGGGAACTTGAAAAACACCAAAGTCACAGATTGCTTCCCTGACCACACAAAGCAAATGTCTTCAAGCCCCAGACTCTGCCTCTGTTTACAGGCCCCAGAAACTTAGTAGCCCCTTTGAGCCTTCCCTCCTTTTTCACTGTGAAAATCAAGACCCTCAAGAAGACTCTTCACCGTCTTTACTCCGCAACCTACTTAAGTATCTGGTTAGGGCCCCTCCTTTCTTCTCTCCTCCAGCCTCAGGTGAAAGAGGTGCTTCCTCCTCCCTGATGAAACCACCTACACTGCAGTCTGTACTCCGCATTCTGTCATCTCCTTCCTGCCTCTTCCAGGATCTAGTCCGATAATCATCTCTCTCCACCGTTTGCAATGGCTCCTTGTCCACTATCTTTCTTTTTATTGAAGTATAGGTGACATACGCCATAGGTTACATTGTTAGTTTCAGGTGCCCAGCACAGTGATTCCACAGGGCTATGCGTTATACTGTGCTCACAAGTGTAGCTCCCATCTGTCCCCATGCAGCGCTATTATAATACCACTGACTACATTCCCTATGCTGTACCTTTCATCCCTGTGACTGATTTATTCAAAAACTGGTCTTCCTGTTCTCCCAAACCACTTCCAGATCTCTTCTGAGAAACAGACCTTTGTCTACACCTGCCTCCACTATCGCACTAGTTCTTTCTCCCCCTCGGCGATGAGCTTCTCAAAAGAGTTGGCTACGTTCTCTACACTCTGATCCCTTAGTCCAGAGATTAGCAATGTACAGCCAGCTGAATCCAGCCTGCCACCTGTTTTGGTATGACCTGAAACTAGGAATGCTTTATACATTTTTTTTAATAGCTGAAAAAAAATCAAAAGAAGAATATTCTGTGGGAATGCAAGCTGGTGCAGCCACTCTGGAAAACAGGATGGAGTTTTCTCAAAAAACTAAAAATAGAACTACCCTATGACCCAGCAATTGCACTACTAGGTATTTATCCAGGGGATACAGGTGTGCTGTTTCGAAGGGGCACATGCACCTCAATGTTTACAGTAGTTCTATCAGCAATAGCCAAAGTATGGAAAGAGCCCAAATGTCCATCAACGCATGAATGGATAAAGAAGATGTGGTATACACACACACACACACACACACACACACACACACACACAATGGAGTATTACTTGGCAATCAAAAAGAATGAAGTCTTGCCATTTGCAACTACATGGGTGGAACTGGAAGGTATTATGCTAAGTGAAATTAGTCAGAGAAAGACACAAATCATATGACTTCACTCATATGAGGACTTTAAGAGACAAAACAGATGAACAGAAGGGAAGGGAAACAAAAATAATATACAAACAGGGAGGGGGACAAAACAGAAGAGACTCATAAATATGGAGAACAAACTGAGGGTTGCTGGAGGGATTGTGGGAGGGGGGATGGGCTAACTGGGTAAGGGGCATTAAGGAATCTACTCCTGAAATCATTGCTTCACTATATGCTCACTAATTTGGATGTAAATTTTAAAAAATAAAAAAATAAAGTTAAAAAAAAGGATAAAAAAAAGAATATTCTGTGACACGTGAAAATGATGTGAAATTCACATTTCAGTGTCTATCAGTAAAGGTTTATTGGCCACGACCATGCCCATTTGTCTGCTTATGGTCTGTGGCGGCTTTTGCACTATAAGGCAGAGTTGAGTCGTTGCCAAAGAGACTGTGGAGCCTGCAAACAGCCTAAGCTATTTGCTGCCTGGTCCTTTATGGGAAAGGTTTGCTGACCTCTGCCATGGTCTCCACCAGTTATCCTTCCATACTTCTACTAGAGGGATCTTTCTGAAGCACAAATCTGATTATATATAGCACAGCCCAGCTCCAACCTCCCCCCCCCCCGCCCCCACCATTGTCTTCGGTTCTGGCTCCTTAGCGTGGCACACAACACTCCCGAAGTCCTGACTTCCGACCACTTCTTTACCTCCTAGCCCATCCTTCTCCCCAAAATATATGTTGCTTCAGCCATTCTGAAGTCCTTGTAGTTTCCCAAATGCTTCACGTGGTTTCCTACATCTATGTGCGTTTCCATGCACTCCCTCTGCCTGAATGTTCTTCAACCCTTTCCTCACCTAACTTCTGCTCACCTGACAAAACTCAGTTTAAAGCTTTCCAGGATGCCCTCGGGCTGAGTGTGGGGCCCCTTGTATGAGCCCCCACAGCCCCTTGCGCAACTCTCTCTTAAGCCTTCCTGAAGTATTATCATGCTTGATTTACAGATCTGTTACTCTACAGGTCATGGGAACCTTGAGGGCAGTAACCAGGTGTTACTTATTTCTTTACCGACAGCACCTAGCATAGTCTAACCAAAACAGGTATTCAATAAAACACATCTGGGCATCCATGACTGTCTCTCAAATTTAACTGAGTACCAAGGAAATCACCATGTTTGCAGAGGACATTAAATTCTCTTAGCGACATAGACTCGGTTCAAGGACTAAACTGAAAGAGGACTTTACAGTACTGGGTACATAGTAAGTGTTCAGGAAATACTTGGTCACTGAAAAGTGTAGATAAGTTTAGCCTCTCGGTTAGCACAGTCCTCGGCTTACTGGATGTGCTTGATAAACGTTGAGTTGATTAATTCCTGTGTTGGGGGAAATGCCAGAAACTAAGCTGAGGCCGTACCTGGAAGGTCTTTATGCTGCAGACATTTTTAACTCATTTATCTCCCTGGTCAACACTTCCCCAGTGATGGGGCGCCTGGGTGGCTCAGTTGGTTGAGCATGTCTTTTTCTCAGCCCAGGTCATGGTCTCCCGGTTCGTGGTATCCAGCCCTGCGTCAGGCTCTGCGCTGTCATTGTGGAGCCTGCTTGGGATTCTCTCTCTCCCTCTCTCTCTGCCCTTCCCCCATGCTCCCTCTCTCTCAAAAGAAACTTTAAAAAAAATCTTTAAAAAAAAAGATTCTCTCTCTCTCTCTCTCCCTCTGCTCCTCTCCCCTGCTCGCGCATTCTCTAAAATAAAAAATAAAAAATAATAAACCCCAAACTTCCCCAATGTTAATTTGACAGCAGAAAGGGGCAGGAGGTGAGGCCAGCTGAGAAGTTAGAAAGGTGAGAAAAAAGTGGTTAGAACAGTAGTCTTGCTGAAAAGTCAGGGGGCCTTAACTTATCGGTTGCAGTAGGAATGGAAAAGGGAGAAGGGAGGCTGGATGCAAGAGCCAATGCAGATGTAGGATTAACCCGTCTTTGCAACTGATTGGCTGGGTAGACTGGGAATGCTTGAGGGAGAACGACTGGAAGATGACTGGAGGGTTTTGAACCTGCATAACTAGAAAACACAGGACTGCTGATAGCGTTAAGATGGGAGGCAGGAGGTACAGGTTGGCTCTGGACAGGTCGGTTTTAAGGGACCAGCGGGATGGCCAAGTAGAGGGTCTGCAGTTCACGAGTGAAGTCAGGACCAGTTAAAGATTTGGGAGCTATATGCACAATATTGAAGTTATGGGAGTTCATGTGTTCTCCAAAGAAGGGAAGGTAGAAAGAGACCTGGTTTTGGGGCCGTGCTATAGGGAATGCCTATATTCAAGAAGTGGGAGACTGGGGCGCCCGGGTGGCTCAATCAGTTAAGCGGCTGACTTGGGCTCAGGTCACGATCTCACAGTTCACGAGTTCGAGCCCCACGTTGGGCTCTTGTTGACAGCTCGGAGCCTGGAGCCTGCTTCAGATTCCGTGTTTCCGTCTCTCTCTGCCTCTCCCCTGCTGATGCTCTGTCTCTCTCTCAAAAATAAATTAAAAAAAAAAACTATAAAAAATTTTTAAAAAAAGAAGCAAGAGAAAGAACAGGTCACAAATATCAGTTAGGACCTGGTATAATGCTGGAGTTTTCCATTTATTTTCTAAATGTACCAGCTCAATGTGCTAAAAAAAGCAAATAAGACCTCTGGTGCCATTTTCAGTGCCAAGGCTACTTGAAATGAATAATCATATTAACCTCAGACAAGTAACCTAGGATACTTCGTGCAGATGTGGTAATGAAACCCCAGGAGAGTTATTAGTAGCTCTAGAAATGGTCCAGAGAAGAGCAATTAAAATCACCAAAGGTGAGAAGCAACTGATGTTTCAGGAAAAACTAAAGGGATAAGGAACCCTTTTAGTCTGGAAAAATATCTAGGAGAGTCAACAGTAGCACAGCAGCAATAATGGCTAGCATTTATTTAGCACTCACCATGTGAGATTATTCCAAACGACTTACATGGATGGTCTCACTCAGAACAAACAACAATCTTTCAAGGTAAGTACTATTATTATCCCCACTTTACAGATGAGGAAATTGAGGCATAGTTAAGTAACTTGCCCAATCTCCCAGATAGTAAAGGAGAAGCCAGGATTCAAATCCAACCTGATTCTAGAGCATATGCTTTTAACCCCAGTGGTATAAACCTTTCAGTGAACAAATCTTAAAGATATGAATCAAGTAATCACAGTCTTGCTTACTAAGATTCAAAACGCTAGATACCAAAGCACCACTCAACACGTTAAGAGGGATACAGCATTTTGTTTGAATTTCTTACACTGAACATACACTATTTTTGTGAAGAAAAAAGAGATTATGCAATTATCAAGACAAATATTGAAAATAGTAGTTTAGGGGCACCTGGGTGGCTCAGTCAGCTGAGCGTCCAACTTCAGCTCAGGTCATGATCTCACGGTTCGTGGGTTTGAGCCTCACATCGGGCTCTGTGCTGACAGCTCAGAGCCTGGAGCCTGCTTCGGATTCTGTGTCTCCCTCTCTCTCTCTCTCTCTCTCTGCCCCTCTGCCGTTAGCGCTCTGTATCTCTCTGTCTTTCAAAAATGAATAAAACCATTAAAAAATTAAAAAAAAATAGTAGTTTACCCAGCAGGTGGTAAAATTCTAGAATTTGTTACCCAGCGAGGTTGGAAGAAGTATAGTTTGAAGAAAGGTTTAGTACCTGCAATAGATATATTCCTCTTCTAGATAACCTGTACAGTCAAAGGGAAAGTGGGTTTTTGAACTAGGTAGGAAAGGACAGAGCATGCTGGATAGAAAGAGAATCTGCATGGGAAATGGCACGTACGAATGGTGTATGAAGTTACTCGCCTCGCTGGGTGGCACATAACAAAATGAATTAACTTGAAGACAATTTTGGATTGTGGTGCCTTCACTATACAACGAACGATCCTGGGAAGACTTGATGAGTCTTCATAAATAACATCTGGGTAGGAAACACTTCAGAGGTCTTTGTCCCCACCTTTAACAAATCCCCATCACGTACCCACTGTGAATATGGAAAATGGCTGTTTCTGTAGGCAAACTAAAGGCACTTCTGGGTTCACCTAGGAACTTAAATGCTCTTTCACATGAAGTTTCTCTTTTGTTATAAGAGTTCATGAACACAGCGCTGCCCCTTGCTGTACCTTGCACCTTTGGGATTAACTCCAACCTGGAATACAATGGATGAATGGACCCAAGGTACTTATTTGAATGATACAGAACTTGGTAACCGTGACTATGAATACTTAGGCTTCCTTCATGTTAAAATCTACAGATAAGACCATTAAAACCCCACTCCATGAATAGGAGTTGACCATTTACTTCTAGAAAATGTGAAACTAGCCTCGTTTCTTTTGCATTCTTTACACGGGTAAGATATTTAAAAGAAGAGAATGGGGCATTCATATTAAGAATGTAATGGAGAAAATCAGGGGCACCTGGGTGGCTCAGTTGGTTAAACGTCCGGCTTCAGCTCAGGTCGTGATATCAAAGTTCGTGGGTTTGAGCTCCACATCGGGCTCTGTGCTGACAGCTCGGAGCCTGGGGCCTGCTTCAGATTCTGTGTCTCCTTCTCTCTCTGCCCCTCCCCCTCCTCATGCTCTGTCTCTCTCGCTCAAAAATAAATAAAAAATTCTTTAAAAAAGGTACATGATGGCGGGGCGCCTGGGTGGCGCAGTCGGTTAAGCGTCCGACTTCAGCCAGGTCACGATCTCGCGGTCCGGGAGTTCGAGCCCCGCGTCGGGCTCTGGGCTGACGGCTCGGAGCCTGGAGCCTGTTTCCGATTCTGTGTCTCCCTCTCTCTGCCCCTCCCCCGTTCATGCTCTGTCTCTCTCTGTCCCAAAAATAAAAATAAACGTTGAAAAAAAAAAATTTAAAAAAAATAAAAAAGGTACATGATGGCAAAAATCATATCCAGTGCCAGGTGGCTTATACAAATACCAGATCCTTACTGGCTCTTTCTGTACCCTCATCTTTTTAAAGGAAAGGAACCGGGGCGCCTGGGTGGCTCAGTTGGTTAAGCATTCAACTTGGGCTCAGGTCATGATTTCACAGTTCAGGGGTTCAAGCCCCACATCGGACTCTGTGCTGACAGCTGGGAGCCTGGGGCCTGCTTCAGATTCTGTGTCTCTCTCTCTCAATGCCCCTCCTCCACTCACGCTTTGTCTCCCTCTCTCTAAAAAATAAATAAACATTAAGAAATGAAAGGAACCAGATCTAAGCTCTCTTCAGAAACCTCCTAATAATTTTTCTACTTCAGATAAATTAATATTAGCAGAGACAATTTAGTAAGGTGCCCGAAAAGGCTAATTTCAATTTGACCATTGTCAAAGCTAAAAGCTAAAACCAAGTTCTTTTTTTTTTTTTTTTGGTCTTTACCTTTTCTATCTTGCTACCTCCCGGGGCAGAAGGAAGCACTTTCAAATCAGTACAGAAAGATTATTTCCTTGTTCTTCCTGATTGTGAGGTTTATAAATACACCTACATTTGTAAGGAATACATTATACTGTACTTGATATTGATCGAGTACTGTGTCAAATCTTGGCTTAGAGGTGAAAAAATTGGAGCAGGCCCAGAGAAAAATAATGACCATAATTAAGGGTTTGGAAAATGGGATCGAGGACAAAACACATAAAGTTTAGGAAATCTGAAGGCTCTTGGATGCCTTCTTTATTTTCTAATTTTGTTTTCAGCTTTGGGGAAGCTCAAGTATATAAGAAAATGTTCATCATCAATCAAAGAGTTATCAAAATTTAAGAGGGCATACAAGTCCACAGGGATTTTTGAACCCAATCCAAAATAATGGAAGGACTCTTTATAGAGATCCTTTCAAACAAGGATACGTCACTCCCCACTTCTTTCCCATAATCCATTCAGCAAACATTGGTTGAATGCCTACTGCATGTGACAGGCAATGTTTCAGGCATGGACAGAAATCTCTGTTCTCTCCAAACTTACGTTCCAGTGTGGGAAGAGAGACAATGAACAAAAACAACACAACAAACATCATAAACAGGTAAATTATAGAATATTTCAAAAGGTGATATAGAAATAGAGTAGGCTACGGGGAACAGGAATGGGAGATTGCAAATTTAAAGGGGGTGGCCAGGATAGGGATCTTCGAGCACACGTCAGTTAGCAAAACGTGGAATCCTGACAGGGTAGAGGGCATTTACCTCCTAATGTGCAGCTTACAACGCTGTGCCAATCAGTCAGGGGGCACTGGAGGAGCTGAGAATGAAATCCGTTTCGGCCACATTAAGTTTGAAGTGCCGCGGCACAGAAATAAATGATTAGCGGGTCTGGAAATGCAGATCTGGAGCGAAGGAGAGACGTTTGAGATCGAGACGTCGCTTTGGAATCCCTGTGGTCGAAGCGGTGGGAATGAATAGGTGAGCTCGCCAAAGGAGAGCAGGGTGGAAAGAATTCCAGGGAAGAACCTCACTAATGAATGTCTACATTTTAGGGGATGGACACAAAGACAAATCAAGAAAGGAGAGTATACTTTTTTTTTTTTTTTTTTTTTTTCTGATCAGCGAGAGAGAGAGAGAGAAAATGGGCCGGCGTCGTTCGCGCCCTTTCATTGCAACCTAACGTAAATTGGCTCCCTCCAGAACAAAATTCTCCCATGGCACCATACCCCCTGGGGCGTGAATCTTCCTTCAAGCCCTTCTGAAGGTAAGGGGAAAGGAACTAACTTTTACGGAGCATCCCACGCATGCCAAGTGTTTGGGGCTCCAAATCCCGGGATTTTCCTCCTCTATCCCCCCCCCCCCCCAACCCCGCCGCCGCTTCCCTTTCTGCCTCCTTCAGCAGTGTCGGCTCCCAGAAGGCTGAAGCACTGGACCGGCCGTCAGAAAACACATGAGACTTCCGGAGCGAAAAGGCAAAGCAAACAAACAAACCCCCCTGCCAGGAGTAGAGACCCGGGGCCGCCTTGAACCTCCCCCTCCGGCCCTCTCGCCGCCCCGCCCCTCAAGCCCCACCCCGGCCTCTCCGCAGGCCCCGCCCCTTGCCCCGCGGCCCACGCTCATTTGCTGGCGCCCTTCCGTTCCGCTCCTCCATTGATCCGCTTTCGCTTCTTTCTGCAAGGCTCTCAGCTCAGCGCTGCCCCTCGCGGAGAGGCCGCGCGGCGCAGGCTCGGCTCGTGGTCACTCGCGGACCTTATTCCGTGTCGCTTTCCCCTCCTTCCCGGCATTCCTGCTTCCGCTTTCTCACGGCTCTTTGGTTTTTCCACCTCTAAGGCATTTCGCGCCCAGTGGTTCGGTGACGTCATCTGTCTGCGCTGCGCGGACACCCGCCCGTGGAAGAAGGAACAGTTCCGCCGCCCTTCGCCTCTTTTGTTGGGCTGCCGCTCCTCCGGAATCATGGCGCCGTCGCTATGGAAGGGGCTGGTGGGCGTCGGCCTCTTTGCCCTAGCCCACGCGGCCTTTTCCGCTGCTCAGCGTAAGTGCCGGGGTGGGATGGGGGCGAGACCGCGGCCGCTCCTGTGCGGGACTCCGCGGGCGGTGTGTGGGCGCACGCTGAGGGAGTGTCGGACCGAATTTCCCGGGGATGGTCATTTGAGCCCTTAGAGTTGGGGGTGACTCCGAGAAGCGGAGCGGGGCTTGAGTTTGAGGAGACGGGCACCTGAAATTGCAGCAGGGATGGAAGGGGAAGGGGGTGCCTGGGAGAGGGCTCTGAGCTGGCTGCAGGGTGGGCAAAGAGGGAGGCCGTGGGGCTGCAGGGTGGCCAGAGAGGGAGTTGGCCCGGAATCCGGGACGAGTGATGTCAGATCCAGCGTGGGGCTGAGCAGGCTAAGTGTCGGCTTGAGGACCTCTGGTGCTCATGGTCCCATGACAGCTAGGTGGACAGCATCTTGGGCGCTCCTGGGCTGTCCAGGCGGAGACTGAGAAGTTAAATGACCGTTTGCCTTGTGGGGGCACTGTGTTGCAGGAGAAAGGGCACTGGACCGGGAGTCTGGAGGGCTGGTTCCGAAAAACTTGCTTTACCACTAAATCTGTATGACCTTGGGCAAGTCATGTCCCTTCTGTGAGCTTTCACTGAGGTGGATTTTAATTCTTGCCTTTCCTGTGTCACAGAGCGGTTGGGAAATTTAAAAGCAAACAAGTAAAAGTACTTTAACATACCAATACGGTTGTATCGTGGAGAAGAAACTTGGAAGGCCAACAGACGAGGTAGTGCAGTCTTTAGACAGCGGATCCGTTTTTAGGTCTTTCTTCTAGACCAGGGGGGTCAGCAAACTCTGGCAGGTGGGCCAAATGCAGCCTCTCTCCTGTTTTTGTAGTCAGCTACACGTAGTTTCACATTTTTTAATTTGTTGGGGGAAAAAGCAAAAGAATATCATTTTATGATCCGTGACAGTTATAAAAAATAAAAAAAATCTAAGTTTCAGTCTCCATCGATAAAGTTTTACTGGCAGACAGCCACACCCATTCATTTAGGTGTTGCCTGGCTGCTTTCTAAGTGGGGAGTTGAGATGTTGACACAGACAGTGTGGCCTGCAAAGCCTAAAATATTTATTATTTGACTCTTCACGGGAAAAGTTTGCTAACCTCTGTCCTAGCGCACGTGGGCAGCTCATTTAATCCATTGCTATGATCTGTCTGCCTAGCATAATCCTCCCCACAGTAGGTACTCAATACATTTGTTAAATGAAGGAAGTGAATTTAAAGTTGAACTTTATTCGTTTGCTAGATTACTTCCCATCTTCAGGAGCAAAGTAGAAAATGAAATGTGAATTCCTTCAAAGCTTTAATTTTTTTTTCAAGATAAAATCTTTTGTTCTGTTTATTATACACAGTTAAAATGACCGAGCTATTTTCACTACTTTTTTCATGCATGGATTATGACATGACATTTGTCTGACGGAAATTCAGTTTTATTTTTTACGTACATTTTTATTTTGAAATTTTAGATTTGCAGAAAAGTTTCAAAGGTAGTACAGAGTTACCGTATACCCCTCGCCCAGTTTCCCACATTGGTAACATCGTCCAATCCTGTTACCGTGGCATATTGTCACAACTGAGAGACTGACGCTGGCATATTACTGTGAAATGAAGTCTAGCTTTTATTTGGATTTTACAAGTTTTTCCAATAAGGTCTTCTATTCCAGGAATCAATCCAGGGTATCACATTACATTTGGTTGTCTTGTTTCCCCAGTCTTCTCTATTCTGTGACAGCTTCTCCAAAGCTCCAATCTTTAATGATAACAATAATAACAGCTAACATTCATTACGTGCTTACCATGTGCCAGGCACTGAACTAAGCACTTTATGTGTATTATATAATTCAGTCCTACCAAAAGCGCTGTGGGGGAGGTAGCTGTTGTTATGATTTCTTTTGAAAGATGAAGAAGTTGAGACGAACATAGCTAGGAAACTTGCACAAACTGACAGAGATGATACATGGCGGGGTCAGGATTCAAAGACAAGCAGTTTGGCTCTAGAGCCTATGTGCTGCACCACTTTATGAAATTCAGTTTCATGTAATTGGTTGAAATTGCTCTGTGCTTAGGTGCTAGAGGTACAGTGATGCCCTGGGGAAGTTCAAAGTCAAGTGGGGAAACAAATGGATCAATAAATAATCACAATAAAGTAATATAGATGCTATGCTAAAAGTACATAAGGATGCTTGGAGATGGTCCGGGGGTGGGAGGTGAGGGACAAGGAGGTTAAGGAACATATCTCAGAGCCTTGCTGCCCAAGTGTGTTTAACAGACCAGCCTCGAGGGAATCACCTGGGAGCTTGCTAGAAAGGCAGAAACTCAGGCCCTGCCCCAGAGTTTATTGAATCCTAATCTGCATTTTAATAAGATCCTCAGATGATTTGGTTGTGCAGTCCTTTGAGAAGCGCTACTGTAGACGAGATTAGGGTACTGTTGAGTTCTGCGTCATTCTGTACAGTTGGCTTCGGCGTTGGAATTTTAAGAGTTCTAGAGCGAGGAGATCATGGAAGTAAGTCTGACTCCTTCCTTTTACAAATGAGGAAATGCCTGGTTAAAGGTAGTGTTAGAGTCAGATTAGCCTTCATGCAAAGAAGAAGGCTGGCTGGGAATCGAACCGACAGTAGGAAGCTAGCCAAACCTATTTTTGGTATTGGCTGGATGTTTCTTTTACGCCGGTCCTTATGTTAAACCCATAAGGTAAAACTTGAGAAATGTCTCTAAGTGCACTCTTTTAAGAGTCACTACATGTTCCCTGACAGCAGTTTGGGTTTTTTAGTCCACAGCACATTATTAAATAGGGCTTGTGCAAGATTCTTCTAGAGTTAGAGACTCGTGTTTCCGGTGAGATGAGAATGCCTTGTGGCATTTGTCACTGCAGTGGGGCCTCTTTATAATGCTTATGTTGCAAAAAGACTAATATTTACCTTGGAAGCTAATTGTGTCCTGTCAGACCGTAGCAGTGGATGGCAAACTATTGTACTGTAGCAATGCCCATCTTTGCTGCAATGAGCTGTGTTACGGCAGAATGGCTATCATGTGTCTTACTTAATCTTCACATTATCTCCATTTTACTGTTGCAGAAACATGGGCAGTTGAAAAACAGATACTGTATTTCTTTGACACTCAGACTCACATCCCCTTCCAAGTCCTTCATTCTAACATTCTGAAATTGAGATACATGTTACAACTCATGGTGATGGATGTCTTCGGGTTGAATGAGATAAACTCAATGACAGTAAGTTGAGGAGCTGGTTTTATGATCCAGGCTTATCAGCTTCCAAATCCTGATGCTTTTCTTTCCTACCTTGCTGCTTCCTGAGGCTAAGGCAGCAGCGGAATTGTAATTTAATCGGAGAGGCAGAAATTGACATCCTGGAATTTCACCTGTTCTCCCACTGCTCCAACATATTCTGGCAGGAGAAAAACATATCCGTACCGGTATTACTTGGTCCATACTATGTGATGGTGGTGCTACTTCAGAGTTGAGATTTTCTGTAGGCTTATTCGTTTTTAAATAATTGTGATTTCTTTGACCCGTTAGCGAAAGAAACAGTTTCAGAGGATTCTAGTTTTCCTATAGTACTGAAAGAAAGAAAAAAAATGTGGTTTTAGGTATTTCTTCCTTGTACTTGCTTACCTTTCACTCTTTCTGTGTTTTATAAGGTGACAAAGCAGGTCGTGATGAAAATAAAATAGTTCAAGATCAGGCTGACTGCCTTAGAAGATAGAGGTTTTTGAGGAATCCGGGATTAGCGTTGCTTTATGTAGCATATAAGTCAGCCGCTTCTTTGGTGTATTGATTTGCTTGCATTTTAAGAAAGAAAAATGGGCTACAATTTCCTTAATGGTATGCTTCTGGTTTATAGATCGTTCTTATATGCGATTAACAGAAAAGGAAGATGAATCACTGCCAATAGATGTAAGTTGGTCATTTATATTCCGTTAAAATATATTTTAAAAATTAGCCACATAGCTTATAATAATTTTTTACTGGTTTTTATTCTCATAAAATTTTCCAGACATGAAATAACATCTGTTCTCTACTTTACTTTTTGTCACTCATGGTAAAACCCGAAGATTTGGAAACAAAAGATTTCTGTGTTTGGTTTCTAGAACTGTAGTTTAAATAGTCATTCTTGAAGTTTCTCCGTTCGTAGTCTGAGACGAACTTAAAAAGTTGATTATTTGGCTTCATTTTTTAACAAAGTTGCTTTTTATGTAAAGTTTAAGAACAAGAAAAAGTAACATTGTTTAGGGACATATATGTAGGCGGTAAAAGTAAATAAAAACAAACACATGTGTTGTTGGTTTTTTTTAAGCTAAAATGTTACATTAGTTGCACTCACCCTTTTTATCTTTAAAGGACTGTAAATGACACACTAGTAACTTCTTTGTAACAGAATCAAACAGTATGTGTAAAAAGTAAAACCAACCCTGTACAATAAAAGAGAAGTGACCCCACTGGTCAGCAATTCTGCTTCTACTCCCAACAGTTCGGAGTATGTCAGTGGTTCAGCCCTCTTCCTGTGCACAAACAGTATTATCTTTACTTACATATGTACAGTTTTACCTAATGAAAACAGTTTTTCTTTTAAAAAGTTATTATCTCTGTGTATATATGTATGGTTTTATAATTAGCTTTTTATTACTTAACAGTTTATTGTGACATAATTTCATGATAAGTCATTGATTTACCACATTCTTGTTAATGGTGCCTGGGATTACATTGTATGAAATAGGTCTCGGTACACTGGTGGGGGAATGTAAATTGGTATAACATGTGATATGAGTTTTAATTTAGAAAGTTAAGAGTAATAGCTTGTGGCTAATTTTGACTTTAGTTGTCTGTTATGAAAGTTTTGATAGATGAGACTATTAACTCACTCTCCTATCACCTTTGCTTTGTGGTGGATTAACCCCCCCCCCACCACACGTGTATTCATTTATATCTTTTTAAAATACCTTGCTGCTGTTTACAAATTGGGAAATTTGGAAAATACAGAAAAATCACAATCAAGAAAATCAAATGTACCTGTAATCCCATGTTGGTTAATATCAAACATTGCAAGTTTCTGCTTGCACAACCACTTTGGAAAACATTTTGGTATTACCTAATAAAGTTGAACGTGTGTATACTCTCCCCCAGTGGTTCTACTCCCATGTACCAGGAGACATACACCAGGATATCCATACTGACATTTTAAAAGTAACACACAGGAAACAGCCCCCGTAGCCATCAGCAGTGGAATGAATAACTTTTGGAATATTCATATAATATAAAACATGATGAGAATGAATGGACTACAAGGATACATATATTACAATAGGGGTGAATCTCACAAGAAAGTCCAAAAATGGGAAAAAAGGAAGCAATATACATTTTAGAGGTACATACATAGCTGGTAAAATTATAAAGAAAAGCCTCAACAACTGGTTAATCTACAGTTCAGTACAATAGTTCACCTTGAGGGAAGGGTGAAGGATATAACTGGAGAGGGACATGTGGGACTTGAAAGGTACTGGTAGGTTTATTTCTTAAGCTGGGTGGTGGGTCAGGGGTGTTCTTTTTATACTCAATGATATTTAACCATAATACATTTAAAAATTCTTAGTTGCTCTTGGAAGCAGGTAACCGTTGATAACTGAGTTCTGAATGGCTCAGTACCTGTTTGCTATTTGAGAAGACCCAAAAGTATCTTTGCAGCCAATCCACAGAATGTATAGAAGATTTTGGTGTGTCTGAGTTCAAATTATTTAAAGGGAGAATTGACTCCTTGGTAGGACCTGGGAGAAATACTTGTCAGAGGCTAAAAAGAGATGGAGAGAAAATGGCAAAGTTTTATGATGATATTTGTATGTTATTTGATAATCTCAATCTTTATACTCACAGATAGTTCTTCAGACACTTCTGGCCTTTGCAGTTACCTGTTATGGTATAGTTCATATTGCAGGGGAGTTTAAAGACATGGATGCCACTTCAGAACTAAAAAATAAGTAAGTCCTTCCCTTTTCATAGGCATTTAGTTTCATAGGGGTTTTGCTTCATTTACATAATTTAAAATGTATGTTTTCTGGTACATAAAAGTTGGTTTTGTTTTTACATTTTGATTATGCAGCTCGTTTGAGTAGTGAGGTGAAAATACCGAGGCAGTGTTTGATGAGATGGAAAAATGGAAGTCGTATGACAGATTATTGACAGTAGACTAAGATGTGTTATATTTGCTTAAAATTATTTATTGGTTCGACAGATGGAAAGAAATAGACGTATAGGAAGATATCCCCTCAGAAATTGTTTCCTTTCATCCTTCCTCTTTTTCCTTCCCTTTCTTTCCTTCCCTTTCTTTCCTTCCCTTTCTTTCCTTCCCTTCCTTCCTTCCTTCCTTCCTTCCTTCCTTCCTTCCTTCCTTCTTTCCTTTCCTTCCTTTCTTTCCTTCCTTCCTTCCTTCCTTCCTTCCTTCCTTCCTTCCTCCCCCCACTCTCTTTATCCACTTGTTCCAGCTCAGTCTTTGGAAGAATAGGGGTTTTCTGTTTCCTCTACCACTTGAACCTAGTCTGTGACATAGACTCTGCTCTCTGGCCCTTTCCTCTTCCTGGACTACAGTATATTTATTATTTTGCTTTCTTTTTTCTCCTGTACTTCTAAGCTATTTCCTTGAGCTTTGCTTGCTTTTTCTTTTCCATATTTCTTACTGTCATGAAATTATCCTTGTACCTTTGTTCAGTTCCATCTCTGGACTTCACCCACCTTCTTGAACCTGGAAATTTTAACCCTTTACAATGTGTCCTCAGAAGGATTCACAGTGAGCATTTATTTGTTAGAGGAAACCCACCCCCTTGTTACTTTTACTTTTCAATTTACATTTTAAATAGTCACATCTCAGGCTTCCTGTTTTACGTGGGAGTATGCTTGGATTTTTAGGTGGGCTGACTTTGAGATGTGAATTTTTATCGAGGCAGAGTCCTTCTTTCTCCAGGAAAATAATGTTTAAACAAACCAATACTAAAAGCCATACACTTAGGTGTTTGTGAACTTTTTTAGACTATATATATATATATATATATCTTTGCTGAGAAAATAGAAAGGGTACTCTACTATCACCACCCACTGTAGTTCTTACAAAGAGTCTACCAAGAATTGCAGGCAGAGGGCCAGGAAAGAAGCAAAACAGAATGGCATTAAGTAGGTGGTAGCAAAATATATAAATTTAGTAGGTGGTAGCAAAATGTATGAGTTTGGACAACAGAAGGTACAGAAGGGCCAAAAGGAGCTTTCTGTTGTACTTGAAAGATTCTTGGAAACAGATCTGTGAAACGATCGTATTGCTTGAGTAGTGAGGGCCAAATGAAAATAATCAAAGGTAAAATCTGTGTACTGGTTTTTAAAAAATTTTTTTGGCATGGCTAGCTAGTGTAAGATTTATAGATGTGATTACAGTTGAGCGATGATTCGTGCTATTATTCATAGAAAGGAACGGCTGAAAGACAAATTTGAGGGCTTTATGTTGCTTTCCCAGGCTTCTTATTTTCCTTGCGCAGGAAAAAGAAATGAAACACAGTATGATTATAGCCTGTTTATAGTCTGATTTCACGGATTTAAACTTAGTTAAGAGCAAATTCATAATTCATTAGAAGCCTGCTTGTTTTCAAATAGGCTTTTTGATAGGTTTGTCTAAAGTGGATGCTCTTTGTTTTTTCTTTTAAGGACATTTGACACATTAAGGAATCACCCATCATTTTATGTATTTAATCATCGTGGTCGAGTGCTGTTCCGGCCTTCGGATACAACAAACTCTTCAAATCAAGATGCATTGTCCTCTAATACATCATTGAAGTTACGAAAACTTGAATCACTGCGTCGTTAAGATTTTTACAGATTATAATAACAGGACAGGACACAGAGCTGGAATATTGGAGTTTGGGGTATAAAACACTCCCCCCCCATCATCAGTATTTATATTATATTGATTTTTCAGACCTAATTAAAAAGAGTCTATGGCCCTTGTTTGTACACTGTTAATCAAATCATTAATGGAGTATAAGTTATCTGTGAAATGAGTCTTTGAGCTTTCATAGAGAGAATTCCTTTTTCCACTTAAAAGAAATTCCTATCTTTTGTAAAAGTCACTGTTTTGAACACATTTCTTTGAAAAATGTTGATGATTTTGTAACTATTTATTTTCTTAGATTTCTCTTCTTTTGCACTTGAGTTTTTGGGATCCTTTTGGCAATAATGTGACTACTGCATTTTGCAGCACGAATGATAGTAGAAAGGTCTTTGGTTCTTAACAACAAATGGACTTCTCTAAAGAGACCAAAATGGTGACTTAGCAGTTTTTCTGACGCCCCCTAAACAGTGGCTCTGCTCCAGCAGATACATGCCAGTTTTTAATTTCTCACGACCTCTCACCCCGCCCCACTCCCGTATACCTTCCCACGTCAGCTGTCTTGTGCCATCACTTCTCTGGGGTTCTGTGTGCAGTGAGCGATTCTTGTGTCCGAAATTCTTTGTCATAAGTAGGTTTAACAAATTCAACTTGCCGTAAAGCTACTTGTGTTCCCTTCATTTATCTGTCGGAAATTTCCCTAACCGATTATGTAGTTTAAGGATAGCTGCAGATAGACCAAAAAGACCACTCATGGTTTCATTAATTATCCTGTCTGCAGAAGAATAGTAATCACAGAAGAAAGCCCATGACTGGTCATTAGCCTGTTTAACTTCTTCGAAGACTCTGTTATTTTACTGCATACTAAACTAGTGAATTAGTAAAACTAAAGGAAAGTTCTCATCAGAGGTCAACTTCCAAGGCCTCGGGACAAATGTGTTTTAAATATTTGGGAACTAATACCTTTAATTAAAAACAAGGTCATTTAAGAAATTGTTTTATGGCTTCGGATTTATAGCAGGCTTAGAGTTTTCCATCTTCATTGTGTGCTGCTGAAGGAAAGGATGAGGGTACAGAGGAGACTGGTTTTTTTTGTTTAGAAACAGTAATTTTAGGTTCAGGGAAATTTGGCTAGCTCTTTGATCTGCAGGGAGCGTCACATTCTTTTGTAGAGAAGGTTGCTTTTGTTGAACTGTGCAGGTATGAAAACATTGCTTTTGTTGAATTGTGTAGGTGCAAAGGGAATAACTGTGCAGATTTGAAAAGGAAATATGCTTTAGGCAAGAGTCGTAAGGTGCCCTTATGCCTGGTGGCATTTTTCCCATTAGAAATGAACCTCAGCTCTTCTATTCTGCCTGGTAACACACAGCCCCAAAGCACGAGATTATTTCATCATTGAGTTTTTATTGTCGTTTAGTTTTGTTTTGCCAAGCCAGTCTGTCTGTGGAACACTGACTCTGCTCTCTAAGGAGAACAAAGTTAGAAATCTGCTGATAGCCTAGAATAATTTAGAAATGAATGAACAGTGGAATTCAGGGGTTAATGTGGTTATAATGTAAATCAAAACAGTGTGTGAGAAGGCAGCTCCTTATATCAGGCTTGTCTACCATTTCCTCAGGTATGACTTGACTTGCAAGAGCCTCTTTTCTGCTTTTTGGGGGCTGTCTTCCTTTTTTAATATTCACATACCTTCGAGGCTGCCATTTAAAGGGTATAGTTCAGTGGTTTTGTAATATAGTCACAAAGTTGTATGACCAGCACCACAGTGAGTTTTAGAACATTTCTGTCACCCCCAAAAGAAACCCTGTACCCTTTGGCAGGCACCTCTCATACCCCACCCCACCTCCCAGTGCCTCCCAGCCCCGGGCAACCACTAATCTGCTTTCTGCCTCTATAGATTTGCCTATTCTGGTCATTTAATACGAGTGGATTCGTACAGTGTCTGGTCTTTTAGTGACTGGCTTCTCGAGTGTAGTTTTGTTGCACGTGGAGCGAGCGCGTCTCCTCCCGAGAACTGTGATTTCTGTGGAAGGAAGTGGTTGGTAAAATCAGTGGATGTGACTGGGGAGGGCCAGACACTTACTCGTTTTCTAGTCAGTTTTAGGCTGAATAGTTTTTCCTCGTAATCAGTCACTCATGATCTACTACTATTTACAAGATTTTGGCTAGGCTCTAGAATGGATATTGAAATCTTTGCCTGCCCAGTCAGGAAAGTCCAAGTAAAAATCATGTTAAATATTTTGGCAGATAATTGACATAGTTTTCAGGTGCGTCTAACTTTGTTAGCAGGTGTGTATACCTCAAGCCAGATGAGCTTCCCAAATTTCTTCTTTACTTTCCTCCCGTGAATTTGTTTCTGTTTTCAAGTATGTACCATAGGACTAAAGCTGATTTGGATGCATCGTAACAGTGCTAAATGAATTAAATTCAGAATTTTATTTATAATACTTTGAGACCATCCATGACTACCTAGGGTAGTCCAAAAATGTAGTGATGTGAGCTAGTTAAGCCTGCAGGGGACTGCCAATTTTAGAGACATTCAGAAGCGTGTACTCAATATTGAAGGCTCGCTAGAATATAGCAAGACACTTCTTAATAACCAGGGAACCAGCCAAATGCTATCGGCTAATGTCCCAGCCACAGACAATGCAGATCGGCGGATTAGAGACCATGATGCTCTGCTAACTCCCTAATGATTGTTTCCTAAGCACTGTGGCTTATTTTTGAGTGACATGACAGCATCTTCCTGGTTGTACGTGGCCTGTTTCCATGATGTATTGAGTAGTGTTGTTTGTTGTGAACATCAATGCCTGTAACACCAAGCTAAACACCTTCTTTTGGATATGTTTCCTCTCTTTAAATGACCTTGCCCTGTCCAATAAATAAATGATTGTCTCACCCTGTTTTTGGTAGTGGTTTTTGTTTTTGTTTTGTTTTTTAAATATCATTCTCTTCTGCTTCTCTGTCCCCAGAAAAATGTAAGAGCTAATTTTATGACTGTATTTTTTTTTCCAGTGTGATGCTGTTTTACTAAATTCAATGGATACTTCACTTTTTCTTGTACATGTAAAGTCTAATGGCTATTTTGTGTTTTTTTTTTTTAGAGTCAAAACAGAATGTGTAATCTCACTTATATTTATAAATTATCACATGCCCTTTGGAGTATAAGAATTTCAGTCCGTGAGTAGCAGTGTCCAATCATCCCATTGCAAATTTGTTATAACTTTATACTTGACATCATTATGATTAAAGCATCAGGTGGCCAATCGGGAGTCTGATGAAAATCCAGGGGGAAGTTCTGGTTTGTAACACTTGGCACCTCTCTGGAGCATTTTGAAAACTAACGCCACCAGCATTCAATTCTATCTAGGGATATGTCAAAATAACCTACAAATCAAGTATGAAGTTAATATGCACATGGCAAAAACAACAAATCAGATTGTACAGAAAGGCATGACATTAAAACCTGCCCCTTCCCTCCCGTGCCTAATGCCCCTCTCCAAAGGTAACCAGCTTAAAGTGTCATGTGTATTTGTTCGGGGATGTCATTATTTGCCAGCAAATATATATTAAAAAATTTTTACACTAATGGAGTCAGAATGTATACACTCTTCTGTATCTTGCTATTTTTGCCACCTGTGTCTTGCAAGATCTTTCTGTATCAGGCTATACAGAAATACCTCATTCTTTTTAATGACTGTGTGGCGTTCCAGTGTATGAATGTGTTACAAATGTCGAAACACTGATGGGATCTCAGGTTTTCAGTATTGTACTATGGTTAAACCATACTCCAGTGAACAGACTTGTACGTATAATGAGATTACACCCACAGGGTTACTTCCTAGCAGTAGGATTGCTGGGTCAAAGGCTATTTTTCACTTTCAGTTAAGTAGTTATTGCCAAATGGTTCTCCAGAAGTCTTTGCCTAGTTATTCTCCCACATATAATGTATAAGAACAATTATTCCCAAGGCCTATGCCGTTGCTGGGTACTAAACTTTTAAACATCTGATCATCTGAAACTGAATAAGTGATACCTTGCACCTTACTTCAGCTATAATTGCATTTTAATAAAGGATATGGGACACATTTTCATGTTTATTGGTTACTTATATTTCATTTTCTGTGAACTGTGTGGTCATGTTCTGTTTTCTACTAGATGCTTTGTTTTTTATTGATTTGTATGAGCTCTTTGTAAGCTAAGAAAATTGGTCCATTGTCATATGTTTAGCAATATTTTCCTGAGATTGATTTATTTACTTATTTATGTAGTTAAACTTCTCAGTCTTTATGGCTTTTGGGATTCATGCCTTGCTTAGAAAGGCCTTCTTTACATTTAAGAATAAATTTAATGTATTTTTCCAGTACTTTTAAGTTTTTTTTTTTAATCTTTACATCTTTGATTCATTTGGACTTTATTTAGGTAGAAGGAGTGAGGTAAGGATTCAACATTTTTCTCCCCAAATAGCTGTGTGGTTATCCCAACTCCATTTTTTGTCTTTTTTCCCCCACACTGATTTGAAAAGCCATCCTCATTCATACATTGAATTTATGTATATACTTAGACCTGTTTCTGAGTTCTGAAGTCTGTTGCAAAAATGACCAGGATTTTTCCTACTTATTCATGCATGTTTATATTTCCAGATGGACATTAGTATCATTTGGTCCATTTCTAGAATCCTGTTGGTTATTTTTCTAAAATTGTATTTTGAAAAATTTCAAACTTACGGGAAACGTGAAAGAGTAATAATAAGAATGCCAGTATACGTTTCATTTAGAGTCACCATTCCTAATATTTTGCCACTTTTGTTCTTCTCTCCTGAATAGTTTATGGTAAATTGGGGACTTCATAATCACACTTCACGACATCACGACATCCTTAAATATGTCAGTGTGCCATTTCTATAAGAATGAGTACATTTCCCATTTAACCACAATACAACTCTCACACTGAAGAAAATGCTGAACCATCCAGTATATTCAAATTTCCCCATGTGTCCCCAGAATGACTTTCATAGCTGTGCCCACCAAGGTTCACACATTATAGTATGTCTCTCTAGTCTCCTTTTTATTTTATTTTATTTTATTTTATTTTATTTTATTTTATTTTACGTTTATTTATTTTGAGAGAGAGTGAGCAAGCGAGCACGAGTGGGAGAGAGGCAGAGGGAAGGAGGGAGGGAGGGAGGGAGGGAGAGAGAGAGAGAGAGAGAATATCCCAAGCAGGCTCCACACTGCCAGTGCAGAGCCCAATACGGGGCTTGAACTCACGAACTGTGAGATCATGACCTGAGCCGAAATTGAGAGTCGGATGCTTAACCAACTGAGCCACCCAGACGCCCCTCTAGTCCCTTTTAAACAGTTCCTCTACCCCTTTTTAAAAAATGATATTTTCCAAATAAACTTTATTTCTCAGAACTGTTTTAAATGTACACAGAAATTGGGAAGATAGCACAGAGTTCCCACATACCCCATGCTCAGTTTCCCCTATTGCTAACATCTTACATTACCATGAGACATTTGATACAATCAAGGAACCAATATTGATACATTGTTATAAACTACAGTTAATATTCAAGTTTCCCCAGATTTTACTTAACGTCCTTTGTGTGTTCCAGGATTCCAGCCAGGATACTGCATTGCATTTAACTGTGATGTCTTCTTAGGTTTTCCTTGGCTGTGGCAGTTTTTTATACTGTCCTTGTTTCTGATGATCTTGACAGCTTTGAGGGATACTGGCCACGTATTTGGTAAAATTTCCCTTTATTGCAATTTGTCTGATGTTTTTACCATTACACTGGGATTACGCGTGCTATTGTTCTATCAAGGGTACATATTTATGAACGTGACTTACCACTGTTGATGTAATTCCTGATCACCTAAGTTAGTGTTTGTCAGGTTTCTCCACTGTAAAGTTCCTTTTTTTTTTTCCCCATTTCCATACTGTCCTCTTTGGGAGGAAGTCACTATGCATAGCCCACACAGGGAATAGGGACTTCTGCTCTACTTCCTTGAGGATGGAGTATCTACATAAGTTATTTTTGGCATTCTTCCTTTTTTTAAATTTATTTTTTTTTTTTTTTTTTTTTTTTTTTTAAATTTTTTTTTTTCAACGTTTTTTATTTTATTTTTGGGACAGAGAGAGACAGAGCATGAACGGGGGAGGGGCAGAGAGAGAGGGAGACACAGAATCTGAAACAGGCTCCAGGCTCTGAGCCATCAGCCCAGAGCCTGACGCGGGGCTCGAACTCACGGACCGCGAGATCGTGACCTGGCTGAAGTCGGACGCTTAACCGACTGCGCCACCCAGGCGCCCCTATTTTTATTTTTTTTATTTTTACATTTATTTATTTTTGAAAGACAGAGAAAGACAGAGCACAAGTGGGGGAGGGGCACAGAGAGAATGAGACACAGAATCCGAAGCAGGCTCCAGGCTCTGAGCCATCAGCCCAGAGCCCGACGCGGGGCTCGAACTCACGGACCGCGAGATCATGACCTGAGCCGAAGTTGGATGCCCAACCGACTGAGCCACCCAGGAGCCCCATTTGGCATTCTTCTGCACCGGAGGTATGTTTCTTCTTTCCCCCTTATTAACTTATTTGGTCATTTATATGAGTTTCGACTCTTGGGTATGTTTTTTTACACTTTGGATTATCATGCAACACTACTTTGAGGTGGAAATTGCCCCAGTGTTGGACATTGGTAGCTCTTTCACTGGGCTCCTGTGTGTCCCTTTGACATACTCCCATTGTTGTGGATTTTTTCGTTTTGTTTTAAGCACTTCCTTACCTTCTGCCACTACAAGATGTTCCAGGCTCATCGTGTATATTTCCTTCCCCAGTCCTAGAATCAGGCTTTTCTCCAGGGAACCTGAGTCCTTTTCTTGAAGAATGGTATTAGAAGCCAGGATCTGGGCCCCAGTGCTGCTGGGGTTTTGTTGCTTCAAGACCCTTTCAACTGATGGGGCAAGAAAATATATGTGCATACACTAACCTGTGCATATACACACATATATAAATATTTCCATACATAACTGCTGTATCTCTATTATGTGAAACACGAGTTCATACCGACATTCCATCCATCATCACATAAATCATTCTAACCACCTCCTCTTGCTGATCTGCAAACCGCTACTCCCATGCTAAGAAACCTGGCTCCCACGGTCTGCTACCTGTTTACTTGAATTGTTTAAACCCATTATACATGGTTTCAGAATCGTTACCCTGTACTCTCATGGAAAACAACATTCCCAACTACAGCAGTGATTATACATGTTTGTTTGCCATTGGTTTTATAGACCCCACTCATTTCCAAAGTTACTTAGGTCTACACCCCTCCCCTTCAGTATGTTTGCTTCACAAATTTGTAATACAGTTCGATTGCTTTGTCACATTCTGCATTCTATCTTGGGATTCCCCTGACCTAAATGATTTTTAAAAATTTGTATACATCAGTGGCACAAAAACAGACACTCAGCTCAGTGAAACAGACTAGAGAATCCAGAAATGGACCCACACACGTATGGCCAACTAATCTTTGACAAAGCAGGAAAGAATATCCAATGGAATAAAGACAGTCTTTTCAGCAAGTGGTGCTGGGAAAACTGGACAGCGACATGCAGAAGAATGAACCTGGACCACTTTCTTACACCATACCCAAGAATAAACTCAAAATGGATGAAAGACCTAAATGTAAGACAGGAAGCCATCAAAATCCTCGAGGAGAAAGCAGGCAAAAACTTCTTTGACCTTGGCCGCAGCAACTTCTTACTCAACACGTCTCCAGAGGCAAGGGAAACAAAAGCAAAAATGAACTATTGGGACCTCATCAAAAGAAAAAGCTTCTGCACGGTGAAGGAAACAATCAGCAAAACTAAAAGGCAACCGACAGAATGGGAGAAGGTATTTGCAAATGACATATCAGATAAAGGGCTAATATCCAAAATCTCTAAAGAACTTACCAAACTCAACACCCAAACAACAAATAATCCAGTGAAGAAATGGGCAAAAGACATGAATAGACACTTCTCCAAGGAAGACATCCAGATGGCCAACTGACACATGAAAAAATACTCAATATCACTCATCATCAGGGAAATGCAAATCAAAACCACAATGAGATACCACCTCACACCTGTCAGAATGGCTAACATGAACAACTCAGGCAACAACAGATGTTGACGAGGATGCGGGAAAGAGGATCTCTTTTGCATTATTGGTGGGAATTCAAGCTGGTGCAGCCACTCTGGAAAACAGGATGGAGGTTCCTCAAAAAACTAAAAATAGAACTATCCTATGACCCAGCAATTGCACTACTAGGTATTTATCCAAGGGATACAGGTGAGCTGTTTCAAAGGGACACATGCACCCCCATGTTTATAGCAGCACTATCCACAATAGCCAAAGTATGGAAAGAGCCCAAATGTCCATTGATGGATAAATGGGTAAAGAAGATGTGTATATATACAATGGAGTATTACTCGGCAATCAAAAAGAAGGAAATCTTGCCATTTGCAAATACGTGGATGGAACTAGAGGGTATTATGCTAAGCAAAATTAGTCAGAGAAAGACAAAAATCATATGACTTCACTCAGATGAGGACTTTAAGATACAAAACAGATAAACAGAAGGGAAGGGAAGTAAAAGTAATATACAAACAGGGAGGGGGACAAAACATAAGAGACTCTTAAATATGGAGAACAAACAGAGGGTTACTGGAGTGGGTGTGGGAGGCGGATGGGCTAAATGGGTAAGGGGCATTAAAGAATCTACTGAAATCATTGTTGCACTATATGCTAACTAAGTTGGATGTAAATTAAAAAAAATAAATTGTATACATCAGGGTTCACTTTTTGTGCTTTGAAGTTCAATGGATTTTGACAAATTGATAATGTTATGTATCCACAATTGCACTCTCATATAGAATAATTTCATAGCTCTAAAAATCCCTGTGCTTCAGCTACTCAACCCTCTCCCTTTCCCTTGAGCCCTAGTTTACCACTCATCTTTTTACCGTCTCTATGGTGTTGCCTCTTCCAGAATGTCATATAGTCAGAATCCTGCATTATGTAGCCTTTTTAGACTGGCTTCTTTCCCTTAACAATATGCATTCAAGGTTCCTCTATGTCTGTCTATTGTTTAATTCATTTTTTTAAATCTCTGAATAACAGTCCGTTGGATCGATGTTCCACTGTTTATTTGCACATCACCTTTTGAAGGACATCTCCAGTTTTTGACTATTGTGCATAATGCTGCTTAAACGCATGCACATTTTTGTATGGGCATAATTATTCATATTAGTTGGATAAATACCAAGGTGCATGCTTAGCTGGACCATATGGTGAGATAATGCTCTGCATCCTCGTCAGCAACTGGTATTGCCAGGTTTTAAGTTTTAGCTATTTTAATAAGTATGCAGTGATATCTCTCTCATTTTAATTTGCCGTTCCCTCATGACAAATGATGTTGAGCACCTTTTCACATACTTCTTTGCCAGCTGTATTTGTCTTCGGTGAAGTATCTAATTTGGATCTTTTCCCCAACTTCAAATTGTGCTGTTTCTTTTCTTACTGTTGAGGTTTAAGAGATTTTGGTATATTTCAAATACAAGTCTTTTACAGATATGTGTTTTTCAAAGATTTTCTCCCACTCTGTGGTTTGTCGTTTTTTTTTTTTAATGTTTATTTTTGAGAGAGAGAGAGAGAGAGAGAGAGTGCAAGCGGGAAAGGGGCAGAGAGAGAGGGAGACAGAGGATGCAAAGCAGGTTCTGCGCTGAGAACAGCAAGCCCAAGCTCAATGCAGGGCTCGAAGTCACCAACCATGAGATCATGACCTGAGCTGAAGTCGACGCTCAACCGACTGAGCCACCCAGGCTCCCCTGTGGTTTGTCTTTTCATTCTTGTAAAAGCGTGTATCACAATGAAGTTTTTATTTTTAGTAAAGTCCAACTTATCAGATTTCTTTTGTGAATTTTCCTTTTGGTTTTGAATTTAGAAACTCATTTCCAAACCCAAGGTCGTCTAGATTTTCTCCTATGTTTTCTTACAGAAATGTTATTGTTTTTCATTTTATATTTAGGCCCATTATACATTTTGAGTTAATTGTTGTGAAAGACAGAAGATCTGTGTCTAGGTTCATTTTTTTCCCACATGGATGGATAGCTGATTGTTCCAATCCCATTTGTTGAGAAAACTATGCTTTCTCCCTTGAATCACCTTTGCTCCTTTGTCAAAAGTCAGTTAACTATATGTGCTGGTCTCTTTCTGGCTTGTCTACTCTGTTTCATTCATCCACGCGTCTACTCTTTTGTCAGTACCATACTGTCTTTATGACTATAGCTTTATTTTTTTTAATTTTTTAAATGTTTATTCATTTTTTTTGATAGAGACAGAGTGTGAGCGGGGGAGGCCAGAGAATGAGGGAGACACAGAATCCAAAGCAGGCTCCAGGCTCCGAGCCATCAGCACAGAGCCCGACGCAGGGCTCGAACTCACAGACTGTGAGATCATGACCTGAGCCAAAGTCGGATGCTTAACCGACTGAACCACCCAGGAGCCCCAACGACTATGGCTTTATATTAAGTCTTGGAATTGGGTAGTGTGGGTCCTCCGTGTTTGTTCTTATTTTTCAGTATTGTGTTGGCTGTTCAGGGTCTTCCATCTTTCCCTATAGTCTTTGTGGCCAGTTGGTCAATAAAATAACTTGCTGAGATTTTGATTTGGGATTGCTTTGAACAGATCATGCTGGACAGAATTGATATTTTAATAATATTGAATCTTCCAATTTGTGAACATGGAATATCTCTTTACTTATATAGCTCTTGTGGTTTTCCATACAGATATCCTGTACATATTTCATTTGATGTGTATGTGTTTCATTATTTTGGTGCTGTGGCAAATGGCATTTTTTTTAAATTTCATATTCCAATATTAATCACTGGTATTTAGGAAAGCAATTGACTTTTATATATTAACCTTATATCTTACTCCTTATTATTGTTATGTTTAAAATTGGGAATGGATCTTGAATTTTGTCATATGCATTTTTGGTATATATTGAGATAATCATAATTTTTTCTTTGTTTACCTATTGAAGTGGTAAATTATAAGAATAGATTCTTATTTTTTTATTTAAAAATTTTTTTTAACGTTTATTTATTTTTGACACAGAGAGAGCGCGAGAGACAGAGCATGAGCAGGGAAGGAGCAGAGAGAGAGGGAGACACAGAATCCGAAGCAGACTCCAGGCTCCAAACTGTCAGCACAGAGCCCGATGCGGGGCTCGAACTCACAGACTGCGAGATCATGACCTGTGCCGAAGTCGGACGCTCAACCGACTGAGCCACGCAGGTGCCCCAAGAATAGATTTTTAAATGTTGACTCATCTTTGCATTCAAGGGATGTAGCAAATATCCATTAAAAATAACAGCCTGCTAGGATTTTTGTTTTTTCAATTTTCTTTAATGGTAACCCTGCTTCTATAATAATTTCTTCAAACCACAGGTTCACTAGTAAGACTAAACTTCTGCTAAAAGTTGAATTTATTTCTTCCGTGGTTATTAAGGGCACTGTCCTCCTTCTCTGCCGTAACTTATAAGCCTTTCTTTTTCCAGGCAAACGTTTTATAATGTAACTTCATTCATACAAAAATATATGGGACATTTTACATAAGATGAAACTTAGTAAAATGGATGTTTGTAAATTTATCATCAAACTTAAAAATGAGAGTATTACCAATGCAATTGTATCCACCTTTTCTGTTATGCTTAGCAATTTTTTTTTTCCTTCTTAAGAAATCTTTTCCTATTTTGGAGGCGCCTGGGTGGCTCCATTGGTTAGGTGGCCGACACTTGATATTGGCTCAGGTTGTGATCTCCAGGTCTTGAGATCAAGCCCCATGTGCTCCGTGCTTAACATGGAGCCTGCTTGGGATTCTCCCTCTCTCTCTCTCTCTCTCTCTCTCTCCCCCCTCCCCTCCTGCTCATGCTTCCTCTTTCTCTCTCTCAAAATAAATTTAAGAAATAAACATGAATAAATAAATAAACATTAAAAAAAGAAATAAACATGAAAAAAGACGTATTTTCCTAATTTGAAGTCTTTTTTCTTTTTTTTATTGAAGTATAGTTGACATCCTATTCTGAAGTCTTCCAAATTTCTTCTACAGTCTTTTTTATATATTTAAGTACTTAATCATCTAAATTGTTTCTTTTTTTGTATATGGTATAAAGAAGAAACCCAATCTATTTTTCACATAGATTGCCAATTGTCCCAGTGCCATATACTGCAAAAAGAAGAAAAGTCTGTTCTTACCCCAGTGATCTGAAATGGCATCTCTGAAATGCATGAAATGTCCATCTATGCATGACGCGGGCTCTGCTTTGTTCAATGTATGTATCTCTGTATCTCCGGCACATTGTCTTTATTACTAAAGGTTAGTAAGTCTTGAGACAGCAAGTCAGATTCTCCTACTTTGTTCTTCTTTATGTTTGTCTGGGCTATTTGGGGGCATCTACTTTTCCATGTAAATTTCAGAATCAGCTTGTCAAGTTTCATGAACAACTCTATTGGGATTTAGATTGTAATTGTGCTAGATTTATACACTAAATGAGTGGTCAAGGAAATGGACACCACGTCTTCCTATCTATGGTGTTTATGGTATAGCCGTCTCTTTAAATATTCTCTGGTGTCTTTCAATAAAATTTTATAATTATCTGCATACTGGTTTTACACACATTTGGTTATATTCATTCCATTCTCTCTCTCTCTCTCTCTCTCTCTCTCTCTCTCTCTCGCATACACACACACACTCTCATATACATATATATTCCATATATATACTATGTATTTCTATCTTTATATATTTATTCCTTATATAGTTTAGCTAACTTTAGCAATAGCTTAAAAACTTACATTCCCAAAATTTCTTGTGGTTGTTATATAGAAATACAGTTAATTTTCATGTGTTGATTTTACATCTAGCCTCATTGTTCAACTCTTAGTCTATAGACTACTTTGAGTTTTCAGGTTAGCTAAACAACTTATTTCTCTTTTATTGTCTCGTGGTGCAAGCTAGGGATTCTTGTAGTGCAGTGTTGAATAGACATGGTGATAGTGGACATTCTTGTCCTGGCAAAGAATATTTCTCATTTTCATCACAAGGAATGATGTGCATTGCAGATTTCTGGCAGATTCACTCTTCAACCAATGCTTTTGATTTTGTCCTCATGGATAGTTATTACGTCTTATCATTTGTGCTTTCTACATTGATTAGGATCATTGTATGACTTTGCTCCTTTGTGAATACAGCGTACTGGTTACGGATTTCTTGCCTCTCAGCTCCCAATTCAGGCCCACCAGATTTGGCCTGATCTGGTTCGTTTTCTTGCGGCAGTCGTCACTGAAGTTTGTCTGTAGGGGGCGCCAGAGACATTGCAGGGGGAAAGTTTTGCTTCCTGATCGGGTGGCGCTGGCACCTGCTGGGCACCAGGCTTCTCCAGCACCAGACCCTGCACGCAGCTTCTCCTGTACTCAGCTGCTACAGGGCGGTGTGGCCGGCAGCACGCCAACAGCTTCCCTTTAAACCCTCCCAAGCAGTAATACATCCGAGCGCTTCCGGTGAGACATCTCTGCGTACAACATCCTCAGCGACCCCTGAGGCAGATTTCAGGCAACTGTCAGAAGGCTGATTTCTAGAAAGTTCCAACGGTGTGACACCACAACTTGACTGCCATTGTCTGAGTTACTTCTAGTCTCCTTCAGTAAGGTAAGGATTTCAACTCCTGGGGTGGGAATACTTTTCCTTGGGCACTTTATCTCTGCCCTGGAAGGGGGACTCTTCCTTGGGTGTTCTCAGGCCAGGGGGTGGTACTATTCCTTGGTTGACCTATCTCAACCCTGGGAGGGATTGAGGTGCTTCCTTGGGTGCTATAGATCAGCCATGGGGTGGGGAGACTATTTTGTAGGGGTTCTGCCTTCAGCTATATGGGAGACTCTTTCTTGGGTGATTGTTTCAGCCCCAGTGGGGAGCTTTTCCTTGGGCACTCTCTCTCTCAGCTGTGTTGATGAGGGGGCTTTTTTTGGGTGTTATTTCAGTCCAGCGAGGAGGATCTCTTCTTTGGGTGATTAGCTCAGTACTGGGGGAAGACTTTCCCATGGGTGCTCCTTTTCTCAGCTATGTTGGGGGAAGGGACCTGCCTTTCTTGCTTATCAGCCATGCAGTGGGGAGTTACTTTCTTGATTGCTTCATTTCAGCCCTGGGTTGGGGGCTGTTTCTTAGATTCCATATCTAAGCCCTGTGAAAGCGCTCTCCTCTATGGGTGCTTTATATTGCCCTGGGGTGGGGGTTCTTCTTTGGATGCTCTGTCTTAGACACGGAGAGAGGGCTTTTACTTAGGTGCCCTGTCTGAGTGGAGGCAGGGTGGAGATCTTCCCAAGGCCCTCCATCTCAACCATGTTAAAAGGGGGGCTTTTTCCTGGAGTGTTTGCTCTCAGCCCTGGACAAAGGGATTCTCCCTTTGGTGCTACAGCTCTCATTCCAGAGGCTGGGTTTCCAACACCACAAAAATCCTCTGCCATACATTGAGTCATACCTTGGTGTCTCCAAGATCCGGACTTCAACCCTTTGGAGGTGGGGATTTTCCTCTTAAGTTCTCGCTAAGTCCTGGAGAGGACTTTTCACTGGTTGTTCTATTTCAGCCCAAGTGTGACACTCTTTCTGGGGTGTTTATGTCAACACTGGAGGAGGGGCTTTCCCTTCGGCACCATATCTCAGCTAAGCATTTGGGGGACTTTCCTTGGGTGCTATATTTCAGCCCTGGTGAGGATGCTTCCTTTGGTGCTGTAACTCAGTGCTGGGAGTTGTGCTTTTCCTTGGGTGCTCTTTCTAAGCCTTGAAGGCTGGCTCTTCCCTGGGGCTCTATCGCAGCCCTAGTGGGGATGGGAGGGACACGTTATATCTGCACTTGTGGAAGAGGCCATCGGTATTGAGGCACAGGACAGGTAATAATCCTTGTCTCACAAAAACTAGACTTGATGGTATTCCGTTTTACCCCAATCTTCAATTAGAGTTTTCCTTAATCTTTCTGTGCTTTGGTTTCCTTATTTATAACAATGAGAATGATAGTCATACCTAGTTCACAGGGCTCTGCAGGGGATTAAGTGAGTGAGTCAATACATGTAAGGCATTTAGAACAGTACTTGGCAGGTACTCAATGAAATGTTTTCACCCTCTTTGTACTCTCCTGTTGTGGAAGATGCAAATGGTGTGGAAAATTGTTTCTTGTGATTTTATTCAAATAACACGGGGCATAGTTTTGGTTACCTTTGGATGTTGACAGCTTAAAGATAACCTAGGGGTGCCTGGGTGGCTCAGTTGGTTAAGTGTCCGACTTCGGTTCAGGTCATGATCTCGTGGTTTGTGAGTTCGAGCCCCGTGTCGGGCTCTGTGCTGACAGCTCAGAGCCTGGAGGCCCCTTCAGATTCTGTGTCTCCCTCTCTCTCTCTGCCCCTCCTCTGCTCTCTCTCTCTCTCAAAAATAAATGAACATTAAAAAAATAAAAAAAAGATAACCTTCTATACTTCTGGTCCTTATTCCCCAACATCGAAAAGCACCCCTCTCTACCTGGCACCTTGATGGACATATTTGAATTTCCCTGTGTTTGGGGACTTAACATTTTCAAACTACCTAACCCTTCACCATCTATGTGTAGCATTAGGTAGGTAATTAATAGTTGTCAATGATGAATTTAAAGCATAAACACACACACACACACACACACACACACACACACACACACACATGAATGATTTCCCCTAAAGAGGGTTGACACAGAATGGGTTATACCTCGTCCATGGGTAACCACGTGTTTGGCTCCTTTTGGTTGATGAGAGCCACTCATTCCCCAAACGTTTTGATTAATCATGGTTGTATCATGTTTGACTTTGGACAACCCCTTGTATTTTCACTTCCTCCTCATTTCACTTAGACTGCATTAAAATTAAGTTGCATTTCTGAGAACAGAGCATTTATTTTTTTAGGTTCATTTATTTATTTTGAAGAGAGAGAGCATGAGTGGGAGAGGGGCAGAAAGAGAGGGCGAGAGAGAATCCCAAGCAGGCTCCATGCTGGCAGCACAGAGCCCAACACAGGACTTGAACCCATGAACCATGAGATTGTGACCTGAGCCTGAATCAAGTCAGATGCTTAACTGACTAAACCACCCAGGCGCCCTGAGAACAGAGCATTTCTTGGTGGATGGTAAATTCTTGTTGCACGATTAACACTTATATTAATGATGCAAATGCATGATTTTAGACATATATGCAGACTTTCCGATTTTGCAGTGGTTACATTTTTTGTCATTAATGGACATGTTGGTTGATTCTTTTCAGTGAATGGTGACTGATGGGGCAGATGAGTTTGCTGCAGGGCTTGAAAACACAATGAAAAGTCCTGGAGAACTCGACGGTCCTTCGTCATCTAAGAGAAGGTAGAGTATGGCCTTGCTGTTAATGAAATAGGAAGGAAGATGGTAATTATGTCTTTGAGGAACAGATATGAGCATGCTTGCAAATAAACGAGAAAGAATCTAATAATGTGCAACCAGTTGGAGCTGCTGCAAGAGTCAGTAGGATGAAGCGGGTCTCTGGGGGCAGTAGAAGATGACGGGCTCAACCGGAAGATGGGCCTGTGTTCACTCTCTGCAGTCCTCACCTCCTGTTCACACTCTAACCCAGTGCAGCCTGGCTCCTACCTCCTCCGCTCTACCTGAAACTGTGTTGCCTTTAACTTCTCAGCAGCATTTGACACGGTCATTCGCTCAGTCCCCCACGAAAAACTTCTCGGGTTTCCAGAAACCCCATTTTCCTGATTTCTTCCCTCTTTTTCATTCTCTTTCTCTGGTTGTTGTTTTTCATTCCCGACACTAAGTACTGTAGGGGCACTAATTCGAATCCTGGGCCTTCTTCCCCTTGAATGTAGCCTCTCCCTAGATGGTCCCACATAGTCTTGGAACTTTAAATACGATGTGTATTTCAACAACTCCCAAGTTTATACCTCTAGATTACAACTTGCTCCTGAACTCCAGACTCAAATTCAAATGCATACATGGTACCTCCGCTTGCATGGCTAAGAGACATTTAAAACTCAACCCATTCCACACATTTAAACTGAACTCCTTGGGGCGCCTGGGTGGCTCAGTCGGTTGAGCGTCCGACTTCGGCTCAGATCATGATCTCACAGTTCGTGGGTTCGAGCCCCGCATCGGGCTCTGTGCTGACAGCTCAGAGCCTGGAGCCTGTTTCGGATTCTCTGTCTCCCTCTGTCTCTGCCCATCCCCCACTCTCGCTCTGTCTCCCTCTGTCTCTAAAATAAACAAGCATTAAAATAAATAAATAAACAAACAAACAAACAAACAAACAAACTGAACTCCTGAACTCCCTCACTTTCCAAAGCCTTCTCTATATACAGCACTATTTTGCCTTTTGGTGTTATATCTAAGAAATTATTGCCAAATCCAATGTCAAGGAGCTTCCCCTCTATGTTTTCTTTCAGGAGTTTTATCATTGTAGGTGTTACATTGAAGTCTTTAATCCATTTTGAGTTTTTTTGTTTATGGTGTGAGATAAGGGCCGCACTTTATTCTTTTTTATGTGGCTATCCAGTTTTTCCAGTACCATTAAAAAATTTTTTTTAAAGCAGGTTCCACGCCAAATGTGGAGCTTGAACTCGTGACTCTGATATCAAGAATCACATGCTCTACTGACTGAACCAGCCAAGCACCCCCGTCCCACCCCCCAGTACCATTTTTTGAAGAGACTCCTTTCCCTATTGAGTGGTCTTGGCACTCTTGTAGAAGAGAATTTGACCATATATGCAAGGATTTATTTCTAAGATCTCTATCCTATTATTGGTCTCTTTGTGGATCTTCCCGCCAGTACCACACTGTTTTAATTACTGAAGCTTTGTAATACATTTTGGAATTAGGAATGTGAGGCTTCCCATTTTTTAAGTTTATTTATTTATTTTGAGAGAGATGGAGAGAGCGAGAGCAGGAGAGGGGCAGAGAGAGAGAATCCCAAGCAGGCTCTATGCTGTCAGCCCAGAGCCCAATGTGGGGCTTGTGAGATCACGATCTGAGTGGAAATCAAGAGTCAGTCGCTTACCTGACTGAGACACCCAGGTGCCTGAGTCCTCCGGTGTTTTCCTCCTTTTCAAAATAGTTTTGGTTATTCAGTGTCTCTTGAGATTCCATATGAATTTTAGGATGAATTTTTCTATTTTTGCACAAAATGCCATTGTGATTTTGGTAGGGGCTGCACTGTAGATTGCTTTGGGTAGTATAAGCATCTTAACAATATTAAACCTTCCAATCTATGGACATGGGATGTCTTTCCATTTATTTGTATCATCTTAATTTCTGTCCGCAATTTAATTTTTTTTTTTTTTTTACTTTTAGAGAGAGAGCGAGAGCATAAGTGGGGGAGAGGGACAGAGGGAGAGAGAGAATCTTAAGCAGGCTCCATGTTCAGCATGGAGCCCAACACAGGGCTCGATCCCATGAACCCTGAGCTGAAATCAAGAGTTCGATGCTCAACTGAATGAGCCACCCCAGTGCCCCTTAAGTTTATTTATGTTGAGAGAGAGAGGGGGGGGGGGGGAGAAAGAGAGAGAGAGAGAATCCCAAGCAAGCTCCATGTTGTCAGTGTCGAGCCTGACTCGGGGACTGATCTCACAAATCTTGAGATCATGACCTGAGCTGAAATCAAGAGCCAGATGCTCAACCAACTGAGCCACCCAGGTGCCTGTTTCAGTGAGTTTTTAAAGTAAACTCTACACCCAATGTGGGGCTCACACTCATGACCCCAAGATCAAGAGTCACAAGTTCTACCAACCGAGCTAGCCAGGCACCCCATTTCGGCAATGTCTTGTAGTTTTCAACGTACAAACATGTCACTTTCTTTGTTGGGTTTATTGCTAAGTATTTTATTCCTTTTGATGGTATTATAGATGGAATTGTTTTCTTCATTTTCATTTCAGGTATTTCATTGTTAGTGTACAGAAACGCAGCTGATTTTTGCGTGTTGATTTTGTATCCTGCAACCTTTCATGTAGATTCATTTTGTAGTCCCATGTTTTGTATCCCCCACAATGTCTTGCATAGCATAGATGTTTTAGGCATCTTTTGGTTAATGGCATTTCTGTTTATTTTCAGGTTTAAAAAAAGATTCAGGACCTTGAGAAGGTACTAGAAAAAGTTAATTTTCATTCACCATCTTCATAACAGAGCTAATTACATCAAAAACATAACCTGTTATCGCAACTCTCTGGGAAAAACAAGGATAGGTTTGCTGTGCTGTAGAATGATGCTGGATTTTTCTGGTTTCCTAGAATGTGACACTCAAGGGAATTGCCTTCCAGAGGTTAAGAAAAAGCAACGGAGCTTTTTAATGTTATGATTCTCCATCCGTAAAGTTTGGCTTTAGCCCTAAAGATATCCTTTGAAAATACAGTTGGCTTTCTTACTTGTTTGTTTTCCCACTTGAGGAGATGTGTGTTAGTAACTCTTCAGGCAGAAGCTATTATATTCCTGGTTTCTGCAGCAGATCACATTGCTGGCACTTATAACTACCTTCTTCTTTTAAGTTTATTTATTTAAAAAAAATGTTTATTTATTTATTTTGAGAGAGAGAGAGAGAGCGAGCACAGGGGAGGAACAGAATGAGAGGGAGAAAGAGAATCCCAGGCAGGCTCCATGTTGTCAGCGTGGAGCCCCCAACTCGGGGCTCAATCTCACACACCGTGAGATCATGACCTGAGCTGAAATCAAGAGGCAGATGCTTAAGTGACTGAGCCACCCAGGTGTCCCTATAACTGCCTTCTTTCACAACCCTTGTCCTCTGCCAGCCCCTCAGCTCCTCTTGAGTCCTTGCCTGGGGAGATGACTCAAACCTTCATTCCTGAATGGTTTGGGCATTAGATGTTCTCTCTCAGTTAGGTTATTATTATTATCTATTCACTTTTTTCCAGCTTCATTGACAAGTAAAAGTGTAAGATATTTAAAATGCATACCGTGATGATGTGATATACATACGTCATCCATTGACTAATCGCGGAACACGGGTGTATCAGGAAGCTCTCTAGATATGTCAGACACACTCCTCCGTAGCACTTTTGTAGTAGGAACTCAATTTGCCTTTGATAGTCAGGTTCAGTCACCACAGCCAATACAGTACAGCCCTTCTTTTCCTGTCGATCGAGAGGTCTGGGGAGTCCAAAGTGGCCAGCTGGAAGTCTCAACTTCCCATTCAATGGAGTCATTGTTTTATCCCCTGGTGAAAGCATTTCTTTCTTTGGAACTAAGACCTCTGGTCCAGAAGAGCTAGATCTATTATCACGGGGACAGGAAGCAAAAATTTTCTATTGTATTGCTAGGGGTAAAAGTGAGGAGAGGCATACCCGTTTCCATACCTTGATTGCAGGATCCATAAAGCCGTGTGACAAGAGGAACGGCACCATGTATCTATGCATGTACGTGCTTAGATAAATGGTGACCATCTCCTAGAGGCTGTTGCCCCAGACCCTCAAATTATTGCCACTAAGCTAGAAACAATGGAGGTCTTCCAAAAGTCATTCCACTTCAGGATGAGGAGAAACCGAAGACCAGTGAATTCCACGAATATTGCTCAATTGCTGCGCTCATTTCCTATGAAATGGGTTTCTTGTTTAGAAGTGATGCTGTTTGAAATGCCATGATATGGTGAATAAGGCAGTTTTCTTTTCTTTAAAAATTTTTTAACGTTTATTTATTATTGAGAGAGAGAGAGAGAGAGACAGAGCATGAACATGGGAGGGACAGACAGAGGGGGAGACACAGAATCCGAAGCAAGCTCCAGGCTCTGAGCTGTCATCACAGAGCCAGACACAGGGCTCGAACTCACAAACCATGAGATCATGACCTGAGCTGAAGTCGGACGCTTAACCAACTGAGCCACCTAGGCGCCCCTCCTTTTCTTTTCTTTCCTTTTCCTTTTCCTTTCCTTTTCTCTTTTCTTTTCTCTTTTCTTTTTTTTTTTATTCTCAAGTTGGTTAACATACAGTGTATGTCTTGACTTCAGGAGTAGAACCCAGTGATTCATCACTTACATATGACACCCAGTGCTCATCCCGAAAAGTGCCCTCCTTAATGCCCATCACCCGTTTAACCCATCCCCCACCCCCCACTCCCATCAACCCTCAGTTTGTTCTCTATATTTAAGTGTATCTTATGGTTTGCCTCCCTTTCTGTTTTTATCTTATTTTTCCTTCCCTTCCCCTATGGGCATCTGTTAAGTTTCTCAAATTCCATTTATGAGTGAAATCAAATGATACCTGTCTGTCTCTGACTGACTTATTTTGCTTAGCATAATACCTTCTAGTTCCAACCTCTAGTTGTTGCAAATGGCAAGACTTCATTCTTTTTCATCGCCAAGTAGTAGTCCATTGTGTATATGTTCATCACATCTTCTTAATCCATTCATCAGTTGATGGACGTTTGGGCTCTTTCCATACTTTCGCTACTGTCGATAGTGCTGCTATGAACAGTGGGGTACATGCGCCCCTTCGAATCTGCATTTCTGTATCCTTTGGATAAATTCCCAGTAATGCAATTGGTGGGTCGTAGGGTGTGAATAAGGCATTTTTCAAATCAACAAATATCGGTTTCTCCAAAGCACTGCAGGTGGGAAGGAAAATCCATATCCAGAGTAAGTATCTGTTTGGGTGAGCACAAAGCATTGCCCCTTCCTTAATAGGAGTGTTCTAGAGTGAACTCCCTGCCACCTGGTAGCTGGCTGATCACTCTGGAGACTGGTGGCATATCAGGGGCTCCATGTTGGCCCTGCTTCTGGCCCTCAGAAGATGGGGCACTCAGCAGTGGCTGTGGTGAGGTCAGCCTTGGTGAGTGGAGGCCGATGGTGCTGAGCACAACCTCCATCCCTGCCACTTGGCCACTTAGTTCTTGACCCCCCTGGGTCCTGACATGGCTGCTGGGGAAGAGCCTGGTGGATATTTACCAAACGGGTATGCTAGCCATCAGAATATTGAATGTTGGTGCCGGGAAGGTTAGTTGCCAAGTTAGATTGGCAGATCACCCACGACACACACTTCCCTTCATATGTCTCTTCAGATAAGTGTATCCACATACGTCTTCCCCAGACCTCCTTGCCACCAATTTTCAGTCATGTATTTTCAAAGTCCCTGACCATTCAGCTAACGACTCGGACGTGGCATATGCGTGGCCATACACTCATACCGCTGGCCATCTCTCCTCCAGGCAGCATGGCCAAGCGAGCGCACTGCTCAAAATCTTCCCTCTGGGAGGCTTCCTCTTCACCACTGTCCTTCCGGGCTGTCGCAGGTGGGGCTGTAGCACAGCAGTTGTCCACTTTTGGCCTGCGTAGGAGGCAGGGTTCTAATTATGCCCCCACCATAGTCCAGTCGTCTGGTAATTCAGACACTGATATGCGTACTGCTGAGGTCGGATTTTTTAATGCCAAAGTGCGTATTTTATTGTGGTAGCATTAAACGAAAACCCCAAACAACGGTGTTTCTACCGGTGAGGTGAAAACACTGTTTAAACTTTGTTATCAATCAAATAGAATCCAGATGAGAGTATGTTTTATGAAGGTCCCAAAGCCCAGGCACATCTTAACACAGTGGTTCAGGAGTCTGTAATACTGAAAATCGCTCTCCTCTCACAGGGGGCTTAAAAACCTATTTTTTGAATTATAAAGCCAGTGAAGCAACCCCTTCCAAACAAATGTGTCAAGAGTGAACTAGCATGTTCCATTCAACACTCTAACGATTTCGTTGTAATGCTTTGTACTGCAGTGGCAATTTTATATAAATTTTGCTGTATTTAAACTAAGCTTTGAAAGTGGGAAAGTATATAAAGTTCCAGATAAAATGATTACGAGATGCAGTTTACTAAGGTTCCCCCCCCCCTCCCCTCCTTTATCTTTGATTGATGACCTTTAGCAGCTATGAGTTGAACTTTAAAATACCACCCCTGGAGCACCTGGGTGGCCATGATCTCGGGGTTTTTGAGTTCGGGCCCTGTGTCCGGCTCTGCACAGAGAATGTGGGGCCTGCTTGGGATTCTCTCCCTGTCTCCCTCTCTCTCTCTGCCTCTCCCCTTGTGTTCTCTCTCTCTCTCTCTCTCAAAATAAATAAATAAACTTTAAAAAGAAAATAAAAAATAAAATGCCACTCCCAAAATGAAAACCCAAGTTTTAAATCTTTTTTTTTTAAAGTTTACTTATTTATTTTTGAGAGAGAGAGAGAGAGAGAGAGAGAACGAACATGGGCAGGGAAGGAGCAAAGAGAGAGGGAGAGAATCCCAAGCAGGCTCCACACTGTCAGCGCACAGCAGCCTAAGGCGGGGGCTCAATCTCAGGAACTGTGAGATCATGACCTGAGCTAAAACCAAGAGTCAGATGCTTAACCAACTGAGCCACCCAGGCACACCTAAGTTTTAAATCTTAATCAGCTATAACTGGAAACGTTTACTATATTTGGACACCTTTTATAAGGTTTCTTCTTTTTTGTATTAAAGCAGAATCTGGTTTCCAGGCCCTCTCATTCGATTATGTATCCTGATTGGGCCAATATCTGAACTAGAAGACTGTCACTTTTGCTCCTGTAATTGTGACTTTTCTCTGGGGTCTTCTATAGCTTTTACAGAGTTCATAGTCCCTAATACCCCCCCACCCCTGTTTCCCGGGTGGGGAAATGGCAGCCATAATAAACTTCTCACTGATAGAGTTTCTGGAAACATGTACTGTTTGTTATTATTTAAGAGGGGCTCGATGCGGGAATTCTGGGTGGATGGACTACAGGTTTTCTTGTGGTGAGTACCAGTTTCCAGCGTGAAAAATGCTGGGCACTTGAGGAACCGCACTTTCCAGAATGCTGGAAGCCAGGGTACTGTCACATATGGAAGAATCCAGTCCCCGCGACAACCACCATCAGAACAGAAAGTGTCTGCATTCTCTCCGCTTCTGATACGCATCCCGGGGGGGAAGGCCCGCCCGCGGTGTAGTCTGCGGGGTGCCAAGTTTTCGTCCCCACCTTGTGGGCAGTGCCACAGAAACTGCGCCCGGCAGTCTATCTAGGTCCCCTCTAACTTCCCCATCTTTTCGAAGACACGGTAAAAGCCTGGGGGCTAGGCAGTGATCCCCATCCAGCAGAAGTGTGAAGTCGGGCGGCGTCCTGAGGGTTTTTTTGACCTTTTCCCTGACAAAACGCAGCCCCTCCCCCCACCGATGTTTGGGCTGGGAGAACTTGGCTTCTCCCCAGTGGCCGAAGGAGTCGGGGTACTCGGCGTTAACGCATCCCACCCTCAAAGCTGCATTCTTCTCTTGGTCCCTGGGGCAGTCCCTGGGATCACTGTCAACACTGCCAACGGCTGGATGCCGCAAGGACGGACACCTGCGGAAACGGACGGAAATGCACACGCCCAGCCATCGCCAGAACCCCGCGGCTGCCCTCGCTGACTCATCCCGGCGGGGGGGGGGGGAGGAGGGTTCCCGCTCGAAGGCCTTCAGCTCGCCGGCGACCCTGGGGCTCTGCGCGTCCTCGCCCCCGCGCCACCGTCCCCGCGGCTGCAGGCGACCCCGCCCCCGCGGCTGCAGGCGACCCCGCCCCCACGGCTGCAGGCGCCCCCGCCACTAGGAGGCGCGCTCGGAGTCCCCGGCTCCTCTGCAGGGAGCCGCACGCGACCGGAAAGACGCCCCGCCCGCCGCCGCCCTACCGCACCCCAGCTCCGCGACCGGGGCCTCCAGCGTCCCCGCGTCCTGGTCCTCGCTGCTCCCAACAGCCCCGCAGCCTCCTCCCACCCCGGCGGTGACCTTCTGTGATGGGCTTTTGCAGCTGGCCTAACCTCCCTGTTTCCACTGTCCGGGAGCTGTCGCGTCCCGTGGATGGGCCTGACGCACGCAGGTGGGTCCGTTGAAGGCAGGCCGATTTCTTGATTGGGGAGCAGAAGAGGAAGCCAGGAAGGATTGGCCACCCTTTGCCGCTTGGAAGATGTTGGGGTCCACGTGAGAAGGGGTGCGGAGGAAAGCAGGAGCTGACAGCGGCCCCTGGATGACACTCAGCAAGGCAATGGGGACCTCATCTTTACAGTCTTACACACGCCAATAGATCCCCAAACCTTCTCCGTCACCAGGGAGCTGGACATCAAAACCACAATGAGATACCACTTGACACCCACGGGGATAGCTGCTAACAGGTGTTTAACAAGGATGAAGACGTTGGGACCTTCCCACGTTGCCGGTGGGAATGCAAAATGATGCGCATCTGCCCAGAACAGCCTGGCAACTCATCACAACACTAAACATAAAGGTATCAAGTGACCCAGCAATTTCACTGATGGCATGCAAGAGAAATAGAAGCTCGTGTCCACGCAAAAACTTGTACACGAGCGAGATCCAAGCATATACTGCTTCTGCCTCCTTACCCCTCCCTCTAGAACCATTCTCCTACATTTACCCCAGGCTACCCTATACCTATTGGAAAAATCACGCTGTTCTTTTTGGTGAATGTCACATCTCCCCGTGGGTCTCATTGTGTAACCCGCTCTTCTGGCCGGCGGGCACTCGTGTCTAGTCATAGGTTAAGAAGCAGTGAGAGGTGGTGGTAGGAGGGGAATCAGCAGGGCCCTGCCAGAGAACCATCTCAGGTGAGACCCTTACAGGTTCTTCAGGCAAAGGGGAAATAGCCCTTCTCAGGCAGGAGTGGAAGGCCTGCTTTTTCCTGGCAGAGATACTTCCGGAAATTCAGAGGCTCAGGGACCCGCACTCATTGGCATGCACCCGTATATCCCTATTCCAATTTCCGATATCCCATTTTCCCCTAACATTAGCAGAAGAGACCCCGTGAAGTTGTAAATTCAGTTTGTGTTGTAATTCAGCCCCTCAAAGATTCAACTTTGGATCTGGACTCCCCAAATCTTGCGCCTGTGGCTATACCAGGTACTGGTTTCTTTCAGGCCTGTCACAGGACTTTTGAGGTCCTTCATTTGGACGTTGGTCTGAGACTGTAAGGTTCTGAGCTCAGCATTTTCTTTCCTCGAGTTCTGAGGCTCCTTTAGAAATGACAAATCTACTCCATAATACTCTTTATCTTTTGTCTTCATAATACTCCTTATTTTGATGAAAATATTCTAACATATCATACACTTAGTCACCCGGAGACTCGTCTTTTATAGGCACTTGATTATAGGTATGAAAAGTTGAAAATTTGTGTAACGCTTTTGCCACTTCCTGCTGCGGACTAACAGTGCCCACTTTACCACTGGAAACAGGGTCATTAAAGCCTTCCAATCTAATTAAAGGCGTATTCCAGAAAACACAGTACAAATTCAGAGAACACACTGTCAAGATTAAGTTCCTTTGGAACCACTCTCGGGACCACAACCTGTATCAGTCAACCTTCGACCCGAAAAGCAGAACTAATGGGAGCTTTTAAAGGGTGTATGTATATTACATAGACAAGTATATATACAACGAATGTAGTTGTTATGTGGAGTTGGTTCCAGCAGTCCCTTAAGGCTACTGTCTCCAGGTATGTTCTTGGAGCAGGTCGGGCAGGCAGGAAGGGAAGACCGCGTGCAGGTTGACTGGCACCTTTTACGCTTTTAAAGCACCAAAAGAGGGAGATGTTGGTCGAAGTGTACGGTTGTGGTTGTGTAGGACGAAGAAGCCTAGAGATCTAATGTGCAGCATGGTGACTCTAGTTAATTCTGTATTGAATGCTGGCAATTTGCTGAGAGAGTAGATTTCTGGTGCTCTCACCACGTGCGTGCACACACACACACACACACACACACACGGTAACTGTGTGAGGAGATGTTAATTAGCTTGACTGTAATAATCATTTCACCGTGTATATGTGTATCACACACTGTGTTGTAAAACGTAAACATGTACAATTTTTTATTTAAAAAAGCAGAATAAAACATAATTTTAAGATACACTAAAAGACAAGCAAAATACGAATTTTTCTTTTCATGTTTATACCACAGGTTATATTTAGCAGTGTTACACTCTTATTGATTTGCAGATATTTTGTGTAGCAAAAGACTGACTTTGCATATATAAAAAGAATACATTTTATTGATTTTTCGCAAGTTCATTGATGCTGGAGAGATTTCTAGTTATGTCTCTCTCAGGATTTGTCATTCCTTCATAGAAAAATAAATTCTACTATTTTCTTTTAAAAATTTAAGATGAGCTCATAAGAATTTGGACTTCAAAACATCCCTCATTGTCATCAATGGTATTTGTTCATTTTTGGTTCCAAAATGGTGAACTCAGGGGCGCCTGGGTGGCTCAGTTGGTTAAGTGTCTGACTCTTGATATTGGCTCAGGTCAGGATCTCACAGTCGTGAGATTGAGCCCCGCGTCTGGCTCTGCACTGACAGTGTGGACCCTGCTTTGGATTCTGTCTCTCCCTCTCTCTGCCCCTCCCCTGCTCACCTGTATGCGTGCTCTCTCTCTCTCTCTCAATAAATAAATAACCTTTAAAAAATGTTGAACTTAACAGCTGGGTAATTTTAAAAGGTGGATTTCAAAATAGGCCAAAGTGGAAGATATCAGCACAGAAATTGCTGTCTTCACAAGTCTAGAAGACGGTGGTATAATGGGATTAGTAAGGGTTTGGTCATCTCCCTCGCTTAGCATTCAGCCAGCTGCAGAAGAAGTCGGGGGGATAGATGAATGGATAGATGGATAGATGGATGGATGGATAGATAGATAGATAGATAGATAGATAGATAGATAGATAGATTTGTTAAAGAAAATGGCCTTACACAATGTGGAAGGCAGTTAAGCAGGCTCTATAAGGTTGTTGTCATCTCAACTAAGGGTAAGGAGGTAGCAAACAGGCTGGAACTCACAAACGTGATCTGGGGCGCTGTGAGGACAGACTGAAGTGCATACTCATCCTTGTTGCCTCTGACCTTGGTGACAATGGTGACCCATAGAAGCCAAGAGGGCCCTTTGCATGGAGTTAAACACACACACCTGGCCCAGAAGATAGAGCCGCCGAAGGAGGATCCAGGGGAAAAGAGAGAAATTGCAGGGCCAGCTGCTACTTCACCCCAGTGAAGTGAATCGGCCAATCAGCAACAACGTGTGTGAGCTACAAAATGGCTGCTGCTTCCCCTCACACACCATCCCCTATCTTCACAGAAGCTGCCCGTGGCACATGCTAACCAGATGCATACCAGAAAGGGTATTGTGGGTGACGTGATTTGGCCTGGCCAAGTTGACACATTACAAGTGACACAAGTTGACACATTACAAGTGACTTTCTCCGTGACACTGAGAAAATCCTAAGCCTTCTCTAAAAGAGGGCACTAAGTCTTATATTTTCTCGCCTTGCTTATTCTTCTGCTACCTGATTCACATCCCAACTTAACATCCTGTACCTTAAATGCTGAAAAAAAGTTAATAACACACCTTGTGTTGCAAGACAAAGGGAAGGGAGGGTGTCAAAACCAAAATTATTTGGTTAATATATATGTGGATAAATTCATATGAAAAGAAAGAAGTAAATACTCATTATTAAAGTCCTTTTTTCTGCATTTGATTACATCATTACTTCTTCCACTCTCCATTCCACATCCTCTTACCTGGTGACTGGTGATACTCCTTTTCCTGATGGGGGGTCGACCCTAACTTTGTCTCCTGAGGTTCATGGTCCTTGGTCCTGAATAAATGAGCTTGGTGTAGTTTGCATTGACCATAGTAAAGGGACACGGGAGTATGGAGAGGTGACCCCCACAGGACACCTGCACTGCAGACCATACTTCTTACTCTACTAATGACTAAGGGTCCCTGAGTCAACCAAAGCCCAGACTTCACGAAAGGTCCAAAGACTCATGTATGAAGGGGAAGCTTCTTAGGGAAGGACCCTTCTACAGAAATTTCTATTGTTGGAAGGACCCTTGTAAAAAAAAGTTTCTATTGTTATCTTTCTCCCATTCATACCCAAAGGGGACTGCAACCCTTTACCAGTGTGACTGTGCACTGGGGACAAGAAATTATCAGATTTATCCAAGATCACAGGACCCCAGCTCCAAAGTGGCACTACTTTTCTGGACACATTAAATGTCATCCTGGTCCTTTTGAACAACATTTGGCCTACCACTGGGACTTAGCAGGAACGAATGCTTGACCAAGGGACACCGAGTTCCCAGGTCACCTGAGCTGCCCGTCCTAACCTGGGTGACCCACCAGTCACAGCAGTGGGTGTGCAGAGAAGCACCCCTTTTCCAATGCAAGTGGCTGTACAAGATCAACTCAAGCAGGTCCTGAAGCCACAAGGGCTTTGCACGAGGAAGTGGGCCCAAAACCCATGGCTCTGACTCCTGCTACCTTAACTTCTTTCTCTTGGAAAGAAGAGAAGAATTTGAAGATGTTCCCCGTGACCTTTGCCCTCTGGTGTTCTCCCATCGTCATACTGGTGTCCTCCCATGTGACCTTTAGAGTGGGATTCATGGGAGTGCCAGAGCTCCCCTCCTGAGCCTTTTCTGCAGTTTCCTCCAGCTGGTAGCATTGCAGGCAGCCGAGGAAGTTAGCAAGCTCGAGAAGAATCTGATGTGTCATTGCTCACTTGGAGATGGACAGAGCCCCTGAAAAGGGCCTGACAGTGGCCTCTAGAGGTGACACTGAGCCCTAGCTAACAGCCCGTGAGGAATGCAGGACCGGTCTCACGGGACAAAGGACTTGACTTCGGCCAACAATCCCAGTGAATTTGGAAGCTCATTCCATCCCGGATCTTCCAGATGAGAACCCAGCGCAGCTAAAATATTGACTTCGGCCTTTCAAGCCCCAAAGGAGAGAACCAAGTCAAAACTATCCAGACTTCAAGCTACAGAACTGTGGGAGAAGAAATAACAAACACTGTTTCAATCCACCAAGTTTGGTATACCTTTTGAAGTCACTAAACTGGGGGCAAATTGTGACACAAAATAAAAAAACTAATACCCTCTCGGAAAGGGGATTCACATATGCCCATGTGGATTTCACGAAAACCAGCTGGCTAGAGAAGCAATGCATGAGGCCTGGATTGGGGAGTTCTTCCTAACAGGCAGGCACTGGCGATTCTAGTTTCTTCCAAAACAAGAAGAGAAAGAGTGTAAGTAATTTACAACCGGATACACTGGGTTTAGACTTTGTTCAAAATGTTAACATACACGAAGAGGCGCGGGGGTTAGTGGAATGAGATCCTGGGAAAATCCACTACAGCATGAAAGCAATAGGAACACAGGCATCGTATCTAAATGAACTGGCTCACAACTGTACAAAGTAACCCAAGGCTTGCCAGGCCAGAAGAGCGTTTACTCCCGAAACCTGGCTACATCCCAGTAGGAACAGCGAGCCTTGGGCTGTGGTAACAGCACTATTCCCACCGCCCCCTCCCCAGCTCCACGGTGGTCTTGAAACCCATGACCTCACATCCAGGGTAGCTCTGAACGCCAGCAAGCTGTCAGCCACTAGAGGAGACGGAACTGATTGCAGTTCCCCAGCATCTCTATTCCTAGACAATTGTCACTGTTTGACGTGCCTGGTAGTCACCCTGAAAAGCACCACTTCTGGGGCTTATCCGTAATTGAACAGTCGGAGACCCCCTGTGTGCACAGCGTATTTACTACCTGAAGGTGCAAGGTAGGAATTCCTGTAGGGAGCGTTGAATAGAAGGGATGATGGTGGGCAGTCTCATCTTGCTTTGATTTTAGTTGGAACACTTCTAATGTTTTTCCCCCAGGGAGAATGTGCGATGTCAATTTCTGCTAGACGCCTGTCTTAACAAATGCTTTTAATTTTTCCTCATGAATATTTGTTCATTTTTATCATAAGCATTCCTCCTTTCCTGTGAATATAGTATGCTGGTTTTTTATTTTTTCCGTCTCAGCTTCCTACTCACCCTTTTTTCCTGAAATGTGAAAAATATTCTGGTTCCTTTAAAAGTTTTCCTGTGGCGTCAGTGACCGAGGTCTGTCTGTAGGGGGCGCCTGACACATGCTGGCGGGGGGGTGGGGGGTGGAAAGACGTGCTTCGTGGCGCTGGGGGACTGGCACAGCAGGCTCCTGGGGACCCGAGGCTTCTCCAGCACCAGGCTCTGCGCCCGGGAGCTGAAGGCCCGCTGCAGGGCAGCGGGCCTGCGGCATCCGGGGTCTGCTGCTTGGCTTACACCCCCCCGGGGAAAGTAACGATGTATCGGTCCTCCGGCCACACACGTGCCTGTGCACACCGCCCCCAGAACCCTTAGAGGGCGCATTTCCAGCGACTCCCAGAGGGCACATTTCCAGAAAGTTCCACGTGAGAGGCACCACAGCCTCACTGCCATTTTGCGGGTTACTGCCAGGCTCCGGGAACAAGGTCAGGAGCGCGGATGCTTTTCCCTGGGAGCTCTCCCTGAACTCGGGAGGCGTGCCTCCCTTAGGTGCGCTATCTTGCTGGGTGATCTACCTCAGCTCCGTGGAAACAGTTCCTTGGCTTCTGGTCTCAGCCCGGGGGTGGGCGGCGTTTCCCTGGGCGGCGGGTGTCGGCCAGTTTGGCGGTCAGAGAGACAGAGTTCCGCGAGGGGCTTTCCTCGTGGAACCGTCTCAGTGCTGGGGAGGGGACTCTTGTCCGGGGCTGATGTCAGTCGTGAGTGGGGGTGGGGGTGTTTCCTGGCAGTGCACCCGAGCCGTGCGAGGGCAGCGTTTCCTCGGGCGCGTCGCCTCAGCCCCCAGATTCCTGCCCACGAGGGCCACTGGCTCAGCCCGAGGGGGCACTTTTCCCTGGGTGCTCTGTCTCAGCCACGGTGGCGGTGGGCTTGGCTCGCGTCGGGCTGGTCCCCGGGCGGGGGGGACGCTCAGCCCTGGGGAGGCTTTCACGGGTGCTGTGTCACAGCCAGTGGGGGAGCTGTTCCTCGGGTGTTTAAGACTGGAGTCGAGGGGCGCCTGGGTGGCGCAGTCGGTTAAGCGTCCGACTTCAGCCAGGTCACGATCTCGCGGTCCGTGAGTTCGAGCCCCGCGTCAGGCTCTGGGCTGATGGCTCGGAGCCTGGAGCCTGTTTCCGATTCTGTGTCTCCCTCTCTCTCTGCCCCTCCCCCGTTCATGCTCTGTCTCTCTCTGTCCCAAAAATAAAAATAAACGTTGAAAAAAAAAATATTTAAAAAAAAAAATAAAAAAGACTGGAGTCGAAGTCGCCCTCGGGGGCTCTGTGTGAGCCGTCGGGGAGACAACTTGACGTTGGGTCCTTTCTCGGCGCTGGCGGCTTGGGCTCTTTCTTGGTGTTCCCTCTGCTGCCATCTGGGGAGCCGAGACTGTTGTCGGAAAGGTCCATCTGTGCACAGAAGGGGGACTCCGCCTCGATTGCTCCGCCTCAGCCCTGGCCGAGGAGGCGTCCCTTCTGCAGTGGGGGGACTAGGCCCCGGCTGCTGTCTCAGCCGTGGCTGCGGAGCAGTGTGGGGCCCTGTCTCAGCCTTTGGGGGGAGGCCTTCGTTGGGTGCGCAAAGGCACTTTGGGGGGGTGCTGTTACTTGGATGCTGTGTCTCAGTTGTGGGGTGAGGTACTTTTCTTTGATTTATTATTTATCTTTTTTCTTTTAGCTACGACATTTTATTCTGATTTTAAAAATAAAACTTGTTCCTATTGGGGAAAAGATGAAATGTTATAAATACAAAGAGAAAACAGTAAATAAAGCATGAACATATTTTTTAGCTTCCCTTTCAGCAGTTTTTTTTTTATGCGCAGATACGTTTTAACCCAAATCGATATCGTGCTGCATATCTCAGAACCTGTTGTGTCCTATAAGTTTTTTATCATCAGCAGTTTCTCTAGTTGGTCAGTGTTAGTGTCAAACCTGTGCTTTAATGGTTGCAAAGTACTTGTAGCAATATAAAGATATTTCACCGCTTCTGTAGTGTTAAGCTTTCAATATATGTGTAATTTTCCACTTTTTAAATTTCATTTATAATATAATACTTATAGACAATATTTTATAAAATTCACATCTATAAATTAGCAGAAACAGTATTGCAGGGGACGAAGTCATGAAACATTAACCTTCAAAAAAATGGCAGCAGTTAGGAAACTTTACAAGAAGGCACATTTTCTTGTCACTTTGGCCATAATTACTCCCGTTAGTGCTTAATTTTAACATTTATATGGAATGTAGTGTTTTCTTGACTTACTTTTAACCTTTTTCCTTATTTTTTTGTATTTTTATTTCATTTCAAACATTTTGAACAGGCACTGGTTCATTCTAGCAAAAAAAAAAGAATTATTTTTTTATTTTTATTTAAAAAATGTTTATTTTTGAGAGAGAGAGAGATGGAGAGCGAGTGGGGGAGGGGCAGAGAGAGAGGGAGGTAGAAAAATCTCAAGCAGGCTCTGTACTGTCAGCACAGAACCCGACGTGGGGCTCGAACTCACAAACTGTGACATCATGACCTGAGCCGAAATCAAGAGTTGGACACTTAACCAACTGAGCCACGCAGGTGCCCCGAAAACAAAAACTTTTTATTTTATTTATTTATTTATTTTTTTTTTAAACAAACACTTTTTTAAAAAGAATACTGAGAGGGGGCGCCTGGATGGCTCGGTTGTTTAAGCGTCTGACTCTTGGTTTCAGCTCAGGTCACAATCTCACGGTTCATCAGTTCTAGCCCCACATCAGGCTCCACACTGATTGGGATTCTCTCTGTCTCTGTCTCTCTCTGACTCTCCTGTGTCTCTCTCTCATAATAAATAAATAAACTTCAAAAAATAATTAAAAAAGAATACAGGGTAGCTTTCAACAAACTAGGGGGAAAGTATGTACAATGAATATGAAAGATATGGGGCATATGGTCCTAATATATAAAAACCTAACAGAGAAGAACAAATGTAATAGTTGGGGAAGTTAAGGGCATTTAAAGAAAAAGCAGTTCACTGAAGAAGAAGCAACAATCACCAACGGGTGTATGGGGACATGTTTTTATTCACTAGCAAAGCTGATGTCCGTTGTTTTTGTCTATTGTGTCCTTTTGGGGAACCACGCGTCCTCTCCCTCACGGGGTCGTACCAGAACTGTGCCCCTCCTAACACAAACTAGGGCAGCCCACACTCTTTGCAGACAAAAGTCAAGGCTGAGTTGTTCAAACAGCAACATCTTAAAAAAACTCTTCATCAGTTCATGCTTCCTGTATCTCCAGAATTACCCTGTTTCAACTGACACCAGGTTGCTCAGTTGTATTTTCCTTGATTTATCTCAGCCTTGAAAGTTCTGTCTAACCTTTCAGCTATGGCCTTGGGAATCTGGGTGGGAGTCTGGGTCCAGCAATGGATAAGAGTTCTAGATGCACCGCGTTCTAAACACTCTACAGACATTTGGGAATCTAGGCCACTCTGGGGGCTGTACAGGGACCTCTCATGATGTTTAAACTGCGTTTCTCTGCTGATTAATGAAGTTGAGCGCCTTTTAGATATGGATTGACCATTTGGGTATGTCTCTGTTAAGTGCCTCTTTGGGTCATTTGCTTATATTTTACTGGGATGTTTGTAAACTTTTTAAGTTTATTTATTTATTTTGAGAGAGAGGGAGAGACAGAATCCCAAGCAGGCTCCACGCTATCAGTGAGGATCCCAATGTGGGGCTTGAACTCACAAACCATGATATCATGACCTGAGCTGAGATCAAGAGTCAAACGCTTAACTGACTGAGCCACCAGGGGCACCTGGAATGTTTGTAAGTTTTAAACTGATATAGTTCTACGTAGATACATTCTGGATTCCAGCAATTTTTGGAGAGAGAAGTGTATATATATATATATCTCCAGTTATACATACATGTTTATATATTTAAATACACAAAATTTACATATTATATATATTTACTATCTATTTATACATTATAAATATATATGAATATATGAATATTTTATATATAAATGTTTGTCCAACTATGTATATATACAATTTTGAGTCTCTCCTACCGATCTGTTTTGCTTTTACTCTCTCTTAAAAGCATCTTTTTGATGAACAGAAGTTTTAAATTTAATTCTATCCAATTAAACAATCTATTACTTTTAGTCAGTGCTTCTTTTCTCTTTGTTAAAAAAATCTCTGCTTACCCTAAAGCCATGAAGATAATATCCTAAGTTTTCTACTAGATCCCCTATTCATCTCTAATAAAGTTTTATGGAATGAAATGGGGTAAGAATAAAGGTTCATTTTCTCCCCCTGTACCTATCATGTGGATTTATCAAAGACAGTATCCTTTCCACAATGATTTGAAGGGACTCTTGTGTGATGAATCTAGCTGTTTTGTATTTCCAGGTTTGTTTCTAGGTCCTCTGCCCTTCCACTGGTGTGTTTGCCCAAACTTACTTCATGACCACACTGTTTGTTTGTTTTTTTTAATATTTATCTTTGCGAGAGAGAGAAAAAGAACGAGCGGGGGGGGGGGGCGGAGAGAGGGGGACAGAGGATCCAAAACAGGCTCCCTGCTGACAGCAGAGAGCCCGATGCAGGGCTCAAACCCATGAACTGGGAGATCATGACCTGAGCCGAAGTTGGATGCTTAACCGACTGAGCCATCCAGGCACCCTGACCACACTGTTTGTTTTTTTGTTTGTTTTTTTCTTAATTTTTTTTCAACGTTTATTAATTTTTGGGACAGAGAGAGACAGAGCATGAACGGGGGAGGGGCAGAGAGAGAGGGAGACACAGAATCGGAAACAGACTCCAGGCTCTGAGCCATCAGCCCAGAGCCTGACGCGGGGCTTGAACTCCCAGACCGCGAGATCGTGACCTGGCTGAAGTCGGACGCTTAACCGACTGCGCCACCCAGGCGCCCCTGACCACACTGTTTTAATGACAGTATTTTTATAGTGAATCTTCATATCTGGTAGGGTGTGTCTTCCAACTTTGTTCTTTTTCCTCAAGACTGTCTTGTGTATTCTGAGTCCTTAGGTATCCATAGACTTTTTACTATCTGCTTGTTAATTTTTCAAAAAAAAACAAAAAACAAAAAAAAACAACCCACTAACATGGTGGGATTTTAAGCAGGATTGGTAGAGATCACCTGGGGGAGATTTGATCATAATGAGTCTTACCAACAAGAATTTCAATCTATGCAAAAAGTATTTCTCCTCATTTCCTGGAGTCTTTAATTTCTCAGTGATGTTTTGTTCTTTTCATGTCATGCTTTAGCACATCTCTCATTAGGTTCAGATATTTGATGTATTTGATACTATTTTCAATGGCATTTAAAATTTTCTGATTATTTGTTGCAGAAATAGAAAAAGTGGTTTTTATTGTATCTTATAACTTGACTAAATTCACTTATTAACTCTAATGATTTGTATTCTTTTGCATATTCTATATAGAGAACAATTTCATCTGTGAATAATGACAGTTTTACTTCTTCCTTTCCAAACTTTATAACTATTATATTTTCCGGGTGCTACTGCACTTTTTAGGACCTTCCGGAAATTATTGAGTGGACAGTGGACATCCTTGCCTTTCTTCCAAACTCGGGAAAAACTGTTTTGATATTTCACTATTAAGTATGGCATTTATTATAGTTTTCTCTTGTACATGTGCTTTATGAGATTAAGGAAGTCACCCTGTATTCTAAGTTGCTAATTGTTTTTTTCATGAATAGGTGTTGAAATTTAATCCATTTATATAACTTATATGGTTTTTTCCTTTTTTTGTTTGCTTGTTAATGCGACACATCACATTGATTTTCAAATTTCAAAACAATATTGCCTTTCTGCAATAACCCCCCCCTCCTAAGACAGGACGTGCATCCTTCAGGATACTATTATATTTTATTTGTTAAACTTTTGTTTAGGATTTTTGTGTCTAAGTTCAGGAGAGATCTTGGCCTTTAGGTTTTCTTTTTCCTTCCATTGTCTTGTCAGCTGTTGTGAACAGGTTTGTAGTGGCCTCCTAAAAAGAGAACAGAAAAGAGGAACTATTTCCCCTAACAGGTTGACACAGATTGGTTTGTACTTCTTCAAAGAGGTAATCATATTTTCATCCACGTTTGGCTGATGAGAGTTGCTCATTCCCTAAGCACTGTGATTAATTATGATTATAACATGTTTGACTTTGTATAGTCTATGTTAGTTAGCTTCCTCCGTTTGCCCTCTAGACTGGATGGAAATGAGGCAGGGTTTCTTGAGAACAGGGTGTTTGTGAGGGCCTGGTAAACCTTGGCCTCCGAGAAAACTCCCAATGATGCAGATGCATGTTGTATACACGTATGTACAAGGCGGTTTTACAATGGTTGCATTTTTGTCGTTGATGGACTGTGTTTCTTGATATTTCTCAGGAAATGATGACAGATAAAGCAGAGGAATCTACTGTTGGGCCCGAGAAGCAAATGAAATGTCACAGAGAACTCATGACTTCTCCTCTGTGTAAGAGTAGGCTGACCAGGGGGCTGCTGTCAATGATGCCGGAAGAAGAGGGAGCATTCCAGGCCAGGGGCTCAGCCGTGTCATTGGAAGATGGTGAGGATGCCTGTGCCCCGCTCCCCTTCCTGACCTGCCCCAGTGCAGCCTGGCCTCCGGCTCCTCCCTGCCAGGGAGCAGTTCGCTCAAGGTCACCGGCTTTGGGTGACGCTGCCCTTAATTTCTCGGCCACACTGGGCACAGGTGTTCCCACTCTCCTACTTGGAAACCTTCCCGGATTCCCAAGCTCCCCACTCTACTGGTTTCCTTCTCTTTTTTGGTGACCGCTTTCCTTCTTTTTCTTAAAAATTGTTAATGTTTATTTTTCAGAGAGAGAGACAGATTGTGAGCAGGGGAGGGCAGAGAGAGAGAGGGACACACAGAATCCAAACTAGGTTCCAGACTCTGACCTGTCTGCACAGACCCCAATGGGGGGCTTGAACCCACAAACCATGAGATCATGACCCAAGCCAAAGTCGGACGCTTAACCGACTGAGCCACCCAGGTGCCCTGGTAACCCCTTTTCATTCTTGTCTTCTGCTTTTCCTTTATTTTTCTCCCTATAAATATTGTAAAAATTCCTGAATCCAACCATTTCTGTCTGTGCTCCTAATTCTCTCTGACATGATCTTTCACCAAGATATTACAGTAGCTTCTTATATGGTCTATCATTCTTTTTAAAAAGTTTATGTATTTATTTTTAGGAGAGAGAGAGAGAAGGGAAGAGGCAGAGAGAGAGGGAGAGAAAGAATCCCAAGCAGGCTCCATGCTGTCAGCACAGAGCCCTACGCAGGGCTTGATCCCATGAACCATGAGACCATGACCTGAGCCGAAACCAAGAGTCGGACACTTAAACCAACTGAGCCACCCAGGCGCCCCTGATCTATCATTGTAGCTCTGATCTGACTCATACTGTCTGCCTCTGCAGCCCGACTGACCATGTGCACACAGAAATCCGACCCTGCCGCGTCCATCCCGAAACCCGCCACCAACTCCCCCGAGCACTCAGAACAGAATCGGAGCTCCTGACGCTGGTCTACACGCTCTGCAGGACCCGGGCCTGCCCTCCTCTCCTGCACGCGTCCTCTGGGTGTCCTGCTTGTTCTCTCTGCCTCAGTTCTTTGCTCCACGGCCCCGGCTCGTCCCCTCCTAGGGGCCCTGCACCGGCCCTCAGGGCAGCCAGAAGTCCTCCTCACTTGCACAGGCCGCCCTGTCTCCTGTTCCAGACTCTGCCCAGGGGTCACCTCCTCAGAGGACCCCGCCCGACCCCAGGGTCAAGGAGACTCCCCTTCCTGCTCTCTGTCACATCCCTGATGTCTTCCTTCCCAACGCACATTCACACTGTGTTGTTTCCTTTGTTCATTTTACGTGTATTGCCTGACCTCCCCATGAGAATATGTCAGGTCTGAGATTTTCCTCTGGCCTATATTTCTGCTATGAAATACAAAATTTAAGAAACCGTGGAGTACATGAATGTCTCTGTGGGGTTGTTCAAACACCCCTGTACCTAACTGCAGCTCAATCTCTAAATTTAGCTTCTACACGCTCCTGTCAGTCACAATATCCACGGGGAGGTGAGGGAAAGTGGTCCATCCACACTGATGGCTTCTTGTCAAACTCCGTTCCCCCAGAGCCTATGAATATGTCAGGAGATGGTATTCCACGCCAACCAGTTGGATTCTCTGTCTCATGACTTAACCCGTCTCAGCAAAGGTGGGCTGAGTCACAAACCTGGTAGCAATTCACTGGCGGGACGAATCATTCCCCGCTGTCTCTCTACAGATGACCCCAAGGTCGCCAGGAAGTCTGTGCTGTTCGGAATGATGCCGGATACGTTGTCATTCAATCCAGAGGCGATGAATAGTGATGTAAAACATCAAATCATGAAAGAAATTCGACAGTTTGGACGAAGTAAGTAGTGTCAAAACTTGTATCCAGACAAACAAACAAAAACCCATGGGAAGCCCCTCTCATTTCACGACTTGGAATAAATCCGGCTTGCCTCTTGAGGTTGATCTGTTTCCAGAATGGGGTTTTCCCGTAATTTAGGATAGCTCATTTTTATTCTGACTGAAATGTCCCAGTAGACTTCTTTTTTTGTTCTTTTTCAGTTCTTAGTTGGTTATCGTTTACCACAATTCCATAGGTAGGTATGTTCAGGTGTCCGGATGTAGGCATGTAAAGCTTGTTACACGTACTATGTAACATTCTAGCCCTTGAATGACTCTACTGGGGCAGCAGATACACCAAGATTGAGTTCTACCTTCTCTTTGTATTTTAGACATATTGACGGGATTTTTTTTTTTTCTAAATGTCTTCAGAATATGAAAAAATCTTCAAATTGCTTGAAGGAATTCAAGGACCTCCAAAAGCGAGGAGACAGTTTGTTGAATTTGCCATCAAGGAAGCAGCAAGGTGGGTATAGAGAGAAACTCCAGTACGTCTCACATTGGGGCCCAGTGCGGTGTTGGGGGAGGGGTGGGGATGGGACTGCCTGGCGTTTCTCAGACCCTGGTCCTCACTCAGAATTCGTGCTGTCTCTGCAGCTATTTAGATCGATATTATCTAAGTCTCGCTCATTCTTCCAAGCTCCAGGAGACTTCTGTTCACACAGAGTTTCAGGTGGGCATTGACCCTGAATGACACTCTCTATATTTGCTGGATTTTCCCTACCACCAGGGTCCATTTTCTATTCCCATGTAGATTGAACCACATCATAGGGATTTTTTTGGGGGGTGTCTTTTGGTTAATGACGTGTCTCTTCATTTTCAGATTTAAAAGACGAGACTTAATTAAGCACCTTGAGAAGATACTCGACAAAATAGAATCTGACAAATTTCTCAGCAAAGATAAGCATAGCCCAAACCTATAATCCTGTTATCTCAACAATCAAAAAATAAGAACCAGATTGCTGTCTTCTAGAACGGAATGGGATATTGCTAAAGCCTCCTAGCATGTGTTAGTTAAGAGAATTGCCTTCCAGAGGCTAAGAAAAAGTTGTTGTAGTTTTAAAAATTTTATTAATTGTTGTTAATAAAAGCTGGGCTTTTGCCCTACGAGTTCATTTGAAAGGGTAACTTGTGTTTGTTTGTGTTCCCACCTGAGGTGGGAGTTACTATTAAGTCATCAGACTATGGAACAGTCCTAGTTTCTGCAGGTCACATGGTCATAACTGGTGTCTATTACAGTGTCTGCTCACTGTCCATTTCTTTGGAAATGTCCATTTCTTTGCCCTGAGACTGCACCTCACCTAGTCATGGTGCTTGGCCTGGGGGTCGGGTGACTTAATCCTTCTGTACTGAAGGATCTGGACCATTAGATGTCCTGCCTGATTTGGGTGGTTGTAACTTTCCACATACTCTAACCACAAAACATGGGCATATTAGAAAGTGTTCTAGACCTTCCCCACATCCTTATCCTTAGCCACTGCTTAGCAGGGAACTCCATATCCTTGATAAGTTCTACCACCTCGGCCAGTTCAGAAACCCCCTTTGTATCTGTTGACTGAGACAGATGAGCAATCCCAAGTAGTTAACTGGCAGTCTCGACTTCCATTTCAATGAGTCATTGCTGGGTCACCTGTTGATAAAATTTCCCCATTTGGAACAAAAACCTTTGGTCTGGCAGAGCTTCGAGATGTGGGGATGGGAAGCCAAATTTTGCTACTGGATACATCGTAGGAGTAAGTGGGAGGAGGTCCCCACATTGCCAGTTCTTCACTGCCGAAGACACAAATGTGGTTATGGGAGAAACGCCATCACATACCAGACGCTAAGATAGAACATTGCCGCCTCCCAGAGTCGCCTCAGTTCCAAAAGGAATTGACATCAAGCTGGAACACTGAGACTCCAAGAGTCATTCCGTTATTTATTGAGCCAGCCAATTCAAGATGATAGTGAACATACGACCAGTGAAATCCATTAGCACGACCCCATTGCTGTACTTTATTTCCTGTAAAGTGATTTTCATTCTTAGACATGATACAGTGTAGAATACCATGATGGTGGATATGACATTTTTAAGTGTTTATTTTTGAGAGAGAGAGTGAGAGAGAAATGGAGAGAGTGAACATGCATGAGCAGGGGAGGGGCAGAGAGGGGGCAGAAGAGAGAGAGAGAGAGAGAGCACATGCGTGAGCAGGGGAGGGGTAGAGGGGAGGCAGAAGATCCAAAGCAGGCTCCATGCTGATAGCAGCAAGGCGGAAGCGGGGCTCAAACTCACGAACCATGAGATCATGACCTGAGCTGAAGTCTGATGCTTAACTGACTGAGCCCCACCCTTGGATATGACATTTTGAAGACTACAAATGCTGGTTTTCTGTGAGAACTCTGAGTGGGAAGAAAATCCATAACCAGAATAACTATCTGAGTAAGAGCAAAGCACTGCTTCAGTTATGAAATTAGACCCAAGGAATCACCTTGTCACCTTGAAGCTGACCTACCACTCTCAGAAACAGTATCATATTGGCCGCTTATTGTTGGTGTGCTGCCAGCAGATTACACGGTCTGCAGTGGCTCTAGTGAGATGGGTCATGGTTAAGTGGAAGTTAATTTTGTTGAGCCCGTGAGTAACCATCATAGCCACTGTGACCATCATGTTCCATTACCACTCTGAAGAAGGTGTAGGAGTGGTCCCGGGAACCTAGAGTGGCCTCAGCTAGGAGACAGCAAGGAGATAGGGCCCTCAGTCCTACATCCTTATTAAACTAGACCCGAATGAGCTTGGAAGCAATTTCTTTCTCCGAGTCTTTAATGAGCCCGCATGGTCAACGCCTTGACTTCAAATTTACGAGACCCTAAGCAGAGAAACCAATGGAGCCTGCCTTGGCTGCTGACCTACAGAACTGTTTGCTAAAATACTTGCATTGTTTTGAGCTGTTAATTCGGGGTAACTTGTTATACAACAATAGAAAATCAATTTGATGGTGCATGGCTATTGTGAAGTAATAACTGAAAATCGAGCACAGTGTTATTTCTTTCCTAGTCCTCTGGTCACGGGGAACTCCCTGTGAAGCCATAGGCGTAAGAGCACAGAACTTTCTCTTTTTCTGGGGGTTCCATTCCAAAGTAGCAGGTTTTCGGATCACTTGTCCGTGGATCATAGTGCCACACCACGATGTGTTATATGTTACTACCAGCATCTCAACAGGCCACCTCATTGCTGAGTTCCTCTTTGGTGGTGAGGCAAGATGTAGGAACTTTCTGTTCATCTACGAGCACTATCTTGACATTTCCCAGACTACCAGATCACTAAAAATTTCACTAATTGGGAAGGCGCCTGATTTTGTGTGGGAATTATTTACCAAATTATTTTACATGTTCTGTCACTCAAGTGCGTTGCCAATGTGGCCATATTAGTTTCAACTTCTTTATCAACCAGAATAATGTCATCAATGCAAAGAAACAGTATCTTGCGTGCAGTAAGGGAAAGGTAATCAAAATCCTGAAAGAATAATTTATGTAATCAAAGTCCCTAAGGAATAATTTTTAAAAGAAATTTTTATTGTTTATTATTTTTGAGAGAGAGAGAGACAAAGCAGGGAAGGGGCAGAGAGAGAGGGAGACACAGAATTGGAAGCAGGCTCCAGGCTCTGAGCTCTCAGGACAGAGCCTGACGCAGGGCTCGAACTCACAGACCGCGAGATCATGACCTGAGCTGTAGTCGGCCAACCAACCGCCTGAGCCACCCAGGCGCCCGTCCTTAAGGAATAATTTATGACATAAGCCCATCTCTGATATAGAGATGTCAGGCTGATATAGCCTGAAGGAGGAAGTGAAGGTGCATTGCTGCCTTTTCCAGCTCAAGGCAAACTCCTTCTGGTGATATTCATTGAAGAAAGAAAAAAGCATTTACCCAACCAATACTGTATACCAAGTGCCTGGGGATGTGTTGATTGCTAAAACAACAAACCCACATGTAGAACAGCAGCTGTAATTGGAATAGCCATCATTAGGCTGATGATAATAATCTCTCTTTCTCTAAGATCCATCTTTTCTGCATAAGGCAAGTATGGAAGTTGGAAGGGATGTCCTAAGAATCACAACTCTGCATCTTTCTAATTCTAATGGTGGCGAAATCACTCCACTCCCTATAGGAATATGATATTGCTTTGGGTTGACTATTTTTATAGTTAGGGCAGTTCTAGCGGCTTCTGTGTAGCCTTTGTTACCAGAATAGCCCTCATTCCATAGGCCAGGGAGCCAATGTGGAAATTCTGCCACTTACTGAGTATGTTCTTTCTAATTCTGCACTATGGCTCTTGGAAATGACCGGAGCATGGATTCGTTGACTAATTGGATTCATTGTGAGAGGGAACCTAAGATAAAACCACACTGATTGCCTGACCTCCATAAGCCAATACTCTAACCAGAGAACAATACTGATGTATATATTTGAGTCGCCTGGAATTAGTGTCGGGTCAGAGCCAATATTGAATAGTCTCATGGAATTCCCATTATGTACCTTTCCACTGTGCATTGTCACCCTAGCAATTGGCCCGGGGTCAATTGGGGAAACTTGGGATAGCAATTCACAGCATAAATATTTGGCGATGTAGCATGGTCCTTCCTCAAGGACAAGCCCGCAGTAATTTATGACCAGCAGAGAAGAGAAGAGCCACCACAGATGCCTGGGCTCCCCTTAGAAAGCATTTTACCATGGCCTTGGTGGAAATTGTATCTCTTAGAACTCCCAAGGTGAGTGAACACATCTTACATGATAAATTCACTCTAACTTTCCAGTCTCCTTAAGGCTTTGGATTTTTCCTCTGCAGTACATCGTGAAAGTTCTCGCATTTCTCCTGAAAGAAGGATGGGCCACCTTTGGGACTTATCTCAGTCAGCCGACCAAGCAAACTGTTACAGCCATCCCCCTATCTGCTCAAGCAAAACCACTGACTCCACAGCCTTGGCTTAATGACTCCCTATCAATAAATTTGGCCTACCTTGACTTTATTTTTTCTTCATACTCTACCTTCAAGTATTTTCCTGCACAAATTTCCCAGATTTCTAACTCCTTGTTTTAGAAAAATCATGCCGTTGTTTGGGTAAATTCTACACCTGTGCATAGGTCTCACTAAAACTCACGGTTTTTGGCCTGTGGGAATTTGAGGCCCGTTGCAGGGCTTTGAAGGAACGAGAGGTGCTGGATGTAGCTTCGGTGCAGGGTTACTAGTGCCCTGCAAGGCGGCCACGTCAGGCAAGATTATGACAGATTCTTCAGACAGAGAGGAAATACCTCCTCAGAAAGTCTGCATCTGTTGGCAAAGACACCTCAGAGAATTCGGGGGTTCAGATTGCACAGCGTCATCAGGCTGTGCCTATGTGCTGCGCTACAATTTTCAGGGCCCCGACCATTCCCAAGTAGTGCCCTAACAATATGTGCAAAAACCATGAGAATCTGGGACTTCGTGCTGTGTTGTAATACAGAAGATGACAAGAGTAGACTTTGAATTTGGTTTCCCACCTCTTGGCCCTGTGGCCACGGGAGATGATGATTTCTTTCGTGGCTAGTTCATAGAAGCTTGCACATCCTTTATGTAGACCTTGAGCTGGGACTTTAAGGACATGAGGGCATTATTTTCTTTCCCTATATTCTCTAGCTGACTTGGAGGCAACCACTCCTCTACCATATACTCCTTATTTTGACTAAAATGTTCCCAGGTAGCACCTACTGTTTACGCCGACCTTCGGATTCTGTAGGTTCTTGATTATAGGCATCCAGATGTCATAGTTTGAGAAACTCAGTGATCACTTCTGCCACAGAATACCAGTGCTCTTTCACCATTGGAAACAGAGTCACTAATGCCTTTAAATCGAATCAGATTAAAGAAGAAATCCCATAAACCCAGAGCAATTTCAAAGTACTCATCCTTAGCATTCCGTTTTTCTGGAACCACTCTCAGTATAAAATCTGTATCAATCAGGCTTCAGCCAGGAAAGGAAAACCAGTAGGGGACAATACGCACACATGTCTGTACACGTACATGCACAAGTGTGTTGCTGTGTGTGTTAGTATAGACCTGTTGCCGGGAAATGGTTGCATGCAGTGGTACTTGCTCACGCAGCAGTCTCTGCAGGACCACGGTCTCCTCCTCTGATGCCAGAGCAGGGCAGGTGTTCAGGAGCAAGAGATCGGGAGGTGGCCGAGAGCCACGGACATGAGCTTCACCCCCCACGCAGACCGCCAAGACCGCCGAAGCGCGGGCCCGTTCACCTGCACCCGGCCTTGGGGAAGAGGCTATTCTGCAGAGGCCAGGGCCCTTGGAAATGCACTGACTGCCAAGGCCTTTTACTCTGCTGCGGGTGAGATGTCTCCTCCTCGCAGAGGCTTCCCTGACCACCACAGGGAAATACGGTCCACCCTTTCCCATCTCTCCATCCCATCTCCACTTTCTGCAGCATGCGTACCATTACCTGGCGGTTTCTCTGTCCGGCTGGTGTCTCCTGGATGATCCCTTTGAATGAGGTCTAGTTCACGGTGATTTCACACCTAGATAAGTGGCTGGCACTTAGATGGGTTCTAACACATATTGAATGAATTATTTTTATTCCTCACCACAAGCAGGGGAGGTGGATGGTGGCAGGAGCCTCAGTTCAGCAAAGGGGATGCGGAATCAAAGACTCTGGGTACGGAGCCCCCGTTCAGGAGCAAACGAGGGGGTCCCTGGAGGAACCACTGGGAGCCGGGTCTCCCTTGAAGCCAAGTTCTTTCCACGCCTCCGATGCTGCCCCTGGACTCCACAGCCTCCCACTGGTCCCTATTTGTCATCTGACCCTGGATCTGGAACCTTCTCTGCTCACTCTCCCTCCCTGATGGGAGCTCCCAGGGGAGGGAGGGCCTGGCTCTCACCTGCCTCAGCCTCGGCCTCAGCCCTTCAGCGCTGAGGACTCCCAGGGACACCTGTCCTGTCACACAGGCCTAAGCTTGTGTCCCTCAGCCAGTGCCGGGCCCGTAGGGGAGTCTGCTCTCCGTGTGTGCCCCAAAGGAGATCCCTGCCCATCAGCGAATGACCCACCGTGCACTGCTCTCTGCCCCGGAGCTGGTAGCCTCTCCTGGGTTCTGGGCCACGACTGTCTCCCATAGGCAGCACCAACCCCGAGCAGCACATTTGCAGAGCACCTACATCGTGCCAGGATGGGCTGGGGCTTCTGCCCATCCCGCTCACCTCAACCCCACAGCGACCTCATGAGGCAGGGGCTGCGATTTCCCCTCAACACCCGAGGAACCGGAGCCCCCAGGGAGCACGTCCTTGCTCAAGGTCAGACAGCTAGCTGGTTGGGAGCTGAAGCCAGAGTTCAACCCGGGCGTCCCTCCCTCCACTGCGTGTGCTCTTGAGAGCCGTGCAGCTCTGGGCCCGGACCTCACAAAAGGGAAACTCCATTCCTTACTAAACTGAGAGGTAAAGTCCAAAGAGCGTGCGGACTTTGCCTCGCGGGGTGAAGAAGTTGCTAACCTTCAAAAGAAAACCGTCAGTTATCTCGCCAGCAAAATGCACGTATTTGGGAATAGCCGAGAATTGCGATCCGGGCCAAGCAAGCTCCAGCAAAACCACAGGCGAATTCAGAGAGCAAAGCAGAGGCCGGCTGTCTTATAGAGGAGAGGGGACAGCAAAAACAGCGAGTCCAGTGGAAGCAGGAAATGGATTCAGGAGCTTTGATGGGGGGGGGGTCATATTAACCTCAGGTGCTAATCTCCGTGTCCTTCTTCCATGACAACTTACCCTGATGGTTCAGGAAAGGGCGAATACGTGACAAGTAGATCATGTGGGATGAACAAAAATCAGGGTGGCGAGCAATTGTGCCCTTGGATGGGCGGCAGGTCTCTGCTTATTTTTTAAAATAAATGTTTATTCCATTTAAGAGAGAGAGCAGGGGAGGGGCAGAGAGAGAGAGAGAGAGAGAGAGAGGGACAGAAGATCTGAAGCAGGCTCAGCGTGGGCTGCGTGCTCACGGCAGCAGGCCGGATGCAGGGCTTGAACTCACGAACTGTGAGATCATGACCTGAGCCGAAGTCAGACTCTCAACCTACGGAGCCTCCCCAGAGGCTCCCCAGATCTCTGCTTCTTATCCCTGATGTTCTGCTTCAAGCAGACTTTCCAGAAGCTCATTATCCAATTCATGGAATCACTAAAAATGATGGTCAGGGAGCCCAAGAAGAGGAATAGAGTTATCACCTTCTGGCAAAAGTCCCTTAGGATGGCAGCAGTGGGCGGCACAGACCTGTGTTTAAAGTGCTTGGGTTTTTTGGTTCTTTTCCCTTCTTTTCCAAAAATGTTTACTTATTTTGAGAGTGTGTGACCGGTGGAGGTGCAGAGAGAGAGGAAGACGAAGAGGGAGAGAGAGAATCTCAAGCAGGCTGCATGCTGTCAGCGCAGATCCCCACGTGGGGTCTCAAGATCGTGACCTAAGCTGAAGTCCACTGTCAGATGCTTAACAGACTGAGCCAGCCGGGAACGCCTGTGTGTATCTGCTTTGACCATAACTTTGGCCCTTTCAGCCCCGTGCGACTGACCACGCAACCACGGAAGGGCAGGCGGAAAGGACCGCGGACGTGTGCAAACACACTTGGTAGCCCTCCCTTCCCCCATCCCTGTGCTGCCCCACGCCGGCCTCCTGGTTCCCTGCCTGTGGCAGCCTGCGCCCATTCGAGGGCCGTTGCGGCTCTTGTGCCCCCGCCTCAGCTCTGCTTCCCACGTCTTCTCACCCGCCCCCTCTCTCCTTAAAGGTCAACTCCTCAGAGAAGTGCTGGGTCACCCAACTACAGTAAGACCTCAGTAGTTCTCCTTCCGTCCCTTTACTGTCAGAGCACTGCCACTTGCAGACAGTTAACCGGTCTGCTTCCTGGTTCCGCGTGGCTTCCAAGTGGGCAGGGACTGCTACCTGTCCCTCCGTGCTCAGTCCCCTTCCTTCCTCACTGTTAGAAGCCTGCTTCCGCCTTGGCGGCCGTGTGTCCTTCAGAAAGTATTTCCCTTCTCAGATTCCTGTGCAGTGTGGGATGGCCCTTGTCCACAGTCCTGGACAAAGACATGTCAGCTGAGAATGTGTAAGGAAGTCCTTTCTTTCACAGCCGTAGCTGCCTCCTTCCACGGAGGAGTCTGGACGCATGGAAGAGGACAGCCCGAATCCCCTGCATTCGTGCTGGGCGGCGTCACTGAAGTCTGAGACGTGGGAAAAATATGTGTCCCTAAGTATCTGGCTTATGAAATTATATCGTAGTTATTTTTTCACCCAGAACATCAAAGATGTTGGACAGACAGACTTATTTCACTTAGCTTTATGCCCTCTAGATCCATTCCTGTGGCAAATTGTATTTTTTATGGCCGAGTGATATTCCACTGTATAACATTCCACATCTTCTCTGTCCGTTTGTCAACGGAAGTCAAATGCCGTCTGGGGTATCTGTCATGTGAACACTCTCACTCATATGTACAAGTTAAGACACGAAACAAATGAACAAAGAACAGAGGGACAGACAAAAGAACGGACTCAACTATAGAGGATGGATGGTTAGCAGAGGGGAGGTAGGGGGAGGGAGGGGTGAAATAGGTGAAGGGCATTAACAGTCCACTAGTTGTGAGGAGCGCTGGCTAAGGTCCAGATTTGCGACTCACCATATTGGACATGTGCAACTAATATAACACTGTGTGTTAAATATATTGGAATTTAAATCAGTGAAACGTTTGTAAGTCGTTGGAAAGATATCGAAAGATTGAAAATTGGGTGTACCTTCACTCACGATATTATTTTCAACTTGAATATTTTTGTCCCCAAATAGAATTTGTTATAATTTCACTCCCTGGCTTTCACGGTAGCAAAGTCATCAATCAGGTTTCAAAAGATACTTCTTGCCGATGTCATTTTTGACGAGCAACTTGCCGTGTGCGCCAACTTCTCTTGCCAGCTGATGATTTATAATGATTTTTTTTTCAACGTTTATTTATTTTTGGGACAGAGAGAGACAGAGCATGAACGGGGGAGGGACAGAGAGAGAGGGAGACACAGAATCGGAAACAGGCTCCAGGCTCCGAGCCATCAACACAGAGCCCGACGCGGGGCTCGAACTCACGGACCGCGAGATCGTGACCTGGCTGAAGTCGGACGCTTAACCGACTGCGCCACCCAGGCGCCCCGTATAATGATTTTTATTGAACTTCGGCTTACTGACCGTTCTTTTGCAGGATGCCACCGTGACGGGTGTTGTTCACGAAAAATCTCAAGGCTACTTCTCCACCTGGACAAGAGTGGGCAAAGGAAAATCCATGAGTCTCTCATTCTTGTAAGCAAAGGAATAGACCTTCTTTTAAGCCAACGGCTTTACAGACAGTCACGGTTTATGGCCAGAGAGTTTTATTGCCTTCCTCTGTTTTGTTCATACTATCATCTCACATATATACGTTACCTAAGAGATTGTACCCGAGTTTACGAAACACTTTTGATTCACTGTACTGTGTGGATGTCATATGATATCATAGCTTTTACAAAATTGTGAAAGTCTCTAATTTGTGGGCAAAAGGGTCTTGACTGCATTTGGTCTGATGCCTTATAATGTCTCCATTTCTACTTAAATATAGTTTTCCAGCAGAAATAAAGCACCTTCTTCGGGCAATTGATGCCATCAGAAAATGAGCGCATCACAACACAGGTTTGGTACGATCACTTCTGCAGGCATAATGGCCTCTAAGCACACTTGTATGAACCTGTCATAGTTGGCCCCTCATTGTATCCCTGGCCTGAGCATTCTAATGCCAAGGTTACCTTACAATGTATTAAAAACTTTATCGGCTGGGCTGTATGTAGTCAGCCTTTTCTCTTCCTTTCAACCAAGTCAATAAAAATATTTATTGGTATGAAATCATCCTTAGTGTGCTCACACTTAATAATCAGAAATTGGGTCGCGACGAGTCATATCTGGTGTACGATCAAGAGGCAAGAACACACATTTTGCTTCATTTATTCTCAACGATAGGCCATACGTAACATATTTTCCTGAAGCATTACATATCTGTTTTTAGCTCTATAAGAGAAACATGACACAGAAGACTTTTTTATAATCAGCCAAGTTAATAGCTGCATCAACAGTGTACAATAGCAAAATGATCTTCAACATGATAAAGGCCTGTGAGTTCAGTTAAAGTTTAAAACTTTCAAGCATTTGGGGTGCCTGGGTGGCTCGGTTGGTTGAGTATCTGACTTCGGCTCAGGTCATGATCTCAGGGCTCGTGAGTTCTAGCCCTACGTCTGGCTCTGTGCTGACAGTTCAGAGCCTGGAGCTTGCTTTGGATTCTGTGTCTCCCTCTCTCTCTGCCCCGACCCTGCTCACGCTATGTCTCTCTCTCTCTCTCTCTCTCTCTGAAAATAAGTAAACATTAAAAAAATAAAACTGTAAATATCTGGACTTTCAGTGATTTCCTGGGATCTTTAAAGAGACAAATTATTTTGTGCACAAGCACACCAGTCACCAAATCCATTCCCAAAAACTCAAGTGCTTTGTTCTCTACTTTGATCACCTTCCTCTAACCACCATCATCTATGAAACTGTGCATTTGCGAGTAAGGATACTTTTGCATGGGGACAACGTGGTGCTGTGCCCTCACTGTCTGCAGATGACAGGGCCACAGTGGGACCTGACGGCAGGTCCCAGGGGGTGAGGGTGGCCTGCAGCTCACAGCGGTCGGGAAAGCAAGGATGATACTCTTATGTGGCAGGGGACTGGACTGGCCGGCATTCTGAACGAGCGTGGAGGCAACAGTCACCCTGGGCCTTCCAAAGGACGACATGAATTGGCCACAGTCGTGATTTCAGCCATTTAAACCTGGAGCAGAGATCACTGTCAACACTACCCAGAATGAGGAGCTACAGAACTCCGAGATAAGGAACCATAAATGGGCGTGATTTCACCCACAAAATTTGGAGTAACGTTTGAAGCCGCCAAACGCGCGTGGTTTCGTACACAAAATTAAAACGAACCCACTCCCTGAACCCGCGTCCATTTCCTCCTGTGCATTCCACTAAACCAGTTGGCTAGAAAAGCAATCCACGAGGACTGGTTTGCAGGTAGTTTTGCACAGAATGCAGGCACTGCCCATACTAGTGTCCATCCAAATCAAAAAGGAACTCGGTGTAAACTGTTTACAATCTGAGACACCGCATTTTGACTGTGTAGAAAAAGTAGCATGTAGGAAGAGGCACGTCTGCATTGGTGGCATCAGGGCCAGTGAAAGTCGACTCCAGCATGATAGCGATGAGAACATGGGCAAACCCTAAGTAAAGGGTTTCAGAACCGTGCAAATTAACACAGGGCTTGCAACCACAGGAAGAGCGTTTACTCCCGAAACCTGGCTACATCCCAATACGAACAGCGAGCCTTGGGCTGTGGTAAGGGCACTATCCCCACGGCCGCCTCCTCAGCTCCGTGGTGGCCTTGAAAGCCACGACCTCACATCCAGGGTAGCTCTGAACTCCGGCAAGCTGTCCGCCACTGGAGGAGACAGAACTGATTGCAGCTCCCGAACATCATATTCACAAATAACTGTCACTATTTGACGTGCCTGGTGACTGACTCCCTGAAGGGCACGATCCGCGGGGCTAGATCATAATTGAAGGGTCTGAGAGCTCCCTGTGTGCACTGTCATGGTCATCATCTTAAGGTGCCAGGCAAGACCCCTGTGCGGACAGATCAACAGAAGGGACGATGGTGAGCAATCTTCTCTGGCTTCAACGTCACGTGTAATAAATGCTTCTGATGATTTCCCCCAGGAAAAACGGGGGAAAGCAGATTTGGGCAGGGACCTTTTTATCAAATGGTTTTTATTTTTCTCATGAATTACATTGCACTGGATCACGTCGGTTTCCTGCATCGATTATGACAATCAACTAATCCTCCTCTTTTCCTTTGAGGTCAATGTGCCAGCTTTTGGTTTTCCGTCTCAGCTTCCTACTCACCCTTTTTTCCTGAAATGTGAAAAATATTCTGGTTCCTTTCAAAGTTTTCCTGTGGCGTCAGTGACCGAGGTCTGTCTGTAGGGGGCGCCTGACACATGGTGGGGGTGGGGGGGTGGAAAGACGTGCTTCGTGGCGCTGGGGGACTGGCACAGCAGGCTCCTGGGGACCCGAGGCTTCTCCAGCACCAGGCTCTGCACCCGGGAGCTGCAGGCCCGCTGTAGGGCAGCGGGCCTGCGGCATCCGGGGTCTGCAGCTTGGCTTATACCCCCCGGGAAAGTAACGATGTATCGGTCCTCCGGCCACACACGTGCCTGTGCACACCGCCCCCAGAACCCTTAGAGGGCGCATTTCCAGCGACTCCCAGAGGGCACATTTCCAGAAAGTTCCACGTGAGAGGCACCACAGCCTCACTGCCATTTTGCGGGTTACTGCCAGGCTCCGGGAACAAGGTCAGGAGCGCGGATGCTTTTCCCTGGGAGCTCTCCCTGAACTCGGGAGGCGTGCCTCCCTTAGGTGCGCTATCTTGCTGGGTGATCTACCTCAGCTCCGTGGAAACAGTTCCTTGGCTTCTGGTCTCAGCCCGGGGGTGGGCGGCGTTTCCCTGGGCGGCGGGTGTCGGCCAGTTTGGCGGTCAGAGAGACAGAGTTCCGCGAGGGGCTTTCCTCGTGGAACCGTCTCAGTGCTGGGGAGGGGACTCTTGTCCGGGGCTGATGTCAGTCGTGAGTGGGGGTGGGGGTGTTTCCTGGCAGTGCACCCGAGCCGTGCGAGGGCAGCGTTTCCTCGGGCGCGTCGCCTCAGCCCCCAGATTCCTGCCCACGAGGGCCACTGGCTCAGCCCGAGGGGGCACTTTTCCCTGGGTGCTCTGTCTCAGCCACGGTGGCGGTGGGCTTGGCTCGCGTCGGGCTGGTCCCCGGGCGGGGGGGACGCTCAGCCCTGGGGAGGCTTTCACGGGTGCTGTGTCACAGCCAGTGGGGGAGCTGTTCCTCGGGTGTTTAAGACTGGAGTCGAGGGGCGCCTGGGTGGCGCAGTCGGTTAAGCGTCCGACTTCAGCCAGGTCACGATCTCGCGGTCCGTGAGTTCGAGCCCCGCGTCAGGCTCTGGGCTGATGGCTCGGAGCCTGGAGCCTGTTTCCGATTCTGTGTCTCCCTCTCTCTCTGCCCCTCCCCCGTTCATGCTCTGTCTCTCTCTGTCCCAAAAATAAAAATAAACGTTGAAAAAAAAAATATTTAAAAAAAAAAATAAAAAAAAAGACTGGAGTCGAAGTCGCCCTCGGGGGCTCTGTGTGAGCCGTCGGGGAGACAACTTGACGTTGGGTCCTTTCTCGGCGCTGGCGGCTTGGGCTCTTTCTTGGTGTTCCCTCTGCTGCCATCTGGGAAGCCGAGACTGTTGTCGGAAAGGTCCATCTGTGCACAGAAGGGGGACTCCGCCTCGAGTGCTCCGCCTCAGCCCTGGCCGAGGAGGCGTCCCTTCTGCAGTGGGGGGACTAGGCCCCGGCTGCTGTCTCAGCCGTGGCTGCGGAGCAGTGTGGGGCCCTGTCTCAGCCTTTGGGGGGAGGCCTTCGTTGGGTGCGCAAAGGCACTCTGCGGGGAGTTGTTCTTCCGTGGATGCTGTGTTGCAGCCTTGGGCACGTAATTTGCCTTGAATTCTGGATCTAGCCTTGGGGGAGTTTCATCTCACTTTTTAACTATCACCTGGGGGCATCAAGCTGGGGACCTGGGTCCACAGTGTATGAGAGTTGGTTACGTTCCATACTCACAAACGCTTGGTGTACAGGCAGTCTTGAATCTCAGCCACCCTGCTGGGTGTGCAGGGGCCTCTCCTTAAGTCTACATGTGCATTTTGTGCTGATTAGAGGTTGATTGGCCATCCGTGTGTGTGTTTTACGAGGTGCCTTTCCAGGTCTTTTAGCCACATTTCATTGAAATATTTGTGTTCTGCTAAATTGATTTGTAGCCCTACATATATTTCTATTTCTGTGTATATTAAATATATCATTCTGAGTATCTTCTGCAGATCTGTTTTGCTTTGTCACCATCTCAATAGTGTCATTTTGATGAACAGATATTCTCCGTTCAATTAAGTATAATTGAACGATCTCTTCTTTCTGGTCAGTGCTTTTATTTTTTCAAAACCTTTCCTACTCTAAAGCCATGAAGGTGACGTCCTAGGTTTTAGGCCAGATGTCCTCTTCATCTGATATCAATGTGGTGTGGATGGGACTGAGGTCAGGGAGGAGTCCCATTTCCCCGCAGGGACCAGGTGGGGCTTACCGAAGGGCCCACAGTGGTTCGCGGGCCCCAGTGTCAGCCGTCTAGCAGCTGTTATTTCCGGATTGATTTCTAGACTCTCTAGGGTCTTGCACGGGTGTATCCGCCCACCCTTGCTCCAATCCCACGTGCTTGCCATGCTCCTCCTTTCCAGGAAGTCTGCTAGCTGGCGCCGGACCTCTTCCAGCCTTGTTCTTTCTCTGAAAGATTGTCTCAGCCCTTCCACTCTTTACTATCAGCTCACTAATTTCCCCAAAAGGAACAAGATGGAGTTTTGAAATTTGAAATAGAAAGTTATTTACATTTTAAATATGATTGCAATAGTTACTCCTGGCAGAAATGACAATGATGACTTAATGAGTCTTGCAATCCGTAAAAAAAATGTATTTCTCTCCGTTGCCTTGAGGCCTGAAACATCTCTCAGTGGGGTTTTTGTGTTACGTATAGTTCTCTGGGACACCTGTCATTAGGTTTACTCCCTGGGTCTTGATGTTGTTGACACTGTTTGCAATGGTATTTTAATTTTCTTTTTCTAAATATTTTGGTTATTACAGAGAAGTAGATGTGGTTTTTGATTCTTCCTCCTGAATACAATAAATTGGCTGTTGTTCACATATCAACTCTAATTGTTTGTATCCTTTTGGGTATTCCATGTACAGAAAAATGTCATCCGCGAATGACAGTTTTGCTTTTACCTTTGCACAATTTATACTTGTAATATTTTCTTGGCACTGTTGCAGTTTTTGTGACCTCCATATATTTTTGAATAGATAGTAGACGTCCTTGTCTGGTTTACAAACTCAGGTAGAAAATGTTTGGTATATCGCCATTAAGTATTATGTTTGCTATAGGATTTTGGGGGGTGAATACTCTCTATTAGGTTAAGGAAACTACCTTCTATTCTCAGTTGCTGATAATTTTTAAGCATCAGTAGCTTTTGAACTTGGAACCATCTGTAAAATTAATAATGGAAACTTTCCTTGGTTTTTTTTTTTTCCTAAATACAATTGGACTGATCAAATTTTAAACCAATGTTGCCTTCATGAAATACACCACATCATAACATGATGCATATCTTTTATCTTTGTTTGCTAATCTTTTGTTTAGAATTTGTATATGTGTTTTCAGGAAAGGAATCTTGGCCAGTGGTTTTCCTTTCTTCTATGTCCTTGTTAGATGTTGGTGTCAGGTTTAAACTTGCATCATAAAATGAGGTGGGAACTGGTCCAAGAGTTTATGTAACACTGATATTATTTCCCCCTAAATTCTTGGAGTACTCATCAGGGAAGCCTTCTGGATGGGAAGTTTCTGTTTATTTTTAATTTTTAAATTTTTTTTAATTGGATAGGAGGTTTTGAAATTTTTTGTTAATCCTTTTACCAGATACAGGAGTTCTAAGATTTTGTCTTTCTTCTTTAGTAAAATTTTGGTGATCTTTATTTTTCCCTAAGTGTCTCTATTTTATCTCAGCGAATGCAATGGAAGGTGCCAGGCAGGAGCCTTGAGAAAGCAAAGGAGGGGTGGCCCCTGGGTTGGCCTGGAATCAGGTTTGAGAACAGATCAGCTCCCTGTGCTGCTCAACCCTCATGTGGTCACTTTACTCCAGGCCCTGACTGTGAACATTTTGAGTTCAAATGCAGTCAAAGGTTTATATTCAAAGGTAAATGCAGTTAACATCTTGCGGTTCGAATGGCACTAAAGTAGTTTTCAGGGGATGACAGTTCTCAGGGAAAGGGATTCACACTCACCAGCATCACAAGAGATCTGCTGATAAACAAGCATGTCAATGGCAGGGTGACGGATGTAGTCGAGGTGATGGAAGTCGTGCTCAGCAGACTGACACGCTCTTCCCTAGTCACTCCTGTTCCTGGATTTCTTGACTGTGCTCCAAGGCAGCGCGTGAGGCCTCACAGCAGGGATTTCGGTGACCTTCAGTTCTTGTTCTGGCCACTCTTGATGTGGCCACCCCCGCCTCATCTCAACACTTCATTCGTTTTTAATTTTTTAATGTTTTTATTTATCTTGTAGACAGAGAGAGACAGAGCAGGAGCAGGGGAGGGGCAGAGAGAGAGAGAGAGAGGGAGACGCAGAATCCGAAGCAGGCTCCAGGCTCGGAGCTGTCGGCACGGAGCCTGATGCGGGGCTCGAACCCACCGACTGCGAGATCATGACCTGAGCCGAAGTCGGACGCTCAAACGACTGAGCCACCCAGGCGCCCCTCAACACTTTTGTAAGATGGTCTGTCCCGAGCAAAGGGATTTTCACGACCAGACGAAACTGAAGGCTGCATGCTAGCAACCCCTGGAGAAGGCATCAGTACTACCAAACCCTCCCACTGCTCCTGGGACTCTCTGGGCCCCAGATCCCTTCTGACTCCAATCTTCTCTTCCTTACCTTGGCCCTGAGTTTTTGCCACAATTATAGCTCTGTGAAATACTGAATAAATTAGTACGAGTAGAGCATTTAGCAGAGTAGAGCATTTAGCTGGCTGGTATGAAATGCTCCATGAAAATAATTCTCCCCTTTTGTACTTCTCCTTAATGGGAACTGTCAAGGATTCAGGAAAGGAATTTGTCCCCAGTTCGTTCCAATATGATGGGGCAAATTTGGGGGTTACCCTTAAATGAGAAGACCTTTCAGCTAGTCTGTCATACCAATTCGTGCCAATTGATCTATGAACGATATTGAGAAGTGCCCGTCACAGGGCTCCTAGATGGACACATTGGACTCTGTGCCATTGGACACGCGCGGATTAAAGATTTCCACCTCCTGTCCCCTCACCCTCGACGAGGGGCATTCTGTAAAGACTCGGCCAATATCGATAATGTTGTATCTAAATCAAATATGGAAAGGAAACTGAGTTATTTCCCCTGAAAGGGTTGACACAGAATGTTGATTACTTTGTCAGCGAGGTAATCATGGATTTATTTAATTCTGGCTGAGGGGTTCGCATCCTGCAAGTGAGCTGATTCATCGTGTGCAATGTCTGCCTTTGGACTGCGCTTGTAGGATAGCTTCCTCCCAAGCTTCCTCCATTTTCTCCCTAGAGGAATGGAAAAGAGGCTGGGGCTCCTGAGAACGGAGTGTTTGTGGGGGCATGATAAACCTTGGCCCTTGAGAAAACTCACATTAACGATGGAGAGGCATGTTGTATGCACATATGTACAATGCAGCTTCAGCATGGTTGCATTTTTTTAAGTTTATTTGTTTATTTTGAGAGAGAGAGAGAGAGAGAACGAACCAGCAGGGGAGGGGCAGAGAGAATGAGAGGGAGAAACCCGAGCAGCCCTGTCTCAGGGCTCTGTCCCACGAACCGTGAGATCATGACCTGAGCTGAAATCAAGGGTCTGAGCCACCCATGCACCCTAGTTTGGTTGCATTTTTGTCGTTAATGGGCTATGTTTCTTGATGCTTCTCAGGAAATGATGACCGATAAAGCAGAGGAGTGTGCTGTTGGGCCCGAGAAGCAAATGAAACGTCATGGAGAACCCATGACTTCTCCTCTGTGTAAGAGAAGACTGACCGTGGCAATGCTGTCAGTGATGCCGGAAGGAGAGGGAGCATCGGAGGCCGGGGGCTCAGCCGTGTGTTCGGAAGATGGTGAGGATGCCTGCCCCCCACCCCCTTCCTGACCTGCCCCAGTGCAGCCTGGCCTCTGGCTCCTCCCTGCCAGGGAGCAGTTCCCTCAAGGTCACAGGCTTTGGGTGACGCTGCCCTTAATTTCTCATCCACGTTAGGCACAGGTGTTCCCGCTCTCCTTCATGGAAACCTTCCTGGATTCCCAAGCTCCGCACTCAACTGGTTTCCTTCTCCTTATTGAATACTCCTTTTCTTTCATTCTTTTTTGAGTCTCCTGGCCCTCCTCTTAATATTGTGCTCCTTCCTGGATCCCACCATCGGGATGTCCCTCTACCCACCGCCGCCTCACTCAGCAGGTCGCTGCACTAGCTTCTGACCTTACAGCCTGCTCTCCCACTTGACCCTCCTGACCCATCACCGCCCTGCAGCCCGACTGACCCCGTGCGCACGGAAATCCGATCCTGCCGCGTCCATCCCGAAACCCGCCACCAACTCCCCCGAGCGCTCAGAACAGAATCGGAGCTGCCGACGCTGGTCTACACGCTCTGCAGGACCCGGGCCTGCCCTCCTCTCCTGCACGCGTCCTCTGGGTGTCCTCCTTGCTCTCTCTGCCTCTGTCCTTTGCTCCACGGCCCCGGCTCGTCCCCTCCTAGGGGCCCTGCACCGGCCCTCAGGACACCCAGAAGTCCTCCTCACGTGCACAGGCCGCCCTGTCTCCTGCTCCACGGGTCACCTCCTCAGAGGGCCCTGCCCCACCGCGGATCCTGGAGGCACCCCCTCCTGCTCTCTGTCACATCCCTGATGTCTTCCTTCCTAACACGAGTTCAAACTGTATAACTCCCTTTACCCATTTTACACATACCGTCTGACTTCCCCGTGAGGATGTAAGTTCCACAAGGGTAGGGATTGTTTCTGTCCGTCTCGTTCACTGCCGATCTCCCAGCATTTGGCTCAGTGCCTGGCACAGAGGAGGCTGAGTAAATGAAGGAGAGGTGTCAACATGATGTAGAAAACAATTCATCTTCCGAGACAGAAGAGACAGATGAGCAAGATCATTAACTGACTGGGAGTGTTAGTGATGGAGTGCCAATATCAGGCATGCTGACATCAAGTGGCACGTTCAGCTTTTTACCTTGTAAACGGCATCAGAGGGGCATTAAACCATGAGTGCCAGGGCCCTGTGAATGTTTGTTTACTGGTTGTACTGTCCAACTACATTTCTGTATGCACGCAGAGTGCCAGGAATGCAAGAGGCTTCTTTGTTCTGTTCTTTTTCCTGAAGTCCAGTCTTCAGGTCCGATACGTAGATCCGGTGTATCCTCCTGCTATGACCTAAGAACTTGAGAGACTGTGGAGCACGTGGATGTCCGTGCGGGGTCGTTGAAATGCCTGCCATTGCAGCTCCGCATCACACTTGGTTTCCAGATGCACCTGTCGTTCACAATATCCACAGCAGGCGAGGGAAAAGTGGTCGATCCCTACTGATAGCTTCTTGTCAAAATCCGTTCGCCCAGAGCCTATGAATATGGCAGGAGATGGTATTCTACACCAACCAGTTGGACTCTGCCTCGTGACTTAACCCGTCTCAGCAAAGGTGGGCCGAGTCACAAACCTGGTAGTAATGCACTGGCGGGAGGAATCATTACCATCCGTCTCTCTACAGATGACCCCAAGGTCACCGCAGTATCTGTGCTGGAAGAAGGGCCAGGGAGACTGCCGAAAACGATGGAAATCACTGTGGAAATGCAACGTCAATTGAAGAAGGAAATTCAAAGATTTGGACGACGTAAGTAGAACGGGAATTTTCATAAGTGAAACCACAGGAAGTCTTTCTCATTCTATGAGTTCAAAGTTTTTTTAAGTTTACTTATTTTGAGAAGGGGGGGCAGAGAGAGGGAGAGAGAGAATCCCGCAGCCTCTGCACTGACAGTGCCGGGTTGGATCTCATGAACTGTGGGGATATGACCTAAGCTGAAATCAAGAGTTGGATGCTTAACCGACTAAGCCACCTAGGCGCCCCTCTCATTCTGTGATTTAGACTGGACTCCACAGAGCTCTTACGGCTTCTCCTTTCCCAGAATTGGGTTTTCACATAATTTAAGACAGTTCCTCTTTATTGTGACTAAAATGTCTCAGTACTTTGTTCTTTTTTATCTCTTAATCGTTTATTATTCATAAGGGTTCCATGGGTAGCTATGTTTCGGTGTCCGATGTAAGCATGTAAAGCACAAGTACTATGTAACATTCTAGCCCTTGAATGATTGCTGAGGCAGCAGATACACCAACATTGAGTTCTGCCTCTTCTTTCTACTTTAGAAATACTGACAGTTTTCTTTCTAAATATATCCAGAATATGATAGAGTCTTCAAACTGCTTGAAGGAGTGCAAGAACCTCTGGAATTGCGGCAAAAATTTTGTTGCATTTTGCAGGAGGAAGGCAACAAGGTGGGTACAGAGAGAAACTCCAGTATGTTTCACAGCAGGGCCCAGGGAGGAGCTGGGCAAAGGGTGGGGACAGGACTGCCTGGCTGTCTTAAACCCTGGCCCTCATTCAGAGTTCATGCTGTCTCTGCAGTTATTTAGATTGATATTATCTGATCCGCCTCATTCTTCCAAGCTCAATAAGACTTCTATTCACAACAGAATTTCAGGTGGGTGCGGACCATCGACCGACACTCTTTGTATTTCCTAGATTGTCTCTTACCATGAGGGTCCATTTTCTATTCCCATGTAGATTGGAAGCTTCTCTTTCTATTCTTCACAGAGTCTCCATAATTATGGGTTCTTCGATATCTTTTGGCTAGTGACTTGTTTCTTTGTTTTCAGATTGAAAAGACAAGACTTAATAAGCCACCTTGAGACAGTACTAGAAAAATTGGAATCAGACCAAATTCTCGACGAAGATAATCCCACCCCCAATTTATAATCCTACTAGTGAAATGATCAATAACAAACCAGAACAAGATGGCTGCCTTAGAATGGAACCCGATATTGTTGATGCCTCCTCACATGTGTTAGTTAAGACAATTGTCTTCTTGAGGCCAAGAAAAAGAGTTGGAACTTACATGTTATAAATTTCTGTTATTAAAAGCTGGGCATTTTCCCTAAGTATTTGGTTTGAACAGACGATTTATTGTGTGCGCGCGCGTGTGTGTGTGTGTGTGTGTGTGTGTCTGTGTTTGCCTTCCCCCTGAAATGGGGGACCCCGTGAAGTCATCAGGTTGCACTGAATCCTCCTCCTCAGCGGGTCCCAGGCCTGTAGCTGGCATTCATAACTGTCTTGTCCACTAGCCATTTCTTCTTCGTTTTGCCTGAGAGCTGTCTCAGCCCGAGGGGTCAGTGGGCTCCTCCTGAGGGGATGACTCACACCTTAATTACAGATGGACCTGACCAGTGGATGTCCTCACTGAAGCGAGTTGTCATAACTTCCTTTGACTGGAGTCAGCACCGTGAGAGCGCCGGGAGACACCCAAACCTCGCCGACATAGTCCTCCTCAGTGTCTCGTGTCGTGGCGAGCCAGTGTCCTTAACACTCGGGTTCCGTCTCCCCACCCTGTGCAGGCGCCCCGTGTTTGCCTGACGGTGGGGAGAGACGAGCATCTGGACTGACCGCCGGGCAGCGTCTGTTTCCATCTCGGTGGAGTCAGTGTAGGGGCTCTGGTGGAAAACAGTCCTCCTTTGGGAAAAGACCTCCGGTCCGGGGAAGCCTGAAGCCGTGGGGACAGGAAGCAAGATTTCGCTACTGGATGCGTGGGAGTGAGAGTGAGCGGAGCCCCTCACGTTGCCATCCCTTCAGTGAGGAAGACGTCATCACGCCTACGGGAGGGACAGCTCTCTCTCTTGGCAAATGAGGGAGAGCGTGACAGCCTCTAAACTATAATGCCCCAGCCCCTCAAGGTACCGTCTCCAAGTTAGAACCAAAACTGAGGCTTTGAAAGATCCTTCTATGATTTTTGTTTTGAAACTTCTGCCTGGGGATGATGAGGCAGGTCATAACCCCAGTGAATTCCGTGAGCATGCGCCCCGAGAAGCAATATCCTTGTTTCTAAGTGATGCTGCCTGGAAATCCATGACAGGAGATCAGGCATTTTCTAAGTCCATGAATGTTGGGTTTCTCAAAAATCGATGGGTGGGAAGGAAGATCCATCGGCAGAACCGAGGTGCAGCTACCTTTCCCTGAGGAAAGAGACCAAAACGATCAACCTGCCACCTGGTAGCTGACTGACCGTGTGGGGGAATGGCGCCATATTGGGTTCTCGGGGTGGGTCTGTGTGACTGGCGCACAAAGAAGTCAGCAGTGTCTACACAACAACATCAGTCCTGGTGCGTGGTGCCCCATTACTACTTGGAGGAAGAGGGGTGCCTGTAAGGAGCTATGGGTGTGGTCCTGGGAGCTCAGAGTGGCCTCAACTGAGAGACATAAAGGAATTGGGGACCTCACTCCTACAACCTGAAGAAACTAGACCTGACAATGACCTGACAGGGCTTGGAAGCAGGTTTTCTCTCTTGAGTTTCCAGTTAATGACTCAGCATGGTCAACAACTTGACTTTAACTCCATGAGCCCCTGAGCAGAGAAACTCATAGTACCTGCCTGGAATTCTGAGCTATGAAACTGCTTGAGAATACATTTGTGTCATTTCACACCGCTGAATATGGACAAATTTATTATGCAGAATTATAATATTAATATGGGTCTCTTATAGTTTGCCAAACCATAAGGGACTCTTAAAGGAACAACATCAACTTCCTGATCTGTGTTCCCTTGTAGGTTAAGGACTTTTTTTTCCCTTGCTGCTTTCATGATTCTTTCCTTGCTTGAGTATTTTGTGATTTGATTATGATATGGCTTGTTGATGGCTGGTTTTTGTTGAATCTAATGGGAGTCCTCTGTGCTTCCTGGATTTTTATGTCTGTGTCTTTCCCCAGGTTAGGAAAGTTTTCCACTATGATTTGCTCACATAACCCTTCTACCCCTATTTCTCTCTATTCCTCTTCTGGGACCCCTATGATTCTGATGTTCCTTTTTAATGAGTCACTGATTTCTCTAATTCTTAAATCGTGCTCTTTTGCCTTTATCTCCCTCTTTTTTTCTGCTTCATTATTCTCTATAAGTTTGTCCTCTCTATCGCTGATTCTCTGTTCTGCCTCATCCATCCTTGCTGCCACGGCACCCATCCGTGATTGCCGCTCAGTTATGGAATTTTTTATTTCATCCTGACTAGTTTTTGCTTCTTTTATCTCCGCAGAAAGGAATTCTAATCTATTTTCAACTCCAGCCAGTATTCTTATTATCGTGATTCTAAATTCTGGTCCAGAAGCCTTGCTTGTATCTGTGTCGGTTAAGTCCCTGGCTGTTGTTTCTTCCTGCTCTTTCTTTTGGGATGAATTCCTTCGTTTTGCCATTTTGACGGGAGAAAAGGAATTAATGAGGTAGAAAAAAATTAAAATTAAAAAAATTAAAATTAAAAAAATATTAAAATTAAAAAATTAAAAAAACACACACAAAATCAAATAAATGATGCTAGATTCTTGGTGTGTTTTGGTCTGGGTGTTGAACGTGGTTTGACAGATTAGAGAAAAAGAGGGGGGGAAGAAAAAAAGGGAAATCGTTTGAAGATTTGAAAAAATGAATACACAGAAGTAGACTAAAATGAGATGATGGGAGTAAAATAGAATTTGAAAAAATATACACAAAAGTAAAGAATAAGGGAGAAAAAATATTAAAGAAAATTAATAAAAATTAAAAATAAATACGAATCTTTTCTTATTCTGTATTCAAGAAAAAGAAAAGAAACGAAAAAGAGAAAAAAGATTTAAAAAAGAAGGAAAAAAAGAAATGCTTGAAAATTGGAAAAAGTGAATACATTGTAGTAGAGTAAAATAAAATGATGGAAGTAAATAGAATTTGAAAAAAAATACATAAAAGCAAAAAATATAGTAAAAAATTTCAAGAAAAATATTTTTAATAGAAATTGAAAGTAAAAATGAAGTTTTTCTCTTTCTGCATTCAAGAAAACGAAAAGAAATGAAAAAGTAAAAAGAAAGAGAAGGAAAAAAGGGGAAATCGTTTGAAAATTTTAAAAGGTGAATACACTGAAGTAGACTAAAATAAAATGATGGAAGTAAAATAAATTTGAAAAAATTTACACAAAAGTAAAAAATATAGTAATAAAAATTAAAGAAAAACATTTTTAATAAAAATTGAAAGTAAAAATGAGTTTTTTCTCTTTCTGTATTTAAGAAAAAGAAGTGTAAAAGAGAAAAAGAAAGAAAGAAAGAAAATTGAATAGATGGACCTAGATGGACCTGCTAACAGATTGAAGTAGGAATGAAATTGCTTCGTTTTCCCCTAGAAGTTGGTCTATGTAGCACTTTATAGTCCATCAACAAAGCCGGCAGTGAGACTTGTGTTCTTGAAGAGCGAGGTTGGCCCAGGTGGGCGGGTCTCAGTGTAACGGCTCCGCTCTCCACTGGATGGCGCTGCTAGGCTACTGGGGTGGAGCGTATGCACATGCTCAGGAGCGGTGAAAATGGCGCCACCCAGCTACCCAGTCTGTTCTCCCGGTTCAGCAATCACGCACCCGTCCTCTCTCTTCAGCTCTCGTCGACTCCCCGCTTTTTCACTCTCCGTGACCAGGCCCCAGGCAGTACCTCTCTCCGAAGTTTTGTCTCAGATGCGGCTGTGTTCCCTGGCCCCTTCCGAAGTACTTCGGCTTTGACCTGTTCGACCCCTCTGCGGGAGGGTCTCACAGAGCAAAGGCCGAATGAGCAATGGCCGAATGTCGGCTGCACCCAGGAACGCGGGCGGGACCCCGAGACTGCGGCCAGGTGCCAGCCCACCCCAGAAAAAGTTCACGAGACAGTGTAGCAGCGTTTCAGGGATTAAGGAAAATCACAACACACATCTGGCACCAGGCTTCACCCTTAATGACGTTGTTCCAGCACCAGCGAATGTGGCCGTTTTGCGGGGTCTGCTGGGACCAGGTGGCTTCAACAGTCTCTACCAAATGTCCTTCCAGCAGTGGACCGCTTCTCCCTGTGTGGCCCGAGAACCTCCTGGACCCACTCTGTTCCTGAGGATTCGCCCTTCCCACCAGAGCACCGCCAGGTATCAAGCTGGGGAGTTGCAGCCTTGTGCTCCCCTTGTTTACAGTCTTAATGGAATTTAAACCCTCTCCTTTCACCTTTCTCCCTTTTTAATTTAGTCCCTGTGGCAGTTTCCAATTTTCTGCTTTCTCTCCAGCTGCTTTGGGGAAGGGTGCTTTTCCCATATTCTCCCCCCCCCACCACCAGTCTCTGTCCTCTCTTCGCTCACAAAAGCACCTCCCTTCCTACACCTTCTCGCTCCCCATGTTCACTTCTCCACGCCGTGTACCTGCTGAATTCTGGGGTTCAGGTTGTGCAGATTGTTGTGTTAATCCTCCAGTTAGTTTTCTAGGTGTGTAGGATGGCTTAGTGTTGGTCTGGCTGTATTTCATGGACACGAGACGCACAAAAAACTTCCATGCTATTCTGCCATCTTGGCTCCTCCTCCTCATTGATGGAATTTTACATCAGTCCTGTCTCTCAGTGGTGTCAGGGTTTCCCCAAATCCATCCAGTGGTGATAGTGGCACCATCAAGAATTTGAAAGCTTCATGGTGATGACTCTGAGCATGTCCCTTTCATCTTACCTATTTGGTCCGTGCAGAACTTTTACATCTTGGGCAATGACAGCAAAGCGTCATAAACTTAGTTGGCTGTTTATTCAATTATAGCTGCTGTTTTCCTTGAAGCTCCATTCTTTAGCAATTAACACATTCCTGGGCATCTGGTAAGTACATTTGAATGAGCAAATGCTTTCTTCTCTTTTAGAAAACCTAGCCAGAAAGAGTTTGCCTTCAGTTGGAAAGGGCACCCTCACTTCCTACCTCAGGCTTGTATCAACTCTCTAAGCTTATGTCATAAACTACTCCTCACAGGCCTTCACCACCTGTCCCTTACATCAGGCACTGCACTATTCCTTTACCTCCATGACGTTATTGTCATTGAGAAGGAAGGAGAAACTAATATAGACACATTGGCAACACACGTGAAAGACAGAACGTAGGAAAGAATTCTCACAAAATCAGAGGCTTTGCAATTTAGTGAAATGCTTAGCGATATAGTAGTCTGGGGCATGTCACGATTATGCTTGTATGGTGAACAGCAAGTTGGTAAATCTGAACTTTCTTACCATTCAAAACGAGACATATGGCAAAGAGTTGGCCTATCAGATGCTGGTGATAACATGGTTTATGGTTTTGTGATTTTGTGGTTCTATGACCCACTGACATGTTACCTTAAAACGTGCTAGCTTGGAGTAGGGCCCAGAAGAAAGATGTTCTCTGAGGATCCACCATGGCCACATACATGGGAGGTCCCTGTGACCACTTGATGGGAAAAAAAAAACACATCATGTCTGATTTGCAGTGGTTACTTCCCAATATACAAGCATTTTGTACATATTATTTTTCTTTTATTTTTTAAATACAATTTATTGTCATTGGCTAAAATACAGTGTACAGAGTGTGCTCTTGGTTTTTGGGATAGAATCCCATGGTTCACCACTTACATACAACTCCCAGTGATTATCTCAACAAGTGCCCTCCTCAGTGCCCATCACCCATTTTCCCCTCTTCCCCACTCCCCATAAACCCTGAAATGGTTCTCTGTTTTTAAGAGTCTCTTATGGTTTGGCAAACTATAAGAGAACCATATTAATATTATAATTCTGCATAATAAATTTGTCCATATTCAGCGGTGTGAAATGACACAAATGTATTCTCAAGCAGTTTCATAGCTCAGAATTCCAGGCAGGTACTATGAGTTTCTCTGCTCAGGGGCTCATGGAGTTAAAGTCAAGTTGTTGACCATGCTGAGTCATTAACTGGAAACTCAAGAGAGAAAACCTGCTTCCAAGCCCTGTCAGGTCATTGTCAGGTCTAGTTTCTTCAGGTTGTAGGAGTGAGGTCCCCAATTCCTTTATGTCTCTCAGTTGAGGCCACTCTGAGCTCCCAGGACCACACCCATAGCTCCTTACAGGCACCCCTCTTCCTCCAAGTAGTAATGGGGCACCACGCACCAGGACTGATGTTGTTGTGTAGACACTGCTGACTTCTTTGTGCGCCAGTCACACAGACCCACCCCGAGAACCCAATATGGCGCCATTCCCCCACACGGTCAGTCAGCTACCAGGTGGCAGGTTGATCGTTTTGGTCTCTTTCCTCAGGGAAAGGTAGCTGCACCTCGGTTCTGCCGATGGATCTTCCTTCCCACCCATCGATTTTTGAGAAACCCAACATTCATGGACTTAGAAAATGCCTGATCTCCTGTCATGGATTTCCAGGCAGCATCACTTAGAAACAAGGATATTGCTTCTCGGGGCGCATGCTCACGGAATTCACTGGGGTTATGACCTGCCTCATCATCCCCAGGCAGAAGTTTCAAAACAAAAATCATAGAAGGATCTTTCAAAGCCTCAGTTTTGGTTCTAACTTGGAGACGGTACCTTGAGGGGCTGGGGCATTATAGTTTAGAGGCTGTCACGCTCTCCCTCATTTGCCAAGAGAGAGAGCTGTCCCTCCCGTAGGCGTGATGACGTCTTCCTCACTGAAGGGATGGCAACGTGAGGGGCTCCGCTCACTCTCACTCCCACGCATCCAGTAGCGAAATCTTGCTTCCTGTCCCCACGGCTTCAGGCTTCCCCGGACCGGAGGTCTTTTCCCAAAGGAGGACTGTTTTCCACCAGAGCCCCTACACTGACTCCACCGAGATGGAAACAGACGCTGCCCGGCGGTCAGTCCAGATGCTCGTCTCTCCCCACCGTCAGGCAAACACGGGGCGCCTGCACAGGGTGGGGAGACGGAACCCGAGTGTTAAGGACACTGGCTCGCCACGACACGAGACACTGAGGAGGACTATGTCGGCGAGGTTTGGGTGTCTCCCGGCGCTCTCACGGTGCTGACTCCAGTCAAAGGAAGTTATGACAACTCGCTTCAGTGAGGACATCCACTGGTCAGGTCCATCTGTAATTAAGGTGTGAGTCATCCCCTCAGTAGGAGCCCACTGACCCCTCGGGCTGAGACAGCTCTCAGGCAAAACGAAGAAGAAATGGCTAGTGGACAAGACAGTTATGAATGCCAGCTACAGGCCTGGGACCCGCTGAGGAGGAGGATTCAGTGCAACCTGATGACTTCACGGGGTCCCCCATTTCAGGGGGAAGGCAAACACAGACACACACACACACACACACACACACGCGCGCGCACACAATAAATCGTCTGTTCAAACCAAATACTTAGGGAAAATGCCCAGCTTTTAATAACAGAAATTTATAACATGTAAGTTCCAACTCTTTTTCTTGGCCTCAAGAAGACAATTGTCTTAACTAACACATGTGAGGAGGCATCAACAATATCGGGTTCCATTCTAAGGCAGCCATCTTGTTCTGGTTTGTTATTGATCATTTCACTAGTAGGATTATAAATTGGGGGTGGGATTATCTTCGTCGAGAATTTGGTCTGATTCCAATTTTTCTAGTACTGTCTCAAGGTGGCTTATTAAGTCTTGTCTTTTCAATCTGAAAACAAAGAAACAAGTCACTAGCCAAAAGATATCGAAGAACCCATAATTATGGAGACTCTGTGAAGAATAGAAAGAGAAGCTTCCAATCTACATGGGAATAGAAAATGGACCCTCATGGTAAGAGACAATCTAGGAAATACAAAGAGTGTCGGTCGATGGTCCGCACCCACCTGAAATTCTGTTGTGAATAGAAGTCTTATTGAGCTTGGAAGAATGAGGCGGATCAGATAATATCAATCTAAATAACTGCAGAGACAGCATGAACTCTGAATGAGGGCCAGGGTTTAAGACAGCCAGGCAGTCCTGTCCCCACCCTTTGCCCAGCTCCTCCCTGGGCCCTGCTGTGAAACATACTGGAGTTTCTCTCTGTACCCACCTTGTTGCCTTCCTCCTGCAAAATGCAACAAAATTTTTGCCGCAATTCCAGAGGTTCTTGCACTCCTTCAAGCAGTTTGAAGACTCTATCATATTCTGGATATATTTAGAAAGAAAACTGTCAGTATTTCTAAAGTAGAAAGAAGAGGCAGAACTCAATGTTGGTGTATCTGCTGCCTCAGCAATCATTCAAGGGCTAGAATGTTACATAGTACTTGTGCTTTACATGCTTACATCGGACACCGAAACATAGCTACCCATGGAACCCTTATGAATAATAAACGATTAAGAGATTAAAAAAGAACAAAGTACTGAGGCATTTTAGTCACAATAAAGAGGAACTGTCTTAAATTATGTGAAAACCCAATTCTGGGAAAGGAGAAGCCGTAAGAGCTCTGTGGAGTCCAGTCTAAATCACAGAATGAGAGGGGCGCCTAGGTGGCTTAGTCGGTTAAGCATCCAACTCTTGATTTCAGCTTAGGTCATATCCCCACAGTTCATGAGATCCAACCCGGCACTGTCAGTGCAGAGGCTGCGGGATTCTCTCTCTCCCTCTCTCTGCCCCCCCTTCTCAAAATAAGTAAACTTAAAAAAACTTTGAACTCATAGAATGAGAAAGACTTCCTGTGGTTTCACTTATGAAAATTCCCGTTCTACTTACGTCGTCCAAATCTTTGAATTTCCTTCTTCAATTGACGTTGCATTTCCACAGTGATTTCCATCGTTTTCGGCAGTCTCCCTGGCCCTTCTTCCAGCACAGATACTGCGGTGACCTTGGGGTCATCTGTAGAGAGACGGATGGTAATGATTCCTCCCGCCAGTGCATTACTACCAGGTTTGTGACTCGGCCCACCTTTGCTGAGACGGGTTAAGTCACGAGGCAGAGTCCAACTGGTTGGTGTAGAATACCATCTCCTGCCATATTCATAGGCTCTGGGCGAACGGATTTTGACAAGAAGCTATCAGTAGGGATCGACCACTTTTCCCTCGCCTGCTGTGGATATTGTGAACGACAGGTGCATCTGGAAACCAAGTGTGATGCGGAGCTGCAATGGCAGGCATTTCAACGACCCCGCACGGACATCCACGTGCTCCACAGTCTCTCAAGTTCTTAGGTCATAGCAGGAGGATACACCGGATCTACGTATCGGACCTGAAGACTGGACTTCAGGAAAAAGAACAGAACAAAGAAGCCTCTTGCATTCCTGGCACTCTGCGTGCATACAGAAATGTAGTTGGACAGTACAACCAGTAAACAAACATTCACAGGGCCCTGGCACTCATGGTTTAATGCCCCTCTGATGCCGTTTACAAGGTAAAAAGCTGAACGTGCCACTTGATGTCAGCATGCCTGATATTGGCACTCCATCACTAACACTCCCAGTCAGTTAATGATCTTGCTCATCTGTCTCTTCTGTCTCGGAAGATGAATTGTTTTCTACATCATGTTGACACCTCTCCTTCATTTACTCAGCCTCCTCTGTGCCAGGCACTGAGCCAAATGCTGGGAGATCGGCAGTGAACGAGACGGACAGAAACAATCCCTACCCTTGTGGAACTTACATCCTCACGGGGAAGTCAGACGGTATGTGTAAAATGGGTAAAGGGAGTTATACAGTTTGAACTCGTGTTAGGAAGGAAGACATCAGGGATGTGACAGAGAGCAGGAGGGGGTGCCTCCAGGATCCGCGGTGGGGCAGGGCCCTCTGAGGAGGTGACCCGTGGAGCAGGAGACAGGGCGGCCTGTGCACGTGAGGAGGACTTCTGGGTGTCCTGAGGGCCGGTGCAGGGCCCCTAGGAGGGGACGAGCCGGGGCCGTGGAGCAAAGGACAGAGGCAGAGAGAGCAAGGAGGACACCCAGAGGACGCGTGCAGGAGAGGAGGGCAGGCCCGGGTCCTGCAGAGCGTGTAGACCAGCGTCGGCAGCTCCGATTCTGTTCTGAGCGCTCGGGGGAGTTGGTGGCGGGTTTCGGGATGGACGCGGCAGGATCGGATTTCCGTGCGCACGGGGTCAGTCGGGCTGCAGGGCGGTGATGGGTCAGGAGGGTCAAGTGGGAGAGCAGGCTGTAAGGTCAGAAGCTAGTGCAGCGACCTGCTGAGTGAGGCGGCGGTGGGTAGAGGGACATCCCGATGGTGGGATCCAGGAAGGAGCACAATATTAAGAGGAGGGCCAGGAGACTCAAAAAAGAATGAAAGAAAAGGAGTATTCAATAAGGAGAAGGAAACCAGTTGAGTGCGGAGCTTGGGAATCCAGGAAGGTTTCCATGAAGGAGAGCGGGAACACCTGTGCCTAACGTGGATGAGAAATTAAGGGCAGCGTCACCCAAAGCCTGTGACCTTGAGGGAACTGCTCCCTGGCAGGGAGGAGCCAGAGGCCAGGCTGCACTGGGGCAGGTCAGGAAGGGGGTGGGGGGCAGGCATCCTCACCATCTTCCGAACACACGGCTGAGCCCCCGGCCTCCGATGCTCCCTCTCCTTCCGGCATCACTGACAGCATTGCCACGGTCAGTCTTCTCTTACACAGAGGAGAAGTCATGGGTTCTCCATGACGTTTCATTTGCTTCTCGGGCCCAACAGCACACTCCTCTGCTTTATCGGTCATCATTTCCTGAGAAGCATCAAGAAACATAGCCCATTAACGACAAAAATGCAACCAAACTAGGGTGCATGGGTGGCTCAGACCCTTGATTTCAGCTCAGGTCATGATCTCACGGTTCGTGGGACAGAGCCCTGAGACAGGGCTGCTCGGGTTTCTCCCTCTCATTCTCTCTGCCCCTCCCCTGCTGGTTCGTTCTCTCTCTCTCTCTCTCTCAAAATAAACAAATAAACTTAAAAAAATGCAACCATGCTGAAGCTGCATTGTACATATGTGCATACAACATGCCTCTCCATCGTTAATGTGAGTTTTCTCAAGGGCCAAGGTTTATCATGCCCCCACAAACACTCCGTTCTCAGGAGCCCCAGCCTCTTTTCCATTCCTCTAGGGAGAAAATGGAGGAAGCTTGGGAGGAAGCTATCCTACAAGCGCAGTCCAAAGGCAGACATTGCACACGATGAATCAGCTCACTTGCAGGATGCGAACCCCTCAGCCAGAATTAAATAAATCCATGATTACCTCGCTGACAAAGTAATCAACATTCTGTGTCAACCCTTTCAGGGGAAATAACTCAGTTTCCTTTCCATATTTGATTTAGATACAACATTATCGATATTGGCCGAGTCTTTACAGAATGCCCCTCGTCGAGGGTGAGGGGACAGGAGGTGGAAATCTTTAATCCGCGCGTGTCCAATGGCACAGAGTCCAATGTGTCCATCTAGGAGCCCTGTGACGGGCACTTCTCAATATCGTTCATAGATCAATTGGCACGAATTGGTATGACAGACTAGCTGAAAGGTCTTCTCATTTAAGGGTAACCCCCAAATTTGCCCCATCATATTGGAACGAACTGGGGACAAATTCCTTTCCTGAATCCTTGACAGTTCCCATTAAGGAGAAGTACAAAAGGGGAGAATTATTTTCATGGAGCATTTCATACCAGCCAGCTAAATGCTCTACTCTGCTAAATGCTCTACTCGTACTAATTTATTCAGTATTTCACAGAGCTATAATTGTGGCAAAAACTCAGGGCCAAGGTAAGGAAGAGAAGATTGGAGTCAGAAGGGATCTGGGGCCCAGAGAGTCCCAGGAGCAGTGGGAGGGTTTGGTAGTACTGATGCCTTCTCCAGGGGTTGCTAGCATGCAGCCTTCAGTTTCGTCTGGTCGTGAAAATCCCTTTGCTCGGGACAGACCATCTTACAAAAGTGTTGAGGGGCGCCTGGGTGGCTCAGTCGTTTGAGCGTCCGACTTCGGCTCAGGTCATGATCTCGCAGTCGGTGGGTTCGAGCCCCGCATCAGGCTCCGTGCCGACAGCTCCGAGCCTGGAGCCTGCTTCGGATTCTGCGTCTCCCTCTCTCTCTCTCTCTCTGCCCCTCCCCTGCTCCTGCTCTGTCTCTCTCTGTCTACAAGATAAATAAAAACATTAAAAAATTAAAAACGAATGAAGTGTTGAGATGAGGCGGGGGTGGCCACATCAAGAGTGGCCAGAACAAGAACTGAAGGTCACCGAAATCCCTGCTGTGAGGCCTCACGCGCTGCCTTGGAGCACAGTCAAGAAATCCAGGAACAGGAGTGACTAGGGAAGAGCGTGTCAGTCTGCTGAGCACGACTTCCATCACCTCGACTACATCCGTCACCCTGCCATTGACATGCTTGTTTATCAGCAGATCTCTTGTGATGCTGGTGAGTGTGAATCCCTTTCCCTGAGAACTGTCATCCCCTGAAAACTACTTTAGTGCCATTCGAACCGCAAGATGTTAACTGCATTTACCTTTGAATATAAACCTTTGACTGCATTTGAACTCAAAATGTTCACAGTCAGGGCCTGGAGTAAAGTGACCACATGAGGGTTGAGCAGCACAGGGAGCTGATCTGTTCTCAAACCTGATTCCAGGCCAACCCAGGGGCCACCCCTCCTTTGCTTTCTCAAGGCTCCTGCCTGGCACCTTCCATTGCATTCGCTGAGATAAAATAGAGACACTTAGGGAAAAATAAAGATCACCAAAATTTTACTAAAGAAGAAAGACAAAATCTTAGAACTCCTGTATCTGGTAAAAGGATTAACAAAAAATTTCAAAACCTCCTATCCAATTAAAAAAAATTTAAAAATTAAAAATAAACAGAAACTTCCCATCCAGAAGGCTTCCCTGATGAGTACTCCAAGAATTTAGGGGGAAATAATATCAGTGTTACATAAACTCTTGGACCAGTTCCCACCTCATTTTATGATGCAAGTTTAAACCTGACACCAACATCTAACAAGGACATAGAAGAAAGGAAAACCACTGGCCAAGATTCCTTTCCTGAAAACACATATACAAATTCTAAACAAAAGATTAGCAAACAAAGATAAAAGATATGCATCATGTTATGATGTGGTGTATTTCATGAAGGCAACATTGGTTTAAAATTTGATCAGTCCAATTGTATTTAGGAAAAAAAAAAACCAAGGAAAGTTTCCATTATTAATTTTACAGATGGTTCCAAGTTCAAAAGCTACTGATGCTTAAAATTATCAGCAACTGAGAATAGAAGGTAGTTTCCTTAACCTAATAGAGAGTATTCACCCCCCAAAATCCTATAGCAAACATAATACTTAATGGCGATATACCAAACATTTTCTACCTGAGTTTGTAAACCAGACAAGGACGTCTACTATCTATTCAAAAATATATGGAGGTCACAAAAACTGCAACAGTGCCAAGAAAATATTACAAGTATAAATTGTGCAAAGGTAAAAGCAAAACTGTCATTCGCGGATGACATTTTTCTGTACATGGAATACCCAAAAGGATACAAACAATTAGAGTTGATATGTGAACAACAGCCAATTTATTGTATTCAGGAGGAAGAATCAAAAACCACATCTACTTCTCTGTAATAACCAAAATATTTAGAAAAAGAAAATTAAAATACCATTGCAAACAGTGTCAACAACATCAAGACCCAGGGAGTAAACCTAATGACAGGTGTCCCAGAGAACTATACGTAACACAAAAACCCCACTGAGAGATGTTTCAGGCCTCAAGGCAACGGAGAGAAATACATTTTTTTTACGGATTGCAAGACTCATTAAGTCATCATTGTCATTTCTGCCAGGAGTAACTATTGCAATCATATTTAAAATGTAAATAACTTTCTATTTCAAATTTCAAAACTCCATCTTGTTCCTTTTGGGGAAATTAGTGAGCTGATAGTAAAGAGTGGAAGGGCTGAGACAATCTTTCAGAGAAAGAACAAGGCTGGAAGAGGTCCGGCGCCAGCTAGCAGACTTCCTGGAAAGGAGGAGCATGGCAAGCACGTGGGATTGGAGCAAGGGTGGGCGGATACACCCGTGCAAGACCCTAGAGAGTCTAGAAATCAATCCGGAAATAACAGCTGCTAGACGGCTGACACTGGGGCCCGCGAACCACTGTGGGCCCTTCGGTAAGCCCCACCTGGTCCCTGCGGGGAAATGGGACTCCTCCCTGACCTCAGTCCCATCCACACCACATTGATATCAGATGAAGAGGACATCTGGCCTAAAACCTAGGACGTCACCTTCATGGCTTTAGAGTAGGAAAGGTTTTGAAAAAATAAAAGCACTGACCAGAAAGAAGAGATCGTTCAATTATACTTAATTGAACGGAGAATATCTGTTCATCAAAATGACACTATTGAGATGGTGACAAAGCAAAACAGATCTGCAGAAGATACTCAGAATGATATATTTAAATATACACAGAAATAGAAATATATGTAGGGCTACAAATCAATTTAGCAGAACACAAATATTTCAATGAAATGTGGCTAAAAGACCTGGAAAGGCACCTCGTAAAACACACACACGGATGGCCAATCAACCTCTAATCAGCACAAAATGCACATGTAGACTTAAGGAGAGGCCCCTGCACACCCAGCAGGGTGGCTGAGATTCAAGACTGCCTGTACACCAAGCGTTTGTGAGTATGGAACGTAACCAACTCTCATACACTGTGGACCCAGGTCCCCAGCTTGATGCCCCCAGGTGATAGTTAAAAAGTGAGATGAAACTCCCCCAAGGCTAGATCCAGAATTCAAGGCAAATTACGTGCCCAAGGCTGCAACACAGCATCCACGGAAGAACAACTCCCCGCAGAGTGCCTTTGCGCACCCAACGAAGGCCTCCCCCCAAAGGCTGAGACAGGGCCCCACACTGCTCCGCAGCCACGGCTGAGACAGCAGCCGGGGCCTAGTCCCCCCACTGCAGAAGGGACGCCTCCTCGGCCAGGGCTGAGGCGGAGCACTCGAGGCGGAGTCCCCCTTCTGTGCACAGATGGACCTTTCCGACAACAGTCTCGGCTTCCCAGATGGCAGCAGAGGGAACACCAAGAAAGAGCCCAAGCCGCCAGCGCCGAGAAAGGACCCAACGTCAAGTTGTCTCCCCGACGGCTCACACAGAGCCCCCGAGGGCGACTTCGACTCCAGTCTTTTTTTTATTTTTTTTTTTAAATATTTTTTTTTTCAACGTTTATTTTTATTTTTGGGACAGAGAGAGACAGAGCATGAACGGGGGAGGGGCAGAGAGAGAGGGAGACACAGAATCGGAAACAGGCTCCAGGCTCCGAGCCATCAGCCCAGAGCCTGACGCGGGGCTCGAACTCACGGACCGCGAGATCGTGACCTGGCTGAAGTCGGACGCTTAACCGACTGCGCCACCCAGGCGCCCCTCGACTCCAGTCTTAAACACCCGAGGAACAGCTCCCCCACTGGCTGTGACACAGCACCCGTGAAAGCCTCCCCAGGGCTGAGCGTCCCCCCCGCCCGGGGACCAGCCCGACGCGAGCCAAGCCCACCGCCACCGTGGCTGAGACAGAGCACCCAGGGAAAAGTGCCCCCTCGGGCTGAGCCAGTGGCCCTCGTGGGCAGGAATCTGGGGGCTGAGGCGACGCGCCCGAGGAAACGCTGCCCTCGCACGGCTCGGGTGCACTGCCAGGAAACACCCCCACCCCCACTCACGACTGACATCAGCCCCGGACAAGAGTCCCCTCCCCAGCACTGAGACGGTTCCACGAGGAAAGCCCCTCGCGGAACTCTGTCTCTCTGACCGCCAAACTGGCCGACACCCGCCGCCCAGGGAAACGCCGCCCACCCCCGGGCTGAGACCAGAAGCCAAGGAACTGTTTCCACGGAGCTGAGGTAGATCACCCAGCAAGATAGCGCACCTAAGGGAGGCACGCCTCCCGAGTTCAGGGAGAGCTCCCAGGGAAAAGCATCCGCGCTCCTGACCTTGTTCCCGGAGCCTGGCAGTAACCCGCAAAATGGCAGTGAGGCTGTGGTGCCTCTCACGTGGAACTTTCTGGAAATGTGCCCTCTGGGAGTCGCTGGAAATGCGCCCTCTAAGGGTTCTGGGGGCGGTGTGCACAGGCACGTGTGTGGCCGGAGGACCGATACATCGTTACTTTCCCGGGGGGTATAAGCCAAGCTGCAGACCCCGGATGCCGCAGGCCCGCTGCCCTACAGCGGGCCTGCAGCTCCCGGGTGCAGAGCCTGGTGCTGGAGAAGCCTCGGGTCCCCAGGAGCCTGCTGTGCCAGTCCCCCAGCGCCACGAAGCACGTCTTTCCACCCCCCCACCCCCACCATGTGTCAGGCGCCCCCTACAGACAGACCTCGGTCACTGACGCCACAGGAAAACTTTGAAAGGAACCAGAATATTTTTCACATTTCAGGAAAAAAGGGTGAGTAGGAAGCTGAGACGGAAAACCAAAAGCTGGCACATTGACCTCAAAGGAAAAGAGGAGGATTAGTTGATTGTCATAATCGATGCAGGAAACCGACGTGATCCAGTGCAATGTAATTCATGAGAAAAATAAAAACCATTTGATAAAAAGGTCCCTGCCCAAATCTGCTTTCCCCGTTTTTCCTGGGGGAAATCATCAGAAGCATTTATTACACGTGACGTTGAAGCCAGAGAAGATTGCTCACCATCGTCCCTTCTGTTGATCTGTCCGCACAGGGGTCTTGCCTGGCACCTTAAGATGATGACCATGACAGTGCACACAGGGAGCTCTCAGACCCTTCAATTATGATCTAGCCCCGCGGATCGTGCCCTTCAGGGAGTCAGTCACCAGGCACGTCAAATAGTGACAGTTATTTGTGAATATGATGTTCGGGAGCTGCAATCAGTTCTGTCTCCTCCAGTGGCGGACAGCTTGCCGGAGTTCAGAGCTACCCTGGATGTGAGGTCGTGGCTTTCAAGGCCACCACGGAGCTGAGGAGGCGGCCGTGGGGATAGTGCCCTTACCACAGCCCAAGGCTCGCTGTTCGTATTGGGATGTAGCCAGGTTTCGGGAGTAAACGCTCTTCCTGTGGTTGCAAGCCCTGTGTTAATTTGCACGGTTCTGAAACCCTTTACTTAGGGTTTGCCCATGTTCTCATCGCTATCATGCTGGAGTCGACTTTCACTGGCCCTGATGCCACCAATGCAGACGTGCCTCTTCCTACATGCTACTTTTTCTACACAGTCAAAATGCGGTGTCTCAGATTGTAAACAGTTTACACCGAGTTCCTTTTTGATTTGGATGGACACTAGTATGGGCAGTGCCTGCATTCTGTGCAAAACTACCTGCAAACCAGTCCTCGTGGATTGCTTTTCTAGCCAACTGGTTTAGTGGAATGCACAGGAGGAAATGGACGCGGGTTCAGGGAGTGGGTTCGTTTTAATTTTGTGTACGAAACCACGCGCGTTTGGCGGCTTCAAACGTTACTCCAAATTTTGTGGGTGAAATCACGCCCATTTATGGTTCCTTATCTCGGAGTTCTGTAGCTCCTCATTCTGGGTAGTGTTGACAGTGATCTCTGCTCCAGGTTTAAATGGCTGAAATCACGACTGTGGCCAATTCATGTCGTCCTTTGGAAGGCCCAGGGTGACTGTTGCCTCCACGCTCGTTCAGAATGCCGGCCAGTCCAGTCCCCTGCCACATAAGAGTATCATCCTTGCTTTCCCGACCGCTGTGAGCTGCAGGCCACCCTCACCCCCTGGGACCTGCCGTCAGGTCCCACTGTGGCCCTGTCATCTGCAGACAGTGAGGGCACAGCACCACGTTGTCCCCATGCAAAAGTATCCTTACTCGCAAATGCACAGTTTCATAGATGATGGTGGTTAGAGGAAGGTGATCAAAGTAGAGAACAAAGCACTTGAGTTTTTGGGAATGGATTTGGTGACTGGTGTGCTTGTGCACAAAATAATTTGTCTCTTTAAAGATCCCAGGAAATCACTGAAAGTCCAGATATTTACAGTTTTATTTTTTTAATGTTTACTTATTTTCAGAGAGAGAGAGAGAGAGAGAGAGACATAGCGTGAGCAGGGTAGGGGCAGAGAGAGAGGGAGACACAGAATCCAAAGCAAGCTCCAGGCTCTGAACTGTCAGCACAGAGCCAGACGTAGGGCTAGAACTCACGAGCCCTGAGATCATGACCTGAGCCGAAGTCAGATACTCAACCAACCGAGCCACCCAGGCACCCCAAATGCTTGAAAGTTTTAAACTTTAACTGAACTCACAGGCCTTTATCATGTTGAAGATCATTTTGCTATTGTACACTGTTGATGCAGCTATTAACTTGGCTGATTATAAAAAAGTCTTCTGTGTCATGTTTCTCTTATAGAGCTAAAAACAGATATGTAATGCTTCAGGAAAATATGTTACGTATGGCCTATCGTTGAGAATAAATGAAGCAAAATGTGTGTTCTTGCCTCTTGATCGTACACCAGATATGACTCGTCGCGACCCAATTTCTGATTATTAAGTGTGAGCACACTAAGGATGATTTCATACCAATAAATATTTTTATTGACTTGGTTGAAAGGAAGAGAAAAGGCTGACTACATACAGCCCAGCCGATAAAGTTTTTAATACATTGTAAGGTAACCTTGGCATTAGAATGCTCAGGCCAGGGATACAATGAGGGGCCAACTATGACAGGTTCATACAAGTGTGCTTAGAGGCCATTATGCCTGCAGAAGTGATCGTACCAAACCTGTGTTGTGATGCGCTCATTTTCTGATGGCATCAATTGCCCGAAGAAGGTGCTTTATTTCTGCTGGAAAACTATATTTAAGTAGAAATGGAGACATTATAAGGCATCAGACCAAATGCAGTCAAGACCCTTTTGCCCACAAATTAGAGACTTTCACAATTTTGTAAAAGCTATGATATCATATGACATCCACACAGTACAGTGAATCAAAAGTGTTTCGTAAACTCGGGTACAATCTCTTAGGTAACGTATATATGTGAGATGATAGTATGAACAAAACAGAGGAAGGCAATAAAACTCTCTGGCCATAAACCGTGACTGTCTGTAAAGCCGTTGGCTTAAAAGAAGGTCTATTCCTTTGCTTACAAGAATGAGAGACTCATGGATTTTCCTTTGCCCACTCTTGTCCAGGTGGAGAAGTAGCCTTGAGATTTTTCGTGAACAACACCCGTCACGGTGGCATCCTGCAAAAGAACGGTCAGTAAGCCGAAGTTCAATAAAAATCATTATACGGGGCGCCTGGGTGGCGCAGTCGGTTAAGCGTCCGACTTCAGCCAGGTCACGATCTCGCGGTCCGTGAGTTCGAGCCCCGCGTCGGGCTCTGTGTTGATGGCTCGGAGCCTGGAGCCTGTTTCCGATTCTGTGTCTCCCTCTCTCTCTGTCCCTCCCCCGTTCATGCTCTGTCTCTCTCTGTCCCAAAAATAAATAAACGTTGAAAAAAAAATCATTATAAATCATCAGCTGGCAAGAGAAGTTGGCGCACACGGCAAGTTGCTCGTCAAAAATGACATCGGCAAGAAGTATCTTTTGAAACCTGATTGATGACTTTGCTACCGTGAAAGCCAGGGAGTGAAATTATAACAAATTCTATTTGGGGACAAAAATATTCAAGTTGAAAATAATATCGTGAGTGAAGGTACACCCAATTTTCAATCTTTCGATATCTTTCCAACGACTTACAAACGTTTCACTGATTTAAATTCCAATATATTTAACACACAGTGTTATATTAGTTGCACATGTCCAATATGGTGAGTCGCAAATCTGGACCTTAGCCAGCGCTCCTCACAACTAGTGGACTGTTAATGCCCTTCACCTATTTCACCCCTCCCTCCCCCTACCTCCCCTCTGCTAACCATCCATCCTCTATAGTTGAGTCCGTTCTTTTGTCTGTCCCTCTGTTCTTTGTTCATTTGTTTCGTGTCTTAACTTGTACATATGAGTGAGAGTGTTCACATGACAGATACCCCAGACGGCATTTGACTTCCGTTGACAAACGGACAGAGAAGATGTGGAATGTTATACAGTGGAATATCACTCGGCCATAAAAAATACAATTTGCCACAGGAATGGATCTAGAGGGCATAAAGCTAAGTGAAATAAGTCTGTCTGTCCAACATCTTTGATGTTCTGGGTGAAAAAATAACTACGATATAATTTCATAAGCCAGATACTTAGGGACACATATTTTTCCCACGTCTCAGACTTCAGTGACGCTGCCCAGCACGAATGCAGGGGATTCGGGCTGTCCTCTTCCATGCGTCCAGACTCCTCCGTGGAAGGAGGCAGCTACGGCTGTGAAAGAAAGGACTTCCTTACACATTCTCAGCTGACATGTCTTTGTCCAGAACTGTGGACAAGGGCCATCCCACACTGCACAGGAATCTGAGAAGGGAAATACTTTTTGAAGGACACACGGCCGCCAAGGCGGAAGCAGGCTTCTAACAGTGAGGAAGGAAGGGGACTGAGCACGGAGGGACAGGTAGCAGTCCCTGCCCACTTGGAAGCCACGCGGAACCAGGAAGCAGACCGGTTAACTGTCTGCAAGTGGCAGTGCTCTGACAGTAAAGGGACGGAAGGAGAACTACTGAGGTCTTACTGTAGTTGGGTGACCCAGCACTTCTCTGAGGAGTTGACCTTTAAGGAGAGAGGGGGCGGGTGAGAAGACGTGGGAAGCAGAGCTGAGGCGGGGGCACAAGAGCCGCAACGGCCCTCGAATGGGCGCAGGCTGCCACAGGCAGGGAACCAGGAGGCCGGCGTGGGGCAGCACAGGGATGGGGGAAGGGAGGGCTACCAAGTGTGTTTGCACACGTCCGCGGTCCTTTCCGCCTGCCCTTCCGTGGTTGCGTGGTCAGTCGCACGGGGCTGAAAGGGCCAAAGTTATGGTCAAAGCAGATACACACAGGCGTTCCCGGCTGGCTCAGTCTGTTAAGCATCTGACAGTGGACTTCAGCTTAGGTCACGATCTTGAGACCCCACGTGGGGATCTGCGCTGACAGCATGCAGCCTGCTTGAGATTCTCTCTCTCCCTCTTCGTCTTCCTCTCTCTCTGCACCTCCACCGGTCACACACTCTCAAAATAAGTAAACATTTTTGGAAAAGAAGGGAAAAGAACCAAAAAACCCAAGCACTTTAAACACAGGTCTGTGCCGCCCACTGCTGCCATCCTAAGGGACTTTTGCCAGAAGGTGATAACTCTATTCCTCTTCTTGGGCTCCCTGACCATCATTTTTAGTGATTCCATGAATTGGATAATGAGCTTCTGGAAAGTCTGCTTGAAGCAGAACATCAGGGATAAGAAGCAGAGATCTGGGGAGCCTCTGGGGAGGCTCTGTAGGTTGAGAGTCTGACTTCGGCTCAGGTCATGATCTCACAGTTCGTGAGTTCAAGCCCTGCATCCGGCCTGCTGCCGTGAGCACGGAGCCCACGCTGAGCCTGCTTCAGATCTTCTGTCCCTCTCTCTCTCTCTCTCTCTCTCTGCCCCTCCCCTGCTCTCTCTCTTAAATGGAATAAACATTTATTTTAAAAAATAAGCAGAGACCTGCCGCCCATCCAAGGGCACAATTGCTCGCCACCCTGATTTTTGTTCATCCCACATGATCTACTTGTCACGTATTCGCCCTTTCCTGAACCATCAGGGTAAGTTGTCATGGAAGAAGGACACGGAGATTAGCACCTGAGGTTAATATGACCCCCCCCCCATCAAAGCTCCTGAATCCATTTCCTGCTTCCACTGGACTCGCTGTTTTTGCTGTCCCCTCTCCTCTATAAGAGAGCCGGCCTCTGCTTTGCTCTCTGAATTCGCCTGTGGTTTTGCTGGAGCTTGCTTGGCCCGGATCGCAATTCTCGGCTATTCCCAAATACGTGCATTTTGCTGGCGAGATAACTGACGGTTTTCTTTTGAAGGTTAGCAACTTCTTCACCCCGTGAGGCAAAGTCCGCACGCTCTTTGGACTTTACAACTCAGTTTAGTAAGGAATGGAGTTTCCCTTTTGTGAGGTCCGGGCCCAGAGCTGCACGGCTCTCAAGAGCGCACGCAGTGGAGGGAGGGACGCCCGGGTTGAACTCTGGCTTCAGCTCCCAACCAGCTGTCTGACCTTGAGCAAGGACGTGCTCCCTGGGGGCTCCGGTTCCTCGGGTGTTGAGGGGAAATCGCAGCCCCTGCCTCATGAGGTCGCTGTGGGGTTGAGGTGAGCGGGATGGGCAGAAGCCCCAGCCCATCCTGGCACGATGTAGGTGCTCTGCAAATGTGCTGCTCGGGGTTGGTGCTGCCTATGGGAGACAGTCGTGGCCCAGAACCCAGGAGAGGCTACCAGCTCCGGGGCAGAGAGCAGTGCACGGTGGGTCATTCGCTGATGGGCAGGGATCTCCTTTGGGGCACACACGGAGAGCAGACTCCCCTACGGGCCCGGCACTGGCTGAGGGACACAAGCTTAGGCCTGTGTGACAGGACAGGTGTCCCTGGGAGTCCTCAGCGCTGAAGGGCTGAGGCCGAGGCTGAGGCAGGTGAGAGCCAGGCCCTCCCTCCCCTGGGAGCTCCCATCAGGGAGGGAGAGTGAGCAGAGAAGGTTCCAGATCCAGGGTCAGATGACAAATAGGGACCAGTGGGAGGCTGTGGAGTCCAGGGGCAGCATCGGAGGCGTGGAAAGAACTTGGCTTCCAGGGAGACCCGGCTCCCAGTGGTCCCTCCAGGGACCCCCTCGTTTGCTCCTGAACGGGGGCTCCGTACCCAGAGTCTTTGATTCCGCATCCCCTTTGCTGAACTGAGGCTCCTGCCACCATCCACCTCCCCTGCTTGTGGTGAGGAATAAAAATAATTCATTCAATATGTGTTAGAACCCATCTAAGTGCCAGCCACTTATCTAGGTGTGAAATCACCGTGAACTAGACCTCATTCAAAGGGATCATCCAGGAGACACCAGCCGGACAGAGAAACCGCCAGGTAATGGTACGCACGCTGCAGAAAGTGGAGATGGGATGGAGAGATGGGAAAGGGTGGACCGTATTTCCCTGTGGTGGTCAGGGAAGCCTCTGCGAGGAGGAGACATCTCACCCGCAGCAGAGTAAAAGGCCTTGGCAGTCAGTGCATTTCCAAGGGCCCTGGCCTCTGCAGAATAGCCTCTTCCCCAAGGCCGGGTGCAGGTGAACGGGCCCGCGCTTCGGCGGTCTTGGCGGTCTGCGTGGGGGGTGAAGCTCATGTCCGTGGCTCTCGGCCACCTCCCGATCTCTTGCTCCTGAACACCTGCCCTGCTCCGGCATCAGAGGAGGAGACCGTGGTCGTGCAGAGACTGCTGCGTGAGCAAGTACCACTGCATGCAATCATTTCTCGGCAACAGGTCTATACTAACACACACAGCAACACACTTGTGCATGTACGTGTACAGACACGTGTGCGTATTTTCTCCTACTGGTCCTCCTCTTCTGCCTGATTTCTGACTGGTACACGTTCCTAGATTCTTAACGTGTAGCTCCTAGAAGAACAGAATCTTTAACATGGCATCTGTGAGCTATTTCTGGGTTTCTGTAATTCCTTCTTAAAACGGATTCCTCGAAAGCTATTATTGACCCATTTTCCGGTTGTAAAATGACACTCGTAGTTCATAGCCAGAAATGACAAAGGAGTTTCTCAAATTGTCGCACTTAGACACCTGTAGTCAAGTATCAAGTGCCCAGGGTCTGGGTGACCAAGTGTGGTAGCAGTGAGCATTGCAGTCACAATGAGGAGTATAATGGAGATGGATGGTTGCTCTAAATGTGGTGAGGAACTGGGGGAAAACATTTATGTCCTCACGTCCTGGAAGTCCCAGGTTAAGGTGCACAGAATGGAACTGAAATAATCCATCATTGCCTGAACAACAAATCATTCTCTGGGGCGCCTGGGTGGCACTTTGGTTAAGCATCTGACTTTAGCTGAGGTCATGATCTCATGGTTCGTGAGCTTGAGCCCAGCACTGCATTCTGTGCTAAGAGCCTGGAACCTGCTTCAGACTCTGGGTCTCTCTCTCTCTCTCTCTCTCTGTCCCTCTCCCACTTGGGCTCGCTCTCTCTGTCTCAAAAATAAATAAATATTTTTAAAACTTTAAAAATTAATCTTTCTCTCCTAAGGGCTGACATTTGGGGAAACCCAATAAAAATTCTATTCGTATGAACGGCCGAAACACAACATACATTCAATCCCAAATTCACGTGGCCTTTGCAAAGAGAAACATACTTTCCCCTCCTGGGAGGAGCTTATTTCCTGTTTGTCTGAAGAAACTGATGGTCTTGCCTGAAGTAGGTGCCTTGGAGGGCACCGCTGACCCTGCTCACGAGCGACACCCACCATCTGTCTCTCCTTCCTTCAAAACTCTGTAACTACACGCATTCCCACAGGCCCTGCAAGTGAGGGTACAGAATGTGACCCATGAGGACCTGCAACATTCACCAGAAGGTCTACGTGTTTTTCCTAATATGTGTATGTAAAAGCCTGGAGAGTTTGAGTGGAATGTTTTTAAGAGGCGTGTCTGAAGGTGGAAGGAAAATACTCAGGGAGGAGATCAAGTTCATGACACGGGATCCTTAAGGGAGGATATAGATTCAAAGCTTTCATTTTTGGAGCTAGGGATGCCTCTCATAGTTTGCTTGGTTAGTTCACTGAAACAAGCCCCAAAGGTGGCCTGCTATTAGGGAGAAATGCACGAAGCTCCCTGGTGCACTGCGGAGGAAGATACCCTCAAGCAGATGAGAGTGTTAACCTGAGTTCTCCAGACAGACGGGCTCACCTAGGGTGGGAGGTCCAGAGGACACGACATTCGTGACGGCTGTGGTACGTTGTTTTCTAACAGGAGCCCAGGCATCTGTCAAGAGCTCTGTGTGGCTCTGCTCTTCTCTGCTGGTCAGAAATGACTGGGCTTCCCCTTGAGGGAGGACCGTGCCGCACTGCCAATTATTTATGCTGTTAATGGTCACCCCCTCCTTCCCTGTAGCCTGTGGACCTGTAGCCGGGAACTAGCAGGACAGTGCATGGGGGAAAGGGAAGTAATCGGACTCTCGAAGACTGATCAATACTGGATCCCAATGACACTAATTCCAGGAGACCCAAAGCATCCCTGTGGCCCACCAGCCACTGCGAGGGACGATGGTCATCAGGTCTTCGATGGAGTTCTACCTCAGTCCTGTCTCTCAGTGGTGTCAGGGTTTTCCCAAATCCATCCAGTGGTTTGTGATGTGTGATATGTGGCACCATCAAGAACTTGAAAGCTGCATGGTGGTAACTCTGAGCATGTCCCTTTCATCTTACCTATTTGGTCCGTGCAGAACTTTTACATCTTGGGCAATGACAGCAAAGCGTCATAAACTTAGTTGGCTGTTTATTCAATTATAGCTGCTGTTTTCCTTGAAGCTCCATTCTTTAGCAATTAACACATTCCTGGGCATCTGGTAAGTACATTTGAATGAGCAAATGCTTTCTTCTCTTTTAGAAAACCTAGCCAGAAAGAGTTTGCCTTCAGTTGGAAAGGGCACCCTCACTTCCTACCTCAGGCTTGTATCAACTCTCTAAGCTTATGTCATAAACTACTCCTCACAGGCCTTCACCGCCTGTCCCTTACATCGGGCACTGCACTATTCCTTTACCTCCATGACGTTATTGTCATTGAGAAGGAAGGAGAAACTAATATAGACACATTGGCAACACACGTGAAAGACAGAACGTAGGAAAGAATTCTCACAAAATCAGAGGCCTTGCAATTTAGTGAAATGCTTAGCGATGTAGTAGTCTGGGGCATGTCACGATTATGCTTGTACGGTGGACAGATAATTGGGAAATCTCAGCTTTCTTCCCATTCAAAAAGAGACATGTAGCAGAGTTAGCCTATCAGGTGCTGGTGATAACACGGTTTATGGTTTTGTGGTTTTGTGGTTCTATGACCCACTGACATGTTACCTGAAAATCTGCTATCTTGGAGTGGTACCCAGAAGAAGAAAGTTCTCTGAGGTTCCACCATGGCCACATACATGGGAGGTCCCTGTGACCACTTGACTAGAAAGGAAACACATCATGCCTGATTTTCGGTTGTTATTTCCAATATGCAGGCATTTCTTAGATATTAGTTTTCTTTTTTTTTAAATATATGTTATTGTCAAATTAGCTAACATACAGTGTTTAAAATGTGCTCTTGGTCTTTTGGGTAATTCCCATGGTTCATCGCTTACATACAACAGCCGGTACTCATCTCAACAAGACCCTCCTCAATGCCCATAACCCATTTTCCCCACTCCCCCAAACCTCCATCAACCCCGAGATTGTTCTCTGTACTTAAGAGTCTCTTATGGTTTGGCAAACTATAAGAGACCCATATTACCCTTATAATTTTGCATAATAAATTTACCCATATTTAGCAGTGTGAAATGACACAAATGTATTCTCAAGCAGTTCCGTAGTTCAGAATTCCAGGCAGGTACTATGAGTTTTTCTGCTCAGGGGCTCATGGAATTGAAGTCAAGTTGTTGACCATGCTAAGTCATTAACTGGAAACACAAGAGAGAAAACCTGCTTCCAAGCCCTGTCAGGTCAATGTCAGGTCTAGTTTCTTCAGGTTATAAGGGTGAGGTCCCCATTTCCTTTCTGTTTCTCAGTTGAGTCCACTCTGAGCTCCTAGAACCACCCCCATAACTCCTCAGGTGTACCTCTCGTTCCTCCAAGTACTAATGGTGCATCATGGTCATGGAGGCAAGGATGAATGTTATGCATGGCCCATAAACATGAACATCCTCTCACCAGGACTGATGTTGTTGCAGACACTGCTGACTGCTCCTTGCGCCAGTCACACAGACCCACGCGGAGCACCCGATATGACGCCATTCCCCCACACGGTCAGTCAGCTACCAGGTGGCAGGTTGATCGTTTTGGTCTCTTTCCTCAGGGAAAGGTAGCTGCACCTCGGTTCTGCCGATGGATCTTCCTTCCCACCCATCGATTTTTGAGAAACCCAACATTCATGGACTTAGAAAATGCCTGATCTCCTGTCATGGATTTCCAGGCAGCATCACTTAGAAACAAGGATATTGCTTCTCGGGGCGCATGCTCACGGAATTCACTGGGGTTATGACCTGCCTCATCATCCCCAGGCAGAAGTTTCAAAACAAAAATCATAGAAGGATCTTTCAAAGCCTCAGTTTTGGTTCTAACTTGGAGACGGTACCTTGAGGGGCTGGGGCATTATAGTTTAGAGGCTGTCACGCTCTCCCTCATTTGCCAAGAGAGAGAGCTGTCCCTCCCGTAGGCGTGATGACGTCTTCCTCACTGAAGGGATGGCAACGTGAGGGGCTCCGCTCACTCTCACTCCCACGCATCCAGTAGCGAAATCTTGCTTCCTGTCCCCACGGCTTCAGGCTTCCCCGGACCGGAGGTCTTTTCCCAAAGGAGGACTGTTTTCCACCAGAGCCCCTACACTGACTCCACCGAGATGGAAACAGACGCTGCCCGGCGGTCAGTCCAGATGCTCGTCTCTCCCCACCGTCAGGCAAACACGGGGCGCCTGCACAGGGTGGGGAGACGGAACCCGAGTGTTAAGGACACTGGCTCGCCACGACACGAGACACTGAGGAGGACTATGTCGGCGAGGTTTGGGTGTCTCCCGGCGCTCTCACGGTGCTGACTCCAGTCAAAGGAAGTTATGACAACTCGCTTCAGTGAGGACATCCACTGGTCAGGTCCATCTGTAATTAAGGTGTGAGTCATCCCCTCAGGAGGAGCCCACTGACCCCTCGGGCTGAGACAGCTCTCAGGCAAAACGAAGAAGAAATGGCTAGTGGACAAGACAGTTATGAATGCCAGCTACAGGCCTGGGACCCGCTGAGGAGGAGGATTCAGTGCAACCTGATGACTTCACGGGGTCCCCCATTTCAGGGGGAAGGCAAACACAGACACACACACACACACACACACACACACACACACACACAGAGTGCAAGTGGGGGAGGGGCATAGAGAGGGAGACACAGGAACCGAAACAGGCTCCTGGTTCTGAACTGTCAGTACAGAGCCCGATGCGGGGCTTGAACCCATGAACTGTGAGATCATGACCGCAGCCATGAAGAAGGTCCTTTAACCAACTGAGCCACTTGGATGCCCCAAGGGGGTTCTCCCACTTTAGAGGGAAGACAAACATACACACACAACAAATTGTCCGTTCAAACAAAATACTTAGGGCAGATGCCCAGCTTTTACTAACAGAAACTTATTTCATTAAAGTTCTAATGATTTTTCTTAGCCTCAAGAAAACAATTTTCATAACTAACACATATGAAGAGGCATCAACAATACCGGGATCCACTCTGCGGCAGAGAACTGCTTCTGGTTTCTCATGGATCATTTATCAATAGGATTATAAATTTGGGTTGGGATTGTCTTCGTTGAGGTGGTCAGATTCTAGTTTTTCCAGTATGTTCTTAAGGTGGCTTATTAAGTCTTGTTTTTTGTAGCTGAAAATAAAGAGACAGGCCATTCACCAAAAGATATCCAAGAACCCATAATTTCGGGGGCTTTGGGGGAATAGAAAGAGAAGAAAGAGAAGCTTCCAATCTACATAGGAATAGAAAATGAACCAACATGGTAAGGAAAATCCAGCAAATAAGACGAGTGTCAGTTCAGGGTCCACGCCCACCTGAAACTCTGTGTGATCAGAAGTCTCCCTGAGCTTGGAAGAATGAGTGAGACTCAGACGATATCAAAATAAATAACTGCAGACACAGCAGGACCTCTGAGTGAGGACCAGGGTTTGAGAAACGCCAGGCAGACCCATCCCCACCCCTCCCCCAACGCCTCACTGGGCCCCAGTGTGAAACGTACTGGAGAGTTCCCCACACTCACCTCGCTGCTTCCTTCATGGCATATAAGACAAACTTTTTCTGCACTTTTGGAGGCCCTTGCACCTCTTGAAGCAATTTGAAGATTCTACCATATTCTGGAGATATTAAAAAAAAAAACCTGTCAGTATTGCTGAAGTATAAAGAGTACGTAGAAGTCAATCTTGGTGTATGTGCTGCCTCCGCAATCATTCAAGGCCTACAATGTGACAGGATACATTTGCTTTACATGCTTACATCCAGACACCGGAACATCTACCAATGGCACGCTGGCACACAACAACCAATGGAGAGATAGAAAAGAATCCCCCCAAAAAAGTTTTCCTGGGACATTTCAGTCCAGACAAAGAGGAACCATTCTAATTGGGAAAACCCAATTCTGGCAAAGGATGTACCTCAAGAGTTCTTTTGAATCGAGTTTAAATCATAGAATGAGTAAGACTTACCGTGGTTTCATGGTTAGAAATTCCTGTTCTACTTACTTCGTCCAAACTGCCGGATCTCTCTCTTCAACTGATCTCTTATTTCTATATTGATTTCCATTGGTATTGGTATTTTATCTGGCACTTCTCCCAGCACAGATATTGCTGTGACCTTGGGGTCATCTGTAGAGAGACAGCTGGGAATGATTCGTCCCGCCAGTGAATTGCTACCAGGTTTGTGACTCAGCCCACCTTTGCTGAGACGGGTTAAGTCATGAGACAGAGAATCCAACTGGTTGGCGTGGAATGCCATCTCCTGCCATATTCAAAGGTTCTGAGGGAACGGATTTTGACAAGGGGTCAAGAAGGGGAGGGAGACAGACATCCTCACCTTCTTCCAAGAACACGGCTGAGCCCCCAGCCTGGGATGCTCCCTCTGCTTCCGGTTTCAGTGACAGCAGCGCCATGGTCGGCCTTCTCTTAGATGGAGCAGGAGTCATGGGTTCTCCATGACGTTTCATTTGGTTCTCGGGTCCGAAAGCAGACTCCTCGGCTTTATTGGTCATCATTTCCTGACAAGTAGCAAGATACATGTTTCATTAATGACAAAAATGCAACCATTCCAAAACAGTATGGAGTTTCCTCAAAAAGTTAAAAATAGAACTTCCCTATGATCCAGCAACTGTAATACTAGGTATTTACCCACAGGCTACAAAAACACTGATCCTAAGAGGTACATACAACTGAATGACTGTAGTAAGCACTATCAACGATAGCCATGTGGTAGGGTCCCTCCCTAAGGAAAGAATTGAAAAAACTCAAGGCAACCTGGCTATAAGTGTTTGTGACAACTTCCCTCATGACCTTGTAACATGAGGCCAGTTAATCAGACTGCCTGTTTGTGTGTCACCATATATGAGAGACAAAGAGGTAAAAAATTTATAAAAAGCTACACCACGTGGCATTCGGGGCTCAGTGCTTTGGGTATGCACCCAACTGAGCAGTGCCGGCACAAAAAAAGTTCTTCCTGGGAATGAAAAGTCTCGGGTCACGACTCTCTGTGCGAGAATCCTGCTACATTATTTGGGGGCTCATGTCCGGGATTCAGAGGTGGTGCGTTTCCACCTCCTTTGCCGCCGGGGGTATGGATTGAACCTTGAGGTGTCGGGAGACAGCTCACCTGGAGCCAGTGGACCGCTTGATCTGCAGGAGACTAGCCCTCCAGGTGCACCGGGGCGAGGACCCTGTGTGGGCCAATGGGACCCTGTGTGGGCCAATGGGACCCGTGAGGCCCAGGAGCCAGCTAAGGGAGCGCCCGTCAGACTGGTAAGAACGCGGGTTCGCTTTGGCAGATCTGTCCCTACGAGGCCGAAGGGGAGCCTGATTACCTCCCAGAGTTGCCCTAGTGGTTCCACAAAGGGCAAGGAATGAAGCTGCCACTCTAAGGCCCTGAATGTAGGGCGGTGGGTTGGAGTCCTTGTGTGACTGTGGGGGGGGGACCTGTCTCTCATTCACTTCCTGGGTCCATGGCGGTGATAATTAGAGCCACGTGTCTCTGGTTAGCCCACCTCAGCACGGGGACTTTAAGGAATATTCCCAAGCAGCAGCTGAAACTCCCTTTGTTTCGGGAACATTCCCTGTATTCGCCAGACTGACATGGACTGCCTGATTCCACTAGTGGAAAACAAACCAAAAAAAAAAAAAAACAAAAGAAACCTAGGGTCGGGTCCTCTGTGTGAGTGGACAAGATTTAAAGCTGGGAATTCTCTTCCTCTGACTTCTGCTGGCACCTCTCCTCTTCTGCCTTCTCTCGCCCTCCCCCACTCCTGTTTCTGCACCCCCTGGGGGGGCAACCTGTATAACGGGCTCCTTAATGCCTCATGCACTAGCGGCTCCTCCTCCCACTCTAGATGTTGAGGAGGGAAGACCACCTACGTCAGGTTTCCCCACCAATGTTGCAGGTAAAAATTAACCAGGGGGAGCAAGTTGCCCTACGTGGACCCAAATAAAACCGATTCAGTGTTTAAGCTAATTTAAGCTTGTTGGCTTGATGTAGACAATGTTTATCAACATTGAAAACAAATCTTTTATTCTACCTAGATTTGTTGAAGGTCAAAGAAGCTCGTGTTATCTCTGTTCCAATTTGTTAACGAAAGGATGACTGAAAGCGATGGTTAACTTTGTCTGTCTCATAGTTTCCATGGGTAATTGTTAAGATGGTTTTCAAAGTCTTTGGTAACCTAAAATGTTAAAGTTTTGCTTGCATGATAAACTAAGATTGAATTCATTGGATATCTAATGAGATAAGCTAAAGCACTAATTACTAGAAGTAGGTGTGTGCTTTTGACTTGTTGCCAAAAAAACTAAGGATATTTGGAACTGTTGACAAACATGCTTTGTGCTTAATGGATTCATAAGCACATAAAAAAAATTCTGATATAACATAGAGTTCGCAATTGGTTACTACTTAGTTTTCACTGGAGACTAAGGTTTCTAAGAGTTAAAATGATGCTAAATATAGTTAAAACTGATAAAAATAAAAAAAAAAACTCTGTATGTAGAAAAGTAGTAGATATGAAAGAAAGATATATATATAAAAGATATATATAAAAGAAAATATATTTTTGTTAAAGGTCAAAGAAAGTAACGTCGTCCTAAATGAGACTGTTTAGTTGGAGAAAAATGGCTCGGGACAAAATCTAAATGCAAAGAAAAGTTGTAGAAGGTTCATGAAGGAAAATCTTTAAAAAGAAATTTTATGTGTGGTCAGGATGGACTAAGGTTAAAATAAATGGATTTTAAATGTGCGCTGGATTAAGATTAAAATTCCTCCTCCTTTGATCCAAAAGCTGGGGAAATGATGGCAGTACCCTTGGTGCCGGCCTCCAAACCCTACACATTTGTGTTGTTCCTGTTTAGCAGAGGACTGGATGCCTGTGCCATATGAGGGAGGGATGATATATGAAGCGCTTTTACTAAGATACATGGGAACCATTTTACTAAACTTAGTCCACTGTATGCCCAAAATGGATATCCACATGGCTGAAACATGTTTATATGGGCATTGTTGACAAAGGCAGGGGAATAGACCTTGACTTTGGCCCTTTAACCCCTTCCCTCAATGGCCAATGATCAATATGTAAGTTACTGTTAGGCCACAATAAAATTAGTGCATCCTACGACAACCAGGAAAGTCTTCCTTGGTCACAGTCCATATCCCCAAGGTCCTATAGGTGGGAAATGGAGGGGTAAGTTAAGAAAAACAAAACAAAACAAAACAAAACAAAACAGGAAAGACCAGGCCAGTGCTCAGAGGTAGAGTCAAGCCTGGGTAAGAATGACTACTCCCAGCACCTCACGAGACTGACAGGGCTTTTGGCTGCTAGTCACATAGCCAGCCAAAACACAGGGACAGGAGATGAGGTTTCTCCTGGCCAGCTACCGGAAATTGAGATGAGGGACATCTTTCTTCCTTTTTCCTATAGATGGGTAACTCCCCAACCAGGGCCATTACTCCTTTGGAATGCATTATGATTCATTTTCTTTTGCCCAAAGGCTTGGTCCCAATGGAAATTGGAAGAGGAACCTGGCCTCGAGAGGGAAATATCAATGACAATATTATCCTACAATTGGACTCGTTTTGCAAATGCGAAGGGAAATGGCCTTGAAGGGGAGGAGCTCTTACAGCTGCCAATTGGGTATATTACAAACAAAACAGAAAAGGAGGCTTAAAAAAAAAAAATCTGAGGCCTTAGTTGTGGCCTTAACGTACTATGTCAGACCAGACTACCCAAGGTCCTGGCACCAAGTGCCAGTTATATGGCCATTCAGAGCACTAACAATGAGAATTTCCTCAGAGGGGACAACCAAAATGAAAACCCCATGAGCCCTGCCTCTAATGTGGAGACAGTCACTGGAGATCTGAATGCCCTCGGGGACCTGTATCTGTGAGGGTTCGGATAACCAGTGTTCCTAGAAGGGACTAACTGGGGCCTGGGGCTCTTCACGGTGAATCCCCTAAACCAACTGTCTATCAGAAACCCAGAACCTCGGGTAACTAAATTCAGAAGGAAAACCGGTTGATTTCATTCTTAACACCAGAGATATCTTTTCTGCCTTCCTTTCCACTCCAGCCCAACTATACAAACAAGGCATGCCGATTAGAGGCATCTCCGGAAAACTTCTAACTGTTTCTCTCGGCCCCTGGGGTGTGTATGGGGAAACCTAATTTTTTCCCATTCTTCCCTGATAACTGCCAGAGAGCCTTACTCCCTTGCTAGAAAGGGACATTATAACTGTATTAGAGACTATGGTGCTACTCACTCCAGGACAGATAAACCATTACGTGTGATTTTGAAAATTACTGGATATTGTAGGCTATAGATACCAGGGTTCAGGAAAATAGTTTGCTGCTATATCAATTATTAAAGGAAACTCAACCCCACCTACTCTCCCCCCTCCAAAAAAAATGAATACATAAACTGGGGTCTGACTGATAGACACTTTCTCCAGCCCTTGGAATGGTTACAAACAAAGCAGGGCAATTACTATTACGAAGCTCACAGAACTAAAAGATCATTAAAACACAACATCAGCCCTTTCATTTAGAGAGGGACAAAACTTATCAAATGGCCCAAAGATGTTTACAGGAAAAAAAAATTGTCAAGGACAATTCTGCAAGTTGTATCAGCCTGTGAAGTATGTCTTAGAAACAATCCTTTTGGGGTGCCTGCATGGCTCAGTCGGTTGGGCGGCCGACTTCAGTTTGGGTCATGATTTCGAGGTCCGTGGGTTCGAGCCCCGCATCAGGCTCTGTGCTGACAGCTCAGAGCCTGGAGCCCACTTCGGATTCTGTGTCTCCCTCTCTCTCTGTTCCTTCCCTGCTCGCACTCTTGTCTCTCTCTCTCTCTCTCTCTCTCAAAAAGAAAGATTAAAAAAATTAAAAAAAAAAAAAGAAACAATCCTTTCAACCACAAACTTGCTGTCCCAGGCAATCAAGGAACTGAAGCTGTCCAGAAAAGACTAACAATTAGGTTTCACTCCTATGCCACGGTCAAAGAAATTCCAACGTCTGTTGGTATGGGTTAATACTTTTAGTAATTGGGTAAAGGCCTTCCCCTACAAGACAGAAAAGGCACAAAAAGTAATAAAAATTCTGCTTTATAAAATAATACCCAGGTTTGGCTTACCTATAAATTTAGAAAATAATGGTAAATGGCTGCCTTGATTCTTTCTCTCGTAGAACTCCTGGCTGTTGGGAAGGTTTTATCCATCAAAATAAAACAAACTGTCTGCTTATACTCAGCAAAACGGTAAATAACACCTCACAAGCATTAGGGGCTTTGAAATTTTTTTTAATTAAATTAGGGCCAAACTCTTGGAAATAGAGCCATCACTGATTATTTACTGCGCCTGCTTCTCCATCACTTGGGTCATGAGAGATCCCCTGACATGTTGTTTACAAAGTCAGGGTCTCTCCTAGATTATTTGGCAGGTTTGGAAAGTGTAGACATGATCTGAAGATGCCATCTTGTTGGTCACTATAACCAAGTTCACTTTGTGTTTTTTTCTCTTGGTGTCTGCCAATGTTAATGCCGCCTCCTGCCTGCCAGCCTTCCTGTAGAAGCACAGTGTGGGCCACTCAACCAACCCGTGGGTGACTCTCACTGCTGTAGCCCGACACCATCCCTTCTTGTCAGCTTGAAGAAGCCAGAGCGGTCATCGTCCCCGTTCCCTAACAGCAGTTACAACCCTGTTCCAGGGGAGAAATAAATAGGGAAAGGGTTACATTAGGCAGGGAGAGATGAGGGACCTTCAGGGAGGCAGGCTGCAGCTACAAGTGGGAGGCCGAAGAAGCAGATGGGGTTCTCCCCTTAGGAAATCCTTTATGGGCACCCTCCCCCCATGATCAAGGGCATGAGGGGGAGGATCTAAATGACATAGGCAGTCTAACCCGAAAACAACAGATGCGGGCCCTTGGCTTTACCCTAACCACTTTACCCCACTGGGTCAGGGAGCGATTACCTGTGAATCCGACCACAGGCACTCACCCCTTTAAACTAGGAGATGCTGCGTGGATAAAGGAGTGAAATGTCCAGCCCCTAAAACCCGTCTGGAGGGGCCCATTCACTGTCATCTTGTCCACCCCTACTGCAGTAAAGGTAGACGAAGCACGTCCCTGGATTCACTACGGCAGAGTGAAGGCAGCCTCTCGAAACTGGGAGTGCGTTCCTGATCCATCAACGCCGCGCGAGCTGACCATACGGAAGAAGCAATCTGCAACTCCAGAGGCTCTGGGAGACGGCAGCCCTGCCCTGGTCACTCTGGAAGCTGACTTATCCACGCACGGCAGAAGCTTGAGAAATCGGCGGTCCGGTAGAACAAATAGACTGTCCTTATTTTCTATATGTTTCCTTACTGTGATGCACTATCACTCCTTGTTCCTCGCTAGTATTGTGATTCTTGCTCTACTCTTTGCCGTAGGATTCGTGGAGGCCGCCCTGGCCGGCTGGAAACGTGGTAAGAAGTTTCTGTTAACCCTCACCTTCCTCTTACGGCTAGGATACTTCGTTGGTACCAACGTGGGGAAACAATGGCCCTAAGAGCCTAGAAAATTAGATCCCCACAAACCTTAGAGTAAAACAAAATACCCCCGTCCTAATACTGGGGTTTGGCTTCTCAAAAGCTCAATTATTGGGAAAGGCTGTCTTTCCTGGTGGGGAAAAAGTTCATTGTCGTCTCTGTTAAAAATGTAACATGCCTAGGCCGAAGGTTTTATAACTCAGTTGCCCAGAAAATCCAATGGTGGGGGTCCCCAGATCCCCTTGAGCCAGATCCCAACCCCTTGTCTAACTTCTCTCGTCTCCGAGAGACCTGGGACAATGTCAACACAGTCATCAAACGGCAGGTCCTGGGTGGATTATGCTAGATATGTGGAAGGACAGCCTACATAAACCTCTAAGCCAAGATGATGCTCTTTGACCCTAAGTAGAGGGGTCCGAGCACTAAAGGGGGGACGTGGTAGGGTCCCCTCCCTAAGGAAAGAACAAAAACCTCAAGGCAACCTGGCTATACGTGTATGCCACAACGTCCCTCACGACCTTGTAACACGAGACCACTTAATCAGACGGCATGTTTGTGTGTTACCATATATGGGGGACCGAGCACTTCCCCTGGCTCACACGCGTGAAGTGTAACACACACATCCTGTGAGACGTCCCATCGTAAATTCCGGAAGATAACGGCTCTCCCAGGCCCGATGGCACTTGGAGTCCTCGGCGGCACGGCACACCGATCCTCCGTGAGAGTCGGGGCAATGGCTGCCTCCCGAGCCTTCCATACCTTTATGACGCTAGGTGTCTCGTCAGGGTCTCCAGTCTGCTGTGTGGGGTAACACACAGGCCCTACTAGTTGCTCATTCAAATGTATTAAGGCCTGGGACAGTACCTGAGTCCACCAGACCAAGGTGGTTTTACCTGTCAGCAGTTTAATCTGCTGCTTTAATATCCCAGTCTTCGTCTTGACCAAACTGCTGCCCGCGGGCCACAGGGCAGCTAGAAACTCCATCCCAGGTCACGGTCCTTTGCCTAGTCTTGCATGTCATGACCCTTAAAATGTGACCCCGGTCACTGTTTGACAAGGGCATCCGTACTCTGTCCTCGGCCTCTGCGATCCCCTAATCATGGTGGCCTGGTTTGCCCTACTGGGTAAGGCTCCCATTAGGCCAGATGTTTGATCACGCAACGCACGGCCACTGTTGATCCCTCACTGGGAGGGAGGGGGCCCATGTAATCAACTTGCCAACCCCTCACCAGTTGGGAACTCGGGTGGAGGGCCCCAGATGCCTTTGGCAGTAGCCCTGGGTTTTGTTTAGAATACACAAGACATGCTGTTGCTGCCTTAATCTAGTCGCTGTATTTTCAAGCCCCCCCTTCCCATGCCCGAAATCTGCGAAGGGTCAGTTGCTAGGGCTCAGCTCGTGCTAGGGCATCAGCTTCCTGATTGCCAGCGGTGTCAGTGCCTTAAGAGCCAGAAAGTGGAAAACAGGAAAGACTGCCTCAGGCTCCTGCAGGCATCCCAGAGATGTCTGTCCACATACCCTGACCCCAGAAGGGCTTATTCATGATCGCCCACCCTAGCTTCCCATTGGCCACGCCTGGGGTTCATCCCTGGGGATTGGGCCAACTGTCAGCACAAAGGGTTCTGGGCCCTCAGTCAAGAATGCCATGACCCTGTATCCCACGGCCACACTAACCACACGTGGATGCCTGCCTGGGCTGGGTGGGCAGCTTATGTCAGTGAGCTCAGCGGGCCTATGAGCTCTCCTCAAGCGTTTACCAACTGGGATTCCGCGACCCGGGCTGTGCTGCTGAGTTTGATTTCCTTGGTATCAGGGGTCCGAGAGCACAGGGCACACATCCGTGTCCTCATGCATCACCAGCGTCTCCTCCTCCTCGCTCCCTGCACTTTCCCAGGGGGCTTCCCTCTCAGCGGTCTGTCAGCTTTGTCCCAGTCTTCGGACCAGAATCCGCAGACGGCCCGTGCCTCCTAACTTTGCAAAACTGTGCCTAAACTCTCCAACAGGCCGTCCTGCTGTCCTGCCTTGTCTGCCGCCCCCAGGCCTCGGAGCAGTGCATCCGGGCAAGTCCTTCTCTACCCTCCGCTCTTCTGTCTCCCTTGTATCCAGGCTGTATGGAGCCTGTTGCCAGGCACGGGTGACCACCGATATGCCCACAGCAGAGGCCAGCCTGCCACGCGGCTGTGGCGTATGTCCCTGTCATGGTGACCTGGTGCTGCTTCCCCCACAAGGACATCAGCCTGGCCGGTGCGGTCGGGGTGTCCCCATCCCCACGGGGGGGTCCCCAAGCACCTGATGGACGTTCACACCTCCCCACACAGAGGTCGATGGCCAACCCCGAGCTTCCCCAAGGATGCCTCCTTCTCCAGACCCATTTCTCTGGTCTCCTGGCCGGCTGGCCCCTTGTGAGCTCCTTCCAGAGCTTCTGGGTGAACTCAGACACTGGCCCCTTAAAGGGAGGACAAGGAGAGACCGGGAAGAGACAGGCCACTCCACGTGGGTCGTGGCAGGTTTAAGAAGCAAGGAATTACATACCAGGTGGCCCAAGACTGGATCTGTCCTGCCTTCCGAACCTTTACAGTTCCTATGGATGCCTTCAGGGATTTCACCCCGACAACAACGGCCAGAAGGGCGGACCCCTGCTTGCCCTCAGGCTGTGACCTTGCAAAAGCTCCCAAGGTACAGGAAACTTACATTTCAAGCACTAGGGAGGGGGTGAGGGGGTGAGGGGCCTCCAATGGCCCAGGGCCAGCTTCAGGTCAACAGGAGGTCACGTTCTCTTAGGAATGCCTTCAACAAAGGCATAATTCTGGCAAAGACTAGGGACAAGGTAAGGCAGGGAAATGTAGGGGTCAAGAGGAATCAGCAAGCCCAAGATTGCCTGGATGGGGGTGGGGGGTCGGGGGGTGGCCTGACAGGACAGGGGCCTTACCCGGGTCCCTCCCATCAGCCTACAGTATCATCCATTCATCAAAATCCCTTTACTTGAGAGAGGACCGTCTTGTGAAAGCAACCAGGTGAGGAAGGGGCTGGTCAACGTTAAAAGTGGCCAGAACGAGAACTGAGAGTCACTGGAATCCGTGGCCGGAGGCCCCAACGTGCCTGTTCCACCAGGGTCACAAGGAACCTAGGAAACAGGAGTCCCGGGAAAGCATGGCCGTCAGCTTGTTACTATTTCCCCCGCACCCCGCAATTGACAGGCTTGTTTGTCTGAGCGAATCTTGTGAAGGTGCTGAGTGTGAACCCGTCTTTCTGAGATCTCTCGTTCCGGGACACTCCCTTAGCGACATTGTAACTGCAAAATTGTTACTCCATTTCACTTTAAATGCTAAGCTGTAATGGCAATTGAACCCGAAATGTTACAGGTCACTGAAGACCGGGGCCTAGATTAATGTGACCCTGTGAGGGGTGAGCAGCGCTGGGGCCCGCTGAGTCCTCACAGCTGAGTCCCCCACCCAGGGGCCGCCCCCTCCAGGTGCTCAGGGTTCCCGCCTGGCCTCCTCCGTGGTGTCCACCCGCACAAGTGCAGAAAGGAGCCCTTCTTCCTCTCGGGGCTGCTCTGCAGTCTCTCACTTGTCACAGCAGAGTGGGGGCCCCCTGGGGGGACGCACTAAACAGAATCTTCACACGAAGCGCAAACTGTACTAAGAGCCCTGCCTTGTTCCGAGAGGACCCCAGGCTGTGGTAATGCTGAATGTGCAAACTGCTTGTGGCCAAGTGGCAATTTCGGGTGATTTCCACCTGCACCCTGTGTTTTCTCTTCGACTTGCCGCTGTGAACGCTGTTTTGCAAAGGTTGCTTTCAGGCGCAGGAGCACAGAACTCCCCCGTTTGGGCTAACGTGAGACAAGGAGCCAACAGCTAAGTGGAGACTAGCATCAAGTGAGGCCAAGTCCTATATTAATAGTATGACCAAAGTCCTGGCCTCTTCCCCACGTTCTCTTCTGCTTTCTGGAAGCCGTTTTCATCCCCGTTCCGGCTCCTCCTCATGATCGCAAAGTGGCTGTCAGGGCTCCGCAGTTACGTGCTACTTAAGTCCTGTGTCCTGGGAGAATACGGTGGCATCTTGCCTGGCGTTCCCAGGTGGGGTCCTAGGCTTTGCTTGATGGAATCCTTTCATGCACCTGTCCACCTGCACCAGTTAGTTTGCTCAATGGGGCCTCAATCAGAATGTGCCAATTTGCTCAGTTCAGGCTCCAAATAGCAAATGTATCGATTGAAAGATACCATGAGACTTGATCATGGCCTCACAACGAAACCTGTATTCAATAATCAGGATATTGTTTCTCTCAGGGCGTCTGGGTGGCTCAGTCAGTTAAGCAGCTGACAGTTGATTTCGGCTCGGGTCATGATCTCACGGTTTGTGAGATTGAGTCCCTGGATAGGGATCTGTGCTGACAGCCTGCAGCCTGCTTGAGATTCTTTCTCTCCCTCTCCCTCTTTCTCTTCTTCTCTCTCTGCACATCTACCTCTCGCACACTCTCAAAATAAATAAAAAAGATTTTTTAGATAGAGAGAAAAAGAGAAAAAAAAACCAGTTTAAACACAGGTCTGTGTCGCCCACTGTTGCCATCATAAGGAACTTTTGGTGGGAAGTGATAACTCTATTCCTCTTCTTATGCTCCCTGACCATCACTTTTAGTGATTCCATGAATTGGATAATGAGCTGGTGGAAAGTCTACTGGAAACAGAACATCAGGTATAATAAGCAGAGATCTGGGGCGCCTGGGAGGCTCCGTAGGTTGAGAGTCTGACTTCGGATCAGGTCATGATCTCACAGTTCGTGAGTTCAAGCCCTGCATCGGGCTCGCTGCCATGAGCACGGGGCCCACACCGAACCCGCTTCAGATCTTCTGTCCCTCTCTCTCGCTGCACCTCCCCTGCTCATGCTCTCTCTCATAAAAGTGAATGAACATTTATTTAAAAAATATAAGCAGAAACCTGCTGCACATCCAAGGGCACAATTACATGGGACCCTGATTTTTGTTCATCCCACATGATCTACTTGTCATGTATTCGCTCTTTCCTGAATCATCAGGGTAGTTGTCATGGAAGGAGGGCAGGGAGATTAGCACCTGGGGTTAATTTCCCCCCCCCCCCCCCCGCCCCATCAAAGCTCCTAAAACCATTATCTGGCTCCAGCGTCCCTGCTGGTTGTCTGTCCCCAATCAGTAAGAGTTGGCTTTGCCACTTACTGAGAGAGCTGCCTCAGCTGTCCCCTCACCTGCCTTGGCCTGAATTTCCTCATAACAGCAGGGGTGAATAATCTCCACCACATGGATCCTAAGGAGACGTGGAAGAAGTCAGATGTTCTCAGGGCTTTGAGTGCCTGGACCCAGTGGCACCCAGAAATTTGTGGATTCATGATGAGGGTGATGACGAGGGGCAGCTGGGCTCCTTAGTGCTGGTGACCGCTACATGGAGACACACTCTGGGGAACCCAAAACATGAGGGAGACACTCTAAACGTGCAGAGAGCTAGGCCACAGGTCAGCATGCTCTTGGGGGGCAGGAACACCGTCCCAAGTGAGATGTCCGCTTTAGCTCAGCAGACTCTCCGCTGTCAATGTGAACTGGATTTCTGAGTCAGTCCCCTTGAAGGGACGTTGTTCTAGGCGCAGGCTCTCAGAAGTTGGGCCATCCGTATCCCTTGACCCGCTCCGTGTTGCAGAAACTCCAAGTGTCTGCCTAGGGGCACTCAGCCTTCTGTGCTGCTCTCTTGAACCGGGGAGGCCTCAGGCTGTACTTGAAGATGAAAGGGGGGACTTGCCTTGGACTTCTTGAAGTTTAATAAAGGGAAACTTCACTACGTTGGAGCCAAGAGACCAGAAGGGGGAGCTCTCGCTCCCTGCCATCCGGGGCCAATAGTGAATCCAACAAGAAGACAGGTACCTGGCAAAGCAACAATTTCAGCCACTGTGTTACCATCCCAGCAGGAGGCAGAAAGATCTTCCTCCGCCCCCAGCAACAGCCCAGCCAATGAGAGACCGTCACAGCTCAGCCAATGAGAGACCGTCACAGCTGGGAACTGTGACTTTACTGCTGGGGACTCGCTGTTTACCGTTGTCCCTTCTCCTCTATAAGAGAGCCGGCCTCTGCTTTGTTCTCTGAATTCGCCTGTGGTTTTGCTGGAGCTTGCTTGGCCCGGATCGCAATTCTCGGCTATTCCCAAATACGTGCATTTTGCTGGCGAAATAACTGACGGGTTTCTTTTGAAGGTTAGCAACTTCTTCACCCCGCGAGGCAAAGTCCGCACGCTCTTTGGACTTTACCTCTCAGTTTAGTAAGGAATGGAGTTTCCCTTTTGTGAGGTCCGGGCCCAGAGCTGCACGGCTCTCAAGAGCGCACGCAGTGGAGGGAGGGACGCCCGGGTTGAACTCTGGCTTCAGCTCCCAACCAGCTAGCTGTCTGACCTTGAGCAAGGACGTGCTCCCTGGGGGCTCCGGTTCCTCGGGTGTTGAGGGGAAATCGCAGCCCCTGCCTCATGAGGTCGCTGTGGGGTTGAGGTGAGCGGGATGGGCAGAAGCCCCAGCCCATCCTGGCACGATGTAGGTGCTCTGCAAATGTGCTGCTCGGGGTTGGTGCTGCCTATGGGAGACAGTCGTGGCCCAGAACCCAGGAGAGGCTACCAGCTCCGGGGCAGAGAGCAGTGCACGGTGGGTCATTCGCTGATGGGCAGGGATCTCCTTTGGGGCACACACGGAGAGCAGACTCCCCTACGGGCCCGGCACTGGCTGAGGGACACAAGCTTAGGCCTGTGTGACAGGACAGGTGTCCCTGGGAGTCCTCAGCGCTGAAGGGCTGAGGCCGAGGCTGAGGCAGGTGAGAGCCAGGCCCTCCCTCCCCTGGGAGCTCCCATCAGGGAGGGAGAGTGAGCAGAGAAGGTTCCAGATCCAGGGTCAGATGACAAATAGGGACCAGTGGGAGGCTGTGGAGTCCAGGGGCAGCATCGGAGGCGTGGAAAGAACTTGGCTTCCAGGGAGACCCGGCTCCCAGTGGTTCCTCCAGGGACCCCCTCGTTTGCTCCTGAACGGGGGCTCCGTACCCAGAGTCTTTGATTCCGCATCCCCTTTGGTGAACTGAGGCTCCTGACACCATCCACCTCCCATACTTGTTGTGACGATTAAAAATAACTCATTCAATGTTTGCCAGAAACCATTTTAGCACCATCCGCTTCACTAGGTGTGAAAGAACCATGAACTAGACCCTCTTCTCACGGATCATCCGTTCCAGGTGGGAGATAAAGACACTAGATAAGCAGAAGAGCTGTCAGATAAGATTAGTGCAGTGCGGAAAAAAAAGGTGAAATCATAGATGTGAAATAAGTATTGTGGAGCGTGTCCGATTGTGAACAACAGTCTGTGACAACTATCCTTCCTACCATTATAAGGGACACAAAAGAGCAATGGGACTTGGTGGCTCCGGTGGTACCCTATTCCTCATTGTTGTGCTATTTTGAGCCATTTAGCAAGTAACCTGAAAGCCTGCTAGTTTTGAGTGGGGCCTGGTTCATGAGAAAGTCCTCTGCCCCTGCACCTATGGCCTCAGGGGAGTTTCTTATGAACAGGTGGCTGGAGAACAGAAGCAAACCCCCTCAGGGGCGCCTGGGTGGCTCAGTTGGTTAGGCGTCTGACTCCGGCTCAGGTCATGGGATCGTGGTTCGTGAGTTCGAGCCCCACGTCAGGCTCCGTGCTGACGGCTCAGAGCCTGGAGCCTGCTTGGGATTCTGTGTCTCCCTCTCTCTGCTTCTCTCTCTCTCTCTCTCTCTCTCTCTCTCTCTCTCAAAAATAAACATTAAAAAAAATTTAAAAAGCAACCCACCTCAGCCCTGGCTTACCGTCATTCCCTCACAGCAGGCATGCAACACAGTATTGATTTCATTTTGGCACATGACAAATCATCACAACTGGGGCAGCTGAAAACACCATGCATTGATCGCCTCACTATTCTGCACATCACAAAAACCCAGAAGGCTCATCTAGTATCTGCTGAATGACTCACAAGGCCAAGTGAAAGCATCAGCTAGGCTGGTGCTTACCTAGAAGCTGTGGGATCCTCCTCTTTGACTCATTCAGACCTGACCCTTGAAGGGTGGAGAACGAGGTCCCCATTTCCTTGCAGCTGCCAACGAGGGGCTGCCTTCCCAGCCACCCCCATGCCTTCTCAGGGGCGCCGCTTTCTCCTCATAGTGGTCACTGCGTGTTGTGTGCTTCTTGTGCTCTGAGGCTCTCTGACTTCCTCTTCCCTTCCTCGGTAGGGCAAAGCTTTGAAAGGACTCCCTGAGTGGGTCAGGCCCGCCCGCATTCTTTCTGTATCTCAGGATCAACTGACTTGGGATCTTAATGACATCAGCAAAATGCCACCAGAACGGCACTCGTGCATTGTACTCGTATGTTCGATACGAGAAACGGGAATACGGGAGGCCATGATGAGAATCTTGCTGTCTTTGTCTGCTCGGGCGACTATAATAAAGTACCATAGCCTGGGTGGCTTCAACCACAGAAATCTATTTCTCACTGTCTGGGAGGCTGGGAAGTCCAAGATGAAGGTGCTGGCGGATTCAGTGTCAGGTGAGGGCTCTCTTTCTAGTTTGCAGGTTGCTGCTGCCATTGTCTGAATGTGTGTGTCCGTGCCCCCAATGCATACGTTGAAATCCCGATTCTCAGTGTGATGGTACTTTGAGGTGTGGGCCTTTGGCAGATCTTCATGAATAGGCTGTGTGCCCTTGTAAAAGGGGCCCCGGAGAGTTCCCCCATCCCCTCAGCCACGCGAGAACATGACAAGAAGACAGCTGTCTGTGAACCAGGAAGCAGGTTCTCCCCATACACTGAATCTGCCAGTGCCTTGATGAGGGCCTTCCCAGCCTCCAGAACTCCAAGAAACTCATTTCTGTTTTTTCAAGTCACCCAGTCTATGGTGTTTTGGTAGAGCTGCCCTAATAGACTAAGACAGCTGCCTTCTCGCTGTGTCCTCACAGGGTGGAGGGCGAGAGCAAGCTTTCTATTTTCTTCTTATAAGGGCACCAATCCCATCGTGGCTGTCCCACCTTCATGACCTCTCCCAAACCTAATTACCTCCCAAGGGGCCCACGTCCAAACACCATCACACTGGGGGTTAGGGCTTCAACACATGAATGTGGAGGGGGAGACACAGACATTCAGTGCATAGCACTTGCCTACCACACAAGCCAAAAGTGGACAGCTGCCGTACTACGGTCCCACCTGGGACAGCCCTGAAGGACAGTGAAGGGTAAGCCTCCCAAAGGGAAGATTTTGAGCAGAGGTACAAGTGTATGGCCATGCACAGGCTGTGTTTGAGTCATTGGCTGAATGGGCGGGGACTTTGAGGATCCGTGGTTGAAAGTGTGGGACAAGGAGGTCTGGAGAGGATGTATGTGGATATACACCCACCCAGACAGACATCCGATGTGAAGATACGTGTGTCTCATGAGGGTGATCAGCGAAGAATAACCTTACCGGTGCAGAAGTTTAGTGATCTAATGAATAAAGTATCCATTGTGTAGATCTCAATCAGCCTCTTCGACCACACTTGCATCCTCCCCAGTGGGCTCAAATGTAAAGTCGCCAGTGTGGCAGGGGTGGAGATTATGCTAAAAGTAATAACTTCTTTTTTTAATTTTTTTTTTTAATTTTTTTTTTCAACGTTTATTTATTTTTGGGACAGAGAGAGACAGAGCATGAACGGGGGAGGGGCAGAGAGAGAGGGAGACACAGAATCGGAAACAGGCTCCAGGCTCTGAGCCATCAGCCCAGAGCCTGACGCGGGGCTTGAACTCACGGATCGCGAGATCGTGACCTGGCTGATGTCGGACGCTTAACCGACTGCGCCACCCAGGCGCCCCTTCTTTTTTTAATTTTTAAAAATTTTAATTTCTTTAAATGTTTGTTTATTTTTGAGAGAGAGAGAGAGAGAGAGAGCATGAGCAGGGGAGGGGCAGAGAGAGAGGGAGACACAGAATCCGAAGCAGGCTCCAGGCTCTGAGCCGTCAGCACAGAGCCTGATGTGGGGCTTGAACTCACGAGTGGTGAGATCATGACCTGAGCCACAGTGGGATGCTTAACTGACTAAGCCACCCAGGCGCCCCTAGAAGTAATAACTTCCAATAAGCAGTATTTGCTGTATATAAGCATCTGACATCATTTGTTTTTTCCTCCTGTAGTCAGGATTCACAGGCGTTGAAATCAAAGGGTGGAATGGAAGTACCCTCCTGTCACTTTATCCCTAAAACCTTCCCATGCCTCTTGCTTTAGGCTTTTCTGAACCAGAGGTCTTCATCCCAAAGGGAGAAAAGCTTTCACTGAGGAACACAGTCGTGATTCCATGGAGAGGGAATTGAGACTGCTAGCTGGCCATTTTGGTTCCCTCAGCCCTCTCCATCAAAAGCCAAAGAAGGGGGTCCCATACTGGCTGGGGTGATGAAAGCAGACAATCAAAGGGAATGGGTTCCTGCTACTCAAGGAGCTAAGAAAGAGTATGTCCAGTACGTCCAAAGAGCTTACTACTCTCACTTCGTGTGATTCGATTGTGGAAAATTGCAACAACCCATTTAAGGCAGGACATCTTAGTGGCCCAGATGCTTCAGCAATTAAGTTTTGAGTCATGCTACGAGGCAAAGAACCCTGACCATGACCTGAGATGCTACCTCGGGGGGAAGGGAATGAGAAATGGGTAGTGAAAGAAAGCAGGTTTAAATACCAGCTACAACCATGGGACCTGCCACAGAAACCGGTACTGTAATAATATTCAGCTTGATGAGTTAATACCTCCCTCTCCCCAGGTAAGAAAACAAAGAAACAAACAACAAACTAGGCTTTCATAAGAAATTCTTAGGGCCATAGCCCAGCTTTTATTGATGGAGAACCATAAAATTAAAAGACTCCATTCCTTTTTATCTTAGCCTCTAGAAGGGAATTTTCTTGACTACAACATTTTGGGGAGCTTCAACACTACCCTATTCCATCTTACAACATAGGAAATTCGCCTTTGCTTCTCAGTGGTCTTTGCAAGAACACAATTCTCTGCTTTTCTTGTGATTAACGTTCTTGAGATGGCAGCAGGATTCCAGGTTTTCTAGTACCTTCTCAAGCTGCTGAATCAAGACTGCTCTTTTAAACCTGAAAATAAAGACAAATTTAAGGAACCAGAAGATACCTAAAGCATCTATAATGTGCTAGTCATAGTAGTGGATACAAAATAGAGCCTACAATCTCCATGGGAATAGAAAATGCATCCTCTTGGGAAAATGTAGTCTAGCAAAATACCAAGAGTGTCATCAATTGAGGGCCCATGCCCTCCCCTGCCCAGACTATGATGGCCAGGGCTTGGTTTTGCCCCTGTTCAGCATTGGGCACAACTGCTTTAAAAAAAATGAGGAGTTCTTAAAAAAAAAAAATGGAGAGTTCTTTTTTCCACCTACCTTGCAGCTTCCTTGACGGTAAATTCAACAAATTGTTTCTTGACTACAAGAGGCCCTTGAACTTCTTCAAACAAGGTGAAAATCCTTTCATACCCTGAAAATAATTTTTAAAATTCAGTATTTTTAAAAACACAAAGATGGCTTAGAACTCATTCTTAGTGCATCCACTGCCTCAGCAATCGTCCCTCATGGGCTAGAGGGCTCCATAGTGTTTGTGTTTTGAATGCTCACTAAGGAAACTATTGTAAACACCAAGCAAGCCAAACAGACAATTTTAAGAGGTGTATCGGGAATTTCGAGACCAGTTAAAGAGAAACCATCCTAAATTCTGTAAAAACCCAATTCAGCCAAAGGATGAGTCCAAGAGGTGGGTTGGATCTATTCTAAATCATAGAATGAGACTTCCCATGGTTTTATTAAGAGCCATCCTGTCACTACTTACTTCGTCCAAACTTCCGAACTCCCTTCATTAATTGATGTTTTATATCATTATTAATTTTCTGTGCCAGAGCAGCACTCATTGGCACTTCCTTTGGCACAACTCCTGTCGAAGGCACCGCTGGGACTTTTGGGTCACCTACGGAGACACTGCTGTTTTTGGCTCCTCCTCCCGGTGAATTACTACCAGGTTTGTGAGACAGGCCGTCTTTAGCGAAGTCATCAGAGAGCGAATCCTGTTGGTTGAGTGGAATACCATTTCCTGCCACATTCGTAACCGCTGGTGCAGCAGCATTTGGCAAGAAGCCATCAGGTGGGGTTGGATTATTTTTCATCTTCTTGTCACGGACTTTGTGAGTGACGGTGGCTCCTGAAAACCAAATTAAGAGATTGAGCTGTGAGGCAGGTGCATTTCATCACCCCCAGGGGTACGTCCCCGGGCTCTGCACTTTTGAGAAAATTGTTTGTTTCTTAAAGCGGAAGTAGATACCAAGTGGAAATATCAGATCCCACGAGTAGGTCTCCATAAAGATCATACCATAAGTCACTTTTTCTCTCTTGGCACTAGGAATACATACAGAAATGCAGTTTGACAGTACAACTAACACTCACAGAGCTCTGACACTCGTGATTTAATGCCTCCTCGATGCCCTTTACAAGGTGGAAAGCAGAATATCTATCTTACTTGATGCCAAGATATCTGATATTGGCACTCCATCACGAAGAATCCCAGTCCGTATATGATCCTCCCCATTTGTCTTTTCTGTCTCAGAAAGGTGAATTTCCTTTTGTTCCAAGTCTGACACCCCTGCTTCATATACTCAGCCCCCTCCGTGCCAGACACTGCCGAGTGCTGGGCGATCGGCATCGAGACAATCCCTGCCCTTATGGAACTTAGATCCTCGTGGGGAGGTCAGGTGGTACAAGTAAAAAGGGGAAAGGAAATAATAAAGTGTGAATTCGCGTTGGGAAGGAAGACATTGGGGATGTGACAGAGAGTAGGAGAGGGAGCCTCCAGGACCCTGTGGTCAGGCAGGGCCCTCTGAGGAGGTGACCCCTGGGCAGAGTCTGGAACAGGAGACAGGGCGGCCTGTGCACGTGAGGAGGACTTCTGGCTGCCGTGCAGGGCCCTAGGAGGGGACGAGCCGGAGCCATGGAGCAAAGAACTGAGGCAGAGAGAACAAGGAGGACACCCAGAGGACGCGTGCAGGAGAGGAGGGCAGGCCCGGGTCCTGCAGAGCGTGTAGACCAGCGTCGGCAGCTCCGATTCTGTTCTGAGTGCTCGAGGGAGTTGGTGGCGGGTTTCGCGATGGACGTGGCAGGATCGGATTTCCGTGCGCACGGGGTCAGTCGGGCTGCAGGGCGGTGATGGGTCAGGAGGGTCAAGTGGGAGAGCAGGGAAATCAGATGAGAAGCTGTTGTAGCAGCTTGGGGACAGACGGTGGCAGCACAGACTAGAGGGATAGAGACCAAGGGTGATCCAGGCAAGGGTGATACAAAGGGTGATACTGGGAGTTAAGCTGCCTGTACTTGCTAAGGGGTGGAGGTGAGAGATGAAGAACAGAATAACAAGAGGAGTCATGAGTGAATCTAAGTGTTTTGTCCTGAACCCCTGGAGAAATAATAGTGCCAGGTGTGTGCAGGCTGTTAGGCAATCGCTCACAAGTGTCACAGATGTGGTCAATCTGTCCTGATTCTGGTTCAGTGACCCCAGGTTGGTAGCTTGAACTAGTCTATGGTGGGGCTATTTACACTATGGATATCTGCAAATCTAAGTATTGGAGCTTCTAGGCCTTCCATGGCTCCCATAACGCTGGACAGCAGGTTGTTACACCTTTATAAATATTACACGAATGGGGTGCCTGGGTGGCTCAGTCGGTTCACCTTCTGACTTCGGCTCAGGTCATGATCTCATGGTTTGTGAGTTCAAGCCCTGCGTCTCACTCAGAGCCTGGGGCCTGCTTTGGATTCTGTGTTTCCCTCTCTCTCTCTCTGCCCCTCCCCCCACTTACGCTCTGTGTGCGTGTCTCTCTCTCAAACATAAATAAACATTAAAATTTTTTTAAATTATTAAATAAATAAATAAATAAATGTATGTTACACCAATGGATGGTATTATTTGCTGAGATCGAGAAGGCTGAAAGTAGAGCATTTTTGGAGAGGAAGAAGGTCAGAAGTTCAGGCAGAACCAATTGTATTTTAGGTATGTAGTAGACGCTGATTGGAGGGGTCATGTAAGCTGTTGTATTTGAGTCTGAAGTTCAGGAGCAAGTTGTAGTCTAGAGGTATAAAGGTGAGAATTCTTGCAGTATGAATAGTATTTAAAGTTCTAAGACTGTGTGGAATCGCCTAAGGGGAGAGCGGGTTGAAGAGACAAGGGCCCAAGATCCAGCTTTGGGCCCCTGCAGAATTACAGGTGGGAAAGAAGAGGAAAAAATCAGAAAAGGGAGCAGGAAAAGGGGTCACTAGCCAGGGGATAAGGAATCCAGGAGAACGCGGTGTCTGGGAACCAAGTAGGTTTCCACGGAGCCCAGAGTGAACAAATACATCACATGCTTCTGAGAAATGAATGCCAAAGTGTAGCAGCCACTGGTGAAATTGACGCTAACAGCTTCACTAGACTATGGTAAGAAGCAGCCAGACTGTACTGGGTTAGAGCAGGAACACAACGTGAAGACAAGGAGAATATGAGCAGATCCATCCTGGTGGTGAGCCCATCATCTTTTTGTGTGTCCGGAACCTGCTTATTCTACAGCTTTTTAAAAAATGTTTATTTATTTGAGAGAGAGAAAGAGAGGGAGAGGATCCAAAGTGGGCTCTGCTTTCGGTTGACAGCTGAAACCCCGGTGTGGGGCTCAAACTCGCAAACCGTGAGATCGTGACCCAAGCCAAAGTCAGACGCTTAACCAAATGAGCCACCCAGGTGCCCTGGGAACCTGCTTGTTCTAACTCTTACACTGCCCAAATGGTTGGACCCAACGTACAGACCTGCCCCTCCGCTTGCAAACATGTTCGTACCTGTCCATCCCTCAAGGACATAACTATATATTTCCTTTGACCTGGCTGAGCCCTAGAGATGGGGTTCCCCTCTCTTTCCTGTTCGCTTAACCTTGGTGACGTACTTGGCCTTCTCTTAGATGATGGGCAGCTGCTGGGCTTCCTAGGACATTTCATTTGTTTTTGTTGCCCTGCTTCAACCTGATATCCTTTGTCATTCTTTATTTGCTGAAAAACATCAGTGAACACATTCCATTAAAGACAAAATCCAATCATTGCAAAATTGCACTCTTCATATGCACAGACAGCCATGCGTTTATATTATTAATATAAGTTTTAATCATGGTCCAAAGATTTATATTCACTTAGCCCGCACCATGTTTTCAGAAAATGCGATCCAATTTTAGTATAACCTAAGTGAAATAAGGAGAAGGTAAAATACAAGGTTTTTGTACAAAACCAAACATGGGACAACCACGTTTGCTAAGATTGCTGGAGAATGAGTGGCTTTCATCAATCAAGCTTATAAACCCACGGTTATCTCTTTGGAGAAGTACACACCATTTTGCTTCAGCTTTTGTTGGGGAAAAAAGAAAATACCTTTTTTGTCCTTTTGTGCTTTAACTCTATTAACAAATACTGATTAACACTTTATTAAATGATACATGGAGACGGTAAAAGGTAGAATAGATTGAACGTGTAAATCTCCCCACCTCTAACCTTATCGAGATTTAAATATGTCATCCTTGGAGCTGGGTGGGTACAGGGAGTTCTTTTCAGTGTTGGTGGATAAAACAGGAAGTCAAGGGTGTAATAGGTTAGCTAAAAGCTGTTTTCATCAAAGGATAACTGCCTTATCTGAATACAGTTGTGATAAAAAAAATATTTTCCCAGCACGTTTTGCGCTTCCCATAAAAGAGGAATCCAGAATCGTGAAAACATTTTCATTGAGCATTTAGTCTCCAATAGGTACTGTTCTAAATGCTCTACACTAACTCAATCCTCCACCAAGCCCTCTGACTTAGGTGTGATTATTATCTCTCTTGTGAAAAATGAGGAAACCAAGGCACAGGAAATTAAGAAAAACTCCAGTTAACTGAGGAGTTTGGGGTGAGGTGGCTAACTTTAAGTCTTGTGTTGTTACCGAAGAATTTGTTGCATGTTCTGTGCCTTTATGTCAATGATCTCTCCAATGAGAGCAGCTATGATCCTCTTTGCCCGCGTGCTTCAATAGTCAAGTCAGTATGTCTCTCTCATGCACACTATACACATCTCCCATTAAGATGTCCATAGGACAATCCAACTATGGCAACATCAGCTAGTACTTCAATTTCAAGAGGAACACTTATTTTCTAGATAGAGCACTAATGACTTGAAAAATGGAAACAGAGAAAGTAAACTGTGATCTCAATACGAAGGGAGTTACTGGGGGGTGGGGTGGGAACAAATATAGACTCTGGAGCCAGAAAGATGTGGATTCAAATCCTGGCTCTATCTTTTGTCAGTTGTGTCATTCAGAGCAACACGTTTGACCACTGTTAGCCTTGATTTCTTATTATGAAAGGGGGGATAGTAATACTCATCTACAAAATGGTGGTAAGTATTAAATGGGATCATTTAAAACACCAGCTTCTACTCCAATAAATGGCAACCACTCTTTCTGTTCACATGAGATTCCTTGTATCATACTTTGTCCCTTAAATAAATAGAAGTAGAGCACATGACTTACATTCATCGTTTGAAGAAGAAAATAATTATACAAAGAATACCACAATTTAGGCAGAAATAGTCATAGTTATCTTACCTTATTATCATCTTGAAGCAGATAGCTGAGAGTATAAAGTCTTTTAGGTTGTTCTGGATTAGTCTTTTGAGATGGAGAAGCTGTTGTCTTCAGATTCTTCTCATAGTTAGCTATTTGTTTGAGTAGAGCACTCCAATGGGAAAGTGGATAATCAGTGGAAAAGACTTTGATGCTATACAGCTTAAATGTACTATCCATTAGGGAGGACATGGCCACTGCTGGCGATGTGCACCATGGCAACAGAGTTTAGAATCTCATCTACGATCTCTATTATATTTTAGAATCTAGAATCATCACCCCTCAGCTAAGTCATTATTCAGTCCACCATCACTACTCCCTATAGGCTCACCACTAGGTCCAGAACAATTCCCTTTTGCTTCAAGCTAGGTTTAAGAGTGGGCTGACCTCCCTTATACCAGCATCCCAACTAAAGGACCATACTTGTTCTCCTTTTGGAAGAACCTAAGCTCCATGGAATTCTTTTACACTTAGTCCATAGAACCTTGAGTACTGGGCCTTAATAACTCTTTGGATGATTTGATTAAACCTACATTCTTCTCAGAAAGACCCCTTACAAACAAAACTCGATGTATAATTTCAAGGGTGTGCCCAGCCTAAGATCTGTTAAACTTAATGGACGGATGATCCCACTGAAAATCAACAAATGGGGCAAAGAAGCTTTACAGACTGACACAAATTATCCTGCATACTATCAGTTAAATTATTTTCATGTAAATAAGGAATTCTCTGCTGAACTCATAACTATAGGCAGTGTGACATAGTATTAGAGTGTGCAGTCTCTGGAATCTTATAGATCCACATTCCACCACTTTTCAATTGGCTAAACCTGGCAGAACCAGTTAAATTCTTATTCAAAATTTCTATTACCATAAAATAAGCGTAAAGCAGTATCTACCTCATTGGGCTGCTTTAAGGATTACAAGAGATAAAGCATGAAGAAGATAGTGTATGTGACGCTTAACACACATCTCCCCTTATGCTTGAGAAAAATAAACGTGGACTGGGTAGATGTAGGGATTCAGTGAAAAAGGGTATTCTAAATATTAAAGTATTACAAAGTAACCTACTCATGCAATAAACATGCAAGCTAAACTTGATATTTTGATAATCCACAAATGTCCTAAACAAAATCTTGTCTGTCTTTAGCGGATCAATCACCTTCTAGTTAAGTAGTCTGACTACCATATGCAACATCATAAACATTTCCAGATTTCAAAACTTGCTACAAAGCTACAATAATTAAGACCATGTTGTACCGACATAAGAATTGACATAGAGGCCAAAGGAACAAACCTGAGAGTCCAGAAATAAATCCTTAATCTATGATCCGTTGAAATTCGACAAGGGTGCCAAGACTATTCAATGGGAAATGAAGTCTTTTCAACAAATGTTGCCAGGAGAACTGGACATCCATAAATAAAGGATGAAGTCAGACCCCTTCCTCACACCATAAACAAAAATGACCCAAAGTGGACCATAGACCTAAATGTAAGCAAATAGTAAGTGCCAACCACAAAAGAGCTTTGTTAGCAGGAAAAAAAACAACAAGAGCATTCACTCATGTTTTAATTCATTGTCAAAAATCTAAATTAAAAAATTAAAAATAAAGAGAAAATAAGCCTAAAGAAATACAAAGGGGGCTCCTGGGTGGCTCAGTCGGTGAAGTGCTGATTCTCGATCTCGGCTCAGGTCATGATCTCACAGTTTGTGAGTTCGAGCCCTGCGTTGGGTTCTGTGCTGACAGCGTGGAACCTACTTGGGTTTCTCCTTCTGGTTCTCTACCCCTCCTCCACTCTCTCTCACTCTCAAAATAAATAAACTTAAAAAAAGAAATACAAAGTAAAAGCACAAATTAACTTGCTAAATACAGTCCAAATATTATCTGTAATTATAATAAATATAAATAGACTACACTTGCCAGTAAAGGTTGCCAGTAAGGATTTTTTAAATATAATTTATTGTCAAGTTGGCTAACATACAGTGTATATAGTGTGCTTTTGGTTTGGCGGGTAGATTCCCGTGATTCATCACTTACATACAACACCCAGTGTTCATCCCAACAAGTCCCCTCTTCAATGCCCATCAGCCATTTTCCCTTCTCCCTCACCCCCATCAACCCTCAGTTTGTTCTCAGTGTTTAAGAGTTTCTTACGGTTCACCTCCCTCTCTCTCTGTTTGTAACTATTTTTTCCCCTTCCCTTCCCCCATGGTCTTCTGTTAAGTTTCTCAAGGTCCATGTATGAGTGAAAACATATGATATCTGTTTTTCTCTGACTGACTTATTTCACTTAGCATAACACCCTCCAGTTCCATCCACATTGCTGCAAATGGCAGGATTTCATTCTTTCTCATTGCCAAGCAGTATTCCATTGTATATACAAACCACGTCTTCTTTATCCATTCATCAGTTGATGCACATTTGGGCTCTTTCCATAATATGGTTATTGTTGAAAGTGCTGCTATCAACATTGGGGTACAAGTGCCCCTATGCACCAGCACTCCTGTATCCCTTGGGTAAATTCCTAGCAGTGCTATTGCTGGGTTGTAGGGTAGATCTATTTTTAATTTTTTGAGGAACCTCCACACTGTTTTCCAGAGCAGCTGCACCAGTTTGCATTCCCACCAGCAGTGCAAGAGGGTTCCCATTTCTCCACATCCTCTCCAGCATCTTTTGTTGCCTGAGTTGTTAATTTTAGCCACTCTGATTGGTGTGAGGTGGTATCTCAATGTGCTTTTGATTTGTATTTCCCTGATGATAAGTGATGTTGAACATCTTTTCATGTGTCTGTTGGCCATCTGGAGGTCTTCTTTGGAAAAGACATGTCTATTCATGTCTTCTGCCCATTTCTTCACAGGATTATTTGTTTTTTGGGTGTTGAGATTGGTAAATTCTTTATAGATTTTGGATACTAGCCCTTTATCCCATGTGTAATTTGCAAACATCTTTTCCCATTCCAGTGGTTGCCTTGTAATTTTGATGATTGTTTCCTTTGCAGTGCAGAGACTTTTATCTTGATGAGGTCCCAATAGTTCATTTTTGCTTTTATTTCCCTTGCCTTTGGTGACATGTCGAGCAAGAAACTGCTTTGGCTGAAGTCAAAGAGGTTGTTGCCTGTATTCTCCCCTAGGGTTTTGATGGTTTCCTGTCTCACATTTAGGTCTTTCATCCATTTTGAGTTTATCTTTGTGTATGGTGTAAGCAAGTGATCCACTTTCATTCTTCTGCATGTTGCTGTCCAGTTCTCCCAGCACCATTTGTTGAAGAGACTGTCTTCTTTCCATTGGATACTCTTTCCTGCTTTGTCAAAGATTAGTTGGCCATATATTTGTGGGTCCATTTCTGGGTTCTCTGTTCTGTTCCATTGGTCTATGTGTGTGTTTTTGTGCCAACACCATACTGTCTTAATGATTACAGCTTTGTAGTCGAGGCTAAAGTCTGGGATTGTGATGCCTCCTACTTTTCTTTTCTTTTTCAGGATTGCTTTGGCTATTCAGGGTCTTTTGTGGTTCCATACAAATTTTAGGATTGTTTGCTCTACCTTTAAGAAGAATGCAGTGCAATTTTGACTGGGATTGCATTGAACATGTAAATTGCTTTGAGTAGTCATGACATTTTAACAATATTTGTTTTTTGAATCCATGAGCATGGAACGTTTTTCCGTTTCTTTGTGTCTTCTTAAGTTTCCTTCATAAGTTTTCTATAGGTTTCATCATACAGATCTTTTACATCTTTGGTTAGGTTTATTCCTAGGTACTTTATGGTTCTTGGTGCAATTGTAAATGGGATTGATTTATTGATTTCTCTTTCTGTTGCTTCATTATTTGTGTATAGAAATGCAAATGATTTCTGTACATTGATTTTGTATCCTGTGACTTCCTGAATTCATGTATCCTGCAACTTTGCTGAATTCATATATCAGTTCTAGCAGCCTTTTGGTGGAGTCTTTCTTGAGGGTTTTTATTAAGAAATGATGCTGTATTTTGTCAAATGCTTTTTCTGCATCTATTGACAGGATCATATGGTTCTTATCCTTTCTTCTATTAATGTGATGTATCACATAGATTGATTTGTGAATATTGAACCAGCCCTACAGCCCATGAATTAATCCCACTTGATCATGGTGAATAATTCTTTTAATATGCTGTTGAATTCAATTTGCTAGTAACTTGTTGAGAACTTTTGCATCCATGTTCATCAGGGATATTGGCCTGTAATTCTCCTTTTTGTGGGGTCTCTGTCTGGTTCAAGAATCAAGGTAATGCTGGCTTCATAGAATGAGTCTGGAAGCTTTCCTTCAGTTTCTATTTTTTGGAACAGCTTGAGGATAGGTATTAACTCTGCTTTAAATGTCTGGTAGAATTCCCCTGGAAGCCATCTGGCTCAGGACTCTTATTTGGTAGGAGATTTTTATAACTGATTCAATTTCTTCACTAGGTATGGTTCTGTTCAATTTTCTACTTCTTCGCGTTTGAGTTTTGGTAGTGTGTTGGTGTCTAGGATTTGTCCATTTCTTCCAGGTTGTCCAGTTTGTTGGCATATAATTTTTCAGAGTATTCCCTGATAATTGCTTGTATTTCTGAGAAATTGGTTGTAATAAATCTATTTTCACTCATGATTTTATCTGTTTGGGTCCTCTCTCTTTTCTTTTTGAGAAATCTGGCTAGGGGTTTATCAATTTTGTTTATTTTTTTCAAAAAACCAGCTCTTAGTTTCATTGATCTGTTCTACTGTTTTTATTTTGGATCCTATATTGTTTATTTCTGCTGTAATTATTTCTCTTCTTCTGCTGGCCTTGGGGTTTCTTTGCTGTTCTACTTCTAGTTCCTTTAGGTGTGCTATTAGATTTTTGTATTTGGGATTTTTCTTGTTTCTTGAGATAGACCTGGATTGCAATGTATTTTCCTCTTAGTACCGCCTTTGCTGCATCCCAAAGTGTTTGGACTGTCGTGTTTTCATTTTCATTTGCTTCCATATGTATTTTTTATTTCTTCTTTAATTGCATGGTTGACCCATTCATTCTTTAGCAGGATATTCTTTAGCCTCCATCATTTTGAGGTTTTCCAAACTTTTTCTTGTGGTTTCTTTGAAGTTTCATAGCATTGTGATCTGAAAATATGCATGGTATGATCTCAATTCTTTTATATTTATAGAGGGCTGTTTTGTGACCCTGTTTTGTGATCTATCTTGGAGAGAATGTTCCATGTGCACTTGAGAAGAATGTGTATTCTGCTGCTTTTGGATGAAAAGTTATGAATATATCTGTCAAATCCATCTGGTCCAGTGTATCATTCAGGGTCATTGTTTCTTTATTGGTTTTCTGCCTAGATGATCTGTCCATTGCTGTTAAGTGGAGTATTAAAGTCCCCTGCAATTACAGTATTCTTATCAATAAGATTGCTTATGTTTGTGAATAATTTATTTATATATTTGGGTGTTCTAAATTGGGGGCATAAACGTTTATAATTGTTAGCTCTTCTTGATGGATAGACCCCATAATTATGATGTAATGCCCTTCTTCATCTCTTGTTCCAGTCTTTAGTTTAAAATCTAGTTTGTCTGATATAAGTATGGCAACTCCAGCTTTCTTTTGACTTCCAGTAGCACGATAGTTCTCCAGCCTCTCACTGTCAATCTGAAGGTGTCCTCAGGTCTAAAACAGGTCTTTTTTATTTATTTATTATTTTTTTTTTTATTTATTTTTTTTTCAACGTTTATTTATTTTTGGGACAGCGAGAGACAGAGCATGAACGGGGGAGGGGCAGAGAGAGAGGGAGACACAGAATCGGAAACAGGCTCCAGGCTCTGAGCCATCAGCCCAGAGCCTGACGCGGGGCTCAAACTCACGGACCGCGAGATCATGACCTGGCTGAAGTCGGACGCTTAACCGACTGTGCCACCCAGGCGCCCCAAACAGGTCTTTTTTAGATAGCGTATAGATGGATCTTGTTTTTCATCCATTCCAATACCCTATGTCTTTTGACTGGAGCATTTAGTCCATTTGCATTAAGCATTATTATTGAAAGATATGGATTTAGAGTCATTGTGTTATCTGTAGGTTTCATGCTTGTAGTGATGTCTCTGGTTCTTTGTAGTCTTTGCAGCATTCCACTCACAGAGTCTCCCTTAAGATCTCCTACAGGCTGGTTTAGTGGTCATGAACTCCTTCAGCTTTTGTTTGTCTGGGAAAGCCTTCATCTCTCCTATTCTTAATGACAGCCTTGCTGGATAAAGGATTCTTGGTTGCCTCTTTTTCCTATTCAGCACATTGAATATTTCCTGCCACTCCCTTCTGGCCTGCCAAGTTTCAGTGGCTAGGTCTGCTACTACCCTTATGTGTCTACCCTTGTAGGTTAAGGCCCGTTTGTCCCTAGCTGCTTTCGGAATTCTCTCTTTATCTTTGAATTTTGCCAGTTTCACTATAATATATCACTGAGAAGACCTATTCCCGTTACGTCTGAAGGAAGTTCTCTGTGCCTCCTGGATTTGGATGCCTGCTTGCTTCCCCAGATTGGGGAAGTTCTCAGCTGTAATTTGTGCAAGTACACTTCTTCCCCTTTCTCTCTCTCTCTTCTTCTGGAACTCCTATGATATGGATATTATTACATTTCATTGAGTAACTTAGTTCTCTAATTGTCCCCTCGTGGTCTAGTATTTTTTCTCTCTCTCTTTTTCTCAGCTTCATCATTTTCCATAATTTTATCTTCTATTTCACTTATTCTCCCCTCTGCCTCTTCCAGCCTCGCTGTCCCTGCATCTAGTTTATTTTGCACCTCATTTATAGCATTTCTTAATTCATCATGACTATTATTTAGTTCCTTGATCTCTGCAGCAATAGATTTTCTTTCTTCTATGCATTTTTCAAGTGGAGTGATTCATCTTCTGACTATTATTCTAAATTCTTGATCAGATATGTTGTTTATATCTGTTTTGAGAAATTCTTTAGCTGTCATTTCTTCCTGGAATTTATTTTGAGGAGAATTCTTTTGTTTCATCATTTTGGCTAGTTTTCTGTCCCTTATGTGTTTTAAAAGCTTGTTAAGTGTCCTGCACTTGCAAGCACTACTATATTAAAGAGGAATCATACACTGTCCAGGCCCTGGCCCTTCAGGGAGTGTTTTGGGAGTGTGTTACATGCTCTCTGCTGTTGTGACTCTGGTTGCTTTATCTTCCTACTCATAGTGGTGGTTTGGACCCTCCACCACGTGTGGTTTGATTTGTTAGTTGAAGTAACCCTGGGAAAAAAATTTTAAATGGGGGTGGTGGTGGTGGAATAAGCCTTATCCCATACAAAGAGACAAATGACAGGGACAAGGAAAAATAAAAGAAAAGAAAACTGACCAGGTAGAGAAACTATATGGCTTAATCCAGAGAGAAAGAGGAAAATAAAGAAGAAGATGCAGAACAGATGTAAAGAGAATAGATTAAGTATGTCTGCTTAAACAAACTAATAACCAGAATAACCAGACTAGAGAAGGAGAGAAATAAGAGGAAGAAAAGGGAGAAAAAAAAAAAAAATATATATATATATATATATATATATATATATATAAATGTAATAAGAATTGCCCCCAGATTAAATCAGAAAATGCAAAACTGCTGGGTGCCTTGGAACCAGTGGCAGCACTGGTCTGGAGGAGGGGTTGTCTGGTTGGTCAGCATCAATCTTAAATTTAAAAAAAGTTCATGTTTATTTATTTTTGAGAGGGAGAGAAAGAGAGCAAGAGCAGGGAGACACAGAATCCAAAGCTGGTTCCAGGCTTTGAGCTGTCAGCACAGAGCCCGACAGGGGGCTCGAACCCAGGAGCCATGAAATCTTGCCCTGAGCTGAGGTCAGATGCTCAACCAACTGAGCCACCCAGGCGCCCCAGGTCAGCAATGATCTTGCTTGGGTAGACACGTAGTTACCAGGCATGGAAGGGCGTGGTTTGGTGTAAGCGGGCCGCCTCCACCCTGGCCCCTGGCCCGTTCCCTGAAGCCCCCCACCTTGCTGGTGATTGGGAGAAAACTGGCGACACTCCATTCTCTCCTCCCTGGACTGGGTGTCCCAAACCACCCTGTTCAGGGTGTCCTCACAGTGCTTGCTGTGTGGGCGTGAGCGGCCATTTTTTTTTTCACTCCACAGTCCCCCGCGCCTCCCAGGTGCTCGGCTGGGACCTAAACCCCGATGTCTTAAAGGGTCCCACTCTGTGCTCCCTGGTACCAGGAAAGTGCCGCTCTGCCCAGCCAATAAATGGCCTCTGGCTGGCGGGCGCAGTCAGTCTTTGTCCTTTGAGTGGTTATATACCTGCTTCCCCCAGCACTCGAGGGAGGGGACTGCTTTCGCCGACTGCCGACTGCGCCTCTGAACTAGTTACCAGTTCCGGGGCTGCCTCCCTCCTCCCCAGGGGCGCCAACTGGGCAGCCGGCCCCAGTCGGGAACGAGCCCTGCAGTTAGAGATTGGGTCTTTCTCCGTTTTTTTCCAGTCCCCGGTCCCTGGTCTTTCTCTTGTGCAAATACAATCCTACACCCCCACAGCCTCTCTTTCTCTTCCCTCTGTCTGTCTGCAGAAGGGGATCCCTCCCCTGCGTGCCTACGCCACCCATTTCTCTCTCCCAGTTCGCAATCACACACCTGTGGCCCACCAAGTTGTCCCCGTGGGCCCCTGGAGACGTCTCTGTCACTCTTCAGCCCAGACTCTTGGAATTCCAAGTCCTCTGGCCTCAACACTGCTGTGTTTGAGGGACAAGGGCACTTCGGTCCCCCTACTTCCCCGCCATGTTGATCACCTTCTCTAGTAAGGATTTTTTTTTAAATTCTAGTTATATGTTTTTTAAAAGAGAAACATTTAAAATATGAGAACACAGAGTGATTATTAAAAAAATAACATTTTTTACCAGGCAAATATTTTTTATACCAGGCAAATATTAAGCAAAATAAAGCTGAGGTAATTATATTAATATCAGATAAAAGAGACTTTAACAATGCATTATTACAGGAGCGCCTGGGTGGCTCAGTGGGCTGAACATAGGACTTCGGCTCAGGTCATGATCTCACAGTTTGTGGGCCCAACCCCCTTGTCGGGCTCTGTGCTGACAGCTCAGAGCCTGGAGTCCGCTTTGGATTCTGTGTCTCCCTCTCTCTCTGCCCCTTCCCTGCTCACTCTTTCTCTCTCTCAAAAATAAATAAACAATTGCAAACAAACACTGCATTATCACAGTGCAAAAGACACTATAAAAGAACTACATTTTATTTCACCAGAAATGTTTGACGACTGTCCACTCACATAAACCTAATAAAATAGCCTCAAAGATACATAAAGCAAGAACAATCAGAACTACTGAAGGAAGTTGAAAAATTCACCTTTATTGTGGAAGATTTTTTAACACAATTCTCTACATTATTGTGAGTTCAAATAGACAAAAGATAAGTAAATGCATAAATGTTAACAATGCAAGTAACAAGTTTGATCTGTGGCCATTTATGGAAACCTATATACAACAGTAATAGTGTAAATTCTTCTCAAGCATATATATATAAAAATGGGCCATGGTCTCAATGATGTTCAAATACATAGTTTCATGCACCCCATACTCTCTCAACAAAATGAAATTAAATTAGAAGTCAAGAACGGCAAAAGAATGTATTTTGAGATTTTAAAACACTTTTCTAAACACATAGAAATGATTAAGGAAAATATTACATAACAAAACTTTTTGGATGCAGTGAAAGTGGACCTCAAAGGAATAGCCTTCCTTATGCTCTTTTGTTAAAAAAGAAAAAAAAGCCTGACAACCGGTTATCTGTATCCAATGTTAGAAGTTGGAAGAAAAGTAGAATAAACCCAAAGAAAACAGAAAGAAGGGGCTAGTGAAGATAAAGCAGAAATTCATGAAATAGAAACTGCAATAAAGTCAACAAAATCAAAAGTTTGTCCTTTGAAAACAGCAAAAACACAGATAAAGCTTTAATGAGATTGACCAAGAGAAAGATAATCCACCAATAAATAATATTAGCAGTGAGAAAGGAAACATAACGATGGATCCAGCACGTATTTTTAAGAGGGGATGGTAGGGGCCCCTGGGTGGCTCAGTCGGTTAAGTATCTGACTCTTGATTTTGGCTTAAGTCATGATCTCATGGTTCGTGGGTTCAAGCCTTGCATCAGGCTCTGTGCTGACAGCTCAGAGCCTAGAGCCTGCTTCAGATTCTACATCTCCCTTTCTCTCTGCCCCTCCCCTGCTCATGCTCTGTCTCTCAAAAGTAAACAAACATTTAAAAAAAGAAGAGATGGTAAATACTGTGAGCTTTATATTAAATTTGAAAACTTAGGTGAAATAGACAAATTCACAGAAAAATATAACTGCATATCTGTGTGGAAATGATAATCTTTTTAGTGAGTCCACTAGATGACCATATGGTAAAAATGAACCTTGATCTTTAGATCATTCCATACATGAAAATTTATTTCAGATGCATCAGAAATCTAGAAGAAAGCTTGGGACTCCATGACTTTGGGATAGACATAGATTTTTAAACATGATACACAAAATAAATCTAAGATTGATTAATTGGACCTAATTAAGAACTTCTTTTTCATTAAAAGACACTATTAAGAGAGTGAAAAAGTAAACCAGAGACTCATAGAAGGTCTTCATAATATATACATCTGACAAAGGAGTTGATTTTAGAACTCCTACAAACTGATAAGAAAAAGACAACCCCCAAAAAATATGGACAAAAGGCCTGAAAAATACTTCATAAGAACATTCCCCAAATGGCCACTAAATATATTAATAAGTATAGCTCATTAATCATCAGAGGCACATAAATTGAGGCCACAAAGCAATGCCATTAAACACCCACCAGAATGGCTAAAATGTAAGACAGACAATGACCATATGTTTGTAAGAATTTGACATAACCAGAACTCTAATGCATTTTTGGAACCAGACTGATACACTGGTTCCCCAGTTCTCCAGTTGGCACTTTATCACAATCATCCATTGTGACAGTGTGACAAATTGTGAAGTTACGGCATGCCATGGATTACATTTATCCCATTTACCACTGGCAGGAAGCAGAGCACTGCCCCCAAGCCCAAAGGCACAATCAAATAAACTCCAAAGTCTTATCTTAAGGGTCTACCTCAAGGACCATCCTACCCACAACACCAGCTCTGTTTCAGAATGCATCACATCAGTAGAGAGAAACCACAGAGTAATTTGAACAGTGAATGATTAATATAAAGAATTATGAACTATAATGGGGGGAGAGGGGGAGTAAAGTAACAAGAGACTGGCTAGTAAGAAGGAGAACTCTAGGAACACCTGGGTGGCTCAATCAGTTAAATGTTCGAGTCCCACGTTGGGATCTGTGCTGACTGCCCAGAGCCTGCTTGGGATTCTGTCTCTCTCTCTCTGCCCCTCCCTTTCTCTCTCTCTCTCTCTCTCTCTCAAAATAAATAACAATAAACTTAAAAAAAAAGTAAGGAGAACTCTAAATATAGAAAGAGCAAATATAAGGAGCAGCTACTGTCCCCAAAACTGAAATAGAGCATCTATCTGCAATGGACTGAATGTTTGTGTCTCGCTCCCATAAATTCATATATTGAAATCCTCATCCCAATACCCAATGGTATTTGCAGGTGGGATCTTTGAGAGGTAACTACATTATAAGGGCTCCACTTTCATGATAATTACATTATGAGGTCTCCTCCTTTACGGGAGTGGGATCAGTACCGGTGTAAGAACATTCTCTCTGCTATGTGAGGATGCAAGAAATCAGCTGTCTGCAAGCCAGAAGAAAGCCCGCACCAGAACCTGCCCCTGTTGGCACCCTGATCTTGAACTTCCAGCCTTCAGAACTGTAAGAAATTAATTTCTGTTGTTTCTTAAGCCACCCAGTCTATGGTCATTTGTTATAGCACCCAAGATCGTCTATTCCCCTCCAACTTCCCCCTGCCATTGTGAAAATAGATCATTCAAGGAACTGCCCCTCCGCCCGCCTTATTCTTTGGCCAAGTTAAAGCACTCAGAGAGGAACCTCCCAAGAATTGAGTTTGATCCCACAAGGAAGACTCTCCTGCTCAGAGCTGAGGAGCACCCAGGAAGTATCCTGTCTAGGCTAAGATAGAGAATACAAGGCAAAGCCCTTCTCACCAGAAGGCTCTGATATATTATTATGGCCCCATGGAGGTGTAAGCGAAACTGCAGACTCCCAGAGTGTTGCGGGCACACTGCCCTGCAGCACCCCGCCCCGGAGAAGCTGCACGATGCAGAGCCTGGTGCTGGGGACACCCAGGGCCCCCAGGAGCCGGCTCTGCCGGCCATCCAGCTCCAGGATGCAAAGTGTCCCTTTCATTGTCTCTGGCGCCCTCTATAGACAAGCTTCTGTAACAACTGCTGCAAGAAAACATTTCAACGACGCAGAACATTTCCATAGAGCAGGACAAGAGTGAATTTGGAGCTTATAGACAATATAACCAGGCACTTTATTAACACATCGGAAGAGGCATGTCACACAGTCATCCAAGAGAATGCAAAAAAACACCACATGGAATAAAAAGCAATGACTATTCATGAAAAAAATTGTAAAGCATTTGTTTAGAAGGGTATACAAATCTACAGAAATCTACAGCAGACACTATTCCTAGGTGAAGAATTAGAAGTAGTCCTTGTAAGATCAGAAATGAAGATGCCCACTGTTGTCCCTTCTATTGAACACTCCCTACAGGGGTCCTGCCTGGCACCTTAAGATGGAGAACAGGGCTGTACACAAAAAGCAAGCTGTCAGACTGTTCAATTATGGGACAAGCCCCTGGAGTGGTGCTTTTCAAGGAGTCACCAGGCACGTCAAACAGTGACAATTGTCTAGGAATAGAGATTGCTGGGGAGCTGCAATCACTTCTGTCCCCTCCAGTGGCGGACAGCTTGCTGGCGTTCAGAGCTACCCTGGATGTGAGGTCATGGGTTTCAAGACCACCGCAGAGCTGGGGAGGGGGCGGTGGGAATAGTGCTGTTACCACAGCCCAAGGCTCGCTGTTCCTACTGGGATGTAGCCAGGTTTCGGGAGTAAACGCTCTTCTGGCCTGGCAAGCCTTGGGTTACTTTGCACAGTTGTGAGCCAGTTCATTTAGATACGATGCCTGTGTTCCTATTGCTTTCATGCTGGAGTGGATTTTCCCAGGATCTCATTCCACTAACCCCCGCGCCTCTTCGTGTATGTTACATTTTGAACAAAGTCTAAATCCAGTGTATCCGGTTGTAAATTACACTCTTTCTCTTCTTGTTTTCGAAGAAACTAGAATCGGCAGTCCTGCCTGTTAGGAAGAACTCCCCAATCCAGGCCTCATGCATTGCTTCTCTAGCCAACTGATTTTCGTGAAATCCACATGGGCATATGTGAATCCCCTTTCGGAGAGGGTATTAGTTTTTTTTATTTTGTGTCACAATTTGCCCCCAGTTTAGTGACTTCAAAAGGTATACCAAACTTGGTGGATTGAAACAGTGTTTGTTATTTCTTCTCCCACAGTTCTGTAGCTTGAAGTCTGGATAGTTTTGACTTGGTTCTCTCCTTTGGGGCTTGAAAGGCCGAAGTCAATATTTTAGCTGCGCTGGGTTCTCATCTGGAAGATCCGGGATGGAATGAGCTTCCAAATTCACTGGGATTGTTGGCCGAAGTCAAGTCCTTTGTCCCGTGAGACCGGTCCTGCATTTCTCACGGGCTGTTAGCTAGGGCTCAGGGTCACCTCTAGAGGCCACTGTCAGGCCCTTTTCAGGGGCTCTGTCCATCTCCAAGTGAGCAATGACACATCAGATTCTTCTCGAGCTTGCTAACTTCCTCGGCTGCCTGCAATGCTACCAGCTGGAGGAAACTGCAGAAAAGGCTCAGGAGGGGAGCTCTGGCACTCCCATGAATCCCACTCTAAAGGTCAGATGGGAGGACACCAGTATGACGATGGGAGAACACCAGAGGGCAAAGGTCACGGGGAACATCTTCAAATTCTTCTCTTCTTTCCAAGAGAAAGAAGTTAAGGTAGCAGGAGTCAGAGCCATGGGTTTTGGGCCCACTTCCTCGTGCAAAGCCCTTGTGGCTTCAGGACCTGCTTGAGTTGATCTTGTACAGCCACTTGCATTGGAAAAGGGGTGCTTCTCTGCACACCCACTGCTGTGACTGGTGGGTCACCCAGGTTAGGACGGGCAGCTCAGGTGGCCTGGGAACTCGGTGTCCCTTGGTCAAGCATTCGTTCCTGCTAAGTCCCAGTGGTAGGCCAAATGTTGTTCAAAAGGACCAGGATGACATTTAATGTGTCCAGAAAAGTAGTGCCACTTTGGAGCTGGGGTCCTGTGATCTTGGATAAATCTGATAATTTCTTGTCCCCAGTGCACAGTCACACTGGTAAAGGGTTGCAGTCCCCTTTGGGTATGAATGGGAGAAAGATTAACAGTAGAAACTTTTTATTGTAGAAGGGTCTTTCTTCAAGAGGCCTCCCCTTTATACATGAGTTTTTGGATCTTTAACCAATCAAGGTTGGGCTTTGATTGACTGAGGGACCCTTCGTTGTAAGGGGAGTAAGCAGGTGTATGTCTGTAATGCCAGAGATCCTGCAGGGCATCTCCTAATACTCCCATGTCCACTCACTACGGTCAATGCAAACTACACCAAGCTAATTCACTTAGGACTGCTAATGGCCATGAACCTCGGGAATGAAGGTTTAGGTCACCCCAGTACAAACAGGACCTCTCCGGGAAAGATGCTTGCCAAGGGCTAAGGGAGTGTGGAATGGGTAATTAGAAAAGTAACCACACAACCATTTGCAGAATCAAGGACTGTAATGATTCTGAGTGTTACTTCTTTATTTTAATATGAATAAGTTTACATACATATTAACCAAATATTTTGGGGTTTTATCCCCTCTCATCCCCTTAGCTGCTAACATGAAATGTGGTAATGAGAGCTAACTTTATTCTCAATAAATAAGATGCAGGATATTAAAGGCAGGGGTGGTTTAGGTAGCAAAAGAATGACAAAGATCTAAAGGCAAAAGTTGAACATTGTATCCTCTTTAGGAAAAGCGTTAACATGATATCAGTTATAAGCAGGGAGTCTTGTTGGCCCAGGAATATGGTTTTGTTGCTGCCTTTATTTAAAGATTAAGTGTGGTTTAAAGAGTTGGTCACTTGGGGCGCCTGGGTGGCTCAGTCGGGTAAGCGTCTGACTTGGCTCAGGTCATGATCTCACGGTTTGTGAGTTCGAGCCCTGTGTAGGGCTCTCTCCTGACAGCTCAGAGCCTGGAGCCTGCTTAGGTTCTGTGTCTCCCTCTCTCTCTGCCCCTCCCCTGTTCACTCTCTGTCTCTCTGTCTCTCTTTCTCAAAAACAAACATTAAAAAAAATACCATTATTATTGTATTTTTTTTGCTGGTGTCTTTGCCTCTTTCTGTTTTTTAAATTTTAATTTTTTAATTTACATCCAAATTAGCGTATCGTGCAACAATGATTTCAGGAGTAGATTCCTTAATGCCCCTTACCCAGTTAGCCCATCCCCCCTCCCACAACCCCTCCAGTAACCCTCTGTTTGTTCTCCATATTTATGAGTCTCTTCTGTTTTGTCCCCCTCCCTGTTTGTATATTATTTTTGTTTCCCTTCCCTTGTGTTCATCTGTTTTGTCTCTTCAAGTCCTCATAGGAGTGAAGTCATATGATTTGTGTCTTTCTCTGACTAATTTCACTTAGCATAATACCCTCCAGTTCCATCCACATAGTTACAAATGGCAAGATTTCATTCTTTTTGATTGCCCAGTAATACTCCATTGTATATATATATATATATATATATATATATATACCACATCTTCTTTATCCATTCATCCATTGATGAACATCTGGGCTCTTTCCATACTTTGGCTACAGTTGATAGTGCTACTATAAACATGGGTGTGTGGGTGTCCCTTCGAAACAGCACCCCTGTATCCCGTGGATAAATGCGTAGTAGTGCAATTGCTGGGTCGGAGGGTAGTTCTATTTTTAGTTTTTTGAGGAACCTCCATATTGTTTTCCAGAGTGGCTGCACCAGCTTGCACTCCCACCAACAGTGCAAAAGAGATCCTCTCTCTTCACATCCTTGCCAACATCTGTTGTTGCCTGAGTTGTTAATATTAGCCATTCTGACAGGCGTAAGGTGGTATCTCATTGTGGTTTTGATTTGTATTTCCCTGATGATGAGTGATGTGGAGCATTTTTTCATGCGTCGGTTCTCCAAAGAAGACATCCAGTTGGCCAACAGACACATGAAAAAAAATACCATTATTGATTGGAAGTGTCTTAGTTCAGGCTGCTGCAACAGAATACCATAGACACAGTGGCTTAAAAACAACAGAAACTTCTTTCTCGCAGTTCTGGAGGGTGGAAGTCTGAGATCTGGGTGCCCGCATGACTGGATTCTCATGAGGGCCCTACTCCAGGCTGCAGACGGCTCACTTCTCGTTGTGTCTTCATACGGCAGAAAGAGCACAAGAGAGGTCTCCGAGGTCTCTTTTATAAGGGCACTAATCCCATTCATGAGGGCCCCACCACCATGACTTCGTCACCTTCCAAAGGCCCCACTTCCTAATACAATCACATTGGGGGCTACGATTTCAATTTGAATTTGGGGGTCACACAAATATTCAGTCCATTTTAGTAAGTACATTTTTTAAACTTTGTATTTTTAGAGAAGTTCTAGGCTCACAGCAAAACTGAGCAGATACAGAGAGTTCTCAAGTATCCCCTGCCCCACAGATGCATAGCCTCTCACCATCAGCATCCCTCCCAGAGGGATACATGTGTTACAACTGATGAACTTACTTTGATGCATCATAATCACCCAAAGTCTGTAGTTTACATTAGGGTTCAATCTTGGTGTGGCACATTCTACAGATTTGGGTAAATGTATAATGGCATGTATCCACCATTATAGTATCATGAAAAGTATTTTCACTACCTTAAAAATAGCTTCTGTGCTTGGCCCATTCATTTCTCCTCAATCTCTCCAACTTCCAGCAACCGCTGGCCTTTTGTTGTCTCCATAGTTTTGCCTTTTCTGGAATGACAGATAGTTGGAATCAGGCAGTAAATGGCCTTTTCATATTGGCTCCTGTCACTTATTAATATGCATTTAAGGTTTCTCTATGTCTTTCCATGGCTTGATAGTTCATTTCTTTTTAGCACTGAGTGACATCCTGTTGTCTGGAGGTACCAGCTTATTTATCCATTCACCTACTGAAGGACAATGGTTGCTTCCAAGTTTTGGCAATTAAGAGTAAAGCTGCAATAAACACTCATGTGCAGGTTTTTGTGTGGCCGTAAGCTTTAAACTCCTTTGGATAAATACCAATGAGAGTGACTGCAAGGTGGGATGGCTAAAGTGTGTTTAGTTTTGTAGGAAACTGCCAAACTGTCTTCCAAAGTGGCCGTACCATTTTGTGTTCCCACCAGCAATGAATGAGAGTTCCTGTGGCCCCACATCCTTGTAAGCATTTGGTGGTGTCAGTGTTCTGGATTTTGGCCAGTCTATATGAGTGTAGTGGTATCTCATTGCTGCCTTATTTTGCAATTCCCCAATGACATATACTGCGGATCATCTTTTCATATACTTATTTCCTATCTGTATATCATCTTTGGTGAGATGTCTGTTATCTCTGGCCCATTTTTTTTGTTGGCTTGTTTGTTTTCTTATTGTAGGGTTTGAAGAGTTCTCTGAACATTTTGAAGACTAGCCCTTTATCACATATGTCTTTTGCAAATATTTTCTCCCAATCTGTGGCTTGACTTCCCATTGTCTTTCACAGGGCAGAGGCTCTTAATTTTAATGATGTCCAGCTTCTCAATTTTTCTTTTATTAGTTGTGCTTTTGGCGTTGTATCTAAAAAGTCATCATCATACCCAGAGTCCTCTAGGTTTTCTCCTGCATGATCTTCCAGTAGTTTACTACTTTTGTATTTTACATTTAAGTCTATGCTCCATTTTGTGTTAATTTCTGTCAAGGATGTAAGGTCTGTGTCTAAATTTGTGGTGTGTGTGTGTGTGTGTGTTTGCACGTGGATGTCTAGTTGTTCCAGCACCATTTGTTGAAGAGACACCTTTGCTCCATTGTATTGCTTTTGCTCCTTTGTCAAAGATCACTTGACTAGGAGGGGGAGTTAAGATGGCGGAGGAGTAGGGGGACCCCAAGCTTGCCTCATCCCTTGAGCACAGCTAGATAAATATCAAATCATTCCTAACGCCCAAGAAATCAAGCTGAGGACTGACAGAACAAAACCGCAAGTCCACAGGTAGGATCATGGAAGGTAGGAGTTGCGGAGAGTTGATTTGGGGGAGATAAGAACTGCAGGTGCCGTGGGTGTTGTGGACGGCAGGGAGCCCTGCTTACAGAGACTACCAGAAGGTATTATATGCAGCAGGACGCAAAATCTGAAGCGTTAGAAGTCCTCCACAGCCAGGGTCGTGCCTGGCGTAGTGGTGTTTCCGAGGGGAAGGGGGGAAGAGTCCCATGAGCAGACAGCATGGTCTGAGGATCCCTTGGGTCACTAGGGGAGAAACAGGTCCTCTGCTTGAAGTGCATTTGGGAGTGGCAGCAAGGCTTCTCCAGGGACAGAACAGGTGGTGCCAGGTGCCACACTGTTCCCAGGCATAGGAGCAGGGATGCCGGCTGAGGGCATTGAGACTTGGTGCCAGCTTTCCGCTCCACTTTACCATAAACTCTGAGCCACTGCGTGGTTGTGGGACCACTTGCCTGGGACCAGCCCGCAAATGGCGAAAGCGCGGGGAGATCCTCCCCCAGAGGATCCCCGCGGGGACCTGCTGCGCAAGTCCCTAAAATTGGGGGTTTAGAAACCCAGCTGTGTGCTGAGATAAAACAGCTTGGACACCAGTAGGGGGTGAAGGCAGGGATCTGATGGAAGCTGGGGACACAGGAGGGGTGACTGCTCCTCTTTGAGGACTTCCTGAAGAGTGTGGCAGGTGCGAGCTTTCTGCTCTGGGGATCACAGAGCAGGGTGAGGCCAATTTGCCCCCTGGCCATCAGCCCTGACTGACCCCAGTGAGCTAAGCAGCACCACCGAGTGGAGACTGGAGCCTCTTACACCAAGCCCAGCCCTCCTGCACTCTGCGGGGGCATCTCCATAAGGGCAAGTAGGCGTGAGAATCAGGACAACGGGTGCATCCTCCAGAAGATCACCACAGACCCCTCACATGCACCAAGCCTACTGATCACAGAGTGCTGCAAAGCTTCAGCTCTAGGGGAAAAGAGGATCTGGCTTCCTTTTTGCTTTTATTTTGCAATTTATCTTATTTTTGATTAAAACATTGTTTTCTTATATGTGCTTTTACTTTTAATTTTTAGATCTAGCTTCTTTTAGCAAGCAGACCAAAACACACCTAGGATATCCCCCCCCCCTTTTTTCCTGGACAAAATGACAAGCTGGAGGAATTCACCCCAAGAGAAAGAACAGGAAGTAGAAGTAATGGCCAGAGATTGAATGAACACAGTAATCAGTCAGATTTCTGGACTAGAATTTAAAACAACAATTATAAGGATACCAGCTGCTTGGAAAAAGTATAGAAGACCCCAGACAATCCCTTATTGCAGAGACAAAAGAGGTAAAATCTAGTCAGGCCAAAATTAAAAAGCTATAACCAAGATGCAAACCCGAATGGGTTGCCATAATGAGGATGAAAGAGGCAGAGGAATGAATCAGTGATGTATACGACAAAATTATGGGAAATAATGAAGCCAAAAATAAGAGGGAAAGAAAGGTATTGGATCACAAAGGTATATGTAGGGAACTCAGCGACTTCTTAAAACATAATAATATTTATATCATAGGAGTCCCGGAAGATGAAGAGGGAGAAAGAGGGGAAGGAAGTTTATTTGAGCAAATTATAGCTGAAAAGTTCCAACTGGGGAAGCACACAGACATTGAAATTCAAGAAGCACAGAGAACTCCATTAAATTCAAAAAAAGCCAGCCATCACCTAGACATATCATAGTCAACCTCACAAAATACACAGACAAGGAAAGAATCCTGAGAGCAGCAAGGAAAAAAAAGCTCTTAACCTCCAAGGGAAGACAGATCAGGTTTGCAGCAGATTTGTCCACAGAAACTTGGCCAGCTGGAAGGGAATGGCAGGATATATTCAACGTGCTGAATGGGAAAAATATGCACCAAGAATCCTTTATCCAGCAAGGCCATCATTCAGAATGGAAGGAGAGATAAAGAGTTTCCCAGACAAACAAAAACTAAAGGAATTTGTGACCACTACCCCAGTCCTGCGAGAAATATTAAAGGGGACTCTTTGGGGGGGGGGGGAGACAAAAAGCAACAAAGACTAGAAAGGAAGAGAGAACATCACCAGAAATACCAGATGCCATTAAACTCATATCTTTCAATAACCATTCTGAATGTAGATGAACTAAATGCTCCAATCAAAAGACATAGGGTATCAGAATGGATTAAAAAAAAACAATACCCATCTATATGCTGCCTACAAGAGACTCATTTTGACCTAAAAACACCTGCAGATTGAAAGTGAGGGGATGGAGAACCACCTATCATGCTACTGAATAATGTCTTTCAAAAGATAGACAGCATAGCCATACTTATACCAGAAAAAACTAGATTTTAAAACAAAGACTATATAACAAGGGATAAAGAAGGGCATTATATCATAATTAAGGGATCTACCCATCAAGAAGATCTAACAATTGTAAATATTTATGCCCCCAACTTGGACACATAGATCAATGGAACAGAACAGATAACCCAGAAATGGACTCACAACTATATGGTCAACTAATCTTCGACAAAGCGGGATAGAGTATCCAATGGCAAAAAGACAGTCTCTTCAACAAATGGTGCTGGGAAAACTGGACAGGAACATGCAGAAGAATGAAACTGGACCACTTTCTTATACCATACACAAAAATAAATTCAAAATGGATTAAAGACCTAACTGTGAGACAGGAAACCATCAAAACCCTAGAGGAGAATACAGGCAGCAACCTCTTTGACCTCAGCGGGAGCAACTTCTTCCTAGACATGTCGCCAGAGGCAAGGGAAAAGCAAAAATGAACTATTGGGACTTCATTAACATAAAAAGCTTCTGCACAGCGAAGGAAACAATCAACAAAACTAAAAGGCAGTCTACGGAATGGGAGAAGATATTTGCAAATGACATACCTAATAAAGGGTTAGTATCCAAAATCTATAAGGAACCTATCAAACTCAATACCCACCCCCAAAATATGCAGTTAAGGAATGGGTAGAAGACATGAATAGACATTTTCCAAAGAAGATATCCAGATGGCTAACAGACACATGAAAAGATGCTCAACATCATTCATCATCAGGGAAATGAAAATCAAAACCACAATATGATACCACCTCACAACTGTCAGAATGGCTACAATTAATAACACAAGAAACAACGAGTGTTGGTGAGGATATGGAAAAAGGAGAACCCTCTTGCACTGTTGGTGGGAATGCAAACTGGTGCAGCCACTTTGGAAAATAGTATGGAGGTTCCTCAAAAAGTTAAAAATAGAACTCCACTAAGGTCCAGCAATTGCACTATTAGGTACTTACCCAAAGGATACAAAAGTACAGATTCGAAGGGGCACATGCACCCTGATGTTTATAGCAGCATTATTACCCATAACCAAACCAAAGAGACAGCCCAAATGTCCATCGACGGATGAATGGATAAAGCAGATGTGGTATATATGTGCAGTGGAATATTACTCGGCCATCAAAAAGAATGAAATCTTGCTGTTTGCAATGACATGGATGGAGCTAGAGAGTATTCTGCTAAGTGAAATAAGTCAGTCAGAGAAAGACAAATACCATATGATTTCACTCATATGTGGAATTTAAGAAACAAAATGGATGAACATATGGAAGGGGGGAAAAAAAAGAAAAAGGCTAACAAACCATGAGAAACTCTTAAAGATAGAGAACAAACTGACGGTTGATGGAGGGAGATGGGTGGAGGATGGGCTAGATGGGTGGCAGGTATTAAGGAGGGCACCTGCTGTGATGAGCACTGGATGTTCTAAGTGAGGAATCACTGAATTCTACTCCTGATACCTCTATGGCACTGTATGTTAACTAACCATAATTTAAACAAAAATTTGAAAAGATAAAGATCATTTGACTATTTTATGTGGGTCTATTTCCAAGTTCTCTATTATGTCCCACTGATTGGTCTATTCTTGCACCAATACCACCCTGTCTTGATTATCGCACCTTTATAGTGAGTCTTGAAATTAGGTAGTGTTAGCCCTCCAACTTTTGCCTTTGTTTCTTATTGCGTGGCCTCTTCTGGATCTTTTGCTTCTCCATATAAATCTTAGAATCAGTTTATCAATATCCAGAGCATAACTTGCTGGGATTTTGATTGGGATTGCACTGAATCTGTAGATCAAGTTGGGAAGAACTGACATCTTGACGATCAAAGACTGGAGTTTTTAACTCTCAGACTTGTGCACACTAAGCATCCAGAAATTTGTCAATCATAGTTCAGGTTTTTCTACCCCATTCTCATGGTGGTTTTCTATCATTAATCTCTGCTCCAGCAAGCCATGCCTCGCTGTTATTGACGTATGTCTCGCTAATCTTGGGGGTAGCGGTTTGCCCTGTGTCCTCCCCTCACTTATAGATCCAAGAAGAGTTGTTGATTTTTCAGTCTGTTCAGCCTTGTACTTGTTGGGAGGGAGTAGCAACTTCCAAGCCATGCGGGACCAGAAACCAGAAGTCAATGATTTTTTTTTTAAAGTTATTACACTTCTCAAAAAATTTAAAATAAAATTATCATATGATCCAGTGATTCTATTACTATTCTATACTATTACTCAAAGAAAACAAAAACACTAATTTAAAAAGATATATACTCCTATGTTTACTGCAGCATTATTTACAATAGCCAAGATATGGAAGCAACCCAAATGTCCATCGGTAGATGAAGGGATAAAGAAGATGGATATGTGGGGGGCGTGTGCATGCGTGTGTGTAATGGAATATTTTTCAGCCATAAAAAAGAATGAAGTCTTGCCATTTGTAACAACATGGATGGAGCTAGAGAGTATTATGCTAAGGGAAATAAGCCAGTCAGAAAAAGACAAATATCATATAATTTCACTCATATGTGTAATTTAAGAAATAAAACAAATGAACCAAGGCAAAAATACAAACAAATAGCCACTCTTTTTTTGGTTTATTTATTTACTTTGAGAGATTAAGAGAGAGAGAGAGAGAGCAAGGAAGGGGCAGAGAGAGAGAGAGAGAGAAAACAGACTCTTAAATGTAGATAACAACCTGGTGGTTGCCAGAGGTAAGGTCAGAGGGGGATGTATAAAATAGGTAAAGGGGATTAAGAGTACACTTACCATGATGAGCACTGAGTAATGTATAGAATTGTTGAATCACAATATTGTACATCTGAAATTAATGTAACACTGTGTGTTAATTACGCTGGAATTAAAAAAAAAAGACATGACACTTCATAATTTTGCATGTCAGGAATTTGAGCAGGGCTGAGATGGCAACCATTCTGCTCCATATGGCATCACGTGGCACCAGATGGCACCTGGACTGCTCCAGAGCATTTTGTTGTTGCTGTTGGTGTTGTTGCAAATGACACGTAAAATGCACCACTTTAAAATTTCCCACTCAATGGCATAAAGTTGTGCAACCCTTAAGGAACTCTCTGGTTCTAGAACTGTTTTACTCTCGCAAAAGGAAACTACGCTGCCAGTCATTGCCCATTTCTTCCTTTCCCCACGCTCTCAAAACCAGTTATCTATTTTGTGTCTCTATGCGTATGCCAGTTCTTGATATTCTGCATAAGTGGAATCACACATATATGCCCTGTTTTGCCTGGCTTCTTTCACATTCTTTCTTCCACAACGCTTTCGATGTTCATCCATGCTGTGGCACGTGTCAGTACTTTATTCCCAGTGATGTATGAGGGCTCCAGTTACTCTATATCTTCAACACACTTATTTCCTTTTTGACGATGACCGTCTTGGTAGATGTGAAGTGTTCTCTTATTGTGGTTTGGATTTGCATGTCCCTGATTACCTGTTGACCATCTTTTCATGGGCGCGTTGGCCATTTACACTTCACGTGCTCCTTTGTGTGTGTTCTTTGGAGATGGGTTTTTTCAAAAGTTTTTTGGCCTATTTTTCCTTAGATTGTATCTTTGTTGTTGAGTGGAAAGAATGCTTTTTATATTATGGATACTGGACTCTTATTAGATGTATGTGTTACAGGGGGCGCCTGGGTGGCGCAGTCAGTTAAGCGTCCGACTTCAGCCAGGTCACGATCTCACGTTCCGTGAGTTCGAGCCCCGCGTCGGGCTCTGGGCTGATGGCTCGGAGCCTGGAGCCTGTTTCCGATTCTGTGTCTCCCTCTCTCTCTGCCCCTCCCCCGTTCATGCTCTGTCTCTCTCTGTCCCAAAAATAAATAAACGTTGAAAAAAAAATTTTAGATGTATGTGTTACAAATATAAAATACTCCCATCTTATGGATCATCTTTTCACTCTCTTGATAGTCCTTTGAGGTACAAAAGCTTTTAATTTCCTTTAATGTTTATTTATTTTGAGAGAGACAAAGACACTAAAAGAGGGGGAGGTGCAGAGAGAGAGGGGGAGAGAGAGAATCCCAAGCAGGCCCTGCGCTGACAGCCTCACAAAGCGTGAGATCATGACCTGAGCCAAAATCAAGAGTCGGACACTCAACCAACCGAGCCGTCCAGGCGCCCCTAAAAGCTTTTAATTTTGATGAAGACAAATTATCTATACTTTTCTTTTGTTGCTTGTGCTTTTGGTGCCATATTCAAGAAACCATTGTCAAATGCAAGGTCATGAAGGTTAACTCCAAAGTTTCCTTCTAAGAGTTTTAGGGATTTAGCTCCTATTGATTTATTGTTCGTTGATTTTTGTGTCTGGTATGAGATGAGTATCCAACTTCTGTTATTGATTTCTAGTTTGATTCCATTATGGCAAAGGAGCTACTTTGTATGATTTCCATCTTTTAAAATTCATTGAGACTTGTTTTATGGCTTAGTATACGGACAACCCTAGAGAGTACTTTGTGAGCACTTGAGAATATGTACCCTGCTGTTGTTGGGTGGGCGCTCTACAGGCGTCTGTTAGACCTAATTGATGTATAGCATTGCTCAAGTGCGCTCTTTCCTTACTGATCCTCTGACTAGTTTATCCACTATGGTGCTGAGCCTAACGCTTCACCAGAGGTGAAATCTTATGGTCTTCTCAGGTCTTTTCGACTCTGAGCCCTGCCCCGGGCATGCACATGGTTTTCTAGATATCCAGGTACACACACAGGAGCATTTCAAAGCCCTCATTCTCCAAGGTAACTCATTCCCCAGTTTTTCCTTCCAGGAGTTGGGTGAACCAGAAGCAATTGCCCCCCTTGCGTCAATCCTTCAGGGAGCTCCAGACAGGTTCAAACAGACAAACATAATTTCTTGGGACTGAGGTCCACTCTCCTCCCTCCAGAAGCGAGAACCCACACATAGAACGTAAGCTGTCATCCTCAAGACTGGGGGGGGGGGCAAGAATACGTTCAAATGCCACAAAACTCTCTTATCATGTTTCACTGGCTTTTCTCCTGATTCAGTGTTCGCTTGGTTGCTATAAACCTTTGCTATCTTCCAGAGTCCTTCATTCTGACAGGTGTCTTTTTCAGTGTTTTCAGTGTTTCTGGAGAGGGACTGACCCCCAGAATACCCTGCTCTGCCATTTCCCCCAACATCGCTGGGTTCTGTGAGTGATGTTTTGAAGTTTCAATCCTTCTGTTAACATCTTCACTTTATAATGTGCACTCTGTTTTCTGAAAGGAGTAACAAGTCACAGGAAAGATAAAACTAGAAATGTCTCCAGAATTAACAAACTTGTGAAAACCAATAAAATGATTTATTTTATATATGCAAACTCAAAATCTCTTTGTACACTTAAATTTCTGCAAATTAATCCAGACAAAACAATACTGCTCCATATAAACCTTTGTATAAACCTTAAAGGAAATATATACATTATTTTGTTTTCTTTTAGTGCTCCCAAAGCACAGAACGTACAAGTCTGCCTGAAGACTTTCGGTCATCACACGCAAGAACAAATGTCAGGGTTGGGGTAGCCTCAGGTGCACTTTGTAATGTCTCTAGACAAAATAGAAGAGAGTTGGAGGTAGATCATTTGTGACTCACCCTGCCCCCTCCCACAGAGAAATAAGTTACCCGAATAGCAGCTTTCTTACTCTTTGTTTCAAACTGTCCTGAATATTGCATGGTTTAAAAGGCACAACTAGGAATTGTTGAAAACTCTGTTCGGCACACACAAGATGACCACCAAGCAGTGCTCCACGTTACCGGTGGCTCTTAGTCACTCTGGAAATGCCCAGAACAGCAAAGTTCATATGAGGAAACCCTTGTCACATCTAGAAGGGGTGACAGTGGGGCGCCTGGGTGGCTCAGTTGGTTGAGCGTCCGACTTCGGCTCAGGTCATGATCTCGCGGTTCGTGAGTTCGAGCCCCGCGTCAGGCTCTGTGCTGACAGCTCGGAGCCTGGAGCCTGCTTCGGATTCTGTGTCTCCGTCTCTCTCTGCCCCTCCCTTGCTCACATTCTGTCTCTCTCTCTCTCTCTCTCTCAAAAACAAATAAAGATTAGAAGGGGTGACAGTGCTTACTGAAGTTGACCTGCTGAATTAATAATATCACCTTCCTCAACTGGGAAAAAAAAAACAACAAAACAACAAATTAATACTTTCAGAAAAACCCTTAGCCAGCTTTTACTTCCAGAGAATCATAAAAAAAAAAAAAAGCTCCATGGCTTTTTCTTAGCTTCGGGAAGGCAATTCCCTTGCCTAAAACATTCTAGGAAGCTTTGACAATATCATCTTCCATCGTACAGCATAGAAAACTTGCCCTTTTTTCTCCTTGGTCTTTGCATTAACATGATGATCTTCTGTTGATGTGATTAACGTTGTTGAGGTGGTGGTGGGAGTCTATCTTGTCTAGTACCTTCTCAAGGTACTGGATTAAGACTCGTCTTTTAAACCTAGAAATAAAGAGAAATTTTATTAACCAGAAGATACTCGAAGCCTTTCCAATGTGCAAGGCACTGTGCGGGGCACAAGGTGGAACTGGTGGTCTACATGCGGCTTAGCAGGGGCGCCTGCGTGGCTCAGTCGGTAGAGCATCTGGACTTCGGCTCAGGTCATGATCTCGCGGCTCGTGAGCTTGAGCCCCGCGTCGGCTCTGTGCTGACAGCCTGGAGCCTGCTTCGGATTCTGTGTCTCCCTCTTTCTCTACCCCTCCCCCGCTCATGCTCTGTCTCTCTCTGTCTCAATAGACATTCAAAAAAAATTTACCAAAAACAAACAAAAAAAGATGCGGCTTAGCAAATACTGACAGTGCCAGCTTGAGGGCCTGAGCCCACCTCAGGCTGTGGTGAGCTTAGAAGATTCCACAGACGTGGATGAATGAGTTGGACTCCGATAATACCAATCTCAATGCCTCTGGAGACAGCCTTAACTACGAGAGAGAGCCAGGGTTTGAGAAAACCGAGGGACAGCTCATTCCACCCCCCGCCCCCCATTCTGCATTGGGCCCTACCGCTTAACGACAAGCGGAGACGAAGGTCTCCACTTTACACCCACCTTGCAGCTTCCTTGATGGTAAACTCAACAAATTGTTTCTTGACTGCAAGAGACCCTTGCACTTCTTCAAGCAGAATGAAAATCCTTTCATACTCTGAAGATATTTAAAAAAAAAAACCCAAAACCTCAGTATTCTTAAAAAATACGAATAGGAAATAAAATTCAATCCTTACACATCCTCGGTAATCAATCCTCACAGGTGGAAAGTTATCATTTGTATTTTAAACACTCGAACCCAAACATCCGCGCATCAGCTACTAAGGAAACTCTTGTAAACACTGAACAAATGTGGCAGACTGAATAATGGCCCCCAACGTTGTCCACATCTTACCTCCTGGAACCTGTGAACATGTTGCCGTATACGGCAAAAGGGACTTGACTTTGCAGATAGAATTGAGCTGTGGATCTTGAGATGGGGAGATTATCCAGGCTTATGCATCAGTGTAATCACAAATATCCAAATAATAGGAGGTGGGGAGTAGAATTGGAGCCAGAGAGAAAAGATGTAAGGACGGGAGCGCGGCTAGACAGGAGAGAAGGCCCTGACGTTACTGGCTCGAAGCTGAAGGAAGGAGCCAAGAGCTAAGGAGCACAGACAGCCTGTAGGAGCTGGAAAGGGCAAGGAGACAGATTCCCCCTCGAGTCTCCAGAAGGAACACCTTTCTGTTAGCCCAGTGAAAATAATTTCAGAATTCCGACTTCCATGACTGTAAGGGGAGTACAGTTTTGAGCCACGTGGTTTGTGGCAACTTGTTACAGCAGCAAAAGGAAACTATTACAATCAGTAAGGTGCAAAAAGAGAAAAGGGTGTATTGGGTCCTTTTAGTTAAAGCAAGAGGAATCACTTTAAATTATGTGAAAACCCAGGGTGCTTTGGCTCAGGCCATGATCTCATGGGTTCATGAGTTTGAGCCCCACGCACGTCAGGCTTTGCGCTGATAGTGTGGAGCCTGCTTCATTCAGATTCTCTGTCTCCCTCTCTCTCTCTCTCTGCCCCTCCCCTGCTCGTGCTCTCTCTCAATCTCTCTCAAAAATAAACATTAAAAAAAATAATAATAAATTATGTGAACACCCAATACTTCCCCAATACCTCCAGAGATAGCATGAATCTATCCTGAATCACAGAATTATGAGAAGGACCTCCCATTATATTATTGATACTTGTGCTTTCATTACTTACTTCGTCCAAACTTTCGAACTTCCTTCATTAACTGATGTTTTATATCAGCATTGATTCCTTGCGCCATAGCAGGAGTTATTTGCAAGGTGTTTGGTACAGTTCCCAAAGTGGGTGTCACCGAGGCTTTTCGATCATCTACAGAGACACTGCAGTGTTTGCTTCCTCCTAGAAGTGCATGCGTACCAGGTTTGTGAATCAGGCCGTCTTTCCTTAGACTAGTGAAGTCGTCAGATAGAGAATCCAACTGGTGGTGGTGTGGAATACCATCTCCTGCCATATTCATAAGCTCTGGGGGAGCAGATTTTGACAAGAAGCCATCGGGTGGGATCTGACCATTTTCCCTCTTCTCCTCATGGACATCAGGAATGACAGTGACATCTGGAGGCCAAATCAAGAAGGTAAACTGTGAGGTGGGTGAGTTCTATCAACCACACAGGCAGATCTTCACGTTTGAGGAAATTGTTTCAAAAAGCAAGAAGGTGTACAGATGGGAGGCTGAGACCCCTCAAACCGAGCCCAGGAAAATAATACAACAAAACCACCTTCTCTTCTTCACGGCACTCCCAATACATATGGAAACCGAGTCGGGCAAGACAACTACTGAGCGTTCTCAGGTCCCTGGCACCTGTGGTTTAGTGGCTGCTTGTGCTTTACGAGCTTAAAGGCAGCGAGTCTCACTTGATGTCATGATTTCTGTAATTTACATATCAAATGCCATGCTTAAGAAAATAAAGAAAATGCCAGGCTTCACCGAGCTTGGCACCAGACTACATGGGCCCCCTTCAATTTCTCTCCTATCTCAAAAGTTCTAAGAAAACAGAGGTGGCCGTTAGGCCTCGAGATTCTACATGTAGTCCGTCACCAAAAATCTTTGTGTGTGATTCTCATCATTCCCTTCTGTGACAAGGAAATGGGTTTCCTTTTGCTCCAGTCCTGACACCTCTACTTCATATGCTCTGCCTCCTTCCTGCCAGGCACTGAGCCAAATGCTGGGAGATCGGCAGTGAACGAGACAGACGAGGACAATCCCTATCCTTACGGAACTTACATCCTCACGGGGAAGTCAGATGGTATGTGTCATTTGGGCAAGGGGAACAATACAGTTTGAAGTCTTGTCGGGAAGGAAGGTATCAGGGATGTGACAGAGAGCAGGAGGGGGAGTCTCCGTGACCCCGGGGTCGGGCAGGGCCCTCTGAGGAGGTGACCCCTGGGCAGAGTCTGGAACAGGAGACAGGGCGGCCTGTGCACGTGAGGAGGACTTCTGGCTGCCGTGCAGGGCCCTAGGAGGGGACGAGCCGGGGCCGTGGAGCAAAGGACAGAGGCAGAGAGAGCAAGGAGGACACCCAGAGGACGCGTGCAGGAGAGGAGGGCAGGCCCGGGTCCTGCAGAGCATGTAGACCAGCGTCGGCAGCTCCGATTCTGTTCTGAGCGCTCGGGGGAGTTGGTGGCGGGTTTCGGGATGGACGCGGCAGGATCGGATTTCCGTGCGCACGGGGTCAGTCGGGCTGCAGGGCGGTGATGGGTCAGGAGGGTCAAGTGGGAGAGCAGGGAAATCAGATGAGAAGCTGTTGTAGCAGCTTGGGGACAGACGGTGGCAGCACAGACTAGAGGGATAGAGACACAGGGTGATCCAGGAATCGGACTGGGTGTCAAAGTGTCTGCACTTGCTAAGGGATGGAAGTGAGAGAAGAATAAAAGAGAAATCATGGTGACTCCGAGGATCTCCACTGAACCCCTGGGGAAACAATGGTGCCAGAAGTGTGCTCTTCCTGATCTGGCCCAGTGACCTCATGTTGATGGCCTGACAGCGATCACGTTGGCATCCTTTACGCTGTGGAAACCTGCAAACGTTATAATCCAGGGCTTCACCCCCCCCCCCGGCCCCCACACACTCGGACAGCTGGCTGTCGCACCTTTCCCAGCATACTGCCGGATGGTGTCACTTAACATTAAGAGTCATGCCCGCGGCAGGCGGCAAGCAGAGCTGTTTTGGAGAGCGCGAAGGTTAGGAGTTCTGATGAAACACGTGAAACCGAATTTTATTGGTCTATGGGGCACCTCAGTGGAAATACCATGTCCATGGTTAAATTTAGGTCTGGAGTTTGAAGCAAGGTGTAAACACCCGAGTTGTTGACATGTAAATGTCCTGGAAAGCCCAAGACTGCATGGGATCACCTGGGGTGGGGCGGGGTGGTGTCTGGAATCCAGATTTGGGTCCCTACGCTATTTACAGGTGGGAGAGAAGGGGAGAAACCAGAAAAAGAGGGTGAAGAGGAGTTGCCATCAAAGGGAAAAGAAAACTAGGACGTGTGGTGTCTGGGAACCTGAGAAAGTTTCCAGGGAGGAGGGAGTGAACAACTGTGACAAGTGACGCGAAGAAGCAATGGCAACACGCAACAGACCCTGGGGGCCGTGATGACGCCTGTCTCAGTGCGGTGGGGAGGCAGAGCCAGACCGCACTGGGCTAGAGCGGGAGCAGGAGTTGAGGACACAGAGAGCCGGTGCAGACCCAGCCTCGTATTAAGCTGGTTCGCTCTTGCTGCGTCGAGAACCTGCTTCCTCGTTCTGACTCACGCAGCAACATGTTCCTATCCCCATGTCTCCCCCTTGTGCTAGTTACTACATAAGTATGGATCTTCTCGCCTCAGACAGTGACTCTGCTCCCCACGGGGCCCTTTGTACCTACCACATTGATGATTTAATAATGGTTTACTTAACGAACAAAAAGCGGATACAAAGGAAATGAACACAAAGGAAAATAAGGCTGTTTAGTGTTAGTCTTCTAGGAGCCATAAGGAAATCACAACCACTACTCTATACCTGTATGTACAAGGGTGGGTTTTATGAGGTTTGGATAAGATGGGAACCACGAGGCTGAGGGTGGTCCCTTTCCGCCCACATGGTTAGTTACAGTGGGTGGTGTTTGCGGTTTCGCCAACAGCAGGGACATACTCCGCCTTCTCTTAGATGACAGAGGACTGTTGGGTTCTCCGGGGCGCTTCACTTTGTTCTGTGGCCCTGCCACGAATTCATCTGCTTCATCAATCATCATTCCCTAGAAAACACCAATGAACACTCTCCATTAAAGAGCACAGCGCCCGCACGCGGCACGCGCACACTCAACCATACATCCTGTTACCAACACACGTCTTCATCACGGGCCAGAGATTTACCGTGCCCCACCTAGACCCTGTTCTCAGAAAGTGCTACTCCAGTCCAATCTTGACCTAGTCTCGGTGGAACAAGGAGGAGATGAAAAGATAATGTGTTGCCAAGGTCAAACACAATACAATCATGATTAACCAGAAAGCTCGAGAAATGAGCAGCTCGCATCAACCGAAGAGGTTACTTTTCGGAGGAAGTACAGACCATCTGGAAGCGACCCTTGGCAAGTGAACCAATTCCCTTTTGTGTGCTTTTGTGCTTTAAATGCATCATGAAGAAATATTGACTATCACTGTACAGAACGCTGCATGTGGACGGTAGAGAGCAGGTTGACAGAAAATGTCACAGCAACCTCACGGAGGTTCAAATATGTCCACCTTGGGGGCTTTTCATTCTTGGGGGTAGGTAAAGGATGACAGCCAGCAGTGCAGAGGGTTAGCTAAAAGCTGTTCCCATCCAAGGATAACCCGAGAATATGAAAATATTTTTCATAAAATCATGATAAAAGACTCTTCCAAGGCATTTTCCAAAGCAACACGGTACAGAAAGGGGAAACCATACACCCTGCGCATTTACTGCATGTAGGTCATGTTTGAAATGGGTACATGCACTAACTCAATACTGCACAGGACTCTGGTAAGTGTAATCATTATCCCCAGGGGTTCAAATGAGGAGCCCAAGGCACAGAAAGATTAAGAAAAAGTCCAATTAATTGAGGATTGGGGTGAAGTGGAATATCTCTCAGTCTAGTTTTGTTACCAGATTATTACATGGTCTGCAGCTTAACACCAATAGTCTTCTCCATGTGTGCAAAGAGAATCCCCATTTGTCTTCATCCTTAGATGGTCAAATCGGCATCTCTCTCTCTCTCTCTCTCTCTGTCTCTCTCTCTCTCACACACAAACACACACACACACACACACACACACACACACACCTCACATTTAGATCTCTACTAGGGCAATCCAAAGAAAGCAGCATCACGTAGTACTTCCTATTTCAAGATGAACACTTCATCACCGTCTGGCTAGAGCGCTAGAGATCCGAGTAATGGAAACAGGAAATAACTGGTGATCTCAATATTAAAGGAATTAGTGTGCAGAGGTGGGAATGAATACAGACTCTGGCGCTGGAAAGATGTGGGTTCAAATCCTGGCTCTTCTCAGCTGTGCTACTCAGAGCACACCACTTGACCACTGTGAGCCTTGATTTCTTCTTATGAGAGGACAGATGGTAACACTCATCTGCAGAACCGTTGTGGCCATTAAATGTGATCGCGTAAAACAACAACTCCTACTAGGTACTCAGTAAATGTCACTTATTCTTTTCTTCAAGCAACACACCTTTGTATCAGGAGGCTCCCGCTTTCCATTTATGGAGAGCCCTGGAGTCCTATTTTATCTTGTCAACCAACAGAGGGAGAACCTCTGATTTATATTCACCTTGCCCAGAAGAAAGGAATTATAGCAAGACTATCACAACTTGGGCAGACTTAGAAATAGGTATCTTACCTTCTTATCTTGTTTGAATGGATTGCCAAAAGTATGTAGTCTTTTTGGTTGATCTGGATCAATCTCTCGAAGCGGAGAAGCCAGTGTCTTTAGATATTCCTGATAGTTACCCATTTGTGCGACTGGAACACTATGAAGGGAATCTGTAAAACCACCGGCAAAGAAACAAATGGTACACAGCTGCAGTGTATGCATCATGAGGACAAGGGGACACGATCAGGGGCTCAGTAGGTTGAGCATCCTATTCTTGATTTCGGCTCAGGTCATGATCTCACGGTTTGTGGGATCGAGCCCCGTGTCAGGCTCTGCGCTGGCAGCATGGGGCCTGCTTGGGATTCTCTCTCCCTCTCTCTCTGCCCCGCCCCTGCTCACATGTGTGCATGTGTGCTAAATAAATAAATAAATAAAACTTTAAGAGGGCATGATCATAGTCTGGTTTGGCAACGTGTACCTTGGCATCCAATAGTCTAAAATCTCAACTTTTGGGGGCACCTGGGTGGCTCAGTGGGTTAAGCATCTGACTTCAGCTCAGGTCATGATCTCACGGTTCATGGGTTGGAGCCCTGCGTCAGGCTCTGTGCTGACAGCTTGGAGCCTGGAGCCCGCTTCTGATTCTGTGTCTCCCTCTCTCTCTGCCCCTCCCCTGCTCGTGCACGCGCTCTCTCTCTCTCTCTCAAAAATAAATATAAACATTTAAAAGCATCTCAAGTTCTAAGATCTAAAATTATCTCTCTTCATCCCACTCACTACTCAGGGTACCATCACTACTCCCTACAAGCTCAAATCACTAGGCCAAGTACAACATCCTTAGGCCTCAAACCGGGTTTGAAAATGGGCTGACATCCTGTATGCCACCACCCAGCCTGAAACACCATATTTGTGCTGCATTTCAAAGAGCCTGGCCTCCATGGTTCTCTCTTATCATCCAGAGACCTTGGTTAGTAGGCCTTCCATTCTTGGGGAATGTGACTAAATCTATAGGCTCCCTTCCTAGAGAAGCTTCCCTCCTCTCCACAGAACTCAGTATATAATTTTAGGAGGTCGACCAGGCTAAGATTTAACTCCTTTTAATGGACAAATGACCCTGTTTCAAATGAACACAATGGAGTAAAGGGGAATTGTACACCATCACCAACTGTCCTACGCACTACCAGCTTCATAATTTTCATGTAAATGAGGAATTCCGGACTGAATTCATCACGACAGGCTGGGTTGTGCCATTTCCAAAATCTGACAGACCTAGGTCCCGCCACTTTCCAGTTCACTAAACCTGGAGTGGCTATCAAAATGCTCGCCCTTGAGAGAGATATACCAAGAAACAGACTCTTAATCATAGAGGACAAACCGATAGTTACCGGAGGGGAGGTGGGTGGGGGGAATGGGTGAAACAGGTGATGGGGATGAAGGAGGGCACTTGTCACGAGGAGCACCGGGTGAGGTAGGCAAGTGTTGAATCACTGTATTATACACCTGAAACTAATATGACACCGTATGTTAACTGTACTGGAATTCAAATAAAAACTTTAAAAAATGCTCACTCTCAGTGAGCCAATTAATGCACACCTGCCCTACAACCTGAGAACAGGTGAAAATGAGCATTCTAAGCCTGAAAGTATTACAAAATAACCTACCCGTTATGCAATAAGCACTTTCATGTAAGTCAGGCTTGATATTTTCCCAATCAACAAAAAATACTTCTTTGTTCATTTACCTTCATCTTGTCCAACAATAAACTTGTGTGTTTTCAGCAGATTGGATCTCATTCTGGTTAACTGGTCTAAAAGACCTCTACGTGGAATATCATAAGCATTTCTATATGTCTGAGGTTTCAAATCCTGTTTGAAATGGAACAAATAATTTCAGTTACTCCTGAGGCTTTTAATATAGAAATGTAATTCTTAATGCTGCAGTGTATGTAAAATCGTAGTGAAGAGAGGGATATTCAATACAATAACTACCATAGAATTTTGCCAGTGGAAACCTCGCCTTTGCTGGCCTTGTTCCAAATTCTAATATAGCCACAACATGCTCAAACCACTGAGAATATCCTTTCCCAAGTATGTCAACTGGCCTGGCCACCTCTGCCCAACGTGGACCTCCTCTATGGGAAATCTTGGTGTTAGACGTCCCTGCTGGGCTGGCCAAGACTTTCTCGAAGCTGCACTCCTGCCTGAGACCCTTCACACCCAATTCTCTTCCTCGTCCCCTCCTCTCACAGGTGCTAGATCAGCTGTGTGGCCTGAAGGTTCCCCCGCCAACTCCTGTTCTCTCTCCCCTTTATCCTTCACAGACATTACCCCCAAACATATCTTGCACATTTAATTCCATATTGGCGTCTGCGGGCAGGGCAATTCCTAAACTAAACCGTTGATAAGTATGGAGTCCAAAACAGGATCGTAATTATTTCAAAACTAAAATACTATGGCATAAATGCATCAGACAAGCTCAAACAAATACAAAGTATTTATGTCCACAATTTACCTTGTTTAAGAGCCCTACTTGGAAGCCAGCAAATTCTTTGGTATTCAATTCTGTCAGTCTTGGTGCACTTTCCCCTATGATTTCTTTCAATAGTTTTCTAAAATTTTTACTGTGGGTAAAGGACACGCCACCTCCAGAATGATTTTTCACTTTGATTCCAATTTCCTGGGGAGGTTTCTTCCCCACGGATGCTAGTATCCGTTCTGACTCTAGTTTGGTCTAAAATGGAAGTACATAGTATGTTATGAAAAGATCTATATTATCACTGTTGTTTTTACTACTTAAGAAAGGGAACACTTTAAGAACCCCACAGAACACTTTTCAATTGTAAATCACAGAAAAATGGGTAATTAAACATTTCCCTGTGCTTCTCTGCACTAACACAGCAAACAGGGAGGTGGGGGTGAGAAAAATAACTTACTACATTTTTTCTCTTGTCTAATGGCAAAATTATGATTGGATCATGGAGAGAATGGAAACCATGGATAAGAATTACATTCATAGACATTTAAAATCACATTTTGTTGCCGTAAAATCTAGTCTAAGTCAGTATATTTATTTCAGACCCAGACATAAAGGTTTAAGACTCTGTATTTATAAATGTAAACTAGGGCTAAAATTCAGATTACACAGATTGGCATTACATCTGGAAATAATTCAGCTGTTTGTTTCTAATATCGGACCACCCCCCAAAAAAGTAATGCTTAAATTTAACAAACGTTACCACGCAAATGATTTGTAATATCTGCTCAGTAAGTTTCTAGCTAACTTACAAAAAAATCCTAATGGACGCTATTAAACCGCATTGATAAATAGTGCCTGACGGTGACTCGTAGCAATATATTGGGCATATCTGGTGATTCACATACATGGTTCAAGGAACACTGGCGACATAGTTGTTATTAAATTAGTAATTAAATTAGTGATTAGAGTGATTACAAATTAGTAATAATTTTTTTCTTTAGAAGAAGGGATTCCACCAGTGCCCAGTAAGCCCAAAAGGATTTTTCATTTCTTACGGTTAGGTCGGAGAGATTCATTAATTCTCACTATGATTGGAATTAAGTATGTTTCTTATCTTTGGCACAAAATTAAGTCATGAAATAAGGGATAAGAGCAAATGAAGGGTCTGTTTCCAGAAATGGTCCCGAAATCTCATTTAGAAAACTACACAAGCAACGTGTTCCAGAAGGTCCCGGAACTTGCACGACTCAACTCTGCTCACTATTCTTCCTGGTGGCCATACCCTGCTGACACAGCCTTAAAGGCCTAAGGTAGACATCAAATAAAAAAATATATGTAAATCAACAGGTCAATCAATCAATAAATAACCAAAACAAAACATTCACAACAACAACAAAAATCTATTGGCGGAGAGGAAAGGGGGTCACGGGGACGCTCGGTGGACCAGAAATCTAGGTCTGCCTGTGCTTTCTTTTGCATTCATGAGCACACTGGACCGGCAGGAGCTGGTAAACTCCAGACCATACTTCTGTTTGTGCCGGATCCTAGCAAGGTGTGTCAGCGTCCCCAACTGCGGAGTCATTTTGGTTCTTCAGTGAAATCTGACACTCTTTTGCTTACGGCTGTCTGTCTTCTAAAGGCCCAACTTCCAGACATATGTGACTTAAAGCCTGACTGCCACTGCAGACGCTACCACTGCCCCCTACCTGGGAGCACCCTTGTGCATAAGAAGAAAGTAAAAAGGCTGCATGAATTTGTCATAGAACGTAACACATTCGTATGGCAGTAACGCTCTACCTCAGTAGCTCTGAAACACTTCCATCCTGCAAGAATGGGCTAGGTAGAGGTGAGAAGTATGGTAAGTAAGGGTGAGTGGAGGATGAGGTACTAATAGAGGGGCAGGCAAGGGACAAGGTGAATAATGGTAAATGAGGCGGGGCTATAAAGGAACGGACGGAGGGCAAGAAGAGAGGAGGTTGAACTCCACTCTTCGGGTCCCCAAGGGGCCTATCACCCTCCAGCGTGAGGAACACTGGTCTCATCTCCCCCTCGCCAAGAAAGAGCGTGTGCATATGTTTATTGCCTAAGAACTAATTTCAGGCCAGACGTTGAGGCACACCATGCCTCAGTGTGCCGACCTAAAGAAGGGGGATGCGCTAGCCCAGTGTGATTGGAGGAGAAACTAGGTTGAGGATAGACAACATGTGACCCATGAGATCATTTTCTTAAGCCTCTGCCCCTCTTAGGCCACAAGATGTCAACCAGCTCGTGGGTAGCACAAACTGGCAAGCAGGAGAAACGGCACAGCATCCAATGACACTGACAGACCCTTAGCTGCAGCTTAATGGTGAAGCTAGAAGCCATAGAGAATCACATTATCACTAATCCATAAAGTGGAGAGATATATACACATTTAATTTGAAAAATGACAATTACACTAAAGAATAAGGAAATGCACTTCTGAGGGCAAAGGATTTTTGTTTGTTTGTTTTTACCAATACTACCTGTTGGCTGAGTTTTTTAAGGTAAGAGATAACACTGTAACTAAGTCCACAATCTAAATTATCTGATATCAGATTTGGAGCTCCCATCATCCTTAGTGCTTTCTTTAATGGCTATAAGGAAACAAAATACACAACAGTAAGAATAGAATAAATCTTAAAATACTCAAAGTTCAGTTATAAGGGGCAAAGGGACATGATTCATTTCTTAGAAGTCAAGGTGCTGCACATAAAACCAAACATGGAACATTAAAAAGTGGCAATGAAAATAGCAGAGGAGTAAGGAGCAGAAAGTAAAAAATAAAAAGTAAAAATAAATAAATAAATAAATAAATCAGAAGAGAGTGGGATAAGAAGATCAAGAAACAGCATATTCAAACAGGTAAATTGCTTTCAGTCTTAATTCCCAAGTCATAAAGTCATTTCATATTGCATTTTATCGTGCACCCCATTCCTGCCATGGTAAATACTAACGCACCCCAATTTCTCCTTCCAGTGACACCAACAGTACCATTTAAGATTCTGCCTTTTCACCTCTAGAAACTTGGCTTAAGGTTTGCTACATCCGCCTCTGAAACGATTTTGGTAATCTTGATTTCGATTACATGACCAGTTCAAAAGCATCACGAAGATTTTTCTCAAGTTGTAAACACCCAAATGAGGCCAAGTAACTTTTGATTCTTTTTGGATTCCCCTCCCCCAACCAGCGGCCCTGCTTCCTGCTGTGTCTAGAACACATTTGACAGGCAATTGGCACATATGCCGCCTTCCAGAATTTCTTCTTTCAGAGGGAAACCCCACATTGAAAATTTCTAGAGTTAAAAAGGGAAGTTGACATTCATACACGAATCCAGACATATTTTTCGCAAATTCCAAAATTCCAATTTCACAAGGTTGCTTTTGCTAAGAGAAACAGAGATGTGTTTTTATAAAAATAACCATGGCAGTTAAAGGAAATAAAATAAGCAATTCTCTTTTGTGCCACCATGACATCTCCAAGGTCTTACGCATAATTCGCGAAGACGGTGGCGATACAGATACTTAGAAATTAAAAAATCTGCCTCATTTCGGGGGTCAAGTTTTTGGCTCACTGACATTTCTTGCAACAAGAATCATCACTGATACAGTTAATGCACATGTACGCAGAAATACATACTAATAAGTAGTATGGAGGCAGAGTTTTTAAGTAGCTGTCAAAAGCCTGTCGCCACTTCAGATTTGGCTTAAGCTTGTGAACTTTAAACAAGTCATCTGCAAGAGAAAACCAAACAAAATATTACGTTATTCCAATCCTAAATTCCAAGATCTAAATCAAGCACATCCGTTATAGCATTTCCTAGAAATCTCAGTGTAATTAAAACATTACATTAGACGAACCTTTCTTTGGAACTTATTTGATTGTCTTTTTTTTTGGGTGCTCTTTGCCAACATTATATATAGCATTTTTCTAGCAAATAAAACAAATTCTCAAGTTACCTACGCCTCTTCCATGTGTGAAGCTACATAAAATCTAGTATTAAAACACCACCTCTGAGCCACAGGAAATATTTTTCTGACCTCCTACATGCTGGTAATACTACTGTAGTTATGTGCACTGAGGGGGAATCCACGGACATTGGTTGATAAATGGAGGCTGTTAAGGTGCGCCTGGGTGGCTCAGGTTGTTAAGGGTCTGACTCTTGGTTTCGGCTCAGGTCATAATCTCACATGAGTTCAAGTCCCGCCTGGGGCTCAGCATGGAGCCTGCCCAATTCTCTGTCTCCCTGTCTCTCGGCCACCTCCCCCCGGCTCTCTCAATAAATAAATAAATAAATAAATAAAGGCTGTTAAAGCAACAACAACAAAAAAATTAAACTCACAGAGAACAGATTGGTGGTTGCCAGAGGCTGGGTGGGGGAGAAGGGGGCAGGCGAAATGGCTGAAAGTGGTCAAATGATACAAACTTCCACTTACAAAATAAAGTCCTGGCGACTATAGTTAATAATACTGTGCATATTTGAAAGTTGCTCAGTGAGTAGATCTTCAAAGTTCTCATCACAAGAAATTTGTGACTCTGTGTGGTGATGGATGCTAACCAGTGTTCCCAGTGTGCTTTTCACAATAGGTATACAAATATTGAATCATTATGTTGTACGTGGGAAACTAATATAATGTTACATGTCAGTTATATCTCAATAATGAATAGAGAAGTAAACAGTGAGTGTTACACTTTTGGCTGAAAGGTCAAGGTAAGAAGCTTTACAAAGTATATGAGAACAAAAGCAAAGCCTCTGACTTTCAGGCAGAGACCCCAAACTCCAAATTATGCTTTGCATCCTCTTTAATAAGTCTATACTTTGTATAGTCCCTCCCCCCCCCCCGCCTTCTTCATTTCTTTCATTTCCAAACTTTGGGTCTGTCAAATGCTAGTTACCAATTGGGTCATGGCACTAGCAAAAGCTAGTAGAGATGTTAGGTTGTAGTTCAAAACTCTGTACAACTAAATATATTCTCTTGAATACCATGTGTGTTAATACCACTAAAGACACTGTCCTTAAGTAAGCAGATCTATCTTTTCACACTTAAATTTAATTGTTTTAATAATCTAAATGCATTCTATACGCTACAGGAAAATTTTCAAAATATGTCATTATTCCCTTCTGAGGGAAAGAAAAAATATATTTTATATAATAATTCAAAATCAATAGCCCCACACATCGACAGGAGCCTGCCACGCTTACTATAAATACCAGAGATATTTCAAATCCATCTTCTATTTTGTTTTTTCAGGTTTCATTGGCTCTTATCCAACAAAAATCCAAATGCTTTACTTCCAGGGACAAAAGCATCCCAAGGCCACGTGCATAATTTCTCTACGATTAGGGCTATTCTTTGAAATTCTGAATTACTACAGTTAAGAAAAACAACTACACATTTTCTTCCTTTTACTGCTATAATAAATGATTCACCCCTGCTGAAACTAATTTAAATGAATTTACAAAGTCATAAAATGTAGGTTTTTGTTCTTTTGGTGCAGGGTAGAAAGAACAAAGAAAACCAGATCTGAAGAGATTTCTGGCTCATTGTAACATGCAGGTCCTTTAAAGACCATTCATATCTTGACAGAAAGGAATGAGAGACTGTGGAAATATCCTGTTACACTTGGGTCTTTATGTGGAGTCTGTTGGGAATGAAGCAGAGTTTTGGAAACTGACACATTGAAAGACCACAAGACTGGGGAGACACCTAGATATAAACAGATTAGATAGTGAAACGAGAATCAAGAATACTCTTAACATTTCTAGCAATGCCGACTGCAATGATTCCACCAATTAGTCTAATTCAGTCTAATTATTTCTTGCCGGAGTTTTTGAAAGGGGGGAAAGAAGAGAGAGAATGTTCCACAATCTAGATTAAGGGTAGAGAGCCACTGGGGTAGCACCCCTTTAGTCACATTCCCCGCAGTTCAGTGAATGATTTCCATGGCATGAGGTCGCCATTCACACGGAGTCTCCACAACGGGACCCCGAAGACGCCATAAACAACCAAGTCGTCAACATTTGAAAGACGAGGAGACCAGAGGATAGGAAAGTGAAGTGATAACTGCTGACACCTCAAAGACTACTGACATTTTCTCTTCCATTCCTTTCTCCCCATTTCCGGCAGCAAAAAAAAAAAAAGAGGGGGGGGGAGATGTGGGTTTGAGCTCCAGGCTCAGCCACCCGCTTGGCAGAGTAAGCTTTGAGAAATCGCTTCCCTTTCTGGGCCTCCATTTCTTGTTCTCCTGATCATAACTGGTCTGAATCTGAATTTTATTTTTTGCACAAGTCCCAGTTCTTAAGTTAAAAGACAAAGCTACAACAAGTGTCTTCATTTCTGTAGTTGTCGGCCCTCGATAGAAAAAATAATTTCCTGGGGCGCCTGGGTGGCTCAGTTGGTTAACACGACTGACTTCGGCTCAAGTCGGGATCTCACGGTTCGTGAGTTCGAGCCCCGTGTCAGGCCTTGTGCTGACAGCTCAGGGCCTGGAGCCTGCTTCAGATTCTGTGTCACCTTCTGTCTCTCTGCTCCTCTCCTGCTCGTTCCCTCTCTCAAAAATAAATAAAAAGATTTTTAAAAAAAGAAAAGAAAAAATGCTCATTGACGCAATTAAGCCTCACTTACCCATTCCAGGTTAAGTTTCAGTGCTTCGATAATTAAACCTCGATTAACTACTTCTGATGGAAATCTTGAATTAATACAGAAAAAAAACAAGGGTGACCTTAATGGGCAGTTATGCAACTATGCAGTAATACAGTGATGTTCCTGGGCATTAGGAGGTATATGTGACTTAACTTGCCCTTTTCCTCAACGCTCTGTCCACCAAACTGCAAAAAAGCCCGATATCTTTACATAATGTCCTTAATATGCACTAGCAGTGCCTTTAAGAGCTATGAAGATAACATAGATATTAATTTATTTAATCCCAACTAAATGCCTTTGGGGTACCCCCCACTATCATTACCCCCCATTTTACAGATGAAATGCCTAAGGCACAGAGAAGCTATGTATCTTATCCAAGATCACAAAGCGAGCAAACAGCAGAGCCAAGGTCCACACCAGGGCAGCTATGCTCCGTAGTCCATACTCTTAACACTATGGGGCTGCACAACCCAGAAAGCGAAGTCATGGTGGAAATGCTGAGAGTGTCCATTTCAGAACTCCACATGAAACTCAAGTTTGGGGTTCGGGGGCACAAGGACCTCCAGCCTCAAATGGTGTGAAAAACCCTGTGCTCCTGGGAAGACACAGGTTACAGAAAAGCGTGGGAATGGATATTTATTTTTCAATGTTTATTTATTTATTTTGAGAGAGAGAGCAGAGAAGGGGCAGAGAGAGAGAGAGAGAGAGAGAAAGAGAGAGAGAGAGAATCTCAAGCAGGCTCCACGCTCAGCACAGAGCCCAACTCAGGGCTCAATGACCATGAGGTCATGACCTGAGCCGAAATCAAGAGTCAGATGCTTTACCAACAGAGCCACCCAGGCGTCCCTGAAAATGGATATTTAAAGCGAAAGGGCAGAATGGGAACTAAGTCAAGGATGGACTGACCTTCAGATGGATGTGTGGGGTTGGAGAAGGGGGAGGAATCAAAGGTGCCTCTGGGGATTCTGGTTTGAGATGTTTACCGAGAGATGGTGACGCTCTAGGCAGGGTGGGATGCTCCGTGTCACAGCGTAAGGAGGACCAGGGACAAATGAGGCACGTGTATCTCTTGGGACAGAAGCGTTTCATGGAGAAAGGGAACTCGACACTTGGGGAAGAGAGTAATACAGCCTAACGGGGGACCAAGAACAAAGTGCCAGGACCTCACGTAGTACTGGGGAGTGAGAGGGTGCCACATGCGGCAACTTAGGTGCGACAGGTTTTAGACAAAGGAAGAACAACTCAACCGTTATCCCACGTCCACATCTGACCTCTGCTACCTGCAAGACCACCAAAGGCCAGGCCTAGAGGGAGGGGCGTCTTGTGAAGTGCAGCACATCTCAGTTTCTAATGGGAGACCAGCTACTCTAGTTAGGGGCACTTTCATATGATACTTTGGAAGGCAGGCTGGGCTTAGGCCAAAGATGAGGTCCTAAAATTTGGCCCAGAATAGTTCTATAGAACTTTTCCACTGCCCTCCGGTGATAAGGCCACCCCCACCCCTGCGGTGTCCATGTAGACCACGTGGGGAGGAGTAACAAGGAATTCCTAATTCTTAAGGTATTGTTCTAGTGAGGATCCAGAACTCCCACCCCCCACAGCAATAACAAGGAGCCCCTCCCTTTGAATGTCAACAGAGGCCAAGTGGGGAACCTGGACTTCTACCCCCTCCTGGCACTGAGGAGAGTCAGTACCTACAATCTCTGCCAGGAGTGTGACAGGAAGCTAAACCAGAAGGCTTAAATAAGATAGAGACTCGTAACAGAATACTGAAAATGAACAGGATTCAACTGAAAATCACTCATCATACCAAGAACCAGAAAGATCTCAAATTCAAAAGACAATGAAGAGATGCCAACGCCGAAATGACAGACACATTAAAAATGTCCGATTAAGATTTAAAAGGAGCCATCATTAAAAATGTTTCAACGAGCAATTATAAGCAGGCTTGAAACAAATGAGAAAAACTGAAAGCCTCATCAAAGAAAGAGAAAGTAAAAAGCCGAAGATGTAAAGAAGAACCAAATGGAAATCTTAGAACTGAAAAATCCAATAACCAAAGTAAAAAGCTCAATGGAACAGCTCAAAAGCAGAATGGAGGGGGCAGAGGAAATGATCAGTAAACTGGGAAAGAGAACAGTAGAAAGTACCCAATCTGAATAACAGAAAACAGAAAACCTACCCCCCTCACATACACACACACCAAAAAATGACCGGATACATGATTTGAAGAATTTCCCCCATTCCATAGCTCGCCTTTTCACTCTGCTGATTATGTCCTTTGATGCACAGAAGTTTTTAAGTTTGATGTAGCCCCACGTGTTTATTTTTGCTTCTGTTGCTTGTGCTTTTGGTGTCATCTCTCTCTCAGTATTATTTTTTTATTGTAAGTTTTTATTTTAATTCCAGTTAGTTAGCATACAGTGTTATATTAGTTTCAGGTGTAGAATTCAGTGATTCAACACTTCCATATATCACCCGGTGCTCAGCACAAGTGCCCTCCTTAGTCCCCATCACCTACTTCACCCATCCCCCACCCACCTCCCCTCTGGTAACCGTCAGTTTGTTCTCTATGGCTAAGAGTCTGTTTTGGGGGGGGAGGGGCGCCTGGGTGGCTCAGTTGGTTAAACATCCGACTTCGGCTCAGGTCATGATCTTGCGATTCGTGAGTTCGAGCCCCACATGGAGCTCTGTGACGACAGCTCAGGGCCTGGAGCCTGCTTCAGAGTCTACGTCTCCCTCTCTGTCTGCCCCTCCCCTGCTCACATTCTGTCTGTCTCTCTCTCAAAAATAAATAAACATTATAAAATTTTTAAAAAGAGTCTGTTTCTTGGTTGGTCTCTCTCTTCTTATTTCCTTTTGCTCATTTCTCTTGTTTCTCAAATTCCACATGTGAGTGAAATCATTTGTCTTTCTCTGACTTACTTCGCTTAGTATTATACTCTCTAGATCCATCCATGTTGCAACAAATGGCAAGATTTCATTTTTTTATGGCTCAGTAATATTCCATTGTGTATATATACTACATCTTCTTTATCCATTCATTGACCGATGGATACTTGGGCTGTTTCCATATCTCGGGTATTAAAAATAATGCTGCTATAAACATCTAGTGGCATGTATCTCTTTGAATTAGTGTTCTTGTATTCTTTGGGTATGTATCCAGTAGTGTGATTATGGGTCATATGGTAGTTCTATTTTTAACTTTTTGAGGACCCTCCATACTGTTTTCCACAGTGACTGCACCGGTTTTCTCTTATTATTTCTTACAATTGCATGTGAATCTACAATTCTCTCAAAATAAGATATAGTCTTAAAAGTAGAAAAATAGGGGCGTCTGGGTGGCTCAGTCAGTTGAGAATCCGACTTTGGCTCAGGTCATAATCTCGAGGTTCACGGGTTTGAGCCCCACCTGGGGCTCTGTGCTGACAGCTCAGATTCTGGAGCCTGCTTCCGATTCTGTGTCTCCCTCTCTCTCTGCCCCTCCCCCACTCTCGCTTTGTCTTTCTCTCTCAAAAATAATTAAAGTTTAAAAAATAGAAAAATAATACCATAAAACAGTCTACGTGAAGATTATCTAGTCTAATCCTTCCCTTTATAGTTGTGAAAACTGAAGTCATAAGGGATGAGATTGTGACATGGATAGTTTTCTGCTAAGTGAAATAAGTCAGACTGAGAAAGACAAATACCATGTGATTTTGCTCATATGTGGAATCTAAAAACACAAAACAAATGAACAAACAAAAAGGAGCATCAGACCTATAAATACAGAGAGCAAACCGATGGTTGCCAGAGGGGAGGGGGTAGGGGGGATGGGCAAAATGGGTGACGGGGAGAGGGAGGTGCGGGCTTCCAGTTATGGAATGAATAAGTCACGGGACTAAAAGGCACGGCATAAGGAATGTAATCAATGGTATTGTAATAGCGTTGTATGGAGACAGATGGTAGCTACCCTTGTGATGAGCACAGTGTAACATACGGACTTACCCAATCACTATGTTGTACGCCTGACACTAACGTACCGTTGTGTGTCAACTACACTCGTTTTTAAAAAATATTTTTAAGGAAATAAGTCACTAATAAATAATAAACTTATTTATGAATTCATACTTGTTTGAATTTATATCTGTTATACTTATATTTATACTTGTATGAATTTATATTTGTTTATAATTTAAACAAATCCACAAAATATAGGTACTTTTTATTGGTACCCTTATTAATATCAAAGACATAACCTATATTTTATAGCAATGACAATCCCCTTTCAAACTTTTTTTAATGTTCATTTAATTTTGAGAGAGAGAGACAGAGACAGAGCAGGAGTGGGGGAGGGGCCGAGAGAGAGGGAGATACAGAATCTGGAGCCGGGTCCAGGCTCTGAGCTGTCAGCACAGAGCCCGATGCAGGGCTTGAACCCATAAACTGTGAGATCATGACCTGAGCCGAGGTCAGAAGCTTAACCGAGTCAGTCCCCCAGGCGCCCCAATGACAATCACCTTTTAGAGGATATTTTTAGATTAGACTAAGAAGCGAAGTAGACTATGTACAAAACAACCATGCTAATACATTTACGATGGCCTGTTCCTAACCTGCAACATTTAAAAGAATTGCTTTTTCAGTACATTTAGTACAAATAGAGTTCACCGCACTAAAAATCTTATGCTTTTAATGACTAGGTTAAACTTAAAGGTTGACACTTTTTGCAAAAACCCCACCAAATAAATATGTTCGCAATTCACAGCTAGGAGGACACCACGTGGTACTCTATTACTCTCAACAGATGCGGCTCTTTCAATGAGAAAAAAAAAAATCTCTACTCACATTTTCAGTGATATCTCAGTAACAGCTGCCGAAGCTGTTCCTTGTAGAATTGTACCACGGAAACTGCAGCTTCTACAACTACAGTCATTACAGAATTTACCCTTGTACCTGTTTCCTTAACTTGCCTGAAACAGATGCCTCCAGAGCATTTAAGACTCGTTTGTGGAGGAACGAGTGGGAACCAAAACCCGCACAGAAGGCCTACTTCCTGGAGAGGTTCTTGGAGCATTAACCCCAATCAATGGAATTTTGTGTCCCAAATTAGTCTACGAAAAAGCCAAGCGCACTTTAAGCCGGGGGCGCAGAGGGGGGCATGGGGAACGGCAGTTGGAGCTAAGCGTCCCTTCTGTCCGATGTGAAAAAAAAAAAAAAACAGTAAGAAAATGAACAGAACAGAAAACAGTGTGTAAATGCTATCCTTCCAAAGCAGTTTTCAAACTTTTCTGTATCCTGCTATCGCTCTTGGACCACATTTAAAATGCTTAGGCCATTATCCTATTTTTCATTTCTGTTGTATTTTAAATTTTTTTTTCAACATTTATTTATTTTCGGGACAGAGAGACAGAGCACGAACGGGGGAGGGGCAGAGAGAGAGGGAGACACAGAATCGGAAGCAGGCTCCAGGCTCTGAGCCATCAGCCCAGAGCCTGACGCGGGGCTCGAACTCACGGACCGCGAGATCGTGACCTGGCTGAAGTCAGACGCTTAACCGACTGCGCCACCCAGGCGCCCCTCTGTTGTATTTTAAAGATGATAACGTGGGAGCGCCTGGGTGGCTCAGTCAGCTGAGCATCCGACTTCGGCTCAGGTCATGATCTCACGGTTGGTGAGTTCGAGCCCCGCGTCGGGCTCTGTGCTGACAGCTCGGAGCCTGGAGCCTGCTTCGGAGTTCTGTGTCTCCTTCTCTCTGCCCCTCCCGCCTTCTCTCAAAAATAAAATAAAACACTAAAAAAGAGTTTAAAGATGATAAAGTGGCACATACTTTACTTACCTAAAAGAGGGAGTAAAACTGGGTAGTTGTACGGCATCACAAAGAGGTTTACACAAGTTAAAGTCGTACTGGCTTTTAAATAACCAAATGGATAACCAAGTTCATTGTATTTTCCACTGCTGGTAACAAATACCTAAAAACATGAAGTAATATATAGTTATGACAATAAGGATTTTATGCGAAACCAAACTCCCAGCAACATCTAAGGCACAGCTAATTTATGTAATTTAAAAATGGCAATAGTGCTTCTAGCCTATGGTTATGCCCAAATATGTCATACTAAATCACATCGCAATTCCTGTATACATTATATTAAGAAATGAGGGGCGCCTGGGTGGCTCAGTCGGTTGAGCATTCGACTCTTGGTTTCAGTTCAGGTCCTGATCCCAGGGTTGTGGGATTGAGCCCCATGTCGGGCTCCGCACTGAGCATGGAGCTTGCTTGGGATTCTCTCTCTCTCTCTCTCTCTCTCTCTCTCTCCCCCTCCCTCCCTCTTCCCCTCTTCCTCGCTTGGGCACTCTTTCTCTCTCTCTCTCTCAAATAAATAAAATGAAAAAAAATTTTTTTAAGAAAAAGAAATGACACCGTACTGTGCAATAACCGCTCGGAGACCACAACGTCCAAATATTTACTTGGTTAGCACAATGGCAAACAAGGCTGAAATAGTGCTAAGTGATAACCGGCCGTTAAAACAAACTGACTTCTCAAAAGAACAAGTGGTGACTGGAGTGGAGGCTTTAGAAAAATGGAATATGGCCCCATGCCTAAAGCATGCAATTACAAAAGCAAAGCCCGTTTAAAGTAGTATGCTAACACTCCTCACGTGTACGATTATCAGTCTTGCTCTACTTCCTTTTGGTACCCCCATTCCCCTATCCATTTATTCATTTTTCATCCAATAATTTGTTTAATGTTTATTTACTTTTGAGAGAGAGAGAGAGCGTGAGAGGGGCAGGGCAGAGAGGGAGGGAGACACAGAATCCGAAGCAGGCTCCGGGCTCCGAGCTGTCAGTGCAGAGCCCGATGTGGGGCTTGAACTCATGAACCGTGAGATTATGACCTGAGCCGACATCGGGTGCTCAACCGACTGAGCCACCCAGGTGCCTCTCATCCAATAAACATTTATCAAGTAGCCTATTATAAGCCAGGCACTGGTGCTAATTCTTTTGAGGCAGCGGGGAGATGCTTTGGTTCAGTCTGGAAGGCATTTTTGTCTTATAAATTATGCTGGTAGAGCAAACATTCACTAAAGATCAAAACATTAATCTTTATTCCGCGTGACTCCATCTTCTCCTTTATTGATATTCCTGATTTGCTATATATTATATTGTCAGTTCCCATACACTCGCTGTGCTGTGCTGAAGTCCTCTGGCTACCATGCCTTCTCAGTGTTCCGTGTTTGCTCTTTGGCCCAAATCAGGGCACCAACATATACTTTTAGGGACCTAGACTTTTGTCTTTTCCAAAGTCCTTCAGCAGGATCATTTAAGACAAAAGTCAAACCCTGGTGGTAAAGAGAATCCATCTACCTTGCTAATTGCTGGTACCAGCAATATCATCTACCAGTTGAGTAAATTCTTGCTATGTTTAGTCATAGCTAAGAATAAATCTTTCCTATGCCATTTATGACCCCACATACAATGAGTTGAGCTGTAAAACAGGACTCATCTAGACTTTGTGTCATAATCTGAACCTTAATAGAAACAGATATCTGTAATAACACATGGTACGTTTTGCCCTATTTCCTAAGTGTGTATAACAGAAGAGGAAAAATCATCATAAAGGATCAAAAGCATTACACACACTGTCAAGGGTCAGACCTATGATTCCCATGAAGGGAGAAACACTGTTTTGTTTCTCTCTCTCTCTCTCTCTCTCCCTTTTTCCCCTCCTTCCTTTCCTTCCTCCCTTCCTTCCTTCTCATAAGCCCTTCGAGTTCTTCCAAATTCCTTATCACTTGCAGATTCAAAGAACTTGGGGGTTCAAAGGGATCATTAGAGACTGTCTAGAGAAAGTAAGTATCTGGCCCAAGACCACATCAACTGGTGGCAGAGTTAAGGGTTGGAATCCAGTCTCCATGAGGAATTAGCCAAATTTCCTGGCTCCTGGTTCATCTTATTCTTGTTCATCCCCACTAATTCACTGCATTAAAACTACTCTAAATCAAAGTAACGTAAGGTACAGGAGATAGGCATGTGGCATAGTTAAGGGGTGGTGCAGGAAGCCAGGGCAGGATTTAAGTTTCTTTGGATAAGATTTACAAGAAATGTGCCATTTGGAAAAGAGGGCTTATGTTAGGGGAAAGCTATAATTTGTATTTGCTTTTATTGCGAAATTTTTGTCAACCCATGAAGTCAAACCTCCTATCTTGATTTTAACATTCTACTATCCATAGCTCTACATTTCTAGCACACTTCCAGTGCACTTAACCGAAATATAAACATACATTCAGAAAAGTGCATGAATCATAAGCATACAGCTCAATGGGGGCTCCTGGGTGGCTCAGTCGGTTGAGCGTCCGACTTCGGCTCAGTTCACGATCTGGCGGTTCGTGAGTTCGAGCCCCGCGTCGGGCTCTGTGCTGGCAGCTCGGAGCCCAGAGCCTGCTTTGGATTCTGTGTCTCCCTCTCTCTCTGCCCCTTCCCTACTCATGCTCTGTCTCTCTCTGTCTCTCAAAAATAAAAAGAAAACATTAAAAAAAAAAGTATACAGCTCAATGAATGTTCACGAGGTGACTGAACATGTGTAATTGGCACCCAGACCAAGAAATAGAACGATGACCAGAAACCCCCTCATGTCCTTTGCTGGTCACAACTCTGCACCCACAAGAAAAACCACTATTCTGGCTTCTGACAGAGTAAGCCAACTGTACCTTTTTTTGAATGTAGACAAAATAGAATCATAGGACATGGGATCTTTTATGTCTGGCTTCTTTTGCTCACTATTATATTTATGAGATTGTTCTGTTTCTTGCACTCTTACATGCTTGCTTTAAGCTTGCTCCTTTTTTTCTAACCAGTTTTAGCATCTTTGGAGAATTTAAGCGGCTTAAAGACAGCTAGTAGCAATAATCGCACATTTTAGGATGAAACAGACGGCAGTCTAAAAGTGTTTCTTGTGTAAATAGAACCTAACAATCACTGATTTGCTATATGGTGCTGTAGTCTAGAAATAGAACAAACATACTTCCAGCGTGGGGCCTCCTTATTATATCCAAATAAAAAGGCTGTGACTGCCGTGTCTGGATTTTTACAAACCAATATCCAAAGGTGAGTCTATTAACGAATCAGCAAGCCCTTCTGGCTGGAGTATAACACCTGGAAGAGCCAGCATATGTGCGTTTGCCTCGTCCAAGTAAAATCCACATTACACACGCCAATGTGCTTGGTACAGGAAGAGAAGTTTGGTTACGTTACACTAATCCAAAAAGTAGTTTCAGGGCTTAAGGTTTGTGTGTGTGTCTGTGTCAAAAATATTTTGTACACATGAAACTAACATTACCCTGTATGTTAACTAACTGGAATTTAAAGAAAAGCTTAAAAAAATAGATCTTGTGGGGCGCCCTAGTGGCTCAGTTGGTTAAATGTCCGGCTTCGGCTCAGGTCAGGAGCTCGCGGTTCATGGGTTCGAGCACCGCTCGGGCTGTGTGCTGACGGCTCAGAGCCTGGAGCCCGCTTTGGGTTCTGTGTCTTCCTCTCTCTCTGCCCCTCCCCCACTCACGCTGTCTCTCTCAAAAATGAATAAACGTTAAAATTTTTTTTTTAAAAAAATAGATCTTGTACTTCCAATCTGTCAAGTTCACGCTAAGGTTCAGCTGCAGAAGCCACAGCTAAATAGAAGGACTTCCTTTAGGTTAGGGATGCTTAACCTGGGGTCCCTGAATAGGCTTCAAGGGGTCCGCCAAATCCTCAAACACACAGGTGTCATCAGATTCCACTCCCTGAAATGGCAATGTCAGGAGGCTAATGATTCCTATCACACTGAAATGATTTGCTTGGCCCTGTTGCTTATTTGATAGGATTTGTCAGAAAAGTTATTAACAGATTCAGTCTAATTATTCCTAGATTAACCTTTGCAACTTCTCAAAACAATTCCCCGATCCCAGAGTGATTACAGACATTGGGCCAACAGGTAAGGGGAAGTACCTGCCAGCAGGTATGGGGAGACTTTCGTTCCAGGATGTACTGAGTTAAGGGTGAAGGTTCAAGTTCATATTTGTCAAAAGGAAGTTTGTCTATTACCATTGGCTCACAATCTACACAGGAGAACCTCACAACAGGATGAGATGTTCGTGGAGGCTAAAAAACAAGAGGGGAAAATACGGTCCGTTAGCAAGTGAGCTTATATTTCTGACAAATCTGCAACCCCTTTCGTGTTTTTGTTAAACCATCGCTGAGATAAAACCAGCGCTTTGAAAAAGAGGGCATCACCAACGGCTTCCATCCGGGAAGGGCCCACAGATTCTTTATTTCTTCCATGTACTTGGCATTGGGAGGAGGAAAGGTAAATTCAAACACTTGTAACTACCATTTCAGCGAAGTGAAAACTACAACTGCTTTGAATACGGTTAGGAAGTCACCGATGATCCATAGGACGAACCCTGATTTTCAAATCCACTGTTGCAACCTCCAAGCATGACCCGCCCTTCATTCCGTTGTACCCAGAAGGTTACGGATGGGCCAGACGTGGCTAGCAAAGAAGAAATCCATGAAGATTTCTGATGAGTTGATGACAGACCTGGAGCCACTAACAAGCAAAATGAAAAACTGTAAAGGCATGGAAAGGGCAAGGCAGGTGCCCCCAAATGAACCAGTCACAACACCCAGGACTAGTGGAAATTTTTTTTTTCAACTGAAATTTTTATAGCACTCCTCACACCCACACGCTTGCCTTGAACAGCTAGGGCTGGGTATGCTTTGGACTGGGCTGCAAAGGCCTCTGTGCCTGGGGTAGCAGAGCAGATTGGTGGGGCAGCCGTTCCGTTAACAGGTTTAGCTTGTGGGGATACAGAGCGCCCGGGAGAGACATGGCGGCAGCAAGAGAAATCCCAAGAGATGAGAAGACAGGACCGAGTCCCGGGGACAAGGGTGAGATGTGGCTGCACCTGTTCTTGCCGAGAGCTCTCTAAGCCGAGCATGAATGTGACAAACCATCTCTGTTTCCCCTTTAAAGGGGAAAAACATGCTCCTCTGCCTTTATGGTTTACACACCTACAAGATGTGTTGGGAGTCGAAACAAACAGCCATCAGATGTGCTTTCAGAGCTGGAGGGATGGTAGGTAACATGGGTGATGTGGGAGTGAGCCGGAATTTCTTTCATTCCAGTTTTTTCCTGATTTTCATTTCAATTAGACTTGAGAAATATTTCTGGCTTTTTACATTTAAACCGATTTAAAAAAAAAAAAAAGGGCCATAAAGACCCAAGTGAAGCCCCGTCACTGGCGACAATTAAGTAAATTCGTGACCAAAACATTCACTCTCTCGGGTTTGGAGCTGAGAGCAACTGGGCACCGGGATCTGACCAGTGTGTCACCTTGGAGCCCTGAGGGAAGGTGGAGGAGATGTACCCTCATTCCCAGCCGGGGCAGAAGTGGCCCTTCAGTCCTATAGTCTCATGGCCTCTCCCGAAAACAGGAGCCTAAAAGGAGTAAGCCAGGAGAAAATGCAGTTCACGTCAGAAATTTCTAAAACGTACACAGAACAGAGACGGGCTGAAGCAGTAAGGGGCTAAACTGAAGGCTTGGTGATTGTTTTGTGCCCACAGAAGGAGGATTGCTCTGGCCTTTTTACAGAGGCTGCGGGGAGGAAGAAGGGGGAGTGGGTTTCGTGCGCTTTCCCGTGTTAGCAGATACCTGTCTCCCACAAAAGTCCACTTCATCTGGGACTAAAAAGGAGCAACTACAATATCAAACCCTCCTCTCCTGAATGCAGTGAAGAAAAAGGAAAGTCCTCATTGAGAGATAATTTTTAAATTTTTTTTTTCAACGTTTATTTTATTTTTGGGACAGAGGGAGACAGAGCATGAACGGGGGAGGGGCAGAGAGAGAGGGAGACACAGAATCGGAAACAGGCTCCACGCTCCGAGCCATCAGCCCAGAGCCCGACGCGGGGCTCGAACTCACGGACCGCGAGATCGTGACCTGGCTGAAGTCGGACGCTTAACCGACTGCGCCACCCAGGCGCCCCGAGAGATAATTTTTAAAAGATCGCTTAGTTACGGCGCTTGGGTGGCTCAGTTGCTGAAGCATCTGACTCTAGATTTTGGCTCAGGTCATGATCTCAGGATGATGAGATCGAGCTCACCATGTGCCAGGCATGGAGCCTGCTTGAGATTCTTTCTTTCTCTCTCTCTCTCTCTCTCTCTCTCTCTCTGCCTCCTCTCGATATATATATATATATATATATATATATATATATATATATAGCTTAACTACCCATCATTGGGAGGTACATTGCCAAAGAACACAAGTCCATTGACTACAAAAAGATGAAAAGCAGGTCCACAAAGTTCCACTAGGTGTCTAGTGACTCCCTAGAAAGATGTAGAAGAGCTTCTGTTTTGAATACGTTTCTAGAACCTACACAAGGTGCAAGCTAAATTGTAATTCCCTGAGGATATACATGAAAATCAATGCTGGCACTCTTCAGACATGGCGTCTGCCATGTAAATCAAGTCAGCCACTCTGAAATAAGAGCCGAGCCACCGATCACAACGCCATCAAAAATAGCCATGCCCCAACATCCAAAGTGGGCAGCTCAAGTGGCAAAAGCCACTGAAAGGAAGAATGGCAGAATAGCACGAAGTCCTCTCTTGCTTTTTGGTACAAGCTTAGACTCCCAGAAAGAGATAGAAAGCACGGCTTAAAATCCTCAAAGTAATTTACAAGGGTCACTGTAATCAGGAAACGGAAAACCCAAATGATGTTTACCATTTGGTTTTCTGCTACTTACTAGTGAAGGTAAATTCTGATCTGGCCAAAAAGATTCTGGAATTGGCCAATGTCCAACAGGAACACCAGTTTTAGAGTTAGGCCGTACATAAATCAGCTTATGACAACTATGCCAGGGTTGAGCAGCAAATGAATTGCTTGGCCTGGATGAATCCGTAAGTCCATCTACAAGTTAAACAAAGACAGACACTAAGGCATACAGTTCTTTTTCCAGCTGCTGATCTTCTTGTACAAAATTTTCAGCTAAAAGCAAAGTACAAAACAAACCGAGACACCCCGATCCTTAACTATGCCCCAAATGCGTAGTTACATCGAAAAGCATTATAGGGGCGCCTGGGTGGCGCAGTCGGTTAAGCGTCCGACTTCAGCCAGGTCACGATCTCGCGGTCCGGGAGTTCGAGCCCCGCGTCGGGCTCTGGGCTGATGGCTCGGAGCCTGGAGCCTGTTTCCGATTCTGTGTCTCCCTCTCTCTCTGCCCCTCCCCCGTTCATGCTCTGTCTCTCTCTGTCCCAAAAAATAAATAAACGTTGAAAAAAAATTAAAAAAAAAAAAAAAAGAAAAGCATTATAAAATTAATTTTCAATTTGCTGAGATTTGGACACATAAATTAAACACTGCACGCCAGCTAGAGTTATTCTTCCAAATCAGGCAAATGAAATCGCTCATCCCCTGGTATAGTTTTTACATTTGTGGGATCTGACAAAATAGGTCATAAATTCCATTTGCCTTTTCTTTCTAGTCCCCATTAAGTGGCAAAAATATGCTTGACTAAACCCACCCAATGACTACAAAAGCAAAATGAAAACGATCCAGATTCACTCCAAGATAGAAGGAATGTAGGGGCGCCTGGGTGGCTCAGTCGGTTAAGCGTCCGACTTCGGCTCAGGTCATGATCTCACGGTTCATGGGTTCGAGCCCTGCGTCGGGCTCTGTGCTGACAGCTCGGAGCCCAGAGCCTGCTTCGGATTCTGTGTCTCCCTTTCTCTCTGTTCCTCCCCTACTTGCACTCTCTCTCTTTCTCTCTCTCAAAAATAAACAAAGATTTAAAAAATTTTAACATGGAAAAAATTAAAAAAAAAAAAAAAGAACCGTAGACAAAGGAGAAATGGAGCTAGAAAGAAAAATCTGGGCTATTTACATGACACCAAATCCAATAGGCTTCCAGTATGACCATCCCCAGTTCACATTAAGGTAACTGAACACAAAAGTATGGATGAAGCAGTGAATCGTTAGCAATACATGACATGTCCTTCCTTTACAATTACGTTAATGAATTTATTTTTTTTTTTAATTATTTTAACGTTTATTTATTTTTGGGACAGAGAGAGACAGAGCATGAACGGGGAAGAGTCAGAGAGAGAGGGAGACACAGAATCGGAAACAGGCTCCAGGCTCCGAGCCGTCAGCCCAGAGCCCGACGCGGGGCTCGAACTCACGGACCGCGAGATCGTGACCTGGCTGAAGTCGGACGCTTAACCGACTGCGCCACCCAGGCGCCCCATACGTTAATGAATTTAAAACAGACTGGGAGGCCTCAGTCTTCTGTGGTGGGTGTTCTTAAACTGGAGTCCAAGAAACTCTAGAATTAAATACAAAATTGTGTTCGTGTGGCCTATGTCCGTTCTTCTAGGGAGAGAGGTGTCTATTTTTCCAACAGCTTCTCAAAGGGTTCAAGGCACTAAACATCAGAAAGGTCAGGAGCCACAGGATTCACGGCTTCCGACAGACACGTGTGTCTTTCTGAGCAGCTATGACTGATTGTGGCCACACAATTAAAACTCATGGATCAGGAGAGCCTCGCTGAGTCAGTCGATAGAACATGCGACTCTACGTCTCAGGATTGTGAGTTCAAGCCCCACACTGGGCATGGAGCCTACTTAAAAAAAAAAAATGTATGGATCAGGTCAGACAGGCACGGTGGTAGTGATGTGTGCGAGAGCACAGGATCGAGGTGAAGCACACAGTGCTCCAGGGCTTGCGGCGCAGGGATGATTTGAAGGAGAAGACCCTTCCCCTGTACAAAAGGACCTCTGCTATCATCCACTGCCATAATCTGTCTGTTTTGAGATGTGGAACGTTCTGTGAGATGTCATGTGAAGAGAAAAGGTTCTGCAGTTAAACAGTGGCCAGGAAAATACTGGTGTAGGATCTTATAGGATATCAGCAGTTTCCGGATAAAGGTTCACAATCTCTTGCTGACATACGGTACCGAACACAGATTTCATAAAGATAGCGTGGCCCATTTGGCACTCACAAGACCAAAACCAGATTACTGGTTAAGTGGCACTCCTCCATGATTCTCCAGGTACTTCGTTCATAGAGAGGTGAATAATGCAGGGTATCCCAAGACTGGGACCAGGGAAGATGAAGTGGGTAAGAAAAAGGAAGAATTTTCTTAAGAAGGTTTGCCACTGGATTAAAGTTGTTAGCATCAGACCAACTGACACGTGAACGCATGGCCATTGTTTGGATGGATGTTTGCAACCACATGAACGTGTGTGGATAGTACAGGCTGTGTCTATTATCAGTTTACTGTCTTCCCAACCTCGGATCATTCTCTGGGGCGCAAAAAAACACACAAAAAAGTCACGTACTGTACCTTCTCCAACAGGAAGTGGATCTGGTCCCGTTTTTTCAAAGTTAATAACTACACCACTCTGAATTTTCTGAACTAGAGATTCTAAACACTGATTCAACATTCTTTGTGTTCTAACACAGTAGGAGCGACCTATACCAGAAGGAAAAGCAAATAGTGTCAGTTTGAGCAAATAAAATACTACTTAACAACGTCAGCATCTGAAATCGTAGAGTATATCTTGAACCAATCATAACTATGTTGGCTGCAAACATCACACTCAGGATGAGCTTAAGCAGGAGAGCTGAAAGATTCTGAAGGAAAACAAGACAAGACAGGATACGGCATTTAAGCAAAACCATACTCTGCTGCTCTGAATTCTTCCTCTAGAAATACGAAATATTGCCAATACCTCCTGTGACTTCACACATCTGTGTGATGGCAGACTCATCAGTTGGTACACTCCCTAGATGCTCTGGTTCCGTAGAAGCCAGTCCAGGCAAACGCAACACCAGGGCAAATAACCTTTGATCCCAACGAAAAGGTTCTTTGGTTAGTTCACTTCCAGGCAGAGGAGAATTCAAAGGAAGATGAAGCTGATAAGGCAAAAGTTGAAAAGTTTCATCATAACAACCCATACAAAACTGAAGAGAGAGTCAAAAGGGTCATTTTTCTTTCATGTACTCGGTAATCTTTCAAGGATTGTGAAGACGGAAGGTCTGATCAAACTTATTCTTAACTGGAAACGTATGCCTCCCACAGAAATAGCTGCATGTTCTCCGCCATTTAAACGAAATTTACAAAAAAACATGAAATCTCACCTCTTCCTGAACACCAGCAGTACTTGTTAACTTGTTTCCATCTGTGATGGTAATTAAAATAGATGGTTCTAAAAAAAATGGATTTCTCCCCTAAAATACATTTAAAAAGTATTAGAGCCATGTAAAGTAATAAAATGGTATTTAAACTTTTACATCTGCCTGGCCAGTGATCTCTCAAGTGTGTGATAAAATTTGCCTGGATAAACAAGAAGGAAAAGATTAGGGATTGAAACGGGTGGGAAATCCAAGTAACAATCCCTGCAGAGGTAACATTCAGAATGGACTGAAGGATTCTTATCAGTCGGGAACTCCCCCAACTCGCATATCCAAAAACTCCTCTCCCTCTGCGGTCTAAGTAATCATAAAAGAAAGAGACTGGCAAATTCCTGGCACAGGTAGGGGGACATTAGTGACTCATGCTCTGCAATCTGGACTCTACTCTGGTTACTGTGAGCAGAGTTTCTAGGGCAGGAAAGGACACCACTATTTCTTCATCCATTTATCCGTCAATGGACACTTCTAGAACTTTTTCAATTGAATTGGGAGAGGCGAGAGGGAGCTAAGGACACTGAAAATTTCTCTTCAAATACCTTGTTCCAACACTTGTCAGCAATTTATTCATCCCATTCTCAGACACCTGATGACCTGAGGGGGAGGCAATTGGCACTACACATTTTATGATCAAGCCACATACAAGACCCCCCAAAAGGGGGACATTTTTTTAAAGTATGTGTTTAAAAGATATGGACTTCCTTTGGGCAGTTGTGAAAAGTAGCAGAAAACTTGGTAACCACGCCCAGTTTTAAATTCTTACCCCAAGTCACCAAAAGAAATTAGCTGTACTCACTCAAAAGTTTTTTTACCTGTCCATAATTGTCTATTCCAGATATTAATCTATTGAGATTTAACAAATCAAATGAGGATCTTAGAGCCTGACCAAGAGTAGTCAGTCCAGAAGCCTGAAGATTTTTTAGTTCACTCATGAATGTTGCGTGATTTTCCTTCCAACCAGCCTGAAAACCAAACATTTACAAAGAAATTCCCGATTACACAATGAACAATATATAAAGTGCAAACAACCACTAAACAGCAAGTATCCAACCTCTAACAGATTCACTAGTCCCTCGATCTAATTCTAGTCTAGATCTTGGCTGATCGGAAAGATCTGTCGGCGTTAACGACCAAGAGCAAAGAGGCAAACGGTGCATTCGTCCATTATGGCTGGAAGGCTCTGGCTCAAGAAGTCCAATCTTCTATTCAGGTCCAATCAAACCTACCCAAACACCTCAGTATTTACCTTAGTTTGACACTGATGATGAGCATGAAGAAAGGAGGAGAGGAGGGGCTATTTTTAAGTGCGCTGTCCTTGATAGAGACAATTCGCTACTGAGGGGCTGAACTGCATGAACTTTTCTAACCAAGATTCTTCCCCCCAAACAATATGTTCACTTTAAATAAGAGTCAAGGGGGAAGTCTAGGAATAGAGCCACCGCTATTCGGAGACAACCTTTCTGGCATCTTCAAACGTTCAGAAAGCCCCACGTCTAGAAAAAGGGGAGAAAGAAAAGAAATTTAAAGAGTTTTGGCAAAGAAGCAGCCCCCAGGCACTCCCAGCAGCTATGAGCAGCAGCAAAGAACCAAAGACCCCAGGCCAGCAGCCAACATGCTGTGATCGAATGGTTTGGAGACCAGGAGGAAAAGATCACGTTGACTGGGGGCCAGTAAAGGCTATAAAGACAAAGCAGCACCAAATGCAAAGAAGAGAAGCCAAAAGAAGAACTGGCAGTTGACAGCAGGTCACAGAGGAGAAGGCCAGCAAAGGAGAGAGCAAACAGCACAGCTTGGCAACTGGGTGGGACAAACAGCCACCTTAGTGTTGGTGACACTGAGGGCAGCAGTGTGATAGGCTGAATGCTGAAGTCATGCCAACCAGGCCGGTACAGCTGGAGGTGGAAGGCGAGAGCAAATAATAAGAGATCAACCAAATCATTTCAATTTCATGTCTGGCCGAAGGCACGCTGGGCCATTATCCATACAACTACAGCAAACGTTCTCTCTTCTAGTTTCATAGTCTCCAGAAGCAGTTTGGGTCAGAATGACTGAGATATCTGCATGACCCTGAGCAAGCCTGTTGGCCCCAGGGACCGAGATGGTATTCTCTGGAATTGGAGAGGATTAGGCAAGCAGGGACACTGTGCGAGGCTGTGCGTAACATAAGCAGCGGAAGGAGTCATTCACATTGGAATCCGACAGAATGGCGCCCCCTTCGGCTGAACCGTCCAGAACCCGCATAACCATACAGGGTGAAGGTCCTGGTTAACACCCATTCCAGTCCAATAGTCTGAAATTCTGTGTAATTAAAGATGCGCTTAGCCGTTGGGTTTTTTTTTTTTTTTCAATATTCCTGACATATCCTACAGATCGAAGGGTCTAAAGGTAAAACCTTTCCACGTGTCCCTTTGGCCAGATTGTATATATGACTTTTAGTACCTAGGGAAAGCAGAGCATGAGAATTCCTTGCGGCCTAAGGAAAATCTTAGGCCACAAGCAATTATGGCCTTTTCACTAAAAGCGTAGTTACAAAGAAAGCTTGTGTGGAAATTGTCCTCCTCAAATACCTAGAACTATCAGCACGTGGCAAATCACACTGAATTAAAAAATGAGCTTTCTTCTTTGTGGTGGAAGAGAAAGGTATGCATTTGGGAGGGATACTAGCAATTCTTTCCTTTCTTCAACAAATTTGCACGGGCCAGCTATGCCGTACTGGACAGAACACTAACCGCTGGAGATCTAGAAAGGGATCAGCCCTTGAGGAGTTCCTGTCACAGAGGCATGAGAAATGTATTTATGGGCACTAAAAGGACAAGTGACCAGAAGGTTCGGGAAGGCTCCTCACTGATGGCAGGCGTGGAGGGGCAGGCCAAGGAAGAGAACGAGAGTCCACAGAAGGATAGGGCAGGAGGCAAGGCTGATAAGTGGGGTTCTGGCTGTATAATGCTTCGTAGTTTGTATTTTATCTGTTGGCTCTGGGAATAACTTGAGGTTTTTAATCAGGGCAGCGGCTTGATCAGATCTGTGTTTTAGCAAGATCGTTCCGCTGGGGAGTTGGAGAACAAACTGGGGGGTGGAGGGGAGGCTGAAGCTCGAGGCAGGGAAACTGGTTTGGAAACTGTTGCCATAGCTTATGGGAAGAGCAGAGGGGAGGAGAAGGGGCTGCCGATGAAACAAGAATTTCAGAGGCGGCGTCAGAAGGATTTGGGAGCTGATCAGAAGGGATGGGCGAAGGACCCAGGTCATCCATTAGGTCGAGCTTTGTGGCCTGGGCAAACCTGAGAATGGTGGGCCCTTCCCTCACAATCCACGTTATAATGTTGACTGCTTTCTCGGAGTTACTTCACGTAGCAATCTTCCTTCCACATTGTAAATCCCGCATTATACCCACAGCGAGCACTGAACTCCTGGGAGCCGCAAAGCAGTCCGCGGCATGACTAAAGAAAAATGAGCAGACAGCTTGGTTTGGTAAAGGGCTGGGGTAAGATGTGGGTACCACTTAGGCAAGCACCCTGTAACTCCTCCATATTGAAAATAACGTGTCCCGATTGTTCAGGAATTTGTTGCCTCACAGTTCTGGAAACCTCTATACATGTCTGTCTCTTACTAGCTCCCAATGGGTTATAGATGCATCTCTAATACTCTGTCACATGGCATTCTTCTTGTCAAGGAAAACTATGGATTGGAAGGAAGCATTTTACAAATCATTCCTGCACTTGAATCGCTGGCATTCTGTTATCAGGTCAATCCCAATTGTTTGCAATGAACTGAACAACGCAAGAACTAAAAGCCCCTAAACGCATTCCTCACCATGCTGAAGGGGAAAGAGCCTATGGATTAATCTCACTATCTTGAGAACTTCATTAATGTGACAAATTTCTTCCCAAAAGATAATCAGGAAGAGCTAGTGGCAGAAAGTCTGTGTTTCTATTTCTCGCTCATTGTTTGGAGTTGATTTTTTTTTTTTTATAGAAATGAATTCAGGACAGCCCGTTTCCTAATACAGTCTTCTTAACACAGTCTTTTCTTCCAAATTACTCCACAGGTACGCTACTCTCAGGTCAGTAAAATCTTGACTCACGATAATGGGTTCCATACATTCTTACGGAAGCTTTACAGCTTACCAAGTACTTTCACATTTCACATTTGGTTAGGACAACCCTATAAAATAGGCATGCTATTACCGTCCCTATTTTGTTTGCCGAAACCAGGAAGAAGTAAGACTTAAGTCGGTCTTGTTTGTGGGGGTGATAGTGGCAGGATTGGGGATCGAGCCTCGCATCGGCTCCACACTGAGAGCAGAGCCTGTTTGGGATTCTCTCTCTCTCCCTCTGCCCCTTCCCTGCCCTCTAAAAAAAAAAACAAAAACAAAACCCCCAAAACACGGCTAGTCTGACTTGAGATGTGAGGTAAGTGTAAAATCCATGCGGCGTTTGGAGGACTTAGAAGAAAAATAAGAATGACAGTATCTCAGTATTTACTTTTATATTGGTTATGTGCCGAAGTGATAGTGTTTTAAATTTTCGCAGTTAAATAAAATGTACCACTAAAAGTTCCACCTGTTTCTTTTTACTTCTTAACGTGGCTACTAGACGAGGTTACAATTTGTGTATGGCTGGCATTATATGTCTGTTGGATAGAGATGTGCTAGAAGGACCTGGAGGTCAGGCAAGGGAGCTCGGCCTGGCTTCGGCAGACAATAGACTCATTACAGATTCCAGGGGAGGGGGAAACAGGATCAAAGCAGTGTCTCAGGAAGGTCAGTCTGGCAGTGACACATAGGGCAGATTGGGGAAGGAAGGCAGGCTACAGATTTCTGTCCATAGCCAGGAAAAAGAAGCTAGGAGCCTTGACTAGTAATCCCAGCCTGAGGGAATCAGGACCTGAGTTAGCCTGGGAATGAAGAGGAAGGCAGAAACATTTTAAACCAACAAGATAGGACTTGGTGACAGACCAACCATGAGCGTGAAGGAGACAGCGCAAAGATGGATACAAAACTTCTAGCCCGGGAGACCAGAGGGACAGAGGTTTGGGATGAAGGAGCAACCTGAGACGAGTGAACTCCTGAACTAAGGGTTTACTGTCTTAGGTCAAGTTGTAAAAGTCTCCCTGGAGTAAAGTCACAACGATGATGAAGACGGTGATGGTGGTCAGTAATAATCATAGGTAATGTGCATCTGTGCTTATGTGTCAGGACCTCACTTAGGCTCAGCATACCATTCTATCTGTAGCCTCACCTGGGCACCTTCACCACCCCACGAAGTAGGTGCTGTTATTACTTCCATTTTATAGATGAGCACACTGAGGCTCAGAGAGGATAAGCAACTTGTCCAGGGCGAACAACTAGGAAGTGACACGGCTGGGATCTGAACGCAGGTAGCCTAATTCTAGAGCCCACCAATTTAAATTTTTCAACGTTTATTTATTTTTGGGACAGAGAGAGACAGAGCATGAACGGGGGAGGGGCAGAGAGAGAGAGGGAGACACAGAATCGGAAATAGGCTCCAGGCTCCGAGCCATCAGCCCAGAGCCCGACGCGGGGCTCGAACTCACGGACCGCGAGATCGTGACCTGGCTGAAGTCGGACGCTTAACCGACTGCGCCACCCAGGCGCCCCGAGCCCACCAATTTAAACCACTACAGTCGAGCATCTTCTAGGTAGTCCACATCCTCACCTTGTAGACAAGTCTTGTTATAGCTCCAAAGTCATACACTTAATGGAACTTCCAAATTTCCTTTCAGTGAAACTTCCTTTCCCTCATGTCTAAATGCAGACCAGTTGCGTGTGGGGAGCAGTGACCTAGGACTTGGAAGACCCTGGTCCATTCGTGGCTATAGCCAACTAGCAAAGCAACTGGTCCAGAGTAAGTCGTTTATCCCTTACTGGGGCTGTTGTCTCATCTAAGCAACGAAAAGGTTGAAAAACCAACTGGAAGGTCCCTTTGGGTTTTTGTATCTTGTAATGCCATACCTTTATATAAATCTGACTTACAGAAAGAAAACAACTCACATCCGAATCAGTACGTTAGTTCGGGCCTGGTTGAAATGTGTATTGGCAACTGAAAACGTCTTTGAATGCCAACAGAAGAAGTATGGGCTTTTCAGTCTACCAGTGCCTTGGGTTCTGTCCCAGCTCCAGACTAGCCACTAGCCATTTATCGTCCACTCATATCACCACAGAAAGGAGAGAATCTGCACTCCTTTCCTTGGAAGGGCAAAGCCTAAAAGAAATATGTCCTACTATCCTCTGCAACCTTATTAAGGCCCTGCTCCCATCTCTACAGGTCACTTGTAATCCAATTCCAAAATACAAATGACCTTGTTAGGCTTAGTGTCATGTGCAAATTTAAGGAACACGCTACGAATCTCCTCATCTAAGGTAACTGAGGAACATATTTAGGGCAGCTACATCTAACTTTGCACAAGAGAAGTGCCCCTTAAAAATGACATGAATGGAATAACTCGCAAATCGAGAAATAAATGAAGGGGTGCCTGGGTGGCTCAGTCAGTTAAGCATCCAACTCCTGATCTCGGCTCAGGTCTTGATCTCAGGGTCGCGAGTTCGAGCCCTGCGTTGGGCTCTGTGCTGGGTGTGAAAGGGAATTACAGTGAATCTTTTCAAAGAGCACAAATAGTCCTTCTATATTATAGGTTGTCACATGCCAGGCTCTCTCTCTGTCCCTCTGACTCGGTGCTGAGCCACTGCACTGACCCATTCTGGGCACACACGCCCGAAAGCCCATTTAGATGCTCCCCTGAAAAGCTCCGCCCAAGTCTTCCTGGGATCCAGGGAGAGAAAATACAAGTTGCTTCCCTCTCCTTCACAAGACTTGTTTAAAAAAATCTTTTATTCAAGGAAATGAAATCAGGCTGGCAACATTTGCCCTTCAGAGTCCCATACAGAGGGGGCTATCCTGGACCTTGGGCTCTTCTTCGAGGTGATTACAAACTGGATGATTAACGGATTTGAGTATTTTCCCAGATGTCGCAAGTTAAAGCCAAAGAGTTTAAATTTAGCAGGGCCACCATTTCTCTTGTTGAAAGATAAACTATTTTCCTTTTTCCATCTGTTCTCCGCAAGTTGGGGGTGGGGGCGGGGAACTGGTTCTGCAACAACTCAGACAACCTGACTAAATCGACTTCAACAGCATTTTTCAACCAACTCACTTTCTTCTGCAACCTGACATTCTATCGACTTTGTCACGGCATATCGTCCTTGCATTGGTAACCGGACCAGCGGGACAGAATGACATGGAAAGAAAGGAAGAAGCCCTGCTTTTCCAATCAAGTCCGCCTCCCAAGAAGACACATGACTTTTCCCTCGAGCCTTATACGGAATATCCGTGTGAGTTAAAGCTCGAAAAGCTTCTGGAGTTTTCTCCTCACGACTGAAACAGACTCTAATTCGGACAGAGAGGAGACACGGTTTACTTGGCCTCCTACGTAAACGGAACACTGTGACAGCTGAATCATCTTAAAATGTTCAAGCATCTTTTTCAATTGCGTTTACCTGCAGCACACCTACAAAGGAGGGTGCTAACATGATGAACGCACACATTAGGAAGACGCTGCATCGGTGAAAGAACAGAACTGTCTTGCTTCTCGAATCTCTTTTAAAACTTCCTTCCGGCATTGCATTTTCTGACCCTGACACAACTGTTTTCCCCCTTAAAACTCCAGCAATTTGGACTGGTAGCACTTTTTTGTGGTTTTTCTCCCTTGGCTCAAGGTACTGGTACGCTTCCGGGTTCGACAGGGGCTATCTAGGATTCTGTGTTTGATGTGCACTGACACAGCTTCTTATAAAATTACTTAAGACCATCCAGTTCTCTTGGATTCCTTCTTGTCTGAGTTACTTCCCCAGGGGCGCTTGGTGTCCTGAACTTGCTAAAAGCCTCAAAGTCCATTTGTTTTTTTTTTGTTTGTTTTTTTTTAAAAAATTTTTTTTCAACGTTTATTTATTTTTGGGACAGAGAGAGACAGAGCATGAATGGGGGAGGGGCAGAGAGAGAGGGAGACACAGAACCGGAAACAGGCTCCAGGCTCTGAGCCATCAGCCCAGAGCCCGACGCGGGGCTCGAACTCCCGGACCGCGAGATCGTGACCTGGCTGAAGTCGGACGCTTAACCGACTGCGCCACCCAGGCGCCCCCTCAAAGTCCATTTGATTTGATTGCATCAGTTCTCTCCCTGAGACCACTGAAATAATACCAGTCAAGACCATGCAAAAGAATTCTAGCTTACTTGAATCTCCTAGTTTTTAAAAGACATTCTTAAGAAATTGACTCCCTAGCATTATGCTAAGCAAAATTAGTCAGAGAAAGACAAATGTCATATGACTTCACTCATATGAGGCCTTTAAGACACAGAACAGATGAACATAAGGAAAGGGAAGCAAAAATAATATACAAACAGGGAGGGGGACAAAACAGAAGAGGCTCATAAACATGGAGAACAAACAGAGGGTCGCTGGAGGGGTTGTGGGAGGGGGGATGGGCTAAATGGGTAAGGGGCATTAAGGAATCTACTCCTGAAATCATTGTTGCACTATATGCCAACTAACTTGGATGACAATTTTAAAAATAAATTAAAAAAAAGAACATTAAAAAAAAAGAAATAGACCCCCATACTACACTGCAGAAATGTATGTGACAGTCTATGGCCTGCAGGATTGTTTTTCCAGCAGATGGCTAAAGGCCCACATCATGAGCACCTATTTTTAAGTAAACTGGGCAAAGAAATGATCCACAGTTTGAGTCTACTGACACAAAGCTCACGATTTTGCATCATGGGTCTCTAGAATACCTAGTATGAGGGATTTTTTAAGAGGATAAACAATCCTAGAGGTAAGTCTAAAATATCTGCAAAATGCATTTTTGAGTTTTCAAAATTTCTCTTGCCCCAGAGAATCAGGAAGAAATTATGAGATAGAAGCCACATTTTAGAAACTTTTCTCCTTTGTCCAAGAGTCAATTATACTGTTAGTGAAAGAAAATATCTTAGAGTAGCAAAGACTTTGCCAAACTCGGTCAGATACAGTGTTAAATGTTTCCTCTCTCACTCTCAGACCATTTCAACTGTGGCTATTGACCTATTATCAGGAAAAAAAAAAAAAAGCTATTGTGCAGATCACATGCTCAATTGTTGAGACTTTGGGTTCGGATAGGAGACATTTTATTTTTATTTATTAAAAAAAAATTTTTTTTAATGTTTATTTTTGAGAGAGAGAGAGTGCAAGTGGGGGAGGACAGAGAGAGAGAGGGGGACATAGAATCTGAAGCAGGCTCCAGGACCTGAGCTGTCAGCACAGAGCTTGAACTCACGGACCTCGTGATCATGACCTGAGCTGAAGTCGGACGTTTCACCGACTGAGCCACCTAGGTGCCCCCAGATAGGAGACATTTTTATGAACACATACACAAAATAAAAATGAGCAAAGATGGCCTTGGAAAAACGCAAGGACAGGAGTGAGAGCCACCCAAACACTGCAGAAAGAACTGAACAGAGGAGGCCGCAGAAGGGCCATTCATTACTTTCCAAAGTATTACATGGCATCTCTTTCTTCCAATTTTTAAAAATTATTTTCTCAAAAAAATTTATGACCATTTTAAAATTTTGTTTTATTTTTATTTTTTTAATGTTTATTTTTGAGAGAGAGAGAGAGAGAGAGAGAGAGACAGAGCGTGAGCAGGGGAGGGGGGCAGAGAGAGAGGGAGACACAGAATCCGAAGCAGGCTCCAGGCTCTGAGCTGTCAGCATAGAGCCTAACGCAGGGCTTGAACCCATGGAGGTTGAGATCATGACCTAAGCTGAAGTCAGTCGCTCAACTGACTGAGCCACCCAGGCGCCCCATGAGCATTTTTTAAATGTTTATTTTTGAAAGAGAGCATGAGTGGGGGAGGAGCAGAGAGAGGGGGGAACCAAGGATCTGAAGCAGGCTCTGCGCTTACAGCAGAGAGCCTGATGTGGGACTCGAACTCACAAACCATGAGATCATGATCTGAGCTGAAGTCGGCTGCTCAACCAACTGAGCCACCCAAGTGTCCCTATGAGCAGTTTTTTACATTATGCAAGTAACATACATTCAATGTTAAAAATTCCAACAGAAATATGAGGCCAGTCAATACCTTCCCCAAACTCCCAGGGCCACCCTCTTGAGAGGTAACCATTGCCAGGAATCTGTCTTGATCATTGAACTGTTATCGGCAAACAGAAATGACACCAATGAGATGGAGTCCCATTTACCAATGAAAATGGAGTGACATTCATCAACATAATGAGTAAGTGTCCAAGAAAGCACAGTAAGCATGGTCAGGAACCGTTTTCTAAAATTTAAAAAGCAAGTTTGAAATCACCCTGAAATCCATACCTCAATTATTCGCCTTCCTGCCTTTCAGTTATACCGTTCTCGCCTATACTTTTTTTGGAAAGAACACTGGAAATAACCTAATCTAATCCCTTCATTTTACAGATAAGAAAATGGACCACATAAAAGGTAAGTGACTTACTTGCCCAGGGTCATGTATCTATCTAGTCAGTGGCAGACTGTGGCTAAGAATTGAAGTGACACCCCTTGCCACACGTACACGACAGTGGGTGGGGTGATCTACCAGACAGGATGTACCATTTTTTAAAACCTGATTTTTGTAAAAGTACCTAGATTTAAACAGACTTCTAACACACAGCTTGAAAAGTCACTATGAAATGGAGGTTACAAGTAAGCTTTTAAGAAACATGGAGAGCTTTGCCCCGCACATCTTCAGCATTCTTCCATAAGAAATAAAACAGGAGGGCCCCCCACTTCCCAATGCCATGGCTGTATGAAAGCCTAGATTTTTTCCCCTGGAACCTGCAGTCTACTGTCTAGTTATGCGGGCTCCCTTTGGCACAGACAAATGCAAAGAGATGGGGCTCCAGATTAAACCGTGCCTCCAGGCAACTTCAGGCCAATTTAAATCACAACCTATTGGTCTAGTTCAGACTAATCAACCTCTAAAGGTCATACTCCAGCCTCTTCCCTCTTCCTTTTGCAACTTTTCTTCGTTATAATAAAGCACCTTTGGTCACATCCTCCCCCTCAAGTCACACCCTCACTGGAATGCTGCCAGTTCACTCCTCCCTCCCTGCCTCCCCCCCTTCAGCTCTCTGTATCTCCCTCCTTCTTTTGGTTCACTGATGCTCTAAGGGATACCAACTCAGGGGGTGGAAGAGACAGGTCTGGCTGATGCAGGGAACTCCCATGGGCAGATGACGGGGAATAAGTTTCTATGCACTCATGAAGCAGATTGCAGAGGGCTCAGGATGGCATCCATAGGCCTAGGGAGTCTTTAGAGGCTTGGTTGCGGGGACAGGGGTCGAAACCAGCTTTTTTAGAAACTTGGCGGTTGGTGTGGGAAGAGTAGGAATGTGGGGGGTACTTTGGAGAACCAAGTCGAAGGTTGTTAACAGTGGTCAAAGAACCAAATTTCAGGATCTGGACTCGGGTGATGGCAGCAGAAATTGTGATGAAGGAACGTATGTAAGAAGCATTTCCCAGGGATGATGGACGGATCTCAGAAGAAATGGAAGGACAGGGTCAAAGGTAAATAATGCCTTGCTTTCAACCCTGGGTGGCTAAAAGCTGGGAAATATGGAGAAGAGGATAGGTTTAGAACCACAGGGTCTTCTTGACATGGTCACTATGAGCTGATGGCAGGACAGACAGCCAAGTGGAGATGCCCTGTAGTCAGCTACAGGTGCCTGGGTAAGAAACTGAAGATGGGGAGCCATCGGTGTGGAAGGAATACTTGAAACCACGAACAAGGCAGTCAAGGGCAAAGAGAATAAACATTAGTAACTCAGCCCTTTCTTACTCATACTGTTCCTTTCTTGCACGAACATAAATGCGTTCTGCCTTTGGTTCACTCGCATTCAAGCCCAAAATGTGGCTCTTGGTACTAAGTTTACTGAACTATTTGACCTATGGGGCAGGATATAAATGACAACAACAAGAACAACAACAACAAAACAAAAAAACAACTGCCATTAACGACTCATATAATCAGGAGCACATGGTTTAAGAAACAGAACCCCCACTTTTTCTCCCAACATCTGGCACATCAGTACAAAAGCCTTCATATACCTTTTCTCTGGTTAGGACCCCAGTGGCTGAGTGGGCGGCATCGCTGTTCCTTCTCGGAAATCCACCCTTCCCAGCTTAACTAAGCAGGAAGGAGAAATAGGTATCTGGCTCCAGAAGGGGTCGGGGACTTGGGGAGACTGGGAGATGTGGAGGGAATGAGAATGGTACCATCAGGTAAAGGCACAGGCTGATACATAAAACTCCGTAAAGGTGCTTATGGTGCCTTCCAGCCTTTTCCAAGCCGCTCTGCCTCCCCACAGGTTGTGGATTGGAAGAAAGCAACGGTTACTGTGAAGTATCCCGAATGTCTTTCTTTTCCTTACCAGAAACACATTTGTCAGGAGATTGATAAAGTCAAAGTGGCAAAATCAGATCCTGGCAGCCACTAGAAGGCCAAAGACTACCCTGCTGCTTTTTCAAGCCTACTGCTTCTCCTATAGGGTCTACTCAGCCCAGACGAACCGTCCTCAAACTCCACCCCCGACATGGACACACTAACCAGTCTCAATCCCCACCAACTCCACACGCTGCCAGGGTAGGGGCAGAACTGTGGCCCATCAAAAGCCAAACTGTTTCACAAACGAATGCACTGTGATACTCGCCTAGAGATCGTCAGAAAAAAATAAAACCAGTGACTCTGGCAGTAATAATGTTCAGTCAGTGAGGGCTTGCTATCGTGCCAAGCACTGCTATACCAGAAACAACCGTAAGTAAGAGCATGACAGTTCTGTCTAAATAACACGGCTCCAGGACATATATCATGACGAGAAAATACAAGTGAGAAGTTATTAAAAGGAATGTTCTCCCATGACTGATAGGAAAAGTAAAGCGGCTCATTACCGAAGCCTCTGGAATAGAGACAGACCCGGGTCACTATTTGGCTGTGTTACTTAACCTCTCTGGGCCCCGGTTTCCTTATCCGTTAAATGGGGATAATAACAGTACCTCTGACTTAGGCTGGTTGGGAAGATAAATAAAATAAGTACCTTATATTCACTGGCACATTGCCCGGTGCATAAGCATTACTCAATAAATGTCAGCTGCTGTTATTAGAAAGCTTTTGTATTATTGTTCATTATTACAAGAAAGTAGTTATATGTCCAATCCTATCTGTAAAAGTCGGATAACACCTTCGACTACAAGGGAGGGTTTTAGAAGGACCCCAAACTATATATGAAATGTTATATGTAAAATACGTGCCATTCAGTACTTTTGTCCAGACTCAGGATTAAACATTGCTTTTTCTTCCTTAAATGGAAGTCATTACAGTAACAAAAAATAACGTGGTCACTTCTGTAACCCCCATTGGAGGACTGAGGTTAGAGAAAGTAATAATCATGGGAGTTCTCCTATCGTGTGAACCTGGACCCACCCCCACCCCCCCTTTCAATAAGAGCAGTGATACAAACCTCCCTTTGTTTCTTAGGTTTTGTACTATGCCAAGCTAGAGAATTTATCCTTTATCCTACTTTTATTGATGAATACTGTTCCTAAGAATTCTTGGGCCAAGGAGCTCTCTAAGTCAAATGAGGGCTATGTCACATATTTCTTTTTTTTTTAAAGTTTTTTTTTTTCAACGTTTTTTATTTATTTTTGGGACAGAGAGAGACAGAGCATGAACAGGGGAGGGGCAGAGAGAGAGGGAGACACAGAATCGGAAACAGGCTCCAGGCTCTGAGCCATCAGCCCAGAGCCCGACGCGGGGCTCGAACTCACGGACCGCGAGATCGTGACCTGGCTGAAGTCGGACGCTTAACCGACTGCGCCACCCAGGCGCCCCCACATATTTCTAATAACACTAAAAGCATGGAACATTTCGAGCCACTGGCAAGCACACATTACCAACAGAATTCTGAATTCCCGCATTTACGTTAGGAGTTCACACATATATTCTATTGTACTTAGCCTAGGAAAACACTTCTAACCCAACCAGTTAGATCACCAAACTGGCTTTCAATACAAACAAGAATGGGATGCTTTCATATTTTGCCCCAGGGCCAAGGGTTATCAACCCATCGACTCTGAACTGTATGATAACCTTTCATACACAAATGAGTCCATTATGGTGTTAATTTTAAACAGAACTTGAAGAGAAAGGAACTTCCTTGGCAAATAATTTCTAGGATGCGAAAGTCAGAAATATCTTAAGAAAGAATAGAAACTAACACAGCGCTGTCCAAGGGAAGTATAGCGCATGCCACATATGTCATTTTGTATTTTTAAGTAGCCACATTTTTAAAAACTGAGGTAGGTGAAATTGATAGTATATTTCATTTAACCCAATATATAAAAAGTATGGTTGCTTAAATTTGTAATTGATCTAAAAGTGGTTAATGAGATGTTTTATACATTTTTGTACCGAGTTTTCAAAATCAAGTGTTTAAATTACATTTAGAGCACATCTCTTTTTTTTTTTAATTTTTAATGTTTATTTTTGAGAGAGAGAGAGAGAGAGAGAGAGACAGAGTGCGAGCGGGGGCAGGGTAGAGAGAGAGAGGGAGACACAGAATCCGAAGCAGGCTCCAGGCTCTGCGCTGCCAGCACAGAGCCCCACGCGGGGCTCCAATTCATGTACCGTGAGATCGTGACCTGAGCCGAAGTGGACGCTTAATTGACTGAGTCACCCAGGCGTCCCACAGTTACAGCACATCTCGATTCAGACAAGTCACCTTGCAAGTGCTCAAAAACCACATGTGGCCAGTGGGTACTGTTCTTAACAGGGTAAATACAGCCAATCTAAAACATGAATGGTATATTTGAAGAGCTGTGCCTACTCTCACCAACACCTCAGCCCTTCACCCTCATCACTGGAGCCTTTATAATGTCGCCCCCCGCCCCCACCATCCCTGAGTTGTGAAAAAGAAGGGGGAAGGATGTGTTTTTAACAAATCACCTTGGAAACCCAAATCCATTTCCCCCGTGGAAACAATAACAAACACAATAGTTCTCCGGCTAACTGACATCAAGGGTTAAGAAGGCTTTCCTGGGGAGGAAGGTCTGGGAACCTAATCACCATTTAGAACATCGTATCCAGGAGATAGTGTGGTCCAGCTCACAGAAAGTACTCACACGAAGGGACTGCCTGGATCTCTCATTTACACTCTCGGTGAAAGGGAACCAGAGGCCACGTTTACAAAGAATTCTTCATTTAAGAACTTAAGCCGGTGGGGTCCCGTCTTCATACCTGTCGCTCCCCCCATACAGAGGGTCCTTCGACCCTGCCTTTCTCTGGGAAGCGCATCTCTCCCTGAGTCGTGGGAACTGTAGCCATGTTTGACCACTCCGTGCACCTAAGAACCCTGTCTCATGAGCCGTTCTGATTATCTTCTCGAAGCACAGGCAAACGGAGGACAATATCTGCCCTGGCCTGACATGCGCCCTGCCCTTCTGCCACCCGGTCCACCCTGATCCCAACCTCCAGGCCAAAAGCTCTCACACGATCAGCACTGATGCAAAACGAGGCAATTGCAACTCCATTTTGGGGGTCGCCTCCCCCTTTCCTTCTGCCCACTCCCTAGCCCACCTCAATGCAGGCCGCTGCGAATAAGCAAACAAATGTACAGACAGCAAGCTTTTGCCTCACTTCTCTTCAAATCCACTTCACAGCTCTTCATCCCAGGAAAAACATACAAACTCTAGCTCAGAGGTTTCAAAGCCCTTTTGTGGTCTCGTCTCGGCCAGTTACAATCCTGACTGGATGAACTGAATTCACACTGCTGTGTCCTGCCCACCCTCCTCCCTCACTTCCAATGTGTTGGTTAAGAGTCCACCGTTCTTCGGGCGCCTGGGTGGCACAGACAGTTAAGCGTCTGACTCCTGATCTCAGCTCAGGTCAGGATCTCACAGTTCAAGAGTTCAAGCCCCACGTCGGGCTCTGTGTTGACGGTGTGGAGCCTGCTTGGGATTCTCTCTCTCCTTCTCTCTGACCCTCCCCCGCTTGTGCTCTGTCTCTCTCTTTCAAAATAAATAAGCAAACTTAAAAAAAAAAAAGAGTCCACTGTTCTTCACACACCCCATACCTGAATCCACTTTTTCCAGTCACCTTTTCCCAATGTCCATTCTCAAGAACTTTGATGACTAGGACTGCGTCTTTTACTCTGCTGGTCTCTCCCTGGGCCAGGACTTTCTGGCCTATGTCATAGGCCCCTGTAACAGACCTGGTCCAGAGAGGGTGCTCAGTGAACATATGGCAAGTGAACAGCTAGACTGCTACGGTAGCAATCCACTGGCAGACTTCTCTTCAGGAAACACCATTTTGATCATATCACCACAGTGGTGACAAAGGTCAGACCAACAGTTACCTGCAGGAAGGAAGGGATCACAGGAAGAAGCATTTTCTGAGTTGACGGAAATGTTCTGTATCTTGGTCTGGGGTGGAGGTTACATGAACGTATAAAGGTGTAAAAATGCATTGAGTTGTTAAGATTGCTGTGTTTTAGTGTATCAGTTATACTTCAACAAAGAAAGGGGATGCATATACATCGGTCTTGTAAAAAATACAATTCTGCTACATTACTTTTTGTCTATTTACTGAGTACCTGCTGAAAATCTAGGCACTCCCTTAAGTGCTCAGGGTTCAGACAGAAGTTCAAGTATGTGCCCTTGAAAGAACTCACATTAGGGAGGCCAACATGAACACCGGGAATCACCACCTGACACGCTGATTGCTATAGTGAAGGTCTGGACAGTGTCAGGGGATCACAGTGGGAGTTGTCACACTGCTGGGAGTATGGGTGGGGCAGAGAGGCAGAATGACTTTTGAGAATGTAGGCTCAAGAGTTGAGCCACGTCAGGTCAACAAGTATGTCCCCGGCACAGGGAACAACATATGCGATGGCACAGAACCGAGAGGCATAGTAGGTCTGGGGAAGACAGCCTTCTCGCTGTGGCCGGAGGCTGAGGTCTAGGAGAAGGGAAAGGAGTGGAAAGACACAGTTGAGAAGGTGAGCTAGGCTCATGGAAGCCTTGGAGGAGTCTGGCTTTTACTCTGAAATGTACTGGGGAAGCCACTGAAGGCTTTTAGGAGGGGGGGTGACTTTATTTTACTTTTAAGAATGACCGATTTAGGGGCACCTGGATGGCTCAGTTGGCTGAGCATCTGACTCTTGATTTCAGCTCAGGTCATGAGCTCAGGGTCCGTGAGTTTGAGCCCGGAGTTCGCCTCTGCACTGACATCGTGGAGCCTGCCTGGGGTTCTCTCTCTCTCTCTCTCTCTCTCTCTCTCTCTCCCTCTCTCTCTGCCCCTCTCGCGCTCTCTCTCTCTCAAAATGAAATAAACTTAAAGAAGAAAAAGAACAACCAATCCGGTGGCAATGAGGGGGAGGAATCAGTGAGGGGCAAGACCAGACCAGAAGCAGGGAAACCAGTGGAGTGGCTGTTGCAAAAGCAGTCCAGGTGAGGAAGGACCAAGAGTGAAACAAGGGAGAAGCAGGTAAGAATGAATGGCTAGAGGAGAGATTTGGGGGTACAGAACACACAGGACTCTGCGATTCTACCAGCACTCCCCATCACCTGGCAGCGGGTGCCCAGTCTGGAGACAGCACTTGTACTCCCCTGGCCAGAGATCTAGTCTTTTATCGAAAACTTTGCTTGTTTTTTTTTTTTTTTTGGAGAAAGATTTTATTCACTGCAAAACAACCAGCAGAGGTTCAGATAGAGTGGCATATATGAGTGATGAAGGGTTATTTGTATAGGCTTTTCACTAAAGTTCTAATTCCTGGCATAAGGGAAAAAAGTGCTACCGCTCATGGTACCTCACTCTTAAAATTCTTTCTGGTACACTACATTTAAATCATAGGTTGGACAAAAGTCTGTAAGCATTTACTTCGTAGGTATGTGTTATATTAGTTTCACGTATACAACATACGGATGTGATATTTGTATATATTGCGGAACGATCACCACATTAAGCCTGGTTAACATCCACTGCCATGTGTGGCCACAAAATGGTTTTCTTTTTTTCCTATGATGAGAACTTTTAAGATTTACTCCCTTAGCAACTTTCAAATATGCAACACAGTATTTTAACTCTCATCACCATGCCATACATTACAAAAAAAAATCCCCATGACTTATTTATTTTATAACTGGAAGGTTGTACCTTTTGAGCCCTTCAGTCGTTCTGCCCACCTCCCACTTCCCGCCTCTGGCAACCGCCGATCTGTTTTCTGTACCTGTGAGCTTGTGTGTTGTTTTTGTCTTTTGTTTAGATTCCACATATAAGTGAGATCAGATAGTATTTGTCTTCCTCTGTCTGACCTACGTCACTTAGCATGATCCATGGTTTGCAAATGGCAAGATCTCCTTCTTTTGTGCAGCTGGATAATATAGGTATCACTATTTCTTCATCCATTTATCCATCAATGGACACTGATGTCGTTTCCATATCTTAGCTATTGTAAATAATGCTGCGATAAACACAGGGGCCTGGGGGTGCAGGTTTTTAATAAATCAGCATTTTCATTTTGAGATAAATACCCAGAAGCAGAATTGCTGGAGCATAGGGTAGTTCTATTTTTAATTTTTTGAGGAACCTCCACACTTTTCCAGAGTGGCTGCACCAGTTTGCATTCCCACCCATAGCACACAAGGGTGCCCTTTTTTCCACATCCTCGACAACACCTGCTATCTCTTATCTTTTTGAAGACAGTCATTCTAACTCGCATGAGGTGAGACCTCATTGTGGTCTTGATTTGCATTTCCTTGATGCTTAATGACCTTGAGCATCTTTTCATGCACCTGTTGGCCATCTCTAGGTCTTCTTTGGAAAAAATGTCTATTCAGATCCTCTGCCCATTTGTAAATCAGATTGGTATTTTGCTACTGCGTTGGAGGAGTTCTTTACAGATTTTGGATATTAACCTCTATCAGATACATACGTGATGGGCAAATATTTTCTCCCATTCAGTAGGTTGCCTTTTCATTTTGTTAATGGTTCTCCTCCCTTTTCTAATTTCAAAATAACTATCATCGCATGCTTTGAAGGGCCAGTGAGGAAGGTGAAAAGGAAGCTAGGTCAGGGGAGACACAATTCATCATAAAAGTCAATGCACCGCCTTTGTGGCATTTTGCGTGTAGAGTGCACCCTCTACTCTCATGCTGCTCTCACAGGCCGTGTGGCTACTGTTTCACCCAAAAGCACTTCCTTAGCTTCCAACCACAGTGAAAGGCTCCCCTAAAGGTCACTCTTCTGTCCAAATAAGGCCCATAAAATACACTTGTGGGCATATGAAAAAGTTATGCGTTCGTTAAAATACCAATAAATGCTGGGAACACAGGTTATTTAAAAAGCCCAAGTTTAGGGGCGCCTGGGTGGCTCAGTCGGTTAAGCGTCCGACTTCGGCTCAGGTCATGATCTCACGGTTCATGGGTTCGAGCCCCGCGTCAGGCTCTGTGATGACAGCTCAGAGCCTGGAGCCTGCTTCGGATTCTGTGTCTCCCTCTCTCTCTGCCCCTCCCCTGCTCGCACTCTGTCTCTCTCTGTCTCTCAAAAATAAATAAGTGTAAAAGAAAAATTGTTTAAAAAGCCCAAGTTTACTTCCTAAATCTGTAAGCCAAAATACTGCCTTTGCTGATACATGTTGATAAAGGCATACAGATACCAGTAAACACAACTAGCTACAGGATGTGAAAAAAAGCAACACTCAAGGGAAAGTTTCACTTTTTCAAATGCTCTATGTTTTCAAATTACAGACTTGAGCTAGTTCTTTGAAACATCTCTTCCTATTTATATATTAAAAAAAAAAACACTTCTGCCCACTATTTATACATGTGTTTCAGCTATTTCTAGAAAAGTGACTCAGGTTTATATTAAAAAAGCATTTCCTTCAATAAAAAGATATCATTTTAAGAAAGTCACTTCAAACATCAAACTATTTTGAATATTTATTATGTTCCCCAGTCTCATGGTTCACTTTCTTCTTGGTGCCCTCAATTTGCTGGGAGCTGGTAGTACCCACAGGCTTACCTCAGCTATCTTTCACTGAATAAAAGGAAATTGTGATTCATGGCAAAACAACACACACAAGGCAGCGGAACCTCAGCCAAAACTATTAGGAACTAGTATGCAAAACAAAGCCCACTTTAAAAAAATTTTTTTTACTGTTTATTTATTTTTTTTGAGAGAGAGAGACAGGGAGTGGGTGGAGGAGGGGCAGAGACAGAGGGGAAACACAGAATCCGAAGCGGGCTCCAGGCTCTGAGCTGTCAGCACAGAGCCCGACACGGGGCTCGAACCCACGAACCCAGAGATCACGACCTGAGCTGAAGTCAGACCCTTAACCAACTAAGCCACCCAGATGCCCCTAAAGCCCACTTTTTAAAATCATGTATTAGTCTTATATGGATATACTCGAAATTTTAAACTATTAAACAGGGTTTCATCCCAGCTGTGTAGATACCGTTGTATGAAAGTAGTGTTAAGCTTTGTGACACTATGTATAAAACGTGTCTACAAAGCAAAGCTTGAAACAGATGTAGCACAAAATGCTTGCATTCCACATGCTTTCTATATGGTCCCCAAATCAAACCGAATTCCATCCACGCCAGACTGCAAGTAACAGGTATGACGAATTTTAAAAGAGCACATAGCCATCCCTAAGTGCAGTAAGAATCCACTAAGCCCTACGTGAAATACTATATTCATGTACACAACAGTATACATCAGAGAAAAATTCCAGTCACTGTAACTTTTGACAAGATTTATTGTCAGAGCCTGTAAGTGGATATACTGGGAAGAGTTCCACGCCTATTAGAAAAAAAAAAAAAAAAAACCCTCCCAAATGCACAACTCATGCCTGTTTACACCACCAACAGCCCTGAATCTTCCAGTAGCGCATACACACACAAAAAATTCGTTCGGCAGTGTTTGGAGCTGGATATAACCAAGACCTGAGAAATAAGTAGTTATTTTGAGAAGAGATAAACAATGACCCTCCAACTGGAGAGCAATTGAGAAATACAGTTCACACTATTCTGCAGAAAAATAAGCTACCAGCAAAGCCCTATGTAACATCACTTGGCTGAAGGGACCCAGACTCTTAACGGAGAGTGAAGTTTTGAGTAGGGACCAAGATGCCTGCTGACAATCAAAGAAAGACCAATTTGATAATCGGTGTGACAGAAAACAGACCTTTCTGGCTTCCAGCTATTAGCTAATGAAAGACTCAACTAACTTTTAAGAAAAATTCACCAGATGTTCTAAAATTTCAGGCCTTCCCAAATGCCTAGATCCTAAAAGCCAAAGAACAAATAGTTACCACATGCTGAGGGGAGGGGTAGGGGAGGCAGAGGGCTGGCTGAGGAGACCCAGAAAAAGAAAATGCTACCAAAGATGTACATCGTTAGTGATTCAGGTACGGACAGCAACATGACGAGAACATCATTAAGATAACTAACCGGTAACCATTTTCTAGCGCATGTAAGTATCATGTGAGATTAAAATGAAAAACCTGAGCAAACCTTTGAAAAGCATCAAGACTAAATCATAAGCTAACTAACGATCGTTAATTAAAAGTATTACACAGGGTGCCTTCTCCTATCCCATCTACAGAAGAAAACAAAGATCAAATTCAACTTGGAAGGATGTTTTTTTTTCTAAAGGGGAAAAAATGTGATATATAACATGGCAGGATTAAGAGAGCTGAGAGATGAAATTTCCACTAAAAACAAAGTCCAACTTTCCCCCTCTGTTCATAGAACTATCTGGAGCCTCTAAAATACCATGGATAAGTTACACAGCCACTAAAAATTTTAAGTATGAAGACTATGCGGCAACCCAGAATAATTCATGGGACAAAACAGGCGGGAAAAGCAGGACATAAAGTAACATGTATATACCATGATAAAGATGCTAGGTAAAAAGATGTCACCATGGTTGTTGGGGGGGGGGGCTGTGGGATGGGGTGGGAAGGTGAGACTTTCTTTTTCCTTTCCAAAGATTCTGTAAATATTGCCACGAAATGTTTCTAGATCAAAAACAACAACAACAACACTTTTAAATGGCAAGTCTTGGCATTTCAGAAAAATGTTAAGTAAGTTATCCTTTAAAGAAAAAAAAGCCACACGGCTTTGTGGCTTATCCTTTTTCCTACTTCAAATTAAGGACAATTTCAAATGGCCACCCTACAAATGGTGGGTTCTTATCTGTATTAGTACTCAAAGGGTGTAGACTTTCAGACTTAGGACGTACAAACATCTGCTTTTCTATGTGGAAAAAAAATGGTCACACCCTTTTGGGAAACTGACATTTTTTAAAAGCTTGTGGCATTTTGGAAGCGGTCTACTTGCTGCAGTTTTTAACACAGATAAATCACAAACTGAAAACAAAAGCCCCCAAACCAGAACAGTTTGAAGGGGAACCTAATAATCAAACTGTGAACCCAAGCTACGAGTTACAAAATTAAAGCCTCCCTTTGGCCTTATTTCTGAAGGCACGCTCTCTCTGGCCAACTCTTCAGTTTGGTAGGTTCCATTCTTTTAAACACTTCCCTCGGCTGAAACGGATTACAACATGTCCCGACTGCAGCTCCCCAGCACAATTAAGATAATTCTGAGAAAAAGAAGGCGTCTAGCAAAAGACGTCAAGGATTATGGTAATATATTTTTGAAATTTCAACATGCAAGCAGGACTCTCATGCAGGTTGACTTAATAGTCTGAGTTCTAGTTTATCGGGCCACTGCAGGCAAGGCAGTTCTTTATCTCCTCACCATTAGGGACATGAATTAACTACCCCACGGAGGTTAAATCCTCCCTACTTTTCGCCTGTAGGTCAGAATCCCGTGGATCGAATCATCGAATTGGACTACCGCAGCCTCGCGCAGTCGAGTCCTCCCCCTTCCTTCCTTTCTTCTCCCGGGACAAATCCCTGCGTGGCTAACAGCAACCTAATTTAGGATGTAAATAGGTAGGCCAGGTCCTTAAAAAGCTCGGGCCCCCAGTGAGTTCCGATCCGCACGTCCCCGCCCCAGCCCGTCGCGGCTTCGGCGGAGTCTGCAAGGAAACACTAAGAGTCGCTAAGGTGCCCGAGAGCGGGCTGGAGCGGACCGATCCAGGGGGAGAAATGAGAAGTTTCTCCGGGTCTAGGGTGGGGGAGGCTAGCTCCGCGGGCAGATCTGCCATCGGGTGGGGCGGGGTAGAGACCACAGACGTGCACGGGCTCCGGCTCCACTCCGAAGGCCGGCGGCTGGCTCTGCCACGCTCTCAGCAGGAAGGGGAGGGGAGCGGGAGGAAGAAGGGGGAGGCGCGGAGGGGGGGGGAGGGGAGGGGCGGGCAGAGGAGGGGGGAGGGGGAGGAGGCTGGGCCGGGAGGAGGAGGAGCCGGCGCCGGGAGAGCCCGCGCGCCGGGCCCGCAGCACCTCGGGGCGGAGTCGCCCAGCCCGCCCGGCCCCGGGGCCGCCGCCGCCGCTCCCGGTGCGCCCCGAGGGGGCGGGCCCATCCCGCAACCTCCCTCCCGGTGTCGGGTCTTCCTTCCCCTCCCCTCCCTCCCCTCCCTCCTTTCCATCTCAGCAGCGCCCTCAGTCTCCCTCTCTGGCTCATACAAAAGCAAAATGTCCGCCATGTTCCGAGGCCGCTGCGGTCGGCGCCGCCGCCGGCTCGGCCTCCGCGCCGTTCGTCCCGCGGCCGCCCCTCCGGCGTCCCCCGGCCCCGGCCCCGGGCGCCGCCGCCGCTCCGCCCGCCTTCCGCGCGCACCCCCCCTCCCCGCCCGCCGGGCCCGCGCGCCCCGCCGGGCGCCGCAGCACCGCCTCGGGCGGGGGCAGGGGCGGCAGCCCCGGGGAGCCTGGCTCCCACTTCCCGCCCGCCCACTCCCTCGGTGGCCGCTTTACCTTGATGCAGTACGGGGGCTCGTCGTAGGTGACCAGCATGTACCTGTCTCCGCGGCTGGCCGGGTCCCGGGCGCGCAGCTGCGGGACGAGGGATGACGGAGGGGGCCGCGAAGGGAAGGAGGGAGGAGGGGGCGATACAGACGTTACAGAAGCACCTAGATCCACCACCACCCCCATCCCTCGGGAGCTCTCCCCAGCTCTCCCCTCCCCTCCCTTTACCTTCAAGAATAACTCCACAGCGCCTTTGGCAATGTCCAAATAGGAGGTGCCCAGGTCAGTGCGCTGGTTCATAGAGGCGGACGTGTCTATGAGGAACAGCAGGATGGGCATCTTCCCCCGCACCCCTGGCTCCGCTGCCCACTCTCCTGGCCCTCTTGCCCTCACTGCCGCGGACTGCCACCCGAACCCTCAACTCTCGCAGAGGCAGGGTGCAAGGAGCAAGAGGAAAAGGGGGAGACGGGACGGGACGGATGGAACTGCTCCTGGCCTCCTCTTTCTGCAGCCCCACCTCCTCTCCCTCCAAGGGAACTTGAAAGTGGGAGCGTGTGTAGCCCTCGGGGCCCTCCCCCTTTCCCCTCCCCTGCCACCACTACTGCCGCCGCCGCCGCCGCCGCCGCAGGGACTACTGCCCAAGCATCCGTCCACGCTCACTCAAGCGCTCGCCCCAGACTGAGAGCTGTCTCTGTTCACCGACACACAACTTCTGTCCGCTCACCTACCATGGGCACCATGTGACCAGAAACCACGCCATTGGCTGCCAATTATGTGGTATTTGCATATTCATTAGATGACAGGGCAAGGGGCGGGACTTGGGCGAACCCTGGGAGTTGAAGTTTGAACCCAAGCAGGGGGTAAGTGAGGGGAGATGTTAAGGACCCTCCTTTAAACGACTTGGAAGCCGTTAGGATACTTAGGGTGGTTTGGATGGTTATTCTCTTGCTCTTCAAACACGATGGCTCGAAAGGAAGAGTGAATTTGAGCAACAGTTGCGCAGCACTACAGAAGCAGATGCTTGGGCAGGCTGCACAGAAAACGCTCTGCTAACTGCGATCGATCAATCCTGCCAGTGGCTAAGACCAAAACATTTCAGAAGCAGCAAACTTCTTTCCTGGCAAGACCTACTCGCATTCCTTTCGATGCCTCCCCACTCTTGATCACTATTTGTAAGGCGGTTGCTGGCCTTGCATTCCACATATATCTACTTAGAAAGAAAACTAAAGCTTGGAACAAACACGGTTACCTAAACTGGCCTTTTGTATCTACAAGCTCCTTCAGTTTCATTGAGCTTTTCAAGTATCGGCCTGCCTGTGATAATTCCACCCATGGTTGTGCCTTGTACAGCCTTTACATATGGGAGGTTTCCCACCCTAGGTTCTGATTCAACTCTCATTTATTGAGCACCTATGATGTGCCGGGCACCCACGTTGGCTTTATTTAATCTTTGAAATAATTGGGCTAGATGGCATTATATTTGATTTCCAGTAAAGGAAAGTGCAGCTTGCTAGAATTAGGGTAACACTGAGGGATATTCTCAAGTCTGGTTCCATGGAGAGGCTCAGTAGAGGGCCAACCGTGCTCGGCTGACTACTTGGTGTAACACAACTTTTAAATATGGAGATGTGATCCCAGCAGTATGCTATGCATAACATGGAATCCTGAGCTTCAATGAGCTTACAATTCATATGTGCTTTGTAATGTAATACATATATATGCACACACGCACATGTATACATATATAGTACATGCATACACATTCAATAACATTTTCAGAAAAAAATAAGATTTCAGAAGAGGCGCCATGGCAGCAGAGACAAACAAGCAATGCAAATAAAGAGTGCAATGAAAGCAATGGTCTAGTGGTCTGGAAGTTCGGAAGGTTTCATGGAAGGGGCACAGAGGCAGAAGGGAGGGATTCTGGGTTGGAAGGAATAGGGCGAACAAAAATTCAAACCAGTAACAGTTATATGCATGGGGCGTTCCAGGCCAGTCTGGTGGGATACACCTGGTGGGAATTAATGAGGAAATCAGGATGAAAAAGGCACGAGAAGCTTCCATTTCCATTCTGATACAAATATGGTTAGAGAAGGTCAAGGTTCACATGGGCCAACGAGCTGAAAGTGCAGGCCTGGTTGGGGCACTGGTGTGTTAGTTTTCTACTGCTGTGTAACAAATTACCACAGAGTCAGCAGCTCAAAACGACATGCATATTTATTACCTCGCTGTTGCCATGAATCAGGGGTCTGGGCATGGAGCGGCTAGATTCTCTGCTCACTCTCAAAGGCTGCAATCAGGACGTCGGCCAGGCTGTGTTTTCATCTGGAGACTCGACTGGGAAGGAATCAGCTTCCAAGGTCAGTCAGCGTGTTGGCAGAATTCATTTCCTTGTGGCTGTCTTTTTGCCCATGGCCACCTTCAGGTCTCCCTGCACTTGCAGTTCCCTGCCATGTGACCCTCTCCGGAGGCTGTCCACAGCATGGCTATCTGCTTGCTCAGGGCCATCAGGGAAACTGCTTGCTCCCATCTGCTGAGATGGAGCCTTATATGACGTAACTTAATCTTGAGTGACACCCATTACCTTTGCCGTATTCGATTGACTAGAAGGAAGTCACAGGTCTCATCCACACTTAAGGACAGAAGATTATACAGGAAGTAACATCGGGGGGTCGACATCATGGGAGTCATCTAAGAATTCTGCCTAACATTAGGTGGGGGTGGGATTATTACCTAGAAACAAACTTTCCCTGGCTCACAGCTTTTGCTAAAGTCAACTCCAAGTAATAATATGCCACTTTCACTCCATGAGATCAATGCATGGGGATGATTGGTTGATTTGGTTGAAGATGTACAAGATTTCCTATCAGGAGTTTATATCATATATATATATATATATATATATGATCATAATATATATAGAAAATATATATATGATATATATATTATACCAAGATTTCCTATTAGGAGTGTATATAATATTATATATATTATATAATAATATATAATATATATAATTTAATAATATGTAATAATTTAATATATGTCATATAATATACATAAAAATACCATTTGTGAATTGAGGCAGATCACACTCCCTATTTATGCATTTATATCTATATAAAATACTTATTTATAGTAATAAATATAATAAATATTTAATTATAAACATTTATATTATATTATATTATATTATATTATATTATACTATATTATATTATATTATAGATGGTAGGTAGGTAGATAGAGGTATGCCCCAGTTCACAAATGGCATTTTGAGATGACATAAAAAAAATCTTTATACTTTCCTCCCAACTTTTCTACAATGAGTGCCCTACTTTTATAATCAGAAAAGAGATTATGTTACAAAATTGCATACAAAGTATTCAAAACAGTCCCTCCAAGGTGAACACTATTGAAACAGTTTTCAAAACGGCTTCAGCAGTATTCCAGAAGCGCACATGGTTTCAGTCAGGCAGTGCTCCCTGTGTTGAGGGCAGGCAGGCCCCTCAGGACCATCCTTAGGATGTGCTCCCCATGCAGGTAAATGCCTTTTCATGGTTTTTTCCCCCCTAACAGGGCATGTTATTGATCTTTCTCGGCATAAGGACAAATGGAATTGAAATGATATAAATATAGAATCTGAAATATATCTGTGTCTCATTATAAAACTATAAAAGTGACGATATATAAAAAAAATAGCCATCTAGTGGATTTATTGTCTGCTTCAGATCGCACCAAACCCCAAGCCCACAGCATACAACCTCTCTTCTTCACTTCCTGGAGGAAAGTAAACCTTGTATTGTGCTTGAGTGTGCATATATACCTCTTTATTGCATTTCTCTGGCACACATCAACACTGAACCCCTCAGAGCACTTCCTTTTTACATCTTTTTCCACTCTGGACCACCAGTCCCCTCTGTTATAGGTTAAGTTGTGCTTTGGCTTTGCCTCCTACTGGAAGGTACTCTCCTGGAGAGCAGGTAGAGCCTATAACCAGTGCCTGGTGCAAAGAGCCTGCTCAGCAAATGGTTGCTGAAAGAAATTGCTCGCGGCACTATTTTCCATTGTCTTCCTGGCTGCTGCTTTCCCTGGGTTCCCAGCCTGCCTTGTTGGCCCCTGCCTGCCACCCCCCCACCCCCGCTTAAGCAGGATGGCTCCCTGTCTCTTTGGGGTCTGAGCACCACTGGGCTTCTTCAGGCCGAGCCCCTGAGCTGATGATCCCCACCACGCCCCACAAAAACAAAATAAAACAAAACAAAAACAAAACCCTGCTGCTTCCCTGTGGTTCTACTCATGCTTCCTTCCAAAATGACTCTTCTTTGGGCCACTGCTGTTTACCGCCCCCCCCCCCCCAGCCAAACCCTGTGCCTGACTGCTTTCCCATTTCAGGCCCATTTTCACTGCCAGGCCTCTGGCCAGGTAACAGGATTCTTTGTTCTTTGCAGCTCTATGCCCTGCACTGACCGTCCTGTCTTCTTTCTGGTTTCCTCATGCTTTTTGAACTCGTGAGCTCTTGAAAATAGTTTCCTCTTTCCTCTTCATGTCTCTGCCCTTTATCTGCTTTTCTTTCACCGGTAGCTTCTAAATCAATTTGCTTTAATACTTCACCATACTCCCCGATTCCAGATCTGTCTACCTTATGGCTGGGGTTAGCAGACATCTCTCAGGAAAAAGTTCCTACCAAGCACTGCCCTCCTGGCCTTCATTCCCTTCACAACAAATGTTAGCATGCTTTGTCCCACGTTTACACTCCCTGGCATTGGCCGTGGTGGGGTATTTTGGTGACAGCCGGTTTGACTTCTCACTTCCCAAAAATGTGTGACCCCCCTGCCTTTAAGTGGACCCCGATCACTGCATGTTAACAAAAAGACCCGACTTAACCTGATTGTTCCCCCTTCCAGAGTCGCCTGTCATGGCTCGGAGGGGAGTAAAATTTGTCTGGCTTCTGTAGCACCTATTGCCTCCTCAGCCTTGCAGTCTGGCTTCTCTTCCCAGCACTCTTTGGAAACTGCTCCGATGTCCCCCGGGGCCAGCTCCTGGCCAGATCCCATGGTCTGGTCTAGATTTCCTTTGTTGAAGGCAGAGCTATCTGTCACTGGCCATTCTGAGCTCTCCCTCCCCGGCCACCTTTTCTTTCATCACCTGCCACTTCTCTGGGCGTCTTCCTTACCGTTTGGACTATTTGCTTTCGACTCCTCTGACTCCTAAACTTACATTCTGTCTCAGTGTGTGGCTACCTCTTTTCCCTCTCCCACTGTTCCACAAGAGACTTTGCCATTCCCACGGTCAGTGTCCATTTAGTCATTCTTTTTTTTTTTTTCTCCAAATATTTCTTGGGTGCACCTGCTATGTGACAGGCAATATCTTGGTGAGGGGCGCCTGGGTGGCTCAGTGGGTTAAGCATCCGACTCTTGATTTTGGCTCAGGTCATGATCTCACCGTTTGTGAGTTCAAGCCCCGCGTTGGGCTCTGTGCTGTCGGGGCGGAGCCTGCTTTGGATTCTCTCTCTCCCTCTGTTTCTCTCTGCCCCTGCCCCACTCACAAGCGCATGTGCTGTCTCTCAAAATAAATAAACTTAAAAAATAAAGGGAGAGAGAATACTTTAGTGAACAAGGGAACTGGTGTATTATAATGGTTGAGAGCTTGGATTTGGGGGTTCAAATCCCAGCTCTGCCCATTACTAGCTCTATGACCTTGGGCAAGTTCCTTGACCTCTCTCTGCCTCAGCTACCCTGTCTGTATAATGGTAATAACAGTATTGCCTCATAGGACTGTTATGAGGATCAAAGGAATTAATATTTGTAAAGAGTTTCTAGAGGTGCTCAGCACAGAGTCAGCTCTATGTCAGTGTTAAACCAAAGCAAGAACAGATATCGTCCGTGGCCATGGAGATTATATTCTATTGGGGAAAATAATTAAAAGAGTAGATGCAGGGAGAGAAGTGCTGTGAGAGAGGCAATGCATTGTGTTATGGGGACACTGGGAAGGAGCATATGCTCTGCAGGGTGTGGAGAGGTCAAGGGGACACACAGGGTCTCCTGAGGAGATGACTTTGAAGCTGTCACTCAAGAGGAACGAAGGGAGTAGCCTGGTGAAGGAGGGCTGGTGCAGGTGAGGCATGGCTCAAGGAGACGAGGGACAGTGTTCTAGACAGGGAATGGTGAGGTGGGCAAGATTCTGAGAGACATTAAAAGAGACCTAGTAGATGAGCACTGGGTGTTGTATGGAAACCAATTTGACAATAAATTATATTTAAAAAGAGAGAGAGAGAGACAAAGAGAGAGAGAGAGAGAGAGAGAGAGACACCTAGTAGAGGGGCACCTGGGTGGCTCAGTCAGTTAAGCGTCTGACTCTTGACTTCAGCTCAGCTCATGGTCTTGTGGTTCGTGGGTTCGAGCCCCATATCAGGTTCTGTGCTGAAAGCGTGGAGCCTGCTTGGGATTCTCTCTCTCTCTCTCTCTCTCTCTCTCTCTCTCTGGCCCTCCTCCACCAGATAAATAAATAAATAAACTTAAAAAGAAAAAGGAGACCCAGTAGAAAAAGGAAAGTTCTGTATTAAAGGGGAGGGAGGGCAGAGGAGCAGGATGGGCACAGAGGTGAGCAGGGGCCACACCAAGAGCGCCTAGTAGGCCCTGCTAGGGAGGGACTTTTATTCTGGGGGCAGTAAAGGACCACTGAAGAATTATTTGGGTAAAATCAGTCCATCTTCAGCATAGACGGTGGGTTAGGTGTGGGCAAACATGGAATCCAGAAGACAAATTAGGAGTCTCTTTGTTTATTCTGAGTGAGCCAGGTTGTCATGTTAACAAGGGGATGAAGGGAAGTGCATGGGTGCCAGGGACCCTTAGGTGGTAGGACAGTCAGGTGTTAACCCTTGATCGAATGTGGGTGTGAGGCAAGGGAAGGACCTGAGGAGGACCAGTACCCTGGCTTGGGCAACAGGGCAACTGCGGGGCCACACGCGTATTGGGGGGTGGCTCATGCAACAAATGTTTATTAAGCATCTACTACGCATTGGACATTGTTCCAGGAGCTGGAGAAACACCTGTGAACAAGACAGGCTGAGCTCTCTGCCCTCAGGAATGGAGGATAAGTAAACAAGCAAATATCTAGCGCGGGAGATGGTGACAAGTGCTACGGAGAAAATAAAGGAAGGAGACCCAAGTATAAAAGAAGTCGGAGGTAAGCTGGCCGGGTAAAGTATAAGAATAAGCCTCCAAGGGACGAGAAACCACCCCGTTCTTGCAGAGTTGGGGGGAACACATCAGACTTATGGGTGCGTCGTTACTTAAGCGCGAACTATGTGCAAAGCCAGGTGCTTGGCGCTTTGCACACCTAATTTCAGGGCGAGAGTCCTGTGAGGTGAGGCCTGTTCATCCCATTGTGCCGGGGCCGGAAACTGCAGGCCCTCAGGTGCTCAGCTGCCTGAGCCCGGAGCCCCAGCTCTCCTTCCCCACTTGGCAGGAACATTAGCGGGATGAGAGGGTACGTGCAGGTGCCTGAGAGCCCACCCCCGGATTCGAGGCAGCCCAGCAGGAATCAGCTCACCAGCAGGATGCGGAGGGGCCTGAGAGAGGAGGGCGTGAGTGGTCCACCAGCCCCAGGCGGCACCACGGGCCCGTAGACTGCCATCTCATCCCCCAGGGGTAGGCCTCGGAGAACCCATCCTGCGAGGTGGTGTGGGACCTGGGTTTGCTGTGATCTGCCTGCTGGCGGCTGTTGATTTACCTGTGCCCAGGGAACCTTCTTGGTGAAACCTGACAGGAGGAGGACTGGTGAGGTAACCCGAGGGGTGTGAGATCCAGGCCGGTGCCGACCGTGGGCGGCAAATTGCCCAGCACAGGGGCCGAGCAGTATCCTTTTTAGCTGCTCCTTTCTGCCCTGAGCTCAGACACAGCGAGTTGTATGGACATTTATAGACCTGGTTACCCTGAGAGGTGGTGCAGGCTAAAAATAAAAATAGCTGGTGATGAAATTTGGCCCAGAGCAGCCCCTGGACAAGGTCCCCAGAGGTTTTTGCCACTTGGGCAACTTCCTGTCACCAGTCGGGGTGCAGGAGGCTCTGGGCTGAGGTCCTGGGATCCCAGTGTTTCCCCTTCATATCTTCTGCTGTGCTCACCTCCTTCCTCCTCACTGCCCTGAGGCCACTGCCCCATTCCCCATCGTGTGGAGCCTCAGTCAGACACCCACAAGGCAGGAACACCGGCACTCTGTGGTGCTCCAGGGGTGTACGTCAAACGCAGAATGATTCCAAGCACAGCAGCAGGGAAACCGGCCTTGGCCTTGGCCTTGGCGTGTCTGGCCTCTGGCAACCTGGAGCCCTTTTCCTCTGCCTTCCCCCACATCCGCCAGGTCACTGAGTACCCAGGAGCCTTTATCTTGTAGGTATTACTCAAATTCATCTCCCTCCTTATCCCTGGATTCAGGCCCTTTGCGTCTGAGTTGCCAATGGCACGGACATGACTTCAGTTTCTCTTTGTACGTCCTAGCAGGATTAGTGCTGTGACAAACTCTCCCACAGCTTACACCGAGCCACAGCTGCTAAAAAAAAAAAATCACTTCTCTTCCTATGAAAACATAGATTTCATCATCTTTCCCTCTTCACCTTAGCACTGTTGTTTTTTTGAGTTTTTTTTAAATGTTTATTTATTTTTGAGAGAGAAAGGGACACAGAGCATGAGTGGAGGAGGGGCAGAGAGAGAGGGAGACACAGAAGCAGGCTCCAGGCCCCGAGCTGTCAGCACAGAGCCCGACGCGGGGCTCAAACTCACGGACAGCGAGATCATGACCTGAGCTGAATGCTTAACTGACTGAGCCGCCCAGGCGCCCCTTCAACTGAAAACGTAAAGCCGAACATTTATAGACAGAATTCCCATGAGGCCACCCAGGCACCTCAACACTGTTGTTTTTTAAAGTGACAACATTTAAACCACGTTAGAACATATTCTTTAAAATGTGACAATAGGGGGGCCTGGGTGGCTCAGTTGGTTGAGCATCCAACTCGGGTCATGATCTCACGGGTTTGTGGGATTGAGCCCCATGTCAGGCTCTGTGCTGACAGTGTGGAACCCACTTGGGATTCTCTCTCTCTCTCTCTCTCTCTCTGCCCCTCCTCTGGGCACGAGCGCACGCTTTCTCTCAAAATAAATAAACTTAAAGAATTTTTAACGAGTAAAAAAAAATTAAAAATTAAATGTGACAATACTAGGACAGTATTTGTACTTAGGGGTGGGGAGAAACCCTTCAGCTAGTTTATTTGTCATAATCACTTAATTTGTCACAAACATATTAACTAGATTTCCCACTCTCCCTCCTACTACATGGGGACGGAAAAGCTCTTGACAGCAGGGCTGGCTGGCTGAGCACCATCACCTTAAGAAGCCACTTACCTGGTGTTCAATTCACCAGCTATTTATTTAGGCCTGCTTCACCTGGAACTCTGCCAAGCGCCTGGGGCAAAAAGATGAATTGATGTGGTTCCTGCCTTGGTGTCTATCCGTAGGGGAAGTCTAGTTATGTAAGCAGATACTTTCAGTACCTGGTAAATGCTGAGCTCTGGGGAGAGTCTCACAGGGTTCTGTGTGAGCACAGAAGGGTAGGGTGTAGTCAGCTAGTTATCAGGGAAAGCCTCCTGGAGGAGGTGATACCAGTGAAGAAAACAAGAGGCAGTCGTATCCCAGGATAAAGGACTAGTACGAGCCAGAGTCTGAGGGCTTGAAACAGATTAACGTGCACGATGGCCTTTGCTGGTGCCCTGCCCCAAGTCCCCACAGCTGCTGTGAACGTGGGCTGCTAAAAGCTCACAAGTTCTCCCCCTTCTCTGGAAAATTGCCCTGAGGTGTGAGAGCTGCCTTGGTCCAGAGGTCAGGCACCATGCCACGTGGGCAGCCTGCCTGCCTCCCCTCCTCCAACCTGCAGCCAATGACTGATGGACACAGTTCCCTTGCCTTAGAATGGGATCACTTTGTGGTATCAAACATCCTTCATAGGGATCTGGGATCTGGCCAAAGCTAGACTCCAAATGGGACCACATCCTTCCCCAGCTCCGTTCCCTGCTCCAGGGGACATCCCTTATTCCCTTCTTCCTGGGAGCTCTCCCTCAGTAGATTACAAGCACCCAGATCCTTGTCTCAGGCTCTGCTTCTAGGGAACCCGACCTGAGATGGTATGTTTGATGAACTTCTAGAAATTTGGCCTATCTTGTATTTAAGGTATGAATCTAGGAATAATTGGAAGATTAAACCAGATTAAACCCAAGAATTAGGCAAGAGCCAGATCATAGAGAACCTTGTATGCTGTGTTCAAGACCTTTGAGTCTTTTTTATTCTTACATTAAGCCTTTTATATTAGACTACAGCACTCTTCCTCAAATTATGCCTCCCACTTTGATGACATAGCCTCCCCACATTCACTGACTTATTCATTTAGGCCAAGGCATAGGGGACTACCGGAGTCCTTAGCTAAATACAGATCTCTCTGAAAGTGATAATCCATTGAGACGTTAATAGTGTAATTCACCTTAAGGTATGATGTAGGTGTGAGAGATTGTATTTTCCAAAGATAGTCACACCTATGGATCTTGCTCATGTGCTCTTACCATGTGGCTAACTTTCTTCCCAAAGTGAGGTCTGTTCTTCCTGCCCTTGAGTCTGGGGATAAGGGCTTGAGACTGCACTGGCCAATGGCATGCAGTGGAGGCAGTGCCGGGGGACGTCCAAAGCAAGGTCACAAAGGCAATATGGCTTCCACCTGGGCCCTTCTTTCTCTCTTGCTCTCTTTCTGTCAGGATGTTCATTCTTGGAACTCAGCCACCATGCTGTGGGGAAGCCAGGCCACCTGAACAGGCCATAAGTTGGCATTCTGGTTGATACCAGCATCAATCTTCAGACACTCGAGTGAGAGAAACATCAGATGATTCCAGCTCCCATATTCTGGATCTTCCAGCAGAGGGCACAGATGTCATGGGGCAGAAACGAGTTTTCCTCATTGTGCCTAGTCTGAATTCCTGACCCACAGAAACCATACAGATGCCACATGATTATTGTTATCTTAAGTCACTAAGTTTTGGAGGAACTTGCTTTGCTGCAATAGAGAACTGGTACACTTGTCTAGACTCTGCAGTTACGATAGCACCTTTAAAATTCTTCCTTTAGCTTCCCTATCCAGGGAACTGGTATCCCCAGGTTCTTTCAGTGACTGAGCTCTCAGTTTGCATATAATTAGTCATTAAGTCCTGTAGATTTTCCTCTATAGAGTATGTCTGCCGTCGGTCCTTTCTCTTGGTGCTTGTCTCTCTCCAGATTAAAGCCCTGCCTGAATCATGTTCAAATGTCTCCAGAACTGCCAACTTTCACAAAAGCACAACTTCCAGATGGAATTGTACAGTTCCAGCTGCAATTTATATATGCCATATATATATATGTACATATATATATATACACATACACACACATAAATTACACTTTGCTTGTTCATTGTAATAAATTTAGATTTGTTACAATACAGATGTATTTTTTAAAAAATGAACATCGCACTCACCAAAGGGAATTACCGTTAACATTTGCTATGTTCTATTGCAGACATTTTTCTAGGGGTGTGTGTGTGTATAAAAATGTATATGTTATATACACATACACAATAGATATGTTTCAGAAACTTTTTTTGCAAAACTAAGATCACAGCACACACGATGTTCTGCAATTTTGCTTTTTTTTTTTTTTGCAATTTTGCTTTTTTACCTAACATTACTTCCTGCTTCTCTTTTCATGACAGCACATGTGGATCTGCTTCATTCATTTTAAGAGTTACACAGTATATTGCACCATCATGTATTTAACCATTTCCTTGTTGAAAAACATTTGGTTGTTTCTACATTTTGCTACCAACTAGTGCTGCAATGGGTACCGTTGTGCAAATGTCCTGATGCCCTTGTGCCATTTCTGTAGAAGTGGTTGGAGTCCTGGAAATGTGACCACTGGATCGTAAGGTGTTGAAAATTTAAATATTTTTTACAGTTTTTTTAAGAGAGAGAGAGAGAGAGAGAGAGAGTGCAAGGGTGGGGGAGAGGGGCAGAGGGAGAAAGAGAGAGAATCCTGAGTGGGCTCCATGCTCACACATGCAGGACTCAATCCCACAACTCTGGGATCATGACCTGAGCTGAAATCAAGAGTCAGATGCTCAACCCGCTGAGCTACCCAAGCGCCTCGACAATTTAAATATTGATAGGAAATGCAAGATTGTCCTAATGGGGTTGGACCAATTGTCATCCACATAACACTTTAGCCAAAACAGGGTACTATTAAGGTTTGCTAATCTTTGCCCTATACAGTCATTAATATGGACAAGGTAGCTCTTGAAAGCACTGTCAGGAGAAGGTGTTCACCAAAGTAAGGGGAAAAGACAGAAGGCACAGTGTAATTCCATTTTTGTGTGCATGCAGAAAGTGTCTGAAGTATATGTAACACAGCATTAACAGAAGTTCCTTCTGGGAAGTAGGCGAGTCTGTGGAGAGCTTTAACTTTTTTCCCCTTATAGTTAAAAACAATTCTGTTTAATACTGTCAGGAAAGATCTTTTCCATTTTGAGAAACACTGCATAAATAATGTAAATGTTAGAAACGTGCTACGCATGGCTAAAAGAAAAAAGGAACAAGACGGGGAAACAATGAGCAAGCAGTTAGAAATCTACAGTTGACATCAATTCCCTTCTGCGAACTGTGGGAACCGACTACAGAGACATAATTAGACTCAACATCAAATGGGCTTTATAAATACACAGCCCGTATCCCATTGTTTAACATAGCTCACGTGTAAGGGCGCTGAATGGCTCTTTGGCAAACGTGTGGTAAATCAAAATTCTCATTAAATTAACTCTATTCTAATAAGCTGCTGAAACAATGAAACATTTGGAAAATAACAATCCTCAATTAAAAGAGAATAAACCTTCAGTGGCTTCCCTTCACTTAAGATGCTGGTTTTTTTCATTGTGGTGAGCACAGCATAATGTATAGATTTGTCCAATCAGTACGTTGTGCACCTGAAACTAATGTAACATTCTGTGTTAACTGTACTTCAGTTTAAAAAAGAAAACAAAAACTTTTAATCAAAAAGAAATCTTTATTCGGAAAAAAAAAAACCCAAAAGATGGTGTTTCCCAACCTTACTTGCATGTCAAAATCATTCTCCAGGTATTTTAAAAGAACAGATATTTAGAGGCACCTGGGTGGCTCAGTCTGTTGAGCATCCGACTTTGACTCGGGTCATGATCTCACGGTTCGTGGGTTCGAGCCCCACATCAGGCTCTGTGCTGACAGCTCAGAGCCTGGAGCCTGCTTCGGATTCTGTGTCTCTCTCTCTCTCTGCCCCTCTGTCATTTCTCCATTTCTCTCTGCCCCTCCCCTGCTCTCTCTCTCAAAAATAAATAAACATTGAAAATTTTTTTTGGAAAAAAAAAAAAGAAAGTACAAATGTTGCACCTGGACGTTTACAAATTTCCATGACTTCTGGCAGCATTTGTAACTCAGTGTGAGGCATGATGCTGCGTTGTTCCAGTTGTTGGACCATTCAGGATATCACCTAGGAGGAATTTGTTTTAATCAAGGGAGAATTCACATACCATAAACTGCATCGTTTTGAAGAGTGCCATTCATGGGTGATGGGCATTGAGGAGGGCACTTGGGATGAACACTGGGTGTTGTCTGTAAGCCAATTTGATGATAAATTATACTTAAAAAATAAAAAAAATCAAGAGTGCCCTTCAGTGGCATTTAGCATTTTCACAAAATCATGCAACCATCATCACTGTCTTATTCCAGAACATTTTATCATGCCCAAAAGGAAACCCCATGGCCATTAGCAGGCACTTCCCATTTCCTCCCAATCCTACCAGCCCTGGCCACCACTAATCTAAGTTCTGCCTCTATGGATTTGCCTGTTTTGGACATGTCACATAAATGGAATCATAATATGTGGGTGGCCCTTTGCATCTGACTTCTTTCACTTTACATAATGTACTTCATTCGTTTCCATGGCTGAATACTGTTCCATTATGTGGGTATGACACATTTTGATTCTCCATTCTTCAGTTGATGCATGTAGGGGTTATTTGCACTTTTTGGCAATTATGAACAAGGTCTGGGGAGCTTTTAAAGCTACAAAATGTCCGGGGCTCACCTCAGACCAATGGAAAGAAAGTACCGGAGGGGTGGGGGATAGGTGGTGGCTGAACATTTTTGTTTTAAAAAGATCGAACTCACTGGACTAGCCTAAGGAAAAGCCAGAGTTGAGAATCACTACAGAGATATCCCTAAGGGAGTGATCTTAAAATGTAGTCCCTGAAGCTGCAGTATTGGCACGGGCTTGTCAGGCGCGTTTCCAACCCCCATCCCACATTTAGCCAATCTTAATATCTGGGGAATGTGCGCAGCAAATCGTGCTTTTAGCAAGCCCTCCAGGCAATTCTTTTTTTTTTTTTTAATTTTTTTAATGTTTACTTATTTTTGATAGAGAGAGGGAGAGCATGAAAGCGAGCACAAACAGAAAAGGGGAAGAGAGTGACGGAGCCACAGAACCCGAAGCAGGCTCCAGGCTCTGAACTGTCAGCAGAGAGCCCGACGCGGGTCTCGAACTCACGAGCTGCGAGGTCATGACCTGAGCCGAAGTCCGCTGCTTAACCGACTGAGCCACCCAGGAGCACCCAGGCAATTCTGATGCAGGCTCAAGTCTGAGAATCACCGTGCCTCACACTGTCACCTTCAAATCCCCCCAAATTCAGAATTTCAAAACATATCTGTAGACTTCCATTTCCAGAAGGATGGAGTAGATGTGCTTCCCCCTCGTGCTCCCACTAAGTACAGCTAAAACCCCTGGACATTACTTATGAAACAAACCCAAGAAGACACTTAAAGGTGGGAAGAAAAAGGCAGGTGGAGGAGAAAACACGGGATGCAAAGAACTAAACAGTGAAGTCTCTCCAGACTGGGTTCTGGAGAGGCTGGCGACCCCGAATGCCAAAAGGCACAGACAAAAAAGCTCCAAGCTCTCTCTAGCCAAAGACCAAGGAGAGAGGCAGCCTAGCAAGACGGAAATCTTTTAGACAATAACCACTCTAGCCAAACCCCACGGAAAATCCTGAAGCCTCAACCCAGCCATTCTCATGGGGTCCTGGTGCAGAGCCTATACTCCGCCCCCAAGAGGCTGTCCCAGAGCTGTCTCCTCCCCCTGCCAGGGTGGAGTTGAAAAGGCCTAATGAGGGGTCAGGACCTCTAGCGGAATATAGGTCACCCCACACCACCCACAGTTCCCGAATATCAGCGAAGGCCCTGTGAGAAGTAAGCAACAAAGCCTTCCAACCTTTTCCACCCGAGCGGGTGTCAGTGGAGACCATACGAAGAGCGAGAATTACCATCCCCGCACAGCAGTAATGGGGAGCCACCCCAGGCAGAGACTTTGCTTCCCTTTACCTTCCCCCATTTATAATGTAATTGTCTTCATAAATGACGACCGGGTCAAGGTCGTGTTTTCGTCTTTGCTTCAATTGTCAAACACCATTTAGAAAACGTGTCTCCTTTTCAGTTCTCTCAATTATGTTTTCTACACTCACCCAAACTGGGAAAATGATGGTACCAGTAGACTGTGATGAGTTCTATAGGCATCAGGCCCAGAGCAGCCACTAAAAGGCTGTAAAAGAAGATACACTAAAAAACACTATGTTTACCTCAAAATGGGATTCTAAAAAAAAAAACACAAACATTCAAATAACCTACAGGAAGATAAGAACTGTAAAACAGAGAAAAGTATCAGGGACAGAGGAGGAGCATTACATAATGATAAAAGAGCCAATCTGCTAAGAATCCCGAATGTGTATGCACCAAATGGCAGAGCTGAGGAGTTTGTGAGGCAAAACTTGATAGAACTGAAAGGAAAAATAGATCCACAATTTTAGTTGAAAATCAACACTTCGCTCTCAACAACTGATAGAACAACCAGGCAGAAAATCAGCAAAGATACAGAGGAACCAAACCATCTACCAAAAGGATCTAATCAACATTTATAGAATATCCCATCCAACAACAGAGGAATGCACATTCTTTCCAGGCCCCCGTGACACATAATACCAAGAGAGACCATACACCGGGCCATACAACAAACCTCAACAGATTTAAAAGAATTGAAAGCACACAGTTTGTTCTCTGACCACAATGGGATCAAATTAGAAATTAGGAAGGGAAAGCTAACAGAAACATTTTAAAACACTTGGAAACTATAGAACACACTTCTAAATAATCCAGAGATCAAAAGAAGAAGTTTCAAGGGAAATTAAAAAAATACATTGAACTGAATGAAAATTAAAACCTGACATATAATTTCTGAGACCCGGATAAAGCAGTGTTAGAGGGGAAATTTATGGCACCAAATGTTTACAATAGAAAAGAAAAGAATCAGGGACGCCTTGGTGACTCAGTCGATTAAGTGTCCGACTCTTGATTTCAGCTCAGGTCATGATCTCACAATTTCTGAGTTCCAGCCCCACGTTGGGTTCTGTGCTGACAGCGAGGAGCCTGCTTGGGATTCTCTCTCCCTCCTTCTCTCTCTCTCTCTCTCTCTGCCCCTTCCCCACTCTAAATAAACAAACAAGCAAGCAAGCAAGCAAACAAAGAAACATTTTTTAAAAAAGAAAAGGATCAAATCAGTAATTTAAGCCCCAACTTTAAGAACTCAGAAAAAGAAGAGCAAAATAGATCCAAAGCCAGGAAAAGGATGAAAATAATAAAAAAGCAGAAATCAATAAAATTGAAAGTAGAAAAAAATTGTATAAGATCAATGAAACGAGAAGCTAGTTCTGTGAAAAAGTATATAAAATTTACAAAGCTCTAGCAAGACTGAAAAAGGAAAGAAAGAGAGAAGACACAAACAACTAACATCAGGAGCAAAACAGGGGACGTCACTACAGACTCTGCAGCCCTTGAAAGAATAATAAGAAAATACTACAAATAACTCTACACATGGAAATCTGAGAACTTAGATAAAATGGACCAATTCTTGAAAAGCGCAAACTACCAAAACTCACCCAATATGACATAAATAATTTGAATAGTACTACAACAATGAAAGAAATTGAATTCATAACTTTAAATCTCCGTAAAAAGACATCTCCTGGCCCAGTTGGTTTCATTAAAGGATCTTACCAAACATTTAACAGACAATTAACATCAATAATCCACCATATCTTCCAGAAGAGGGGAACACTTTTTCAACTCATTTCATGAGGTCAGTTTTACTTTAATATCAAAACCAAGCAGAACACACACACAAAAAAAACAAAAACAAAACAAAACAAAAAACCCGACCAAAAAGTATAGACTAATATTCCTCATGAACCGAGATGCAAAAATCCTCAAGAAACTATTAGCAAATAGAATCCATCAATATAACAATTCTACTACATAACCAATTGAGTTTTACTCCAGAGATGCAAGGCTGGTTCTGTAGTTTTAAAAACTGAATCAATATAATCCACGATAATAACTAAATCACATGATTTTTTTAAGTTTTTATTTATTTACTTTGAGAGAGAGAGAACCAGAGGGGCAGGGGTAGAGAGAGGGGGAAAGAGGATCCAAAGTGGGTTCTGCACTGACAGCAGCGAGCCCGTTGCAGCACTCAACTCACGAACCCTGTGATCATGACCTGAGCCGAAGTTGGACACTTAACTGACTGAGCCACCCAAATACACCCAACCACATGATTTAAATTTTTTTTTATTTTAGAGGGAGAGAGAGGGAGAGCTCGAGCAAGGGAGAGAGGCAGAGGAGACAACAGAGAGAGAGAGAGAGAGAGAGAAAATCCTAAGCAGGCTCCACGCTCAGCGGGCCTTAATCCAATGACCCCAGGATCACGACCTGAGCCAAAATCAGGAGTCAGACACTCAACTGACTGAGCTACCCAGGTGCCCCGAAAATCACATGATTATGTCAATCCATGCAGAAAAAATATTTGACAAAATTCAACATCTAATTATAATTTTTAAAACACTATTAAAAATAAGAATAGAGGGTAACTTCCTTAACTTGATTAAAAAAAATCTGCAAAAATCCTTCATCTAACATCATGCTTCATGGGGAAAGAATGGATGTTTCACCCCTAAGACCGGGAACAAGGCAAGGATATCTGCGCTTACCACTGCCATTCAACATAGCGCTGGAAGTTCTGTACGGTGCAGTAAGACAGGTTCATGGGTCTCATCTCCAACTCTGGGTGTAGAATCTAGGAGTTCGCATTCAACAAACTCCCCAGCAGATTCAGGCAATGAGAGGACCACACATGAGAACCTCTAGTTAGGGTTAACGTGCTCGGCCAAGGGCCGAGAAGATCCCAGATGTCCAACCTTGTTGCGTCTTGCACTATTCTTTCTAGTTCAGCATCTCAACCTTGGCTACACATTAGAGTCATCTTGGGAACTTTAAAAAATCTGCCTGTCGGGACCACGTACCAGAACAATTAAGAACGAATATCTAGGGGAGGGGAGCCCAGAGTATCAGTATTTTTAAAGGCTCCCTAAACAATCCCACTGTGTAGCCATGGCTGGGAAACACAGTGAAAACAGGAAGGGCAATGACCTGGTCAGGATGTAGTCTAACATAGGGAGACAGCAGAGAGAAGCAAAGTGATCAGGCTAGGGTGGTACTTCTTGGTCCGTGGACTCCATGGGGGCAGGGACTATCTATCCTGTTCTCGGCGGTATCCCCAGCACCCAGTGCTAATGAAGTATCTGTAGCATCAACTAAAGCATGAGTCTCATTTTAGGACCATCTGCCTCAGAATCACCTAGGGCAGTCATTGAAACAACAGATGTCCTTCATTGTTGCACGACTGCTCTTTCTATTTTGCGTGGAATACTTCTAATGCTCCCTTGTCGTTTTCATTAGGCCAGTCTTCCTAGAAGCTTCCAAAGTATTCCATTAGAAGACTTTCAAGGTCATTAGCAGAATGAGAGCATTCGTTCATTCACCCAATATTTATTGGCCAATGAGCACTGCACTCTGGAGGCAGCAGCCTTCTAGTAGGGAATATGACACAATCAACATATGAGTACACTAGGAAACATGTAACTATAAATCACCAGAGGCTCCATGAAAGAAAAGAACATGATGTGCTCTGTGAATGAATAACAGGGGAATCGAACAGACTGGAGAATCAGAAAAGGCCTTTCTGAGGAAGCAACATTCTAGCAGATTTGTAGGATGTGTGAATTAGTCAGAAGAAGGACAGAGATGAGCTCTCTGGGCAGAAGACATGGCCTGGGTGATTGTCCAGAGTCAGGAAAGAACTTGGTGCTTTTGAAGTGAAAGAAAGCCAGGGTGGGCAGAGCACAGTAGCAAGTGGCAGAGTGGCTAGTGAGAAAGGCAGGAAGAGCTCATTCAGGGATTTGTTGGAGAGAGGGAAGAGCTTGGATTTCTTCCTGGATATGGCAGGAAGCCACTGGAAGGCTTGATCAGGGGAGTGGTACGTATGAGCCGGTTGACCCAGCTGCTGTGTAGACAAAGGACTGTAGCGGGGCACCACTGGAAGGAGGGAGTCCACATGGGAGGATCCCAGGGTACTCTGGGTGGAGTAGTGGAGGCAGGAAGGAGTAGATGCGTGGGATGTTTTTGCTGGAGAAATGAGCCTTTTCCCCCATTCTGGTCCTTTCTGTATCTGCAAGCGAGGAATCACATAGAGCTCCGTGTTAGGACACAGGGGCACACACGTGTAAGGCTAGAAATACTCTGGGAGGGAGAATTGTCTCAGTTGCACAAGAACAGACCACGGGTGGTGACAGCCTTGCTTCAACCACTCCAGTTGGAAAGGAGGGCATCTCAGGAGAGATCAGTGACCCACAACAGATTCTTTTGAAATGCGATTGAGCCATTGGTTCTTGAATTTATTTGTTTCACTGAGGCACAATTTAATTCCATTGAAGGCACAGATCTTGCCTGCCCGGTCTTATGATCTTTGCAAGACGTACACAGCCATGTTACGATTACCCAAGTAATCCCAGAGCCCCCCCCCCAACCCATGCCTATTTCCAGTCGATGCGTACCCTCTCATAGGTACCCGCTATTCCAAATTATATCACCATCAGTTATTTTGGCCTGTTCTTTAGCTTTCTATAAATGGAATCATACTGCATATATTCCTTCATGCCTGGCTTTTTCTCCCCACTCATCATAATATTGTTGAAATTGTGTTGTGTGTATCAGCAGAACATGCCTTGTCACTGCTGAGTAGCATTCCGTCGTATGAATACATCCCAAATGGTTTCTCCATCCTTCCGCTGATGGGCATTTGAATAGTTTCCCAGTGGCTGTCAGTCTGAATTTCATTAAAGTTTTGTTACGGGGTAAGACGCAGCTTCAATTCACTTTTCACTTGTTTACCTCACCACGTTCTACCTCAAAGTATCTACTCATCCATCCATCAGCTCCCTCCCTTACCATCGTCTAACCTTGTCAGTGAGAATAGTCTTCTGTTCTTACTTTAGTTCCAGTTACACTTTTTCCAGGAATCCATGGATTCTCACTCCAGTTGTGTCTATCCCTAGAAACCAGACGAGAAATGTCAGCTAGATTCTTACTTAGAATACCTTTCCTCGCAGGGAGAAGATTCACAGTTGTGATAGGAATCCAAGTAGGTGATGAAGGCTGTGTCCCATTTGCTATTTTAATCTCGTATTGAGGATAAGCGTTTCTCAGAACTGGCAACATGAATTTTTTTCCCAAAAAGCCTTACACTTTCCAAAACAGAAAGAACTAGTGAGAAAAGCGGTGTTGTCTTGCATTTTTGAAACTCTCTTTAATGTCTGGCATAATAAAAGATGGCTAGATCCTCAAATTGGCTTCTGTGGTCAGTCGGTTGCCATATCCTGTTTTGGTTACAGGATGTAAAGAGAATCAGGCCTCATATAGATATGTAGTTGGAAAAAAAGATTAGTGTTTTAATAACTTTTTCAGATAACCAGGGATATTTTCCTTTGCTACTCCACCATGTATTCTGCTAGATCTGGAGACTGGAAGATAAGAGGTTGGAGTAATCCAGTGTTTGAGGTGTTGAAGGAGCTATACACTTTCCTTTAGATGCTGTAGATGGTCCAGGCTTCAACCAGGGCAAGATTTCTCAACCTTGGCTCTACTGACATCTTGCATAGGGTCATTCTTTGTTGTATGTTGGAGTGGGGGAGCATTCTGTGCATAGTAGGGTGTTTACCAGCACCCACTAAACGTCAGTAACACCTCCCCCACAGTAGTGACAACCAAAGATGTCTCCAGACATTGACATTGCCAAATATCGCCTGGTGGGGCAATGTCACCCCCCATTTAGAACCACAGAACAGGCACCCCAGAAAGACCCTTTAGGCTGGACTGAACAATTCCAGATAAAAGCTATGTAAGGAGCTTTACTTTGATCATTTTACTTAAATTTCTGTGTTGGAAAGACAATTGAAAACAGCTATCATTTACTAAGTGTCATCAGGCACTTTGCAAACATTAACTAATTTACTCCTCACATCGACACTATGAGGTAAGTATTAATATCCCCGTTTTACAGATGAGGTCATCAAAACTCAGAAAGATCATCATGTGCCCAAGAGAGGGGGAAGAACTGGGATTAGTATCTGTGTCTAATTGATTCCTCTGCTTATGCTCTGAGCCACCACAGTGTTTGTTTTGTTAGAAATGTAGTTTCCTCTGTGGATGTTAATATCTGGCACACATTGTATAATTATGTCCAATGACCTTATTGAGATAATGCAGTCGTGTATGATTTTAGATGGGAAGTAGAATCGGGGGTGACTTCTTGACCTAGTACCTGGAATGGCTTTGGGATAAACTTAACTGAAGCATTACTTTGACGGATTGCAGAGATTTCTGGGGTAAGATCAAAGAGACATAACTATAAGGCCTTGAGGGAGCAAATTACCCATCTCATTGGTTCTAGAAGCCATGGCAATAATTAATCAAGCAGTCTTGTGAAGGTGCTGGCAGGACTTTTCTGATACCTCTGTTTATCTCCCCCAAGGGAGGACATTACCGCTTCTGATTGACCCCAGGCCTGGCTGTTAAGCTTTTTGCTTTAGCGGAGGAGAAAAATGTTTGGGGAAATGGTAACCATGCACTCTAACCTGTAGGGCGGTGTTCTTCCAACTGTCCATCACAATGCTTTCGGGGTCATAAAATCAATTTAGTGGCTCATGAACAGCGTTTAAGAACAAATAGAGAAGACCAGAGCAGAAAGCATCCCAGCCCCCCCCCCACATTAGAGGCAGGACTGGCTACAGAATATGGAAAATGTGGGGTTCCTCATCAAAAGGCGGGACAAAGGTGGTATGAAAGGCATGTAAATATAAAGCTTTTCCCCTTCTTCTGCAGTCTTTGTTTTGACTTATCACAGAATTTTTACATGCTCTTTATCTATTTGTTATCATCCTAAGGAAACAAAAACTTTGGTCATTAACATGAATTTTACCATACGTTTTTATGTTTTGCAATGCCAGGTTAAAATGCAAATGTAAATAAATAAATATATAGATAGATGCATAGATAGATAGATAGATAGATAGATAGATAGATAGATAAAATGCAAATGTAACGGGGCACCTGGGCAGCTTGGTTGGTTAAGCGTCCAACTCTTCATTTGGGTTCAGGTCATAATCCCAGGGTGTGGGATAGAGCCCCACGCTGGGTTCCGCACTAAGCATGGAGCCTGCTTAAGATTCTCTCTCTCTCTCTCTCTCTCTCTCTCAGGGCACCTGGATGGCTCAGGCGGTTCAACGTCTGACTTCAAATGAGGTCACGATCTTGTGGTTCGTGAGTTCGAGCCCCACATCAGGCTCTCTGCTGTCAGTACAGAGCCCGCTTTGGATTGCAATCCCCCTCTCTCTCTTCCCCTCTCCCCCCCTCTCAAAAATAAGTAAACATTAAAAAAATTCTCTCTCTCCCTCTGCCCCTTCCCTCCCACTTGCTCACACACTCTCTCTCTCTCAAATTAAAAAATAAAATGTAAATGTAAGAACATCTAACCAACAGGCCGAATCACCATGCATGCACGTATACTAAGTATTCAGTTCTTACCAGAATAGTGACCACACTTCACAAAACTCATTCAGCTGTTTTGATTTCATTTCATTTTCTAAATTTTTATTTCGCGTTCTTTAAATGTTTGTTGGGATATAATTGACATATATCATGATACTCGTTTTGGTTGTACAACACCATGATGTGCTATTCTCATCCCAAGGGAAAAAATGTTATTTCCTTTCTTGATACATGTCCATTTCACCAATAGTCTCTACCTTCAGCTTCCCGATGAGTAAGGATGGATGAAAGGGAAAGGGTGGGTTTCTCTTTGCCTCCTGTGTCATTATTTCCAGCATCAATGGTTAGCTAATACAGGAAAGTAACTCACTGGGGTATGCTGGGGTTCCTGGGTCTCCATGCTTCTCAGAATGCCACTGACTTCTTTCTGTGCTGGAAACAAGCTCTGGTTCAAAAGGAAAAGTGTGGCCTCTGGTTTGTCACCACCACCTTACTCAGTTGGAGATGCGACGCGCTCACTTCATCCTGGCCCAGAGTCTTGCTGAACCCCGCTGCACCACGGGCCTGCCGGAGTGCGGCGCCCCAGAGCAGGGGGGGGGGGGTGGCGGCATCCGCAAAGCCGGGGGCAAACGAGCAGCGAGAAATGACAGCAGACACGCATGTTGCCCGAGTTTCATCTGCGCATGGGCAGGCGCCACTGTTCCACCCGACTTCACCTGCAAAACACAAGTTCAAAAATAAAATTACAAAGAATTTCAAGACAGCAACAGCAGAACATTAAACCAAGTGTGGGGACCCTTCTGAGCACGGACCTCTGTGCTACTGTACTAGCCACATGCCTGGGAAGCCGGCCTTGATTATAAGGTATTGTTTACGAATGTTTTATTTTAGGTGTGTGTGTGTGTGTGTGTCTGTGTGAGACAGTGTGTGGTATGTGTATACTGGGATTGTCACCAAAGTCTTCGAGCCCCTGCTTTTGCCTTTCCCCTCCCCTACTGGGAGTTGGAGTTTTTCTGAAAATAGTAAAGGGATTTTAGAACAGGATTGAAGCCAGCTTTTCAGTGTGATGCAGGTTCTCTCTGTATCCTTTTAACCCCTGCGTCTCATGTGGCTGTTATGACAAGACAGACCAGGGTCACCTCCTGTGATGGGCAGGCACCCTTGACCTCACCCAAAGAGGAAATCATAGTGGGCCAAGGAGAAAAAGGCAGGCCTACCTCTAGCCTAAATTCCTTTAAGCTCAAGGACAAGAGGTGTCCTTTCATGTCACTTACACTTCGGGCCAGTTTACCAGGAAATTTAACTACTTAGAGACTCAGTACTACGTTGGCTCTTTCCTGGGGCATCTTTGGGATTAGGGAATCTGCAGGGTTTGGCCAGCAAGACGGCCTTCAAGGATCCGGAGAACTTTAGCCATACTTGTCTTTTTCATTGTTCACATAATAGGCCTTGACATTAGGGGCGCCTGGGTGGCTCAGTCGGTTAAGCTTCCGACTTCGGCTCAGGTCACGATCTCCTGGTTCGTGGGTTCAAGCCCCGCGTAGGACTCTGCGCTGACAGCTTGGAGCCTGGAGCCTGCTTTGGATTCTGCGTCTCCCTCTCTCTCTCTGCCCACCCCTCCCCCGCTCTCGCTCTCTCTCTTTCAAAAATAATAAACATTAAAAAAATTAATAGGCCTTTACATTAACTTTATGTTTTACGTTGTAAAAGTTTTACAAGTTCTGTAGAGAACTGAGAAGACACAGAAAATTATACAGAAGAAAATAAAAATTGCTTACTGTCATAACCACTATGAATATATTTTGTGTGTTTTCTACCATTCGTTTTTTCTTTTTTTTTCAAGTTTATTTATTTAAGTATCCTCTACACCCAACTTGGGGCTTGAACTCACGACCCCGAGATCAAGAGCCACATGCTTTTCCAACTGAGCCAGCCAAGTACCCCTGCCGTTCATTTTTCTATGTGTGTACACTACAATTAAAGACAATGGTATACTGAAACTAATAAAATGTTATGTCAATCATACCTCCAAAAAGGCAATGGATGCTCTTGTGTAGACAGGTTGAAATCCGGTATTCCACTTAATATTATATGAGATTCAGTTTGTCTCTCCCTTAGACAATGCTGCACATGCACAGATAGAATCTCTTTCTCTCTCATACTGTTGTCTACATATTATTTCTTTAGATGCATTAATATCATTGGTTCAGCAAAAGTTAATTTTTAGTTGTTCCTCGTAAACTAGGAAACATTCTTTCCACCTGTTAATTTCCCTGTCCAAATTTCATCTCTGCTCTTGTAATTTGCACCCTCTGCCACGAGATAATGGGGAAAGGGAGAAGATTTTCCCTTGGAGCTAGAACCAGACTTCTATACCAAGTTCAACTTTTCATCAAAAAGTATATCCTTGTATTACAGTTTTATGAGTACCAAAACTTTGAATGCAATACCCATTAAATCTGTTGGTCAAAAATAAAATATTAATTAGGTATGTCTTTTTTTTTTTTTTTTTTTCTGAGTACCTCGGCAGCTCTTTGTCCTTTCTCACATTTAAAATCTGACTTAGGGGGCGCCTGGGTGGCGCAGTCGGTTACGCGTCCGACTTCAGCCAGGTCACGATCTCGCGGTCCGGGAGTTCGAGCCCCGCGTCGGGCTCTGGGCGGACGGCTCGGAGCCTGGAGCCTGTTTCCGATTCTGTGTCTCCCTCTCTCTCTGCCCCTCCCCCGTTCATGCTCTGTCTCTCTCTGTCCCAAAAATAAATAAACGTTGAAAAAAAAAAATTTAAAATCTGACTTAGGGGCGCCTGGGTGGATCAGTCGGTTGGGCGTCCGACTCTTGATTTCGGCTCAGGTCATGATCTCACGGTTCATGAGTTCAAGCCCCACATAGGGCTCTGCACTGTGTCACGCCGGAGCCGGCTTGGAAGTCTCTCTCCCTCTCTCTCTGCCTCTACCCCATGCTCTCCCTCTCCCTCTCTCTCTCTTTCTCTCTCTCTCAGTCTTTCAAATTAAACCAAAAAAAATTTTTTTAAATAAATAAATAAATAAATAACCTAACCTAAGTGGTAAGAATTTCTCTTGTCCTCATGCCTGCCTGCACTCGCCTTGGCCTCTAGACTCTAACCTTCGGCTGCACCATTTGGGTCCCTGGCTTCAGGTGTACTCCCCAATTGGGAAGGCAAAGACAGTGTTTTACTGATAAATCCAGAACTGTGGTTTTAAAATTTTTTAAATAGCTGGAGCACCCGGGTGGCTCAGTCAGTTAGGCATCCTGCTCTTGGTTTTGCCTCAGATCACGATCTCATGGTTCGTGAGTTCAAGCCCCGTCTCAGGCTTTGTGCTGCCGGCACTGGGCCTGCTTGGGATCCTCTCTCTCCCTCTCTCTCTCCAAAGAAATAATTTTTTAAAAATTTTAGTAGCTGAATTATAATAGTAATTATAAAAGGTCAATACGTCTTTCCCCAGAACATAACTTTTTAAACACGTTTATGCACAAGAAAAACCGAGGTTTCAAAATAAATACAGCAAGAGTTCCTTCCGCTGTTAGAGGCCTTGGCTGATCTCACGGTTCTTGAACCAAATTTCCTTCCCCTCATCCTCCTCTTCCTCCCACTTCTGAGGAGTGTTACCCAGAGTCCTCATTCAAGTCAACACTAGTCAGAGAAGGTGGGATGGTCAGGCCCCAGTGTATCCCGTTATGTCTAAACAAGGAAAGAGCATTTGAAAAGAATGTCTAAGGAAATGCCTCTGTCCCTATTGTGATCATAAGTCTGTTCTAGAATAGATGAGAAATGATGGTGGCCACTATCCAAGGATCTCATAGCTCTAGTTATCTGGAGTTTGTGGACTATGAACATCATAGAGTGTCCAACTCTGGAAAGCATCCCATTCTGTGGTTCGTTTCAAAGACACAGAAAAGATTCAGAAAGCGAAGGAAATTGCAAGCCACCTATCCAGTTAGTGGCAGATCTGAGGCCACGAGGCCATGTTGCCTGATTCTGAGTTCAGCACTTACAACTCTGCCAAATTGTCTTACCCCTGCATAAGGACTTTTAAATTTTATTTTATTTTAGGATTTTAGGCTCTGATGAGCAGCAAAGTGCTGAATGGCAGAGGAGCTGGCGACATATGCAAATTGGTGGGGCCCTTGTTAAAAGGGAAATAGATTTATTTGTTCGTTCAATTCCACAAATATTTACTGTCAGCCTGGCACGTGTAAGCAAAGTGCTGCACTCTATGGGGGAGTTCAGACCTTCATGCAGCTCATAGCTTCTTAGGGAGGTCATAAAAGAAAAACCACATTGTAAGAAAGTGTCAGTGCCACGGAGGCAGAAGTGACACAACCCCGCCGGAGTTTCGGGGAAAGACAGTTTGATGCTTTCCAATAGGGATCTGGAAGGAGGGGGTGATGGAGAAAGGGCAGGTGAACTTGGCTTTGCAAGACAAATGGTTTAGGGTTTCTTGAAATGGAGACGAAGCAGAAAATTCAATATTAGATCTGGCTAACGATCTAAAGCCTGAACTCTTAAACATTTGCTGTCTAAGCCCTTTGACAAGGTTGGGACTGAGGGCTGGCAAATCGCATAGGGCCTTTACTGCCATGCTAAATGATTTGGACGTATTCTGCAGGCAACTGGTAGCCATGAAAAGTTTTAAAGAGTGTGGTCTGATGAGCACTGTGGTCTCATCCCCAAAGTGCTAAGCACTTAGAACTGTGGGTCCTGAGAGCAGATCAAAGACGACAGCGCAAAGGCCAGGGTTCCATCAGAAGCTCTGGTAGCTGGGAATTATTCTGCAACTTTAATTGCTCAGAGCCTTTTGCTAAGCTCCACTCTGTTACACTTGGCTGGTCAAGTTAAGAGCTGTCACATCTATTCCCTGAGCTATGGAGTGAACCAGGATTTTCTCAGAAGTCGGGTTTTATTCAAAGAATTTTATTATAGGTTTTCTTGGAGAAAGGTTTTATATCCTTTTTTAGATGAGAAAAAAAAGTAATGTCGTTTCCTGATTCCAAAATTTTCTAACATTATGGAACTCTGCAAATATTATAGAAAGTGAAAGTGTCCCATCATTCCAGCCCTCGAGAGATAACAACTGTTAAGTTACTATCTAGTCCTCCAAACATTTTTTCTTGTATGTATACTAGCATTTATTAAGAAAAAAAAACATTTCTAAACAAACTATTCATGCAATTTGTAAACTTTCTTCACTGATCTATATGGCATGGACATTTTCCCATATCATGTAAACCTATCTAATTTTTAAAAAATAATGCACCATTGTATATTTTCTCAGTTCTTGTATGAATAGACATTTGGATTCAACATCTTGTATATAAATCTTTGCAAATTTGTGGTAAATTTCTTATCACATTTGTGGTACATTTTTAGCACTGGAAATGTGGATTCACTGGGTCTGAAAAGTTATCTTTTTTTTTGAGAGAGAGAGGGAGAGAGAGACAGAGAGAGAGAGAAAAGTTATCTTTTTTTGAGAGAGAGAGTGGGGGAGGGGCAGAGAGAGAGAGGGGACACAGAATCTGAAACAGGTTCGAGGCCCCGAGCTGTCAGCACAGAGTCCGATGAGGGGCCTGAACCCACAAACCGTGAGCTCATGACCTGAGCCAAAGTTGGACGTTCAACCCACTGAGCCACCCAGGTGCCTCTGAAAACTTATCTTTCAATAAATGCTATCCAATTACCCTTTGAAAATGTTATACCAATTTTCACTTTCAGCCAGAGGCTGCCGGTTTGTTCACATCCTCTTCAATATTATCAAAGTTTTAAACCTTTCCTAGTATGATGGACAAAAAAAAAAAAAAAAAAAAAAAAAAAAGGTATCTTATTGTTCCAATACTCCATACATGCTAAAAATCCCTATTTAGGGTGAATTAGGAAACATCACTATTTAGGGGGTTAACTGGCCTCTGTCATTCTTCCATATAACTTGCAAACATCTTCAGAAAGTTATTAGGGCCATTTCTCAGGGCCTGGCATGTCAGATGTCCACTCTGCGAACACGCTCTAAGACAAATGTTTGGTAAATATTACTTCATAGAGTTTCTAGATAGGAAATATAGACGGAAATGGATAGTAGGTGTAACTCAGGGTGTACACTAACCTAATCCAAGGAGATAGCCGAATCACCCATCAAAAGGCCCAGACAAAGAAAATCTTTATCGGGGAACAGCGACCTAGAGAGCATAGGGGGTGTGCCCCCCGGGTCCGCCACTTAGCGGTTTGTCTCGTTTCATTTACACCATGTACAAATCACACTTTCCAAGTGGTGACAACAGCATCGCTAACACTGCGGCTCAAGGAGCGGGAATCACTTTGCCAGATGATTTAGCGTTGTTGGCTCAAACCCAAGAACAGATGATGGCATAATCTCCAGTCGGGAAAAACGACTGTAACAAAACCATTCAAGCTCAAACATTTGAGTGTTTGGCTCTCTAGATGCAATAACCGACAAACGAACTTGGTGTACAATAAACATAAGTGGTATCTGCTTAGGAGAAGTCTAGTGCTCACCCAGCTGGTGTCAGTCTAACTGGTCTTCTTCTGAGGGAGGGCCCTGGAGGATTCCAGCTCCCCACGCCCCTTGGTTATTGGGAGGAGCCAGGGGCCTCAGTGTGGCCAATGAATCGTGAGATGAAGGGATGTAGTTCATGACCAGGGCCCTGAATTGCCTGTGTGAGACCCTATGCTTTCTGTCTACCTGCCTGTAGTGATTGTGGAGGCACATGTGGAGATGTGGGTACCACAAAATGAGAGCAACCGGTATGACTGAGTCACCACATGGCGGAAAGCTGCCCCCACGTGTCACCTGGGCTAAATTAGTCAGCCACTGAGATTTTGGCATTGGTACTACAGCATGATTAATACATCATCCGTTGGTCACAATGAATCCGCTAAATGGCCTAGCAGGTGGAGAGGCAGAAGGGTCAAGTAAGGATCATTCACGAGTGTTTCTTATGCGCCCAGGAGGCTGTGTGGTGCACATGCACGACGCAAAATGTCTGAAACATATTCAGACCCCGCTGTCTCTGTTTGTCTTTGATTCCCTGCTTCCCAGGTGGGTTCCTATAACACTTTCACCTTCCTACTCTCAACCCTTCGGCCGGAACTGAGGTACCGGCAGTTCTGTGAACAGGTCCATATCTCTCTCCAGGCCTTTGTCCATGCCGCTCGTTCGACCAGGGAATGTCACTTGTACTCTCTAGCCCCTTGCCCAGCTAGCTCTGACTCATTCCTCATGCCTCAGGATTATTACACCACTTCTTGAATCCCTCCTTGCTGCCCTGGGTCTGGGTCAGGTGCCTCTCTTCCGGCATCTCGCTGCTCACTTAGCATGCTGCCGAACGGTTGCCTTTTTGTTCACCTCTACCAGATGGCGAAGGACCACCCTGTTCACCTTTGGGATCTAGCACCTCATCAAGATCCTGGCACAGAGTAGGTCTGTAAGACATTTGAGTGAAGCAAATACGGTATTTCATCATATAATACGACCATCTGTGAATGAATGAGCTTGCTAGGTTCACGGGGGCACCGATGGACAGGCCTGACCAGAGTAGAAGAGGCATGTTAGGCGTTGCAGGGAAATAAGGGCACGGTGGCCTGATGGGGGGTGAGGGTGGCGGAATCTTGGTGGCTAACATAGAAGTTTCGACTTTCTGCTACTGGAAATCTGAAACGTTTCGCCCAGGGGAGTGAGTGTCACATGTGACGCTGAGGGATCATTACTCCGGCATCCCGTACTTGGGATGGACCGAAGGTGGGAGTCATTGTGATTATCCAGGTCAGCTGGTGACCATTCAGGTAGGAGAAAATGAGAGCCTGAGCTAGGTTGGCAGGGGTGGGGCTGGGGAAGAATAGATGGTGCTAGAACATTTTAAGTCATCAGGCATAGGAGCCGGGAAAATCACCTCACAGTGCCTTCCCTGATCATTGCAATCTATGTTTCAAATCCAGAGGCAAGCAAGTTAAAATGCACATCGGGATAGCTTTAGTGGGAAAAGGAGTCGAAGAACAGGGTGACTGAGTGGCCGCCAGGGAAGCTAGTCTCTCACCACTTTCTAGACTCAGTTTATAAGCCTCAGGTAATTTTATTTTTCTACGTCAGGGACTTATTATCTCTCCCAGCATGCCCCTTACATAAGCTCCAGCACGTTGGGCCCCCAAAGCCATCTCCCCAGTTGGCCTTAAGGTAGGGATGATTTTGTTGACTTGACCCAACCAAAGTCGTGTGTGTGTGTGTGTGTGTGTGTGTGTGTGTGTGAGATAGGTCTCTCACAGCAAAAGTATCTAGAAACACAAGGGTTTTGGGTCCTTAATTTAATAGATCTTCTTTTTTAATGTTTAATTTTTATTTATTTATTTTTTTATTTAAAAAAAATTTTTTTTTAACGTTTATTTATTTTTTGGGACAGAGAGAGACAGAGCATGAACGGGGGAGGGGCAGAGAGAGAGGGAGACACAGAATCGGAAACAGGCTCCAGGCTCCGAGCCGTCAGCCCAGAGCCCGACGCGGGGCTCGAACTCACGGACCGCGAGATCGTGACCTGAGCGGAAGTCAGACGCCCAACCGACTGAGCCACCCAGGCACCCCTAATGTTTAATTTTTAGAGAAAGAGAGAGAGAGAGAGAGAGAGAGAGCAGGTGGGGGAGGGGCAGAGAGAGAAAGGGACAGAGGATCAGAAGCAGGCTCTGCACTGACAGCAGCGAGCCCGACGTGGGGCTCAAACTCACGAACTATGAGATCATGACCTGAGCCGCAGTCAGATGCTTAATTGACTGAGCCACCCAGGTGCCCCCGTTTATAGATCTTCTGAGCTGAATTGTTGCTCAATACACACTCATACGTGTGCACATGTGCATGCATACACATGCATGCACATATACATGCGCAGTCCTAAATAAGAAGAGTGGATGAATTAATGAGTTAGCTCAAATTAGAGAAGTTTGCCATACAACATAGAAATAGAGGAATTCTGGTTTCTCTGCATAAATTAATGACAGGGGGTCCTAAAGCCATTTAAAATAAGCTAAGAAGAGGTATCCAGAATGAACGTACAAATACTAATAGGAATATACAACAGCATAGCCAACTGACATGCAGACATAATTTTCTCAGTCAATATTGCATGGAACTCATTAGGGTGCAGAATTTAAGAGACTAGACCCCAGCTGGTCAGATCTGGTCCCCGCCACCACTCACTAGCTGTGTGTACTTTAACCAATATGCACCTGTTTTCTCAGATGCCAAATGGCATAATAATAACACTATTTCCATAGATTTTTGGTGAAGATTGATATCATAGATACAAACAGGCTGATATACAGTAATACTACACATGAGCTATTGGGGTGCCTGGGTGGCTCAGTCAGTTGAGCGTCCAACTCCTGATCTCAGGTCGGGTCATGATCTCAGTGTCGTGAGTTCAGGCCCGTGTTGGGCTCTGTGCTGGGCATGAAGCCTCCTTAAAAAAAATACAAGGATACTTGCGTGGCCTAGTCAGTTAAAGGTCCGACTTCAGCTCAGGTCATGATCTGATGGTTTGTGAGTTCAAGCCCTTCATCGGCCTCTGCACTGACAGCTCAGAGCCTGGAGCCTACTTCTGATTCTCTGCCTTCCTCTCTCTCTCTCTTCCCCTCCCCCATGTGTGCACTTTCTCTCTCTCTCTCTCTCTCTCTCTCTCTCTCTCTCCCTCAAAAATAAATAAACAAACATTTAAAAAATACATAAGAGCTTTTCTTCTTTAAATACAAATGTAAGGTTGTATGTCCTTTATAAGTCATTATATTTTGTCAGCTGGCCATATGGCAGACCACCACAGTGGAGTCAGAGGAAGTAATGAAGGCAAGAAACCAGAGAAGAGAAGAGTCTCCGCTGAGGTATGAATGACCGAGAACCTTCCCCACACTCACCTGTGTCTGGAGAATTTTTATAATAATTGATTCATACTGGCTGTAATAACCTAGTGTACTTTGAAAAAGCCATCCACATTATTAACGAGGGTCTGGAACGTGAAATTATGTTCAAAGGCTTTTCTCTCTCTCAATTGTCCTAGCTCAAGACTTGGAATACCTGAAGGGCTGCCATTCAAAGAGTGTTTCCTTTTTACTCGAGTGTAGTCTGAAGAGTATGGACTCTGAAACCAAACTACCTGGACTCCAATACCCCAGAGGTGCCATTTGATAGCTATGTTGTCTTGGGCAATTTGTTTAACCTGTCTGTGCCTTGAATTCCTCATCTGTAAAATGGTTAAAATAATACTACCCCCCTCACAGGATTGTTATAAAGATTAAATGAGATATTCCCCCATGCTACTCTGTATTATTATCTTTCTATTTACATTTACTGCCAGGACCTGTGTCCTAATCATCTTTGAAGATGATGGCCAAAAGACATTTCTTTTTGATTATGAGGAAACCTGAAGTAATATGTTTCCTTGATGCGTCAATATTGAGGAGCGCCTGGGTGGCTCAGGCGGCTAAGCGTCCAACTCTTGATTTAGGTTCAAGTCATGATCCCAGGGTCATGCGATCAAGCCCTGAGTTGGGCTTTGCGCTGAGCGTGGAAACTGCTTGGGCTTCTCCCTTTCTCTCCCTCTGCCTCCTTCCCCCTCTTGCACTCTCGCCCTCTCTCTCTAGAAATAAAATTTAGAAATACATCGATATTGAAAGACAGATCTCTGCAACTGACATGAGGTAGGTTTTAGTTGACACTTTCTACTTAAACTGAAAGTAGGTCAATGAAATGGGTCACCGGCCACCCTCGCTTTATAGAACAAAACAAGACGTTTCTCATACGGTAACGACTGTCTTCACTACAACTTGGAACCCAGTATATGGCATGAAATTCTGGCCTCGTTTTGAAGCAATTCCAAAAGGTCAAAGTGTTCTTAGCAAAGTAAAGGCTTTCTGCTGTGGTTTTGGTAATCTAGGACTTTTAGTTTTGCTTCCTAAAGAAAGTGTGCTGTTCTGGAGAGCATGTAATTGGCTACAGATGGATCTATCCTGATTTGTTGCCTAGTGACGGCCAAAGGAAGTCACCCTATGGTGAACCGCAAGTCTGTTTGCCATTACAGCTTCACACAAAATGGCCTCATAGCAATGTTTGGTGAAGGCAGTGCAGTGCTCATTTGATCTCAAAATGGTTACCTTGGGGAGGTCTTACATTCTGAACCCCTGGTTTGCTCCCTAGGACCCCCCACCGAGGCTTGAGATGACATAGGAAAGAGTCTAGTGGCTCCAGCGAAGCCCCCTAAGTTACTCAGCATCAGACCCTACAAATCTAGGTCTTTCAGAAACTCCAGGGGACTGACGAGTCTGTACACCCCCTCAAGATTATCCAACTGCCGCAGGGGTCTGTCCCCAATTAGAATGTACTCTTTAATCAACTCTCATCCTTCTGGCTCTTTGACTCCCTTACTCTCCACATTTGTAGTATTAGTTTCCTAGGGCTTCTGTAACAAGCACCGCAAACTGGGTGGCTTAAAATAACAGGAATTTGTTGCCTCACAGTTCTGGAAACTAGAAGTCTGAAATTAAAGTGTTAGCAGGGTCATGCTCCCTCTGAAACCTCTATGGGATTTCTACCTTGCCTCTTACTAGCTCCCAATGGGTTGCCAGCAATCTTTGGTTTTCCTTGGGTTATAGATGCATCTCTAATACTCTGTCACATGGCATTCTTCTTGTGTCTTTATATTGCCTTCCCTCTATACATGTCTGTCTCTGTGTCAAACTTCCCCATTTTATAAGGACATATAACATCATATTGGTTTCGAGTCTACACTAATGATCTTGTTTTAACTGGATTACCTCTGTAAAGACCCTATTTCCAAATAAGGTCACATTCTGAGGCACTGGAGGTTAGGACTTCAACATCTCTTTTTGGGAGGGGGAACACAATTCAACCCATAACATACCATTTGTTGTTGTTTTGGTTTGGTTGTTTAATCTCACCAGATTCCAGCTCCCCGGTTCTTCCATGTTCTCCTACTCAGTCAACCCCTTTCTGTCATCAATTCTTTCCCAATCCAGACTAGACTGGCAGTACATCATGTGATAACTCCCTGTCTTATTCCCCGTATATTTCCATTCCATTTCTCCAGAAGTCCGATCCTGGATCAATCTAACTACATCTGCCTTATTTCCGCCTCCTTGTCCAGAGCTGCTGAGCACTTCAAGAGAAAATCCTGCAACCATATGGATGGGTAGACTACAAATTCACGGTCTCAAACCTCAACCGGGTCCTTGATGCCATCCAGCAACCTTTCTCTGTGTTCCAAGCCAACAGACTCAGCCTCTAACTGTAGGTTCTGTCAGAGTTCTCTAGAGAAACAGAACCAATAGGATGTATCTTGACCGATCTATCTATCTATCTATCTATCTGCCATCTATCTATCTATCTATCTATCTATCTATCACCTATGTACCCATCTATCATGAAAGAGATTATAAGGAATTGACTCACATGGCTTTGGAGCTGACAAGCTGGAATTTGACAGGACCAGCCAGCAGCCTGGAGACCCAGTGAAAATTTGATGTTGCAACTTGAGTTCTAAGGCAGTCTGTGAGCAGAATTCCTTCTTCCTCCGGGGACCTCAGTCTTTCCCTCTTAGGGCCTTCACCTGATGAGGCCCACCCATATTATGGAGGGTAATCTGCTTTACTCAAAGTCTACTGACTTAAATGTTAATCTCATCTGAAAAAAAAAGTCTTCACGGCAACATCTAGGCTGGTGCTTGACCAAATATCAAACTGTGTCCTAGCCAAGTTGAACCATAAAATTAACCATCGCATTTTTCCATGCCCCATAAAAACTATTTGAAACCTTCTCCACTTGTAACCCTCGGTGGTAATAAAAGAAGTTTGCTTCCCACTCCTCGGAGAAAATGGACACTGTTGGGCAGGAAGCCCCTTAGCTTCCTACCTCCCCACCACTAAAAACTCACCCATTTCAGCAGGCCATCCTTGCCTCCTCTCGTCTTGTCATGTTGGAAGAGAAGTTGCTCCACCTGAGCCCAGTCTGTCTGTCCATCTGTGCTCTGGGTCTGGATTACCATTGCATTTTCAGGACCTATATAATGCAGGGAATATGGCAGCCCCTTAAGCACTTGTTGAGACTGAATCCTCACTTGTCCCCTCTCCTTGGTTTCCACCCTTCCCCCCCCCCTTTTCTTTTTTTTTTTAAATTTTTAAATTTTATGTATTCTTTTAAGTAAGCTCTGTGCCCAACATGGAGCTTGAATTCGTGGTCCCGAGATCAAGAGTCACACGCTCCCCTGACTGAGCCAGCCAGGCGCCCCTTACCCTCTATTTTCGATCTCTTCTCCACTCTTTAATGTGTCTCACCAGCATTTAAACAAACCCAAGTCTTTCCCATTAAAACAACATCAATGTAACCAACACCTTGACTCTGGCCCTCTCTAGCTGTTGTCCTTTCTTCTTCCTTCACAGTCATGCTTTTTCAAAGAATTGTCTGTATTTGCTGTCTCCGAATCTTGCTCTCCTATCCACTCCTCAGCTGCTGCAATATGGCTTCCACCCTTATCACTCAACTGATAGCGGTCTTGACAAAATTCAGACATTTTCCTTCTGGTCATCTACCTAGTACTGAATGCTGTTGACCACCGCCCTCCTCCTCTGCACCCTCAAATTTCTCTTTTTGTGACGTGACTTCTTATCCAGGCTGGACTGCCTAGACAGAATCCAGTCCTTCTATTACTTTCTTGCTCAATTTCTGCCCCTCCCCTTTACCCTTCAGTCTGAACTACTTGGGAGAACCCCATCACACTTTTGTTACTGACACACCTGAGGTGCTTAGAAAAGGCTGGGAGGATTTCCCCCATGGTGTTTCCCCCATGGTTTCCCCCGTGGTGTTTATTTCTCCTCACTGTAATGAGTAATAAACCCAACCTGTTCAACTACGGGTGTACTCCTGGTGGGCATAGGCTGAAGGTCAAGGGCACTTTCAAGTTGCCCAAATATTGGGGGCGTCAGAAGCACTGGCAGACATCAGAAAAACTAAAATCAAAGTATGGGAAATGTTCACTCCTCCAGCTCCACCTCACAGTCCGACATTATTCGACACCCATTCAGGTGAACTCACAAGAACACAATGATTTGATCTTTCCATTGTGAACAACTGAAACTATCCTATACAGAAATTGGTCCCCTGGAAGTGGGGTCTGGCAAAGGCCAGGCTGAACAATGTAGAATTGACTGAGGCAAGGGTAGGTAGATGGCAGTGAAGAGCTCTCTATCCTGTGTTGGGCAATGGGCAAACTTCGTTATATGGCTTCAAAGTGGTCGTTTTTATTTTTGTGGTTTGGTAAACTGTGTACCCAGCAAAGCTCGGGCCTTATAGGACTTTGTAGAGGGTTGAGATGTAGGTGTTCTTTTGGTTGCTCCTTGTGGCATTCAGAAAGGTTCTACAGGGAAGAGACAAGTTTTGGATGGTGAAACTGATCCATCTGAAAGCAGACAGAGAAGAAAATAGGACCCTTGCAGCCTACGTTCCAACACGGCTGAATCAGACAGCTGTGCAAAGTGGACCAAGCCCAATCATCTGCCCCAGGGTGAAGGTGGGACCAGTTGAGGCAGAGACCTAAGAGGAGCCAAGCCTAATCCTCCCAGCCTTTTCTAAGCACCTCAGGCTGGACATTCCTTGCCCGGGAAAAATACCAATTATCCCCATAGACCCTCTCCATCTCAAGCTATTGTTTAGAATTATCCTAAAACGGAAGCCTCGGAAGGTTATTAAGCTGAGGACCAGGGGGATTGGACTTAGCAACAAAGAATGATGGCAAGAGACAAAACCACCCAATCTGAGGTCTGTGGTTTGGTGAGTGTCCTCTTGAATCATTAGGCCATAGAACTGGCCAGAAGCAAAGAGATCCCAAACCTCCTAAGTTGATAAAAGGGTCATCTTGCTGGAGAAACTTCCAGCCTCACAATCAAGGACCTGAATGCTTACCCCCACCAGGCACCTAACCTATCATCAGGAAGGAGACTGCTACACCCCCCAGAAGGGTACTCTTTTCCCTGTGCCATTCTCAGATGTGGCCAGGACAAGGATGGACAAGGTTTTCTTCCCAGAGAGCAGAAACCAGGAGCAGCACAAATGTGGCCCAAGCAACTCATTCCTCCATCAGAATGGGGAGCCCTTGCTTTTTCCTGTCTAGCAGAATGCGAGATACGTGACATTTCGGGGACCACCATAGGTGATTTCTTCCCTTCCTTTTCTAAACGGACATCGTATTACAGGTTTTCTGTTATCTTACTCTCATCTTGTATTGGGACTCTTGGGGGTAGGTCATGTCCTCTTTTAACTGCAGGTGAAATTACGAATTAAGAAGCGCCACACCTAGACATGAACAAAAGGAAAGACCATCACCCAGAGGTATTGCGCTTGAAGCTTGATGTAAAACAAAAGATGAGATTATGGGTTGTCTCCTTTGAGAAGGGGGTGAGTGCCTTTGGCACAGTGCATGTGACAGTGACGCATTAAGGGGTATTTTTGCAAGTAAACGAATGGCAACTAGAGCGTGTGTGCACAGTGCTGGGCAGCTGGTGGGGACTGGGGAAGTGGGGAGGGGGTGGCCTATAGTACATCAGTTATTTTGCACACCTTGTGCATCATTTCCCTGTATTCTGGTGAGAGTGGTGGCACTGGGATGACAATCTGTGCATGATGAACTTTCAATCATCTGGCTCATTTCGTGAGGACAAAGTCTCCAAAATGGAAATTGCTAGGTCAGAGGTTACACTTTCATGGCTCTTATTGAATCCTTGAAAACTGTTTTCCTAAAGGGTTAAAGCAATTGACACTCCTACCGGGAATACGGGAGACTGTTAGTGGATATTTCATCAACTGCTTCTGAAGTTTAATGCTCCATGAGTACATCCTTCAGCCCCCAAGGTGTAGGTGGGCCTCTATGGTGATGATAGTCTACATAGACTAAGAATTGTCCCCCAAAGGTTTTTTTGATTCATTTGGTAAAGTTGCACCCCGAACGGGATCTTCTCCTAGTTTCCCTCGGCTCAATTCTGCTGCCTCCACCAGAGGAATTAACGCATTTATCTCTCCTCTCCTTTCTGGCTGAAGCCCTTAGGATCATTCTACTTCCAGCCCTTCCCTCTCAAGCGTTTCATTCAATCAGAATACTCTGAGATGGCACCTGAGGCATCAAAATCTACCCAACTGTGGCACGAGGCATCTGAGGGCCCCAGGTAGGGGCACTACATAGACGACATCTCACTTGGCAAAGTGATAGACATCTCACTTGGCAAAAACTAGCTCCTAAGTCACACTTTGCTGAGTTTGGGAAATGTAAACAAAGGTTTAAATCCTAAAAGATGCATGCTTGGGAGTGTCATTAGGCCAAAGCTCATAGTCTGCAGGGAAGGAAATGAGATCTCAAAAGGCTTAAGGGCCAAACGCACATAGCTAGTGAGCCATGGACGTGGGATGCTGGTCAACTCTCCCTATATGTTATGCTTCTGCCTTGTTCTGGCCCATTTCACTTCAGGCTGGGCTGCCTATCTCCCCCAGTCCTGGCCCTTGGTCCTATCTTGGCTGGTTCCAGGGGCAATTCCTCTGAATCCAGTAACAACTGAATCTATGAAGGTTCCTAACATAGCAGTTACTCATTGGTCCACACATCCAGAAACATCCAGCTACCCTCTTCTCGAGGCTCCACAGCCTGGGGAAGACTGGGGTTACTCTCAAAACTGGGACAGATCCTTCTCCTTGAAGACCCTTCCAGGTCAGGAGCTTGGAAGCACCCTTCTGTTTTGTCATGTTTTCCCACCGCCAGCTCTCCCCTCGGTGCTCCATCTGTAAGGAAGGAAAAATTGTCCCTCAACCCTTCAAGGTCTTCCAGCTGGGCTAAGAATTAAATCAATGTAAGACAGATAAACAGGAGACAAAACTAAAAATTTTATTACATGTGCACGGAGACTCAATAATGACACTGAGATCTAAAGAAATGACCAACGCAGGCAGTTTTTATCCTTGTTGGTCAAAGAGACAATAAATCTGTGAGGAATTGACAGGACAAAGACAACTTAACTTTGGGAGCTTTAGGTAGTAAGAAATTCTAAACAGAATTTGGGCTGGGGTAGTACAACAGTAAAAAGTAACAAGGGTTGTTTCTATAGCCTTCTGGGCTCTCAATTTCCCACCTCTGGCGATAAGTATGTCTCTTTACCTCCTGGAATGGGAAGGGCACCTTTCATATGAGAAATTTATTTCCCGCTTTGGGGGAGACAGAGGAGATTCTGAGTGTCCTTCTTGCATAGGCTGTCTCTTAAGCAACTTTTGTTTTAAATAATCAGATGCCAAAGCGGCACATCTTGGGGCAGCCTGCCCTTGGCCCCTACACATCCTCTGACTGGACATAGTATCCAAAAAACTGCAGGTACAGGGATTACCCTAGACTCAGAGCTGTCTTTGAAGAATCTCGGGGGAGGTGAGGGAAAGGAATGCCTTTCATCGGTCTGGTACTTCCTAGTCTCAATCCAGCAAACCCTTAGATCAGTGGATTTTATATTTCTTTTGGCCACAAGCCACCTCAGGAAGCTGATGAAAGCAATGGACCCTCTCCCAATTCACATTAGCACAAAACTGTACCTACAATTTTAGGGCCATCAAAGACGATCTGAATCCTATCCATGGTCCACAGATAATTGTGGGGGATTTTATCACAGTGGTTACTTCCTGGTCTTAAGCAGAGATACTTTGCAATAATTATGGGAGAATTTGAACCCTGCAGGTTACTTCCTGGTCTCAAACAAAACATGAATAATTGTTGTGTCTGGAGTGGGAGGTGGGGAATTTTGTTCATGGCAGGTTTTTTCCTCAGCTCATTCACACAGATGGCCTCCTAAATAATTGTGGGGATGTTATCACAGTAGGTGGCTACCTAAAGCCTTCCTGCTAATATACCTCTTGGGCACAGCAGGCATTATTCTGCCCTGTCAAAAATAGTTTCAGGCTTCAGACTGGCCTATAACAGTGGGTACAAAAATCTGCTTATGATCGTTTCTGGTTGAGCTGTTAACCAGAAACTTCTGGTTAGCTATTAGGATTATAGATGAGTTAACTCACAGTGATTTTTGCAAAGAGTAGTAGAGTCAGCTTGCCCAATAAACCCCTATACTGTAGTGTTTCTCCACTTGCTATGGTTATGTCTCTGAAAACCACCATGGGAAGAGAATTTACAGTTGACAAACTTAGAACTTTGTGGGGAAAAGTAGAGTCAGGAGCCAAAGGTCAGATGTGAGTCTGTAAAAGCTCTTCGAAACGTTTTTTGGATGTTAGTAAAATGAAATGTTAAAGATGGCTCATCAAATACAAGGAACGTCAATGTATTATACAGGTCGTAAGCTAGAAATAGTCAAAATAGTTCTTCTGTACAATTTCTATCTATCATCCCTTAATCACTAGAGCATTTTCAGGAACTCTCTCTTCCTGTATTTGACCTTTATTTGTATTATTTGTTTTTATTTTTCATGTTTATTTATTTATCTTCAGCGAGAGAGACAGAGCAGGGGAGGGGCAGAGAGGGAGAGAGAGAATCTCAAGCCGGCCCTGCACTGTCAGCACAGAGCCTGATGTGGGGCTCAATCTCATGAACTGTCAGATCATGACCTGAGTGGAAATCAAGAGTCAGACGCTTAACCAAGTGAGCTACCCAGGCGACCCTGCTTTATTTTTTAAAAAATTTTTGATGTTTATTTATTTGGGGGGGGGGGGAGGGGCAGAGAGAGAGGAGAGAGAGAATCCCAAGCAGGTTCTGCACCATCAGCACAGAGCCCCATGCAGGGCTGGATCTCATGAACCATAAGATCATGAGCTGAGCCAAAGTCAAGTGTTGCACGCTTAACCGACTGAGCCGCCCAGGCGCCCCTGTATTATTTCTTTTTAAAGTAACACTCTTGTGGGGCGCCTGGCTGGCTCAGTCAGTAGAGCATGCAACTCTTGATCTTGGGGTCATGAGTCTGAGCTTCACATTGGGGGTAGAGTTTACTTAATAAAAAAAATTAAAGTAATATTCTTGTAACAATTTAATTATATAGAAATGCTATAAAGTGAAAAGCAAAAGTTGCTCAAATTCCCGCTCAGATCATCAATCAGTATTCATGGGAGGATATTCGGACTGTTTTCCATTGTGGCTTTTTTGTTTTTAGGCTTATTTTTTAGGTGCCTGGTTTTTATAGCTATGGTGATTGCAAGGTGGGTTTGAAGACTCCTGTGAAGCTGGGGAGAAGGGGATGGGAATAGTCCAAGTTAAAAAGCCATAAACCCTCCGTTGTTACTGAGATTCAGCTGTTTTTCTCAAATCAAAGCTCCTCAGGTTGTTGCAAGCCTTGGGTTAATATCCGGAGTTCCGAACACGATGACTTTGACAGTTTCATTGCTTTTCTGGAGGAGCAGGTTCACGAAGGTCCTCGTGCTGCCATTCCAGACTTCCTCTCACCTCGAGCCAAGCCTGATGCACTTCTCTCTTTTTAAAAAATATGGGGGCCACTTGGCAAGGAACTGTGGACAGCCTCTAGAAGCTGAGAGTGACCCCCAGCTGACAGCAAGAATGTCCTGAACCCCCGAGGAAAGGAATTCCGTTAACAACCAGTGAGCTTGCAGGAGGGTCCCGGCCTTCAGATGAAAAAGTGCAGACTGGTTTGGACCCAAAGCAGAGGAGCCAGCTCACCCGCTCCCAGACTCCTGACCTCTGTCCTTTTCATCCTTGACCTGCCCCCTTCCCCTGTCAAGGCCCCAATTCAGAGCCAATACCATTAATCCAGAATATTTAAGGGGCTTTGCAATAATGGGGCTAGTTTCCCCAAATATCTTCTACGACCCATGCAAACCAGAAGTCTTTCATTCTTGGTATTTTCTGGGAGGGGCCAGACGGCAAGGAAAGAACTCTTTCTTCAAAGCAGTGCTTCCGATGCGCCCCCCCCCCCCCCCGCCAGGATACTAATAGCCGCCCGTAACTTACAGAGAGGCCTGGAGAAATTACTCTGGTTAAGGGGGGCTTATTGTTCCCCAGCTTCACTCAGCTGTTACTTCACTTCAGGTTATTCCAAGAACCTGACACAGAGAGCTCTATGCAGTCCCTGTCCCCAGACACGCTCTGCTTCGTGTGTTGAAATCTAACAGGAACACCTGAGACATCATGAGATGTACCTCAAATTCTTAAAACCCCAGCCATGGGTGGCTAGTCATAAGCCATTGGCCAGAATGAGAGGGCTCACGCAGCAGCCCTGAATGTAAGATGCGCTACCCGGCAGAAGGACCTCAGGCACATTCAGACCTTGCCAGCCTTCTTTCTTACGTCTGCGGTTGAAGACGTGCATGGACTCGAGTTTGGAAACGTTCGCAACAGTCTCTTAACAGAAGTCCTAGCAGATTATGCCCCAAGTGCTTCAAGTCGTTTCAAAACGTAGTGGGCTCCTGCCCGATCCATCAACCCCACATCCCCTTCCTGTGCTCCTGCCCGATGGGTTCTGAGAGTCCTGAGGTGACTCAGACCAAGCCCGGGAGGAGGGAAGAAGGTTCTAGGGTTTGTTTTCTTCCCTCCTCACCTCCATCTGCTGGTAGACCGTTGCAGTTCAGGTGTGTATGGAGAGTGAGTCCAGTTAAATATACACTACCAGCCTGTTGGTGGCAACAGGGTACCAGGACTTTATAGAGGGAGCCATTCTTGCAGTCCTGGGTCAGGACGCACCATACCATAGCCTCCATGAAGCCCTACTCTTCGTTCTACCCAGGCCAGGGGGGCCCAAGACAAGGGCTACATTAAGCATTCCCAGCCTCATGGGAGTGCTTCAGGGATCAGAAATAAAAAATCTAAAGCTTTCTTTTTAAGAATATTCTGTGTATCCACTGTGATTTAAAATGGCCTTGGGGCACCTAGATGACTCAGTCCCTTAGGTGTTCAACTCTTGATTTCGAATCAGGTCACAATCTCACGGTTTGTGGGTTCGAGCCCCGTGCCAGGCTCTGTGCTGACCGCGTGGAGCCTGCTTGGGATTCTGTCTCTCTCCCTCTTTCTCTAACTAAAATAAAATAAAATAAAATAAAATAAAATAAAATAAAATGTTCTTTAGAAGGAACAGGGCTGAAATGTCTGTTGTCGGTGGCAAGCATCCTGCCTAACAGCCTTGGCAGAAGCAGAAGCAACCGGTGATCACGTGGCCAAGGAACTGGATATCAGACTCCCCATGGCTCATCCCAGAACCTGCCAGAAACTGGAATCTTAGTCTTGAACTCCAACCTACCTGGGGACACCCTGATGCCAAATGTCTACCTTCTTAGAACTTTTCCCATTAGACTGCCCGACTCGTCAAAGACAGTTTCTAGCAGGGACTGGGATGAGGAATGTGTTGGGAGGGGCGAGTAAGGGGGGGATATTCTTGAACCCAGCTCTGGAGGAACTTGGTGTTAGGTAAGGAAGTAAGTTACAGATTTAGTTTCAAGGACATGGGACAAGGGCCCTGTTATCACCACCAGGCAGAAGGCTGGGGCTCAGTGCAGAAACAAAGCATCAGCCTGGCCACTGGGACCCAATGAGAAATCTGCCACAGGGTGCAATTGACGAGAGTGGTGCAGAAATGTCTAGGCTGAAGGTCAGGCAACCTGGTCACCCACCTGGGCTCTCCTGCCTGCTAGTTGTACGGCTTTGTGCACATCATTGTGGGCCTTCTCTGGTTCATTTGTAAAATAAGGAAGTTCACTTGCAGACTCTCTGCAGCATCAAGCTCTCACATGCTTTTCAAATTGTAATGTGGGGGCCTCAGAGTCACAAGCCCCCAAGCGGTGCTGTCGCTACTGGTCCCTAGACCACACTGGAGTAGTGGGCCAGCATAGAGGACCACAGAGTGGCTCGGGGCTGGTGTGGGAAGAAGGCCAGAGGCAGAACTCTAGTTACCAGCCCCCAAGCTTCAGCCAGAGCAGCTCGCCTTTGATTTGATTTGCATATTAGGGTTCCACTTTTAACATCTTATTTGAAAAATAAAAGGGGTCTTTTTGTTTATTTTTTTAAGCTCATTTATTTATTTTGAGAAAGAGGGGAGGGGGAAGGGGCAGAGAGAGAGAATCCTAAGCAGTTTCCGTGCTGTCAGCACAGAGCCCGATGTGGGGCTTGACCTGAGCCAAAACCAGGAATCCTAGGCGAAACCGACTGAGCCACCCAGGTGCCTCTGTTTATTTTTTTAAAGAGCTTGGAAACCATTGGATTACAGCCCTTTGGGGGGGCGGGGCTATTTTAACCTACTTTTCTTCTGGAAAATTTCAAACACACACCAAATTCAAAAGGGAAGTATAACAAACTCGCATGTACCCACTACCCAGCCTCATCAAGTACCACCATTCTGTCAATCCTGCTTTAAATCCAACTGATAAGAACTTTAAAAACCAGGGCAGCCTCTCTGTTCTGGTGTCTGGTGGCCAGCTCTGTTAAATGAAACAACTTCTACGGTGGCGGACTGGACACTCATTCATGCTATAGGAGAATGAGTTTAGACAACATGAGCTGTAGCGTCTTAAGGACACTCTCCAGAATTAAACAGCCACCTTACACAGCCAAAAGGCAAAGACCGAGAACACCAAGAAGTGGCCTCAGAACACAACATCCAATGTTTGCCGTGTTTGGCCAGCCACAGATTTAGGAATTCAAAGAGGTCTTTGACATGATTGATCCGAACACAGATGGCTTCATCAAGGATAATTTGCGTGATATGCTTCTTCTCTAGGGAAGAATCCAACTGATGCATACCTCGATGCCATGATGAATGATGCCCCAGGGCCCATAAATTTCACTTCACTCCTCATGATGTTTGGTGAGAAGTTGGACGGCACAGATCCAGAAGATATCAGAAACGCTTCTGCTTGCTTTGATGAAAAAGCAACAAACACGATTTGAGAACATTATCTGAGAGCTGTTGACAACAACGGGAGATTGGTCTCCCAACAAGGAAGTACATAAGCTGTACAGAGGCTCTTGACAAACAGGGACATTTCAATGAGCATCTTTAAACATGAAGCGATAGAAAAAGATCATTGAAAGAACTTCAGATAGAAACTTCCAATTTCTGTGTCTTACTCTGTTATATTTCCCAGACACTTGCTCCCACCCTCATAAGAACGTGATGGATGCGACTTAGTTTCACAGCTTTGCCTTTTTATTAATTAATTTTTTTCATTTAAATCCAAGTTAGTTAACATTTAGTGTAATAATGATTTCAGGAATACAATTTAGTGATTCATCACTTACATGTAACACCCAGTGCTCATCCCAACAAGTGCCCTCTTTAATGCCCATCACCCATCTAGTCCACCCCCCCCCACCCAATATCCCACCAGCAACCCTCAGTTTGTTTTCTGTACTTAAGAGTCTCTTATGGGGCGCCTGGGTGGCTCTGTCGGTTGAGTGTCCGACTTCGGCTCAGGTCATGATCTCACAGTTCGTGAGTCCGAGCCCCGCGTCGGGCTCTGTGTGGACAGCTCAGGGCCCAGAGCCTGCTTCAGATTCTGTGTCTCCCTCTCTCTCTGCCCCTCCCCTGCTCATGCTCTGTCTCTCTCTGTCTCAAAAATAAATAAAACATTAAAAAATTAAAAAAAGTCTCTTATGATTTGTCTCCCTCTTGTTTTTATCTTATTTTTCCTTCCCTTCCCGTATGTTCATCTATTTTATTTCTTAAATTCCACATATGAGTGAAATCATATGATATTTTTCTTTCTCTGACTGGCTTATGTCACTTAGCATAAAACCCTCCAGTTCCATCCATGTTGCGACAAATGGCAAGATTTCATTCTTTTTGATCGCCAAGTAATATTCCATCGTATATACCACATCTTTATCCATTCATCAGTCGATGGATATTTGGGCTCTTTCCATACTTTGGCTATTGTCGATAGTGCATTGGGGTGCATGTGCCCCTTAGAATCAGCATTTTTGTATCTTTTGGATAAATACCTGGTAGTGCAATTGCTGGATCATAGGGTAGTTCTAGTTTTAATTTTTTGAGGAACCTCCATACTGTTTTCCAGAGTTTATTCCAGATCTTTCTGCCACTTAGCACTTGTATAATGAGACTGGAAAGGGAGGTGAGGTTGTAAGTTGTACTGAAAAAGAGATTGCAAATAAAAATCAACAACTCAACAAATATGAAAGCCCAGGAAAACCTATCTGTATTTCTGGTTTTGCTGGATTTTTATGTTTTTATATACTTAAAATGATCTTTTGAAATAAAGATTATTCTGACTCAAATAGAATGTAATGGCAAGTTAAACAAATGGGTGGTAGTTGAGGATAGTCTTTGGGGGGGTTTCAACTTCATATAATTCATACTTCATGGTAAAATTGATTTTTCACATATGTGGGACATTGTCCTTCAAAACTTTTAAGTACACTTTCACATTATCATGCAGTGAAAACTAGTTATGCCTTTGTGTTTTTTTCATGCTTCTAATAAGTCAGATGTTTGAACTACTGGATGATAAATATGGAATGTATCTGAGAAAACATTCAACATTTTATTAATCTAAGATTCTAAGAAGTGGCAAAATTCTGAACATTTACTATGTGTAAGGAAATGTACATACACAATTTTTAAAATTTTTTTTCAGTGTTTATTTATTTTTGAGAGACAGAGTCAGGGTGTGAGTAGGGAAGGGGCAGAGAGAGAGGGAGACACAGAATTCAAAGCAGGCTCCAGGCTCCGAGTTGTCAGCACAGAGCCCGACACGGGGCTCAAACCCATGAACTGTGAGATCACAACCTGGGGCGGAAGTCAGACGCCCAACCAACTGAGCCACCCAGGTGCCCCATTGCACATACACAATTTTCATGGACTCTTCCTGACAACTTTGTAAGATAGATTTTTATTAGCTCCATATTTTAAATGAGGGACTTGTCTATTATATATATATATATATAGAGAGAGAGAGAGAGAGAGAGAGCGCGCGCGCGCGCACAAGCAGGGGGCGAGGCAGAGAGAGTATCTTAAGCAGACTTCACGGTCAGTACAGAGCCCAACATGAGGCTCAATCCCATGACCATGAGATCATGAACTGAGCCAAAATCAAAAGTTGGATGCTCAACCAACTGAGCCACCCAGATGCCCCTATTTCTTTTGTTTAAAGATTGTTTTTTAAGTTTTAAGTACAATCTACCCTCCAATGTGGGGCTCGAACTCATGACCCCAATGTCAAGAGTCACATGCTCCACTGGCTGAGCCCAGCCAGGTGCTCATTAAATGGGCAACTCATTTAAATGAGTCCTGAGTAGTTGAATAATTGATCAGCATCACTATTAGTAAGTGAGAGTTGGAATTTCCACCTAGAGCACCTGACTCCAGAGCTTATGGTGCCTGAGTGCTACGCTGTCTCTATGAAAAGCCCCCAAATGCCAAGAAGTGTCAAGACATTTCTGCTACATTATAAATACGATTCGGTAGTCACTGTAGAAACTTAACATAACCGGGGTAATTCTTTGAATAGAATTTCAGAAAATTCTATCCCAAGTAAAAAAAAAAAAAATAGAAGACCAAAGATGACAAGCACTACAATTGTATGTTGAAAGGAAGTGTATGTGGTGTAGTTTGAAAAACATATCGACAGGGGCGCCTGGGTGGCTCAGCCGGTTAAGCGTCCGACTTCAGTTCAGGTCATGATCTCGAGGTCCGTGAGTTTGAGCCCCGAGTCAGGCTCTGTGCTGACAGCTCAGAGTTCAGTTTCAGATTCTGTGTCTCCCTCTCTCTCTGACCCTCCCCTGTTCATGCTCTGTCTCTCTCTGTCTCAAAAATAAATAAATGTTAAAAAAAAATATCGACCAAGGTGCTATGAGCTTATTTAAAATCCTCAAGGCCAAGCAATGTGAGAAAAAGAAGAGAAACATTTGAAAAGGGGAAAAAAATCCATTAAAGTTTCCCACTGTTGTTCAACATCTAGTCCCTCTTCTACAAGTGTTGTGTTGGTATTTTATTTGCTTAAAGTCAATTCATTTGCATATCGTTTAGTATTGGTGCTTTATGGCGGGGCGCAGTGGTCACACCTCTGCTTACTTAGTTTTTCTGGGATTCTTTTTCCTCACCTCTCTTCTCTTGTGGTAGAGACAGTGCTCTGTAGTTCATCAAAGCTTTCACATTTATTATCCAAACTCACAGCCCAGGAGCTAAGTAGACTTAAGTCGAGCTGAAGTATAGATTAGCTGAAGCACTTAACCAAGATGCCTCAAGTACAAGAATCCATATCTGGTCCCCTTGTCCACTTACAAGCTTAAAGTCACCATGAAGTAGCATAATACCAGGTGGAGAATCATTGTGTGCCAGGATCCGTCCTAAGTGTTGCGAGTAAGTGGGGGGCAGGCCAGACAAGGACATGCCCCCCTGGGGTTCACATTCTCTAGCGAGGAACAGTCAATACGCAGGTGTGGCAGAGGGCGGTCAGCAAAGGCCTCTTTGAGATGTCATGTTACGCGGAGGTCTGAATGACAAGAAGAGGGTCCCATGACATGACCAGGGTGAGGCTTTCCATTCAAAAGATTCAGCTCCTCCCAAGGCTGCGTGGCCTAAGTGCCAAATCATAGGACTTTAGGAAGGGGAAGAAACATGCTTTATGTCTCAAAAAAACCCAGACTTTCTGCTGTGTATGGAGCAGCTTCCAGAAGGCTGTTGCTGCCCCCCAAGCAAGACATGAGGGCAACTTGGACTCAGGAAACGCTTTGGGACATGCCTATAAAATGCCTTTCCTTGTCTGACCCATTTCTGCCCCTCTATGCTTTGTTACCATCTTTCTGGCATAATTTTCACTGCCTTTATTCTATTGCTTTGCTTCAAGCCAGATTTGAAAGACTGAGGGGGAAGAAGCTTTTGAGATTGAAAACAAAAACAACTTAATTGTTTTTTGACTGCCTTATGTTACCTGACATAAGCTGTTCCGTTTCCCCTATATGGCCTACAAAGAACATTGTGGAATCACGTACTACACGGTGCCTAGGCCAGGGGCTTTATCCTCCTTAGTGTCCAATAAATACTAGTGATGATGATGAAATCCAAGCAACCCAAACCAAATGTAAAGCAACAACAAAGAAACATAAAGACTATCTTTGGTTGCAAAAATGCCGGGCTTCCCAATTCTTCCCACTCCAAATGAGTCGGGCTGCAGGGCTTCCCTGGCTGGGCTGAACACCAAAGTGGGGAACAAGTGGGCCCAGTTTGGAGAGCTCTCAGGAAGCAGGGACAGGAAACTGCGCAAAGCATCACAAGGCCTGCTTCTCCCTGGCGAGGGAAAAGGCGAAGTCACGGGAAGGAATGGAGTGGGGGCAGGGATGTGGCCAGGCTCTCGCCCTTCAGTTCTCCCAGAGGCACTGGCGAGAGAGATGAGAAACGGCCCCAAGAGTCTTGCTGCTGTGGTTGCTAGGACTCAGGACGTTTCCAGCAAAGCTGGGAGCCAGCAGAGGAAAGCTGGGAGCTTCGGGGATCTCACTGCGGGCTGAAGCTGCAATACAGCCATCAAAGGCACGGGTGGCTGTCTTTCCCAAAGCTGGAGACATGCGGATGGATGGAATCCCCTCTGGTTTATGTTTTCCTGTCTCTCCTTGTCCGTGTCTGCTCCCCGCCCCCACGCGTCTGAGTGCTGGCGGAGGAGACGTAATGGACCAGGTGTAGACAAGGCAGAAGGAAGGAGTTGTTTCCGTGGGCCGGTGCGCTGTGGGTGGTGCTCCTGGCGTGCAGGATGCCACGACAGCAGCCGTGACCCGTGGGGCCCTCCCTATGTGCCAGGCACCTGCCAGCGCCGCGGCATCTGGTCCCCATGACAACCTGTGAGGAGGACGTTGCACATGCGAATTTTATCAGTCAGGACGCCAGGGCTGGTGGGGGGGGGGGGGTAGCGAGCGAGCGCTGTTCCCACGGCCCCTGCGAAGGGGCACGGCAGCTTTATCTAACGACGAAGTTTGTGGCCTTGACACAATGCTGCCTTTTGGTGTCCCTAAGACTGAACAGCTTGGATGACTAGCTACGAATAAGGCTAATAGCTGATAAAGACTAGTCCTCATTCACTGACCCCTTCCACGAGGCAGGCACCGGGGCTCAGTGTTTAGTCGTTGATGCGTATTATTTCACGGATTCCGCACTGAACCTCTGAATTACGAATCCTTGTGTAGATGAAGGAAGTGAAGGTCAGAGAGTGAGGGGCCGGGCCATACTCATACCCTGAAGACGTTACCTCTTCCAAACCCGCTCACAACCTGAAGAGCCAGGGTTCAGGGTTCAGACCCAGCTGGCCGCCCCCTCCCAACCCTGCTGGAGCCGCACTGCGCCTGGTGTCCACATGGGACTGACCATCTCCCAATGTCAATGACGTTCTGAAAAGACCCTGAAGACATGGGGGTGCCCTGCTCCCCACACCGTGTTTGAGAACCACGGTTGTAGCGTGCATGCAGTCGGAAGCACATAATCCGTTCGTGGATTCTTCTTTGCTCAAGATCATGCACCTCGTGTAACTCGAATACCTATGTTTCTCCTCCATACGGTGTATTCATTTATAGGAAGCTAATTCTGTCAAGGCTGCACGAAATGCTCTTGGCCGCAGCCCTATTCTGGCTTGTGCTAACAGAGCAGCGCCATCTACTGGTGACTGCCTTGAACTACATCAGAAAGCCCTTGGGGTGTTGCTATGGCCTTCCGCCAGAGGGACAGTCAGGGTGCGTGGCACATTTTGGTCAGGGGAAGGGAAGAGAGGTCTCGGGACACAGGAAGGAGAGGTCTGGGGTACGTGGGTGTCAGTGTGAGGCTGCAGAGCGTCTGCTTAGCCATTGCACTGGGATTCCCAGGGTGATGTGGTCTGACTTTTCATTGAATTTGACACGGGGGAAAGCACCCCCAGCAGTGCAGCTAAGAACGGAAGTACCCCGCAGGTGGCATGTATTACGGTTTGGTCTCTTATATGTATGTCCTGACTTTGAGCTAATTTTTGTATATGATGTGAGGTAAGGGTCAAGTTTCGTTTTTACAGATGAGCTCTTCCAGTACTATTTGTGAAAAATATCTTTTCTCTATAGGATTGCCTTGACACCCCCGTCAAAACTCACTTGTCCATAGAGTTATGAGTATATTGTGAACTCGGTGTTCTGTTCATTGAGCTCTATCTTTCTGGATGATTGCTGTTCTACACTAAGCCTTGAAACTAGGTAGTGAGGGGGTGCCTGGGTGGCTCAGTTAAGCGACTGACTCCTGATTTCAGCTCAGGTCATGATCTCACGGCTCATGAATTCAAGCCCCCGCATCGGGCTCTGCAGTGACAGTGCAAAGCCTGCTTGGGATTCTCTCTCTCCCTCTCTTTCTGTCCCTCCCTGCTTGTGCTCTCTCTCTCTCTCTCTCTCTCTCAAGAGAAATGAACTTAAAAAGAAATTTTTTTAAAGAAACTAGGCGGTGAAAGTCCTGCAACTCTGTTCTTTTTCAAGATCATTTGGCTGTCCTAAGTCTTCTGCATTTCTGTATGTGTTGGAATCACCTTAGTAATTTCTTTAAAAAGTCCTGCTATGCCAGGTCCTCTGGGCAGCTCAGTTGGTTGGGCATCTGGCTCTAGGTTTCAGCTCAGGTCATGATCTCACGGTTCGTGAGTTTGAGTCCTGAGTGGGGCTCTGTGCTGACAGTGCTCGGAATTCTCTCTCTTTCCCCCTCTCTCTCTGCCCCTCCCCTGATCTCTCTCAAAATAAACACACTTTAAAAAAAGTTCTGCTATGACTTTAGTGGAAATTCGCGAATCTATACATCACTTACATTGTGTGGACAGCAATACGGAGTCCTCAAATCTGTGAGCATGGTGTAGTTCTGCATTTATGTGTGTTCTTTAATTTCTTCTGCAGTTTTCAGGGTACAGGCCTCGCATAGCTTTTGTCAAATTCATCCCTAAGTACTAATCTTTCTACAAAGATACACAAATGGCAAAAAGCACATGAAAAGATGCTCAACAGCCTTAGTCATTAGGGAATTGCAACTTAAAATGACTACTTCACACCCACTAGGAGGACCATAGTTTAAAAAAAGAAAATAAGTATTGGAGAGGATGAGGAAAAATTAGAACCATCCTATGTTACTAGCGAGAATATACAACGGTGTAGCCTCCATGTGAACCCGTCTGAGGGTTCCTCAATAAGTCAAATGTAGAGTGACCATGTGATCCAGGAATTTCACTCCTAGATATGCACCCCCCAATTTGGAATCAGGTGTTCAAGCAGAACTTGTACCTGAACGTTCATAGCAGCACTTTTCATAAGAACCAAAAGGTAGAAACAACACAAAAGTCCATCAACACGTGAACAGATAAACAAAGCGGTGTAGCCACATGATGGAATATTATTCACCCCTGAAAAGGAACAGAGGACTGACACGTGTAACAATGTGGAGGAACCTCCAGAACATTATGCTATGTTAAGAAACCAGACATAAAAGGTCACCAATTGTATGATTCCATTTTTATAAAATATCCAGAAGAGGCATATACACAGAGACATACAGCATATTTTTGGTTGTCAAGGGCTGGGGTAGGGAGGGAACGGGGAGTGATTGCTTAACGCGTATGGTGTTTCCATTTTGGGGTGATGAAAATGTTCTGGAACTTGATACTGGTGACAGTTGCACAACATTGTGAATGTACTTCATGCCACTGAACTGTATATTTTAAAATGGTTACGATGGTAAATGTGACATGCACTGTTGATATTATATGTATTTTGTCCACATGTATTTGTAATTTTTTACATATTATTTGTATTTTGCCAGTATTAACTAATCAATGGGTCATAAATGTAGGGATTTGTTTACAGTCTCTCAATCTGTTCTGCTTATTTATGCACTTATCGTTTCATCAATACCACACTGTCTTTATTACTGTGGTTTAAAATAAATTTTGAGGGGCGCCTGGGTGGCGCAGTCGGTTAAGCGTCCGACTTCAGCCAGGTCACGATCTCGCGGTCCGTGAGTTCGAGCCCCGCGTCGGGCTCTGGGCTGATGGCTCGGAGCCTGGAGCCTGTTTCCGATTCTGTGTCTCCCTCTCTCTCTGCCCCTCCCCCGTTCATGCTCTGTCTCTCTCTGTCCCCAAAATAAATAAAAACGTTGAAAAGAAAAAAAAAATTAAAATAAATTTTGAGGGGGGCACCTGGGTGGCTCGGTCAGTTAAGCGTCCGACTTCAGCTCAGGTCATGATCTCACAGTTCCTGGGTTCGAGCCCCATGCTGGGTTCTGTGCTGACTAGTCAGAGCCCGGAGCCTGCTTTGAGTTCTGTGTCTGCCTCGCTCTCTGCCCTTCCCCTGATCACACTTTGTCTCTCTCTCTCTCTCCCTCAAAAATGAATTAACATTAAAAAAATAAAATAAAATCAGTTTTGAGGAGTGATCATGATCGGAGCCAAAATCAAGTGTTGGCCACTTAACCGACTGAGTCACCCAGGCGCCCCAGGTTCTTTTCTCAATTTCATGTTTTGAGTTTTTGTTGCTAGTATATAGAAATACAATTGCTCTCTTAATATTGATCTTGGGTCCTGTGGCCTTGCCAAATGTTTACGGATCTGGTAGCTTTTTTCTCTGCATGCATTTCTTGGGATTTTCTCCATATAGGATCATCCGTGAATAAAGATAGCTTTATTTCGTCCTTTCCAATCAGAATGGTTTTATTCTGGTGGGATGGGGAGATTATTCCACTGGCCAGAACCTCCAGTTTTATGTGGACTTGAGATGGCAAAAGTGGACATCCTGCACTTTCCCAGGATGAGGGAAAACCTTCATTGTTTTTTAAGTTTATTTACTTATTTTGAGAGAGAGAGAGAGAGAGAGACACCAGGGGAGGGGCACAGAGAGAGATCTCCATGCTGTCAGCGCGGAGCCTGACTTGGGGCTTGATCTCACCGACCTGGAGTGAGACCCTGATTCTAAACCAAGAGTTGGATGCTTGACTGACCGAGCCACGCAGGCACCCCAAAACTTTCATTCTTTCACCATTCAGTATTGTGCATATGATTATGTAGGTATTCTTTAGTAGGCCGAGGAAATTCCTTTCTATACCAAATTTGTTGAAAATTTTTATCATGTACGGGTGTTGGATCTTGTCAAATCTGCTTTCTGCACCTATTGCAATGGTCATGTTTCCCTCCTTCCTGTATTAATATGGACTATAACATTAATTGATTTTAAGATGTTAAACCCACGTTGCATTCCAGGGAAAAATCTCACTTGGTCATGGTGTATATCTCTAGGGTGTTTGGACCAGGCCTTGCCGGGTCTCCCTACTTACCATTCACACAGGGTGTTGCCCATGAGGCAGAGAAAACAGAATCACGGTGTTGGGGCTGTGGAACTGCCAGCACTTTATAGGGCTGCAGCCTTGCCCACAAGCCTTCCACGACAGGCTCTCATCTTCCCAAAGGCTGCACACAGGAGCCCCTCGTCGCCCTAAAGCACACTCAGGGGCACACCCCGGCCCATTTCTCTATGGCCGCCATGTTTGCCGTGTCAACAGTGACATCCTTGTGCTCCACCTCTTAGTGGCTACAGGAGTTCCCACTGTCTGGATGGCGCTGGGGGCGGACCCTACGCGAGGAGCCTCAGGGGCACCCAGCTTGGGGCACGTGCCTGGTCCTGGGATGGCAGCAGTGTTCTGAGGTGGGTCCGGAGTAGGAGGTGTGGTGCTGAGAGGCTGCTGTGAACTTAGGGCAACCATGAGGCCGAGGCTTCGAGAGAGGCAGGATGTGTGCTTTGTTTTGTGTGGCAGGCCATGCAGCTGGTGGAGACGATGGGGCCTTGCTCAGGCTTGAGACCAGGTCTGTGGTCTTCTTCCACAGGAGGGTACACTATGCGGAAGGGGACTGCCTGAGGCAGTCCGGTGCCCTGGCAGGGACTATCTCAGTTCCTTTGTCCCCCATGTAAGGATCCTCTCTAGAGGGGCTCCCTTACCCCTGGTCCAGGCTGCAAGGGTGGGTCTGGCTTGTGTGCATGAGGGGTATGTTCCCAAGTCCGCCACAGCTGGGCCTGCATCCACCTAAGCCCCAAATGCTTCTGTCACACCTAAACGGAAAAGATGCTGGCAGAGAAGCCCGTGGGGGGAGGTTCCACTCCCCTGCACCCCTCAGAGCTCTTGTAGCAGATTCCCGTCCCTAGTTTGGGCAGGCTGAGGCTCCCTGACTTGAGATTGCATTTCATCTTGTTTCCCAAACACGCGTGTATCTGAAGCCAGGTGGTCAAGTCCTATGTGTGTCGCTGGTCCGCGGCCAGGGGCCACATGTAACTCGCTCCCCTCTGTGTCCTGAACTCCCGCCCCAGGGTCAGGCCCTGAGTGGATGACTCAGGGGACCCCGGTGCAGGCGTCCCTGTGTCGCTGGGCACCCGTGAAACCCGAGAGGGCGTGCCGGGGTGGCCGGCGTCTCTGCTCCGAAGTGCGTTCATCGGCCGAGCTGAGGGCTTGTGTGTGCCAAGCGCTGGGCTCGGGGCCTTAGGGGGCATTCGTGCCATTCGATCCTCGGAAAGCCCTCACGAAGGAAGTCAGAGTATTGTCCTATCCGCTTTACAGCCGGGTCAGGGAGACGCGAGCAGGGGAGAGAGGGGGCCCCCAGCTGGTCTCCCCCAGGCCCGGAGGCCCAGCAGCCACCCCCTGACATGTGTGCCCGGGCTCGGAGGCACTTCCTTCCATGGGGTGAGTGTGTGTTTGGTCAGCGTCATCCTCCCAGCTGGGACCCGGCCTTCCTGGTGCCCGGACGTCATGCAGCTTCTCTGCCCGCAGAGCGTGAGCCCTGCAGAGTGGTGGAGTCTCAGCTGAGTCGGCCACAGAAGCCTGCGGCTTAGCCCTTTTCTCTCCCTTTCCTGCATTGGAGGGCAGGGCACCGAGGGTAGGCTGGGGGGACTGCAAGCCTGTGCAGAAAGGGTACAAAGGTGGCACCGGAAGCCAAGGCCGGTGTGAGGAGCTGCCCGGCAGTGTCACAGTGCACACAGCGTGACTCTGCAAAGAAGCCAATAGACCAGACGGAGGATATGGCGGGAGCGCTCCCCAGGTCGGAAGCCAGCTGCAAACACAGAGAGGTGGAGAGAGAGGGAATGCTGGGGTGACCCCTGGGCCCCGGACGGGAACTGGAGGTATTGTGTAATCTCCTGGTTTTCAGTAGAGATAGGAATAAGTCTTTTAAACTCTCCACTCAAATTTCTCCAAAAAAGGGAACCATAGAACCCTGAGAAATGGCGGAAGAAATGGCCTTTCCAATGTCCAACCAAACAAATCAAACAACCACACGTTGAACATGACAAAGAGAGGCTGTTGATACTGACAGAGCATATGTGTCAGGACGATGTACAGTCCAAGCCACATGCCCAGAACAACCACCACAGTGAGCTCTGGGGAGGAGGACGAGAGAAGAACCTGACGTGTGGCTGGGGGCACATGTGCGCTGGGGGCAGGCAGGTGTCGAGCACCAGGGAACTCACACGCCAGAATTGTCTTGGCGCCTGCAGCGGCTGACATGTCCACATACGCACTTGCCAGAGTCCCAAGGGTTGTCGTGAGGCCTTCACTGGGTTTGGCAACAGATAACGTCCAGGGAGGCCCGGCAACACCTCAGTCATGGAAGGCTATGATCCAGGAACACCTCCCAGGAGGGGACAGTGGGTGCAACGGGCACTCCAAGGACAGGGGAGGAGGTGAAGAGCCTCCGATTACCCGGCTCAAGCTCGAGGGTCAACCAGGGACCACATCCTCACCATGACCTCCTCGAAAGACGGCCATGGGAATGATGGGAAGATTAGGGGGACAAAGCATCCAGCATGGAACCTGGTGCCGGACAGGCTCTCGCAAACTGTCACCAGGCAGTCGCCTTCACATCCTTTCTTCTACTCATAGTGACAAGGGTGGTCCAGGTGAGACCTGAGGTCAAATATTGAATAGCCAAGAACCCGATGAAAGTTCAGAGCCGCCATGAAGGATCTCTACTGATGACGCACGAGTACATGTGGCCAGATTGGGGCCAGGCAGTAAACCAGAAGAGCTGGGCTCAGGGGGAAAACAGTAACCAGAGAAGAAGCACTCTCCATGTGCCCTCAACTCAGCCCTTCGGGGATACCACTGCACTGATGTGGGTTCAGCTCCTGGGGACTCCTGGGACCTAACCCTAACCTTAACCTTACCCCTAACAGGAACCCTCCACGGAAAACTAGGCCAGCCTCGAAAACTAACCCTAAACTTGAACCCAACCATCGCGTGGGCCCTCACTTGAGGCCTCGAGGGAGATCACGAGACTGGAGTCTCTTCGGCCCTGGCGACGTCTATGGACTGAACGCTAACCCTAGCTAAGGCTCGCTCCCCATGGGGACCCAATCCCATAGTCTGAAAACACAACGTGCCTGGGGTCCACAATCTATGCAGGGTCACTCGGCTTGGAACCTGGAAGCACACCATGTCGTTTCCGAGGACCACCTACAGCTGCCCGAGAGGATTCCTGAGGCCTACCTGACCAGGGGCCCATAGAGTTGTGCGGCCTTGGAAGTCAGAGACTGATGCTGACAGGCACCATCTCTTGTGCCCTCAACTCAGGCCTTCGGGGAGACCACTGCACTGCTGCGGATTGAACGCCTGGAGCCTCCTGGGACCTAACACTAACCCTACGCCTAACTGGAACCCTCCACCGAAACATAAGCAGGCCTCAAACTCTAACCCTACACTTGAGCCACAAAGTCGCGTGGGCCCTCACTTTAGCCCTGCACGAAGATCACAAGACTGGAGTCCCTTCGGCCCTGGCAACGTCCCTGGAGTGAACCCAAACCCTAGCTAAGGCAGTTTCCCCAGGGGTCTCAATACCGAAGACTGACAACACCACGCGCCTGGGGTCCAGAAGCGGTGCAGGGTCATTCGGTATGGAAACTGGAAGCTCACCCTGTCGGTTGCCAGGCCCGACTGCAGATGCCCGAGAGGTTACTGAGGCCTCCACGACCAGGGGCCCGTAGAGTTGTGTGGCCTTGGAAGCCACAGACTGATGCTGACCGGCACCCTCCCTTGTACCCTCAACTGAGCCCTTCGGGGAGACCACTCTACTGCTGTCGGTTTGGCGCCTGGAGCCTCCTGGGACCTAAACCAAACTCTAACCCTACCGTTAACCAGAACCCTCCACCGAAACCTAAGGCGGCCTCGAACCCTAACCCTACACTTGAGCCGCACCATCTAATGGGCCCACACTTCAGCCCTCGAGGGAGATCACGTGCCCGGAGTCGCATCGGGCCTGGCGTCGTCCCTGTACTGAACCTTAACCATAGCTAAGGCTCTCTCCCCATGGGGACCCAATCCCAAAATCCGACAACACCACGCGCCTGGGGTCCACAAGTGGTGCAGGCTCACTCAGCATGGAACCTGAAATCTCAGCATGTCGTTACCAAGGCCCGGCTGCAGCTGCCCGACAGGAATCCCGAGGCCTCCCCGACCAGGGGCCCATCAACTTGTGTGGCCTTGGCAGCCAAAGACTGATCCTGAGCGGCCCCCTCCCTTGTCCCCGAAACTCAGCACTTCGGGGAGACCACTGCCCTGTTGTGGGTTTCGCGCATTTAGCCTCCTGGGAAGAACCCTAACCCTAATCATACTCGAAGGGGAAACCTCCACCTAAACCTAAGTCGGCCACGTACCCTAACCCTCCACTTGACCCGACCCTTCGCACGGGCCCTCAAGTCAGCCCTCCAGGGAGATCACGAGACCGGGGTCGCATCGGCCCTGGCGACGTCCCTGGACCGAACCCTAACCCTAGCTAACAGTCTTTCCCCATGAGGACCCAATCCCAAAGTCTGACAACCCAACGCGCCTGGGGTCCGGAAGCGGTGCAGGCTCACTCGGCATGGAACCCGGAAGCTCAGCATGTCGTTACCCAAGTCGGGCTGCAGTTGCCCGAGAGGATTCCTGAGGCCTCCTCGACGAGGGGCCCATCGACGTGTGTGGCCTTGGCAGCCAAACACTGATCCTGAGTGGTCCCCTCCGTTGTGCCCTCAACGCAGCCCTTTGGGCAGACCACTGCCCTGTTGTGGGTTTCACGCCTTGAGCTTCCTGGGACCGAACCCAAACCCTAACCATACCCTGAGGGGAAACCTCCACCGAAACCTAAGCCGGCCTCGAACACTAACCCTCCACTTCAGCCACCCCGTCGCATGGGCCCTCACTTCAGCCCTCCAGGGAGATCACAAGATCGGAGTCGCTTCGGCTCTGGCGTCGTCCCTGGACTCAACCCTAACCGTAGCTAAGGATCTCTCCCCATGGGGACCCAATCCCAAATTCTGACAACATCACGCACCTGGGGTCCAGAAGCGGTGCAGGCTGACTTGGCATGGAACCTGGAAGCTTACCATGTCGTTTCTTAGGCCCGGCTCCAGCTGCCCGAGAGGATTCCTGAGGCCTCCTCGACCAGGGGCCCATGGAAATGTGTGGCCTTGGCACCCAAAGACTGATCCTGACCAGCACCCTCCCTTGTGCCCTCAACTCAGCCCTTTGGGGAGACCACTGCCCTGCTGTGGGTTCGGCGCCGCGAGACTCATGGGACCTAACCCTAACCCTAAACCTACCCCTAACCGGGACCCTCCACCGAAACCTAAGCCTGCCTCAAAACCTAACCTTGCCCTTGAGCCGCTTTGTAGCATGGGTCCTCATTTCAGCCCTCAAGGAAGATCACGAGACCTTAGGCGCTTCAGCCCTACCGACGTCCCTGGACTGAAACCTAACCCTAGCTAAGGGTCTCTCCCCATGGGGACCCAATTCCAATATCTGTCAACACCACTCGATTGGGGTCCAGAAGCGGCGCAGGCTGACTCGCATGGAACCTGGAAGCTCACCATTTCCTTTCCAAGGCCCGGCTGCAGCTGCCCGAGAGGATTCCGGAGGTCTCGTCGACCAAGGGCCCAATCACGTGTGTGGCCCTGGCAGCCAAAGACGGATCCTGACCGGCACCCTCCGTTGTGCCCTCAACTCAGCCCTTCACGGAGACCACTGCCCTGCTGTGGGTTCGGCGCCAGGCGCCTCCTGGGACCTAACCCTAACCCTAACCCTACCCCGAACCGGGACACTCCACCGGAACCTTAGCCTCCCTTGAATCCTAACCCTGCACTTGAGCCGCCTTGTGGCATGGGCCCGCATTTCAGCCCTCGAGGGAGATCTCGAGACCAGAGTCGCTTCAGCCGTGGCGAAGTCCCTGGGCCAAACCCTAACCCTATGTAATGCTGTCTCGCCAAGGGGACCCAGTTCCAACGTCTGACAACACCCCGCGCCTGGGGTCCAAAGCGGTACAGGCTCACTGGGCATGGGACCTGGAAGCTCACCTTGTCGTTTCCGAGGCCCGACTGCAGCCGCCCGAGAGGATTCCGGAGGCCTTCTCGACCAGGGGCCCAATCAGGTGTGTGGCCCTGGCAGCCAAAGACGGATCCTGACCGACACCCTCCATTGTGCACTCAACTCAGCCCTTCGGGGAGACCACTGCCCTGCTGTGGGTTCGGCGCCTGGAGCCTCCTGGGACCTAACCCTAACCCTAACCCTACCCCGAACCGGGACACTCCACCAAAACCTAAGCCTGCCTCGAACCCTAACCCTGCACTTGAGCCGCCTTCTGGCATGGGCTCTCACTTCAGCCCTCGAGGGACATCACGAGACCTGCGTTGCTTCGGCAGTGGCAACGTCGATGGAGCGAACCCTAACCCTAGCTAAGGCTCTATCCCCACGGGGACCCAATTTCAACGTCTGAGAACACCATGCGCCTGGGGTCCAGAAGCGGGCAGGCTCACCCGGCATGGAACCTGGAAGCTCACCATGTCGTTTCCGAGGCCCGGCTGCAGCTGCCCAAGAGGATTCCAGGGGCCTCCTTGATCAAGGGCCCATCGAGGTTTGTGACCTTGGCAGCCAAAGACTGATCCTGACCGGCACTCTCCGTTGTGCCCTCAACTCAGCCCTTCGGGGAGACCACTGCCGTGCTGTGGGTTCGGCGCCAGGCGCCTCCTGGGACCTAACCCTAACCCTAACCCTAACCCTAACCCTACCCCGAACCGGGACCCTCCACCGGAACCTAAGCCTGCCTCGAATCCTAACCCTGCACTTGTGCTCAGAGGCCTGAGAAAACTGAAACTTAAAAGCTTAAGTTACGGGAAACTGAAACCTAACCAAGCCTAAACACCTTGTTCCGCTTCTGTGCAATTGCTTGGCACATCCGTGTGTTCCTGATCAATCATTGTGATACCCGTACCCCTGGTTGTGGTCTGACCTAAAGGCAGGAACCAATCGAATACTGCTAAGTGTCCAACTTTAAACACCACCCAATCGCAGCTCTGTAACTGTGGAAAATTCCTGATTTCCCCATGACTTGTTTGTACCTGTCTATAAAAGGGGTGTAAAAACCTCTCTCGGGGCCTCTTAGCGTCACCGGCAACGAGTGCGCAGAGGTCCGGGTTCGAACCTGCAATAAATGACCCTTGCTGCTTAGCTTTGTCTCTGGACTCTGGTGGTTCGTTTTTGGGGGTCTCTTGGACTCTGGGCGTTTCATTGGGGGCTCGTCCGGGATAGCCCCCCCAAACCCACCAGACCCCAAGTCAACGGGTCATTTCTGAGACCGATCGGTAAGTGAGCCGGCTCTGTCTGTATCTGTGTCTGTTGTCTGCTCGTTTCTGGCTCTCCCGCGTGGGATCTGTATCAGTGACTGACCTAGTCCTGGCGGACACGGTATAAGGAAGTCAGTCGGGACCAGTAGGAGACGTCCTCTGGCTCCCGTCTGGGGCACTATTTTGGCCCATCAGAACTCTTTGTTCGGGTTACGGACACCCGTTCTGTATCTGTTCTCTTCTCCAAGGCACTTTCTGTTTGCCGCCGCGCTTGCGATTTAACTTGTCTCCTCTCCCCTGCAGGTATATCCAACTCGCTTCCGGAACATAAACTAACTTGGCCCATTTATTTTTTCCTATACAGCCTATGGGACAGAACCAGAGTACACCTCTCTCCCTTCTTCTAGCTAATTTCAAGGATGTCCAGGCTGGAAGAAGGGAGAGAGGCCATAACCTACGCCTGGACATCTGCCAGTCGAGACTCATCACTTTCTGCCGGTCTCAGTGGCCCACTTTCCGGGTGGGCTGGCCTACTGAGGGCACTTTTTGTTTGCCTATAGCTGCCAAGGTCAGGGCCACCCAGACCAGGTTCCCTACATCCCCGTCTGGCAAGATCTTGTTGAAAACCCTCCACCCTATCTTCCCCCTCCCCTTGCACCCCAGGCCCTGCCTGCAGCGGCCACCCCACCTGTTGTCCCGCTGGTTGCCCCTCAAGGGGAACGGGGGGGGGGGGGGCGGGAATCGGCAGCTGTGCCAGAACCAGGGAGGCTACAGGCAGCAGCCGTGCCAAGCCCTATTGAAAATGAAACCAACCGTGAAGGGCCAGCCGGCCAAACTCGCGGGCGCACCCAGCGTGAGCCAAGCTCTCGCCTCCCCGACTCCACTGTAGCCTTACCCCTGCGGGAAATAGGACCCCCCGATGAAACGGGCAATCCCCGACTCCAGTATTGGCCCTTCTCCACCAGTGACCTATATAATTGAAAAACCCAAAATGCTCGGTTTTCTGATAACCCTAGAGATCTTATAGCCCTCCTAGAGAGCATAATGTTCACCCACCAGCCTACCTGGGATGACTGCCAACAGCTTTTGCGAATCCTGTTCACCATGGAAGAAAGGGAGAGAATTCAACTTGAAGTGCAGAAGCTGGTCCCCAGGGAAGATGGTCGACCCACTGTTAATCCTTACCTCATTAATGCTGCATTTCCCCTGACTCGGCCTGATTGGGACTACAACACGGCAGAAGGTAGGGGACGACTGCTCATTTATCGCCAGACTCTAATGGCGGGTTTCCGGGCTGCAGCACGCAAACCCACCAATTTGGCCAAGGTGTACTCGGTAATACAAGGTAAGACAGAGAGCCCTGCCAACTTTTTAGAAAGATTAATGGAAGCCTTTAGGCAGTACACTCCCATGGACGCTGAGGCCCCTGAAAATCTATCTTTTGTAAACCAGGCTGCCCCTGATATCAAAAAGAAACTCCAAAAATTAGAGGATTTAGAAGGAAAACAGATCCAGGATTTACTCCGCATTGCTCAGCCGGTATATAATAATCGGGACGCTCCAGAGGATAAGCAGAAAACTCACCCCCCCCAGGCGCCCCCTAGACAAAGACCAATGTGCCTACTGTAAAGAAAAAGGACATTGGATTCGTGACTGTCCCAAAAAGAAGCAGCTGCGCTCGGGGTCAGAGCCATGGCAAACCAAAGCGGCCCCCATCCTATTTACCCAGAACTCAGGAATTCCTGGGGTCTGCGGGATTCTGCCAGTTGTGGATCCCAGGTTTTGCTGAAATGGCCAAACCCCTTTACGCAGTCTCTAAAAACCAACCATCATTTGAATGGTCTGCGGAAGCTGAGCAGGCATTCCAACAGATAAAGAGAGCTCTCCTATCGGCCCCAGCTCTAGGACTGCCCGATATCTCTAAGCCCTTCCACTTATATGTGGATGAGCATAAAGGCATAGCCAAGACAGTGCTAACCCAGCATCTAGGTCTGTGGCCCAGACCAGTGGCCTATCTCTCAAAAAAAAAAAAAAAAAAAACTGGCCCCTGTAGCCGCAGGATGGCCCCCTTGTCTCCGGATAATAGTGGCTACAGCCGATAAGCTGTCCCTGGGTCAAGAGTTACATGTCATCACACCCCACGTCACCGAAGGAGTACTCAAGCAGCCCCCCCGACAGGTGGATGAGCAATGCTCGGATGGTCCACTATCAGGGACTCCTGTTAAATCCCTTGCGGACCACATACACCCCTCCCCGAACTCTAAACCCAGCCTCGCTGCTACCCGACCCTGACCTGGACTCCCCGCTCCATGACTGTGCCGACATCCTAGCACAGATCCATGGAACAAGGAAAGACCTACAGGACCGGCCGTTACCTGATGCTGAGGTCACCTGGTTTACTGACGGAAGCAGCTTCGTCCATCAAGGACAGAGGTATGCGGGGGCAGCAGTGACATCTGAGACCGAAGTGATATGGGCAGAGGCTCTGCCCCCAGGGACTTCTGCCCAAAGGGCAGAACTAATTGCATTGACCCAAGCATTAAGAATGGGGCGGGACCGCAAAGTGACTATATATACAGACAGCCGGTATGCCTTTGCTACGGCCCACATACATGGGGCAATATACCGTGAGAGGGGACTACTCACTGCTGAAGGCAAAGACATCAAAAATAAAGATGAAATTCTGGCCCTATTGGCCGCTATTTGAGCCCCTAAAAAACTGGCCATAGTACATTGCCCACGTCACCAAAAAATAACTGATCCAATCTCTCGAGGAAATAACCTCGCTGACCAAGCTGCACGCCAGGTAGCGCAAAAACCCATCCAAGTACTACCTGCGCAGCTACCAGACCCAGAGCCCCGAGATTTACCCCCACAGCCTGAATACTCAGAAGATGATCTTATCTGGATGCGCGAGTTCCCCATGACCCAAGTTACAGACGGATGGTGGAGGGACTCTAGAGACCGCCTTATCCTTCCCGACAAATTGGGCCACGCAATCCTGACAAAAATACTCCAGAACGCGCACCCACACGCCACAGCCCAAGGCCACCAAAAAAGAGGAACATACCAGGAGCCCACTGGGAAGTGGACTTCACCGAGGTAAAGCCCGACAAATACGGCTATAAATACTTACTAGTGTTCGTAGACACTTTTTCAGGATGGACTGAAGCCTTTCCAACCAAGAAGGAAATGGCGCAGATAGTAGCCAAAAAGATCCTAGAAGAAATCCTGCCCAGGTATGGTTTTCCAGTCATGATAGGGTCAGACAATGGACCTGCATTCGTCTCTAAGGTAAGTCAGGGATTGGCTTCCGTACTTGGGGCACATTAGAAATTACATTGTGCCTACCGGCCCCAAAGCTCAGGACAAGTAGAAAGAATAAATAGAACATTAAAAGAGACCCTTATTAAATTGACTATGGAGACTGGTGCTAATTGGGTAAAGTTACCCCCCTATGCTCTGTACAGGGTTCGCAACTCCCCATACAAGTTGGGCCTTACACCCTATGAAATCATGTTTGGCCGACCCACACCTATCATACCTACCTCATCATACCTACCTCATTCAATTAGACCAAGATAACAGCCTCTTGTCTTCTCTCAGGGCTCTACAGCGGGTTCATGAGGCCGTGTGGCCTAAACTAAAAGAACTGTATGAGACGGGGCCCCCACCCACTCCTCATCAGTATCATCCAGGAGACTGGGTCCTTGTCAAGCGACACCGGCAGGAGAACCTTGAACCCAGGTGGAAAGGACCTTACCAAATCTTCCTGACGACTCCCACCGCCATCAAGGTAGATAACCTCCCCACCTGGATTCACCACACCCACATGAAGCCTGTCGACCCGCTGTCTGACCTCGTGGGACACACTGATAAAAATACTACTTGGACTGTAGACCGGAGTAAGAAAAACCCCCTCAAACTAACCTTGCACCGTGCCTCCCCTAGACATGTTCAGGATAGTAACCCTTATCCTACTAGCCCTCAACCTCAACCTCCTGGAGGGAGGACTAAATGCCCCCGTTGACAAACAGAAATTGTACGGAGCTCTGTATGGAAGGCCCTGTGATTGCAGAGGTGGCGTAGTTAGAACCCTTACCCTGCCACATGGTAACAGACTAGTAGCCGGCTCTGTAGGAAGGGGTGGTCACTATCAGCGAAGATACAGTCAAACCCAAGACTGTGGGACCACAATTGCTCACTTAACCCAGACCTATGACATCACAGGACCCCAAAAACAGCAGTGGTTATGTGTTGACAAACCTGAGCCCCTGCCCCCCACAGCAGAATGCCCTTGCTCTACTTTCCAGGAGTCGATGCATAGCTCTTGTTATGACTCCTATCAGCAATGTATAGGGCCAGACAACTCCACTACCTACTTTACAGCTATCCTACAGAGTAACAGGGCAGCAAAAGCTAGTGATAATAATATGCAACTTCAAGCCGGCTGCCGTGGCTCAGCTGGAGCCGCCGTCTGCTGGAACCCCCATGCCCATCCCTAGTTTAAACTTTGCAACTGGCAGATCCAAACGAGCTGTGGTTGTTATCCCCCTCCTGACAAGCCTAGGAATTACAGGTGCATTAACTATCCGGACAGCAGGATTAGGAGTCTCCATACACTCCTATCTGCGACTCTCTCGGCAACTAATTAACGATGTCGAGGCCTTGTCAGGGACAATCCAGGATCTGCAGGATCAGCTAGATTCCCTAGCAGAAGTGGTGTTACAAAATAGAAGAGGGTTATATCTGCTAACCGCAGAACAAGGCAGCATCTGCTTAGCCCTACAAGAAAAATGTTGCTTTTATGCCAATAAATCAGGAATAGTTCGGACCAAAATTAAATAGCTCCAAGAGGACCTCGCACGTCAAACAAAATAATAAACTTTATCAGGGACGGACTAAACACCATTCAGGTTATGGTCCTTAGGCCACAGTATCAGCTCCTAAACATAGAAAGCGAGCTTAAATAGGTAACACTGTAGGACCCAAGATTGGGTCCTCAGGTACTTGAGAAAGGGGGGAATGAGAGGCCTGAGAAAACTGAAACTTAAAAGCTTAAGTTACGGGAAACTGAAACCTAACCAAGCCTAAACACCTTGTTCCGCTTCTGTGCAATTGCTTGGCACATCCGTGTATTCCTGATCAATCATTGTGATACCCGTACCCCTGGTTGTGGTCTGACCTAAAGGCAGGAACCAATCGAATACTGCTAAGTGTCCCACTTTAAACACCACCCAATCGCAGCTCTGTAACTGTGGAAAATTCCTGATTTCCCCATGACTTCTTTGTACCTGTCTACAACAGGGGTGTAAAAACCTCTCTCGGGGCCTCTTAGCGTCACCGGCAACGAGTGCGCAGAGGTCCAGGTTCGAACCTGCAATAAATAACACTTACTGCTTAGCTTTGACTCTGGACTCTGGTGGTTCTTTTTGGGGGGTCTCTTGGACTCTGGGCGTTTCAGAGCCGCCTTGTGGCATGGGCCCTCACCTCAGCCTTCGAGGGAGATCTCGAGACCAGAGTCGCTTCGGCCCTGGCGACGTCGCTGGAGCGAACCATAACCCTAGCTAAGGCTGTCTCCCCAAGGGGACCCAATTCCAGCGTCTGACAACACCACGCGCCTGGGGTCCACAAGCGGTGCAGGCTCTCCCGGCATGGAACCTGGATGCTCAGCATGTGGTTTCCCAGGCCCGGCTGCAGCTGCCCGAGAGGATTCCGGAGGCCTCCTCCACCAGGATCCCAATCACGTGTGTGGCCTTGGCAGCCAAAGACGGATCCTGAACGGCACCCTCCATTGTGCCCTCACCTCAGCCCTTGGGGGAGACCACTGCTGTGCTGTGGGGTCGGCGCCTGGAGCCTCCTGGGACCTAACCCTAACCCTACCCCTACCCCGAACCGGGACCCTCCACCAAAACCTAAGCCTGCCTCGAACCCTAACCCTGCACTTGAACCGCCTAGTGACATGGGCCCTCACTTCAGCCCTCGAGGGAGATCACGAGACCGGCTTCACTACGGCCCTGGCGACGTCGCTGGAGCGAACCCTAACCCTAGCTAAGGCTCTATCCCCATGGGGACCAAATACCAACGTCTGACAACACCACGCGCCTGGGGTCCAGAAGCGGTGCAGGCTCACTCGGCATGGAACCTGGAAGCTCACCATGTCGTTTCCGAGGCCCGGCTGCAGCTGCCCGAGAGGATTCCGGGGGCGTCCTTGACCAGGGGCCCATCGAGGTGTGTGGCAATGGCAGCCAAAGACTCATCATGAAGGGCACCCTCCATTGTGCCCTCAACTCAGCCCTTGGGGGAGACCACTGCTGTGCTGTGGGGTCGGCGCCAGGCGCCTCCTGGGACCTAACCCTAACCCTAACCCTACCCCGAACCGGGATCCTCCACCGGAACCTAAGCCTGCCTCGAACCCTAACCCTGCACTTGAGCCGCCTTGTGGCATGGCCCATCACTTCTGCCCTCAAGGGAGATCTCGAGACCAGAGTTGCTTCGGCCCTGGCAAAGTCCCTGGACCGAACCCTAACCTGAGCCAACGCTGTCTCCCCAAGGGGACCCAATTCCAAGGCCTGAAAACACCATGCGCCTGGGGTCCAGAATCGGTGCAGGCTCTCCCGACAAGAAACTGGGAAGCTCACCATGTCGTTTCCCAGGCCCGGCTGCAGCTGCCCGAGAGGATTCCGGAGGCCTCCTCGACCAGGGGCCCAATCACGTGTGTGGCCTTGGCATCCAAAGACTGATCCTGACCGGCACCCTCCGTTGTGACCTCAACTCAACCCTTCGGGGAGACCACTCCAGAGCTGTAGGTTCGGCCCCAGGCGCCTCCTGGGACCTAACCCTAACCCTAAACCTACCCCAAAACGGGACCCTCCACGGGAACCTAAGCCTCCCTCGAATCCTAACCCTACACTTGAGCCGCCTTGTGGCATGTGCCCTCACTTCAGCCCTCGAGGGAGACCTCGAGACCAGAGTGGCTTCGGCCCTGGCGAAATCCCTGGACCGTACCGTAACCCTAGCTAATGCTGTCTACCCAAGGAGACCCAATTTCAACGTCTGACAACACCACGCACCTGGGGCCCAGAAGCGGTGCAGCCTGACCTGGCATTGAACCTGGAAACTCACCATGTCGTTTCCCAGGCCCCGCTGCTGCTGCCCAAGAGGATTCCGGAGGCCTCCTCGACCAGGGGCCAAATCACGTGTGTGGCCTTGGCACCAAAGATAGATCCTGACCGGCACACTCCATTGTGCCCTCAACTGAGCCCTTCGGGGAGACCACTGCGTGCTGTGGGTTCGGTGCCAGGCGCCTACTGGCACCTAACCCTAACCCTAAACCAACCCCGAACAGGGACCCTCTACCGGAACCTAAGCCTCCCTCGAATCCTAACCTTCCAATAGAGCCGCATTGTGGCATGGGCCCTCACTTCAGCCCTCGAGGGAGATCTCGAGACCAGAGTCGCTTCGGCCCTGGTGACGTCGCTGGAGCGAACCATAACCCTAGCTAAGGCTGTCTCCCCAAGGGGACCCAAATCCAGCGTCTGAAAACACCACGCGCCTGGGGTCCAGAAGCAGTGCAGGCTCTCCCGGCATGGAACCTGGAAGCTCATCAGGTCGTTTCCCAGGCCAGGCTGCAGCTGCCCTAGAGGATTCCGGAGGCCTCCTCCACCAGGATCCCAATCACGTGTGTGGCCTTGGCAGCCAAAGACGGATCTTGACCGGCACCCTCCCTTGTGCTTTCAACTCAGCCCTTCGGGGAGACCATTGCCCTGCTGTGGGTTCGGCGCCTGGAGCCTCCTGGGACCTAACCCTAACTCTAACCCTACCCTGAACCAGGACCCTCCAGCGAAACCTAAGCCTGTCTCAAACCCTAACCCTACACTTGAGCCGCATGTGGCATGGGCCCTCACTTCAGCCCTCGAGGGAGATCATGAGACCGGAGTCGCATTGGCCCTGGCGACGTCCCTGGACCGAACCCTAACCCTAGCTTAGGCTCTATCCCCATGGGTACCCTATTCCAAAGAATGGCAACACCACGTGCCTGGGGTCCAGAAGCGAAGCAGTCTCACTCGGCATGGAACCTGGAAGCTCACCATGTCGTTTACCAGGCCCGGCTGCAGCCGCCCGAGAGGATTCCGGAGGCCTCCTCGACCAGGGGCCCAATCAGGTGTGTGGCCTTGGCAGCCAAAGAGAGATCCTGACCAGCACCCTCCATTGTGCCCTCAACTGAGCCCTTCGGGGAGACCACTGCCCTGCTGTGGGTTCGGCGCCTGGAGCCTCCTGGGACTTAACCCTAACCCTAACCCTATCACGAACCGGGACCCTCCACCAAAACCTAAGCCTGCCTCGAACCCTAACCCTGCACTTGAGCCTCCTTGTGGCATGGGCCCTCACATCAGCCCTCGAGGGAGATCACGAGACCGGAGTCGCTTCGGCCCTGGCGACATCCCTGGCCCGTACCCTAACCCTAGCTAGAGCTCTATCCCCATGGGGACCCAATTCCAGCGTGTGGCAACACCACGCACCTTGGTTCCAGAAGCGATGCAGGCTCACTCGGCATGGAACCTGGAAGCTCACCATATCGTTTCCCAGGCTCAGCTACAGCCTCCCAAGAGGATTCCTAGGCCTCCTCGACCAGGGGCCCATCGACATATGTGGCCTTGGCAGCCAAAGACTATTCCTGAGAGGCCCCCTCCCTTGTGCCCTCAACTCAGCCCTTCGGCGAGACCACTGCCCTGCTGTGGGTTTCGCGCCTTGAGCCTCCTGAGACCTAACCGTAACCCTAACCATACCCCGAAGGGGAAACCTCCCCTGAAACCTAAGTCGGCCTCGTACCCTAACCCTCCACCTGAGCCGCCCCGCCGCATGGGCCCTCACTTCAGCCCTCCAGGGAGATCACGAGACCAGAGTCGCTTCGGCCCTGGCGTCGTCCCTGGACCGAACCCTAAACCTAGCTAAGTTTCTCTCCCCATGAGGACCCAATCCCAAAGTCTGACAACACCACGCGCCTGGGTTCCAGAAGCGGTGCAGGCTCACTCGGCATGGAACCTGGAAGCTCACCGTGTCGTTACCCAAGTCGGGCTGCAGCTGCCCGAGAGGATTCCTGAGGCCTCCTCGACCAGGGGCCCATCGACTTGTGTGGCCTTGGCAGCCAGAACTGATCCTGAGCGGCCCCCTCCCTTGTGCCATCAACTCAACCCTTCGGGGAGACCACTGCCCTGCTGTGGGTTCGGCGCCTGGAGCCTCCTTGAACCTAACCCTAACCCTAACCCTAACCCTATCCTGAATCGGAACCCTCCACCGAAACCTAAGCCGGCCTCGAACCCTAACCCTGCACTTGAGCCGCCCCGTCGCATGGGCCCTCACTTCAGCCCTCCAGGGAGATCAGGGGACCGGAGTCGTTTGGGCCCTGGCAACGTCCCTGAACCAAACCCTAATCCTAACTAAGGCTCTCTCCCCATGGGTAGTCAATCCCAAAGTCTGACAACACCACGCGCCTGGGGTCCAGAATCGGTGCAGGCTCACTCGGCATGGAACCTGGAAGCTCAGCATGTTGTTACCCAGGCCCAGCTGCAGCTGCCCGAGAGGATTCCTGAGGCCTCCCCGACCAGGGGCCCATCGACTTGTGTTTCCATGGCAGCTAAAGACTGATCCTGAGCGGCCCCCTCCCTTGTGCCCTCAACTCAAGCCAGCGGGGAGACATCTGCATAGCTGTGCATTCAGCGCCTGGAGCTTCCTAGAGGACCTAACCCTAACCCTACACCTAACCAGGACACTCAACGGAAACCTAACCTGATCTCGAACCCTACCCCTACCCTTGACCTGCACCATCGCATGGGCCCTCACTTCAGCCCTCGAGGGACATCACGACACTGGAATTGGTTCAGCCATTGCAACGTCCTGGACCGAACCCTAACTGTAGCTCAGGCTCTCTCCCATTGGGGACCCTAGGAACAAACCATAAATCGTCTATGAGTAAAATTGAAGAAACAGAAAGAAATGGAAAACATTCCATGTTCATGGATTAGAAGCACAAACATTGTTAAAATGTCAACACTACCCAAATCCATCGACACATTCAATGCAATTGCTATCAAAATGACACCAGCTTTCTTCACAGAGGCAGAACAAACTACCCCAAAATTTGTAAGGAGCTAGAAAAGATACCAAATAGCCAAAGTCATGTTGAAAAAGAAAACAAAGTGGAAACATAACAATTTTGGATTTATGGTGTATTAGAAAGCCGCAATCATCAAGACAGTATGGTAAGGGCACAGAAATGGAGAGAGACATCAATGGAAGAGAATAGGGAACCTATAAATATACCCTCAAACGTATGGCTGAGTAATCTTTGATAACGCAGATAAGAATATCCAATGGAAAAAAAGAGTCTCTTCAGCAAATCGTCCTGGGAAAACTGGACAGTGAGAAGAATGAACCTGGACACTTTTCTTAAACCACACACACACACACACACACACACACACACACACACACACACCTCAAAATGATTGAAAGATCTAAATTTAAGTCAGGAACCATCAAAATCCTAGAGGAAATAACAGGCAATCTACCTCCTTGATCCTGGCCACAGCAACTTCTCACTTGTCATGTCTCCAGAAGCTAGGGCCATAAAAACCAAAATGAACTATTGGGTTCTGAAGATAAAAAGCTTCTGCACAGCAGGGGACACAATCAGCAAAACTAAAAGGCAACTGAATGAAATGGGAGAAGATATTTGCAGGTGACATTTGAGATAAAGGGTTAGTATCCAAAATCTATAAAGAACTTATCACACTCAACACCCAAAAGCCAAATAATCCAGTGAGGAAATGGGCAAAAGACATGAAGAGACACTTTAAGAAAGATGACATCCGAATTGGTCACACATGAAAAGATGCTTAATCTCACTCGTCCTCACTGAAATACAAATCGAAACCACAATGAGATGTCCCCTAACACCTATCAGAATGGCTAAAATTGACATCTCAGGAAGCGACAGATGTTGGCAAGGATGCAGGGAAAGGGAACCCTTTTGCAATGAACTAAATGAATGGGTCAAACAGGAAATCAATGAGAAAATACACTGAAACAAATGAAAATGAAAATACACTGGTAAAACCCTTTGGAATGCGGCAAAAGCAGTCTATGATGGAACTATATAGCAATACAAGCCTACCTTAAAGAGCAAGAAAAATCTCAAACAATCCTAACTTACAACCAAAGGAATGAGAAAAAGAACAGCAGAAAGAAGGAAATAATAGAGATTAAGGCAGAAATAAGGAATATAGAAACCAAAAAGACACTAGACCAAATCAATGAAATCAGGGGCTGGTTCTTTGAAAGCAGTAATCAACTTGAAAACCTCCTAGGCAGGCTTTTCACAAAGAAGAGAGAAAGGACTCAAATAAATAAAATCACAAATAAGAAAGGAGAAATAACAGTCAACACCACAAAAATACAATTAGCAGATAATATTATGAAAAGCTATATGCAACAAATTGGACACTCTGAGAAAAATGGACAAATTCCTAGAAACACACAAACTACCAAAACTGAAACAGGAAGATATCTAAAATTTGAAAACAGAAAGAAATCATATCAGTAACTTAAAAAATCTCCCCCCAACACAAGAGTTCAGGGCCAGATGGCTTCATTGATGAATTCTACCATACATTTAAGGAAGAGGTAATATGTATTCTCCTCGAATTATTACAAAAAATAAAAAAGAAGGAAAACTTACAAATTCATCTTATGAGGCCATCATTACCCTGATACCAAAACCAGATAAAGCCTCCACTAAAACCGAAAAGTGCAGCGGCGCCTGTGTGGCTCGGTCGGTTTACTGTCCAACTCTTAATTTCAGATTAGGACATTATCTTGAAGTGCGTGGGTTCGAATCCCACGTTGGACCCTGCCATGACAGTGTGGGGCGTGGCCAGGATTCTCTATCTTCCTGTCTCTCTGCCCCTCCCTCACTTTTATGTACTATAAGTAAATAAATAAACATTTTAAAAAATGTTTAAAAAAATTTTAAAAAAAACTGTAGACCAATAGCCTGTTGACTACGTATGCCGAAATTCTCATTAAAATACCTTCAAATTAAAGTCAACAATACATTAATAGAATCATTTACCATAATCAAGTGGGATATATCCCTGGGCTGCAAGGGTGGTTCCACATTCACAGATCAATCAACATAATGCACCACAGTAATAGAAGAAAGGATAAGAACAATATGATGCTTTCAACAGATGCAGGAAAACCATTTGACAAAATGTCACATCCATTCATGATAAAAACCCTCAGCAAAGTACATTGAGACTCAACCTACTTGCACATAATAAAGGTCATCTAGGAAAAACCGACAGCTAATCTCATCCTCAATGGGGAAAAATTGAAAGTTTTTCCTCCAAGGTCAGGGACAAGACAGGGATGACCCCTCTCACCACTGTTATTCACATAGTACGGGAAATCCTAGCCACAGCAATCAGACAACAAAAAGAAATAAGAGGCATCCAAATTGGCAAGGAAGAAGTAGCACTTTCGCTATTTGGAACTGACATGATGTACTCTATAAAAAACATGAAAGACTCCCATAAAATTGCTAGAATTAATATATGAATTCGACAAGTCACAATATACAGAAATCAATGTACATAAATGTATTGCATTTCTATACACGAATCATGAATTAACACAGAGAGAAAGTAAGGGATCAATCCCATTGACAGGTTCACAAATACCACAAGATACCAGGAATATACCTAACCAAAGAGGTGAAAGACCTGTACTCTAAAGGCTATGAAACACTGATGAAAAAAATGCAAGAGGACACAAAGAAATGGAAATACATTTCATGTTCATGGACAGCAAGAACAAAATATTGTTAAAATGTCTACACTGCTCAAAACAATCTACACATGTAATGAAATCCCTATCACACTAACAAAAACATTTGTCACAGAACGGGAACAAATAATCTCAAAATTTGTATGGAATGACAAAAGTCCCCAAACAGTCAAAACAAACTTGAAGAAGAAAAGCAAAGCTGGAGACATCACAATTCCAGACTTTAGGTTATATTACAAAGCTGTACTGATCAGAGCAGTATGGTACTGGGAAAACAACAACAACAACAACAACAACAAAACACAGAGGCATAGATGAATAGAATGGAAACCCAGAAATGAACTCACACCTATATGGTCAATTAATTCTCAACAAAGCAGGAAAGAATATCCAATGGAAAAAAAAAAAGATAGTCTTGGGACACATGGTTGTCTCAGTCACCAAAGCATGTGATTGTGAATTCAGCTCAGGTCATGATCTCAGGGCAGTGCAGAGCATGTGTGGGATTCTCTCTCTCCATTTCTCTCTGCCCCTCTTTTGCGTGCTCTCTCAAAATAAATACATAAACTTAAAGTCTCCTCGACATATGGTTTTGGAAAAACTGGACAGCAACCTGCAAAACAGAACAAAACAAAACAAAACAACAACGGACCACTTTCTTACAACATACACAAAAATAAATCCAACATGGATAAAGACCTATGTGTGAAACCCGAAACCATAAAAATCCCAGAGGATAACAAGGGTAGTATCTTATTTGACATTGCCTGTACAAACGTCTTTGTAGATATATCTCCTGAGGTAAGGGAAACAAGAGCAAAAATAATGGGACTTCGTAAAAATAAAAAGCTTCTGTCACCAAGGAAATAATCAACAAAACTAAAACACCTACAGAATGATATTTGCAAACAACATCTGATAAAGGGTTGGTGTCTAAAATATATAAAGTTATACAGCACCCAAAAAATGAGAAATCTGATTACAACTGGTTAGAAGACACGAATAGACATTTTCCCAAGGAAGACATACACGTGGCCAAGAGACACATGAAAAGATGCTCAACAATACTGATCTTCAGGGAAATACAATTCAAAAGTACAACGAGATAACACATCCGTCAGAATGACTAAAATCAATGAATGATGAAACAGCAGGTGTTGCCGAGGATGTGGGGAAAGAGGAACCCTCTTGTACTGTGGTAGGAATGCAAACTGGTGCAGCCACTCTGGAAAACATCATGGAGATTTGTCAAAAAAAAAAAAAAAAAAAAAACACAAACAAACTGGAAATAGAACTACCTTACGATCCAGCAATTTCACTACGAGGTATTTACACAAAGAATACAAAAATAATTCTTCAAAGGGATACATGCACCCTGATGTTTACAGAAGCATTTTCTACAACAGCCAAATTACGGAAACTGCCCAAGCACCCATCAACTGATGAATAAATTGAGATGTGGCGTATGGAATGTAATATTATTTAGCCGTAAAAACATGAAATCTTGTCATTTGCCACGAGGTGGATAGAGCGAGAGAATGTTATATCGGGTGAAATAAGCCTGCCAGAGAAAGACAAATACCCGATGATTTCACTAACACATGGCAATAAAACAAAACAAAGTGGGGGGGGGGGGGAGGAGACAGTGACAAACAGACTTTTAACTAGGAAACAAGCTGAGGAGTTCCGCAGCGAGGTGGGGGAATGGGTGAAACAGCTGATGGGGATTCAGAAGTGCATCTGGGATGAGCACCAGGTGACGTGTGGACGTGTTGCTCTATATTGTACACCTGAAACTAATATTACATTGTATCTCTACTCACTGGAATTTAAATGAAAAATAACATAAGGCTAATGACAGGTGCGAACCACGTTTTCTGTAGTTTTCAATCACTTCACTAGGTTAGAAAAATAACCATGAAATTTTTAAAGAAGCATGTATGATGTGGGGGACAGTTTGTGCCCTCACCTCCGTCTCTGGTTCCAGCAGGACCCGGAACGTGGGTCCCAGCTCGTTCTTCTAAAAGATCCAGAGACGAGCATTTCATGTATCCGCGTCCTAACTGGTTGCAGCTCCCGTTCTTCTGAATGTCTGTCAGGGTTCCTTCCCGGAAACAAGCCTGAATCTGGAACAAACCATCGACTGCATCTATGAGGTGATGTCGTGGGACCCCGCGATCCACGAGTCTTTTAGTAAAATACGTCTTGTTCAAATACTGTCCGGGAAGGGGAGGAATGAAACACGAAAACAGCCCAGAAAATGCAAAGGCCTGTGCAGCTCAGCAACCAGCTTGCCCGGGGAAGCCACCCAGCGCCCCCTCCTCAGCACTCAGTACAACAAGGCAGCTTCTCTCTGACGACTCGGGAGATGCCAAGTTGCTGCTAAGCTCCCAAGGTCTCCCCTGGGGCGGGTGGCAGAACCTGCTGGAAATGCAGCTCTGCTCTCTGTACTGAGGCGGCTGCAGAGGCCCTGAGTCCTCTGGGAGCAATAGAGGCCCTTCCTGCTCTGAGGTGCCCTGGGTCAGAAAAGCAGATGGTGCGCCCTCTGTTGGCTATCACTGCCCAGCAGAAGAACCCGCCCCTCCCGGTCTGTGGTGCTCGAGCCCCCTCTGCTGGCCACTATGGGAATTCCTGCAATGTTGAAGGCCCTGGTTGCTCAGCTTAGAGACCGAAGGTGCTCTGGGCAACTAAGCCTGTTCTCCACATTGGGAAGGGTTTTAGTGACAGGGCCTGGGACACAAAATCTTTTCCTTCTCCTTTCTTGTGAGTGAAGAATGAAACCTAACTTATTAACGTAATGACATCATTTGTAATGTTTTAAGCAATACAATTTACACATAGAAAATAGACCGCCAATTTACACACGCTGAATAAGAGGTAATTTTATTTACCCACCAAAATACTTAGGTTAGATAAAGAATGGACACCTTTGAGAGAGAGATACCAGCGTCCAGCTATGGAATGAATGAGTCCTAGGGATACAAGGGACAGCCAATGGAATAGAGTCAATCCTGTAATAATACTGTTGCATGCTTTCACATGATAGCTACACTTGTGGTTAAGTACAACATAATGTATAGATATATGGAATGACTACAACGTATGCCTAAAACTAACACAACAAATGTGTGAACAATATTTCAATTAAAAACAGACATCCTTTACACTATCTTTAATTTCTCCTTCTTTGCCAATAAGCTATCCTTCCTGGGGCGCTTGGGTGGCTTAGCCAGTTAAGTGTCCGACTTTGACTCAAGTCATGATTTTGCAGTCCGTGAGTTTGAGCCCCACGTCAGGCTCTGTCCTGAGAGCTCAGAGCCTCGAGCCTGCCTCAGATTCGGTGCCTCCCACTCTCTCCCCCCTCCCCAGCTCGGGCTTTCTCAAAAAAAGAAACATTAAAAATGAAAAATCATTCCTCATTTAGAATCTGTGACATTCCATTTATACCAGATTCTCTAACATCACCTTCTTGATGTTGAAAGCTTATCTGAAAAGTCACTAATAATATCTTTGATGACACATATGTGACAAGGTCAGAATGCAACTTACAGGGAGCTACACATCTGTTGTGAATTTACAGTATGTATCCTTGGCTAATATTTCCAACGAAATGTGCTTTAGGGATACGGATGGATAAAATAATGTCCATCAGTCATATAGGTCAATTTCCTATAGGACCATTATGCCTTCAATTACTAATTGCCATCTCTTCAGAATTAAAAGAAAGCTGGGACAAGAAAATGTCTTTGAACTTGATGTAAGGGAAGACTATGGTGCTTTAAAGGGTTCACCTACCTTCTGGAATCCTCAGATTGGTTGTGGACAGGAGGATAGCAACCCACGATTTGGATGCACACCGCTAGTCCCAGAGGGAGGATATGGACCTTATTGTCAAATATTTTTTTTTATCAATATTACTAATCCACCTCTTCCAGGTCCAGACTGCAGGACCTGGGGGCAACACAATGCCTGATGCCTGGGTTCAGAACTTGAGGCAGGCCAGCTGGTGGGGGGAGGGGGGAAATCCAACAGGGCCTGGGGCAGTGAGGGAGATGGCCCCGGGACACCTCCCCACAGGGCAGGCTCTGGAGTTTACCTACCAAAGCAGCACACTCTCCCTCAAGACATCCCTCTCGGGCGCCTGGGTGGCGCAGTCGGTTAAGCGTCCGACTTCAGCCAGGTCACGATCTCGCGGTCCGTGAGTTCGAGCCCCGCGTCGGGCTCTGGGCTGATGGCTCAGAGCCTGGAGCCTGTTTCCGATTCTGTGTCTCCCTCTCTCTCTGCCCCTCCCGCGTTCATGCTCTGTCTCTCTCTGTCCCAAAAATAAAATAAACGTTGAAAAAAAAAATTTAAAAAAAAAAAAGACATCCCTCTCCATGATAGAACGTGAGGCTGAGCCTCACAATTCCAGAAGAAATGAGGGATACCCATCTTTACAATGCCAAAGGCCTCTGCAGAGCTTGGACCCAGGAATGGTGGAGTCTTGGGGTCATGGAACTCTGATGCCCATGATACAAGGCCTTTCTGCCCCAGCACTCAGAGCCACTTCATACATCCCCTCTCCCCTGGCCCATCTAACCCTGTCCACATACCTGGACCAGGTATCTACTTTCCTCCTTGTACTTCTTCTTTGTCTCTGTTTCTCTCTAACCACATCTCTCTCTGTTTCTTCCTTTCACTCTCTAGGGAGTGGTGTGACATACGGTGCTAAGCTTTGTTCTTATACATGTGAATATCCAATTTTCTCAGCACCAGTTATTCAAAAGACTACTCTTCTCCACTGTGTATTATTGACTCCCTTGTCAAATACTAGGTGACTGTGCATGCATGGGTTTAGTTTGGGCTCTCAATTTCTGTTCCATTGTCTTGTGTGTGTGCTTATGCCAGTGACATAACTGATTTCTTTGTGTTAGAATGAAGCTTGAAATCAAGAAGTGTGATGCCTCCTGTTTTGTTCTTTCTTGCGTCGGCTACTTGGGGTCTTTTTGTGGTTCCAAATACATTTTAGGATATGATTTTCTAATTGCATAAAAATTGCATCGGAGTCTTGATAGAGATTGCACTGAATCTCTAGAGGGCCTTGGGTAGTATGGACATTGTATCTATATTAATTCGTCCGAAAGTTGGACATGGGATGGCTTTTCACTGACTTGTGTGTTCTCCTGTTTCTTTCACCCAAATTGAATTTCTTCCATTCCTGCACACAGGTTTTATAGTTTTCTGTAGAGAGATCTTCCACTTCCTTGGCTAAATTCATTCCTATAAATTGTATTGTTTTTGATGCTATTGTAAATGGGATTGTTTTCTTTACTTCTTCTTAGATAATTGGGTTAGTGTATAGGAAGGCTACAGAATTTGATATGGTGACTTCCTATTTTGGAACTTTACGGCATTTCTTGATTGATATTAACAGGTTCTGTTACATTAAATTTTTTATTTCAGTCCGTTACCTTATTTAAAAAAAAAATGTTATTTGGGAATAGCTGACACACTATGTTACATTGGTTTCAGGTGAACAACATGGTGATTGGACAAGTGTATACATTCTGCTACGCTAACACCGGTGTAGCTATCATCTGTCACCATGCATCACTATTCCAGTACCGGTCTCTCTGTTCCCTGTGCTATATCTTCTACCTGTGATTTATTCATTGTATAACCAGAAGCCTGCATCACCCAATCCCCTTCACATATCTAGGGCATCCTTGTCTTGTGCCTGATTTTAGTGGAAAATCTCTCACAATTTCACTATTGAGTATGATATTAGCTGTGGGCTTCACATACATGGCCTTTCTTATGTTGAGATATGTTCCTTCTATACTGAATTTTAAAGAGTTTTTTAGCACAAATGGGTACCAAATTTTCCCAGAACTTTTTTTCTGTGTCTATTGACATCATCACATGAGTTTTCTTTTTATTTTTTAAAATGTATTTATTTAGTTTAGTTTAAATGTATTTATGTATTTCTTTAGTATTTATTTTTTCAAGTTTTCATTTAAATTCCAGTTGGTTAACATACAGTGTAATGTTAGTTTCAGGTATAGAATGTAGTCATCCATCACTTACATACAACACCCAGTGATCCTCACTACTAGTGCCCTCCTTAGCCCATCACCCATTTAACCCATCCCCTTGCCCACCTCCCTTCTAGTAACCCTCCGTTTGCTATTTATAGTTAAGAATCTTTTCTGGTTGATTTTTCTTTCATTCAATTATGTGAGGGGTCACATTGATTGATTTGCACTTCTGAAACATCCTTCCTTTGCAGGGAAAAAACCCTTCATCACGGTCAATGATCCTTTTAATGTGCTGCTGAATTTGGTTTGCCTGCACATTATTGGGAATTATTCATCTACATTCATAATAGGGATACTGGCCTATAGATTTCTGTTCAGGTAGTATCCTTTTCTGGCTTCCTACCAGGGTAATTCCAGCCTCAGGAAATGAGTTTGGTGGTGTTCATTCCTTTTGAATCAGTGAGACGACTGCTGTTAGTTCTTCTACAAACGTTTGGTCAAATTCACCAGTGAATCCACCTGGTCCTGGGCTTTTCTTCCCTGGGAGAACTTCGATTACTGATTCAATTTACTTACATTGGTTATCTTCTTGTATTGATACAGTCTTCCTTTAATGGGTCTGTGCAAACCTTCTATTTCTTCCTGGTACAGTCTTGGTAGGTTGTGTGTTTCTTTTTTTTTTTTTTAATTTTTTTTTCAATGTTTATTTATTTTTTTTGGGACAGAGAGAGACAGAGCATGAACGGGCGAGGGGCAGAGAGAGAGGGAGACACAGAATCGGAAACAGGCTCCAGGCTCTGAGCTATCAGCCCAGAGCCCGACGCGGGGCTCGAACTCACGGACCGCGAGATCGTGACCTGGCTGAAGTCGGACGCTTAACCGACTGCGCCACCCAGGCGCCCCAGGTTGTGTGTTTCTAAGAACCTATCCATTTCTTCTAGGTAGGCGGTTTGCTGGCATCTAATTTGGCCATAGTCGCCTCTTTGTCTCCTTTATGTTTCTTTGGTATAAGGTGTAATGTCTTCTCTGTTATTTATAATTCTCTTGAACTGGGTACTCTCTCTGTCTTAGCGTAGTCTATGTATAGTCTTGACAATTTTGTTTCACTCTTCTGAAAACCCCTGTTGGTCTACTTCATATTTTCTATTGACTTCATGGTGTCAGTTTCATTGGTTTGCACTCTCATATGGATTACTTTCTCCCTTTTGAGAACATTGGACATAGATTGTTGGTTTTTTTTCTAGTTCTTTGAAGTTAAAGGTAGGTTGTTCATTTGAGTCCCAAATCTATCCTCCACGCATGCAAATCCAGTGCCTCATCAGAGAACCTCCAATAGGTCTTTTCTGTCCTATTTCTCATTCTCAGAACTCTGAGAAATGGAACCAGAAAATTTATTTGAAGACACAATAGATGAAAACTTCCCTAATGCGGGGAAGGAGACAGATCCAGAAGCAGGAGGCACAAAGAACCCCCAATATATTCAACAGAAGCAGATCCACACCAAGTCATATAGTAATTAAAACTCAAAATGTCGTGATAAAGAAAAATTTTCACAGCAGGAAAACAAAAGATGACATTTACCTACAAGGGAAACCCCATAAAGTTATCACTGGATGTTTTTCAGAAGAAACTTTGAAACTGTAAGTAACCAGCATGGTATGGTAAAGGTGCTGAATGGAAAACATCTGCAGCCAAAGAGAGTCTATCCAGCAAACTATCATTCAAAAGGGAGGAGAGATCAAGAAGTTCCCAAATAAATACTCAGCGAGCTCACAACCAACAAACCACGCCCACAATAAATGTTAGTGGAAAAGAAACACCTGAAGTGACAATATTAAAGTGTGAAACGCAAAAGCAATAAAAATGAGTATATCTGTAAAACATCAGTCAAGGTATTCACGATATGAAAGGTTTTGAAATAGGAACACTACATAGCTACAACACGGGGAGGAGAGGAGTAAAGAACTGGTTCAAACTCAAGCAACTATCAACTTAATACAGACTTCTATATGCAGAAGTGGTTAGGTACAAACCTCATAATAACCACAAAACAAACACCACTAATACATATGCGGAGTATAAAGGCAAGCAGTTTCAACTGTGAAATTGTGATGAAACCCAGCAAACCAAAAAAAGAGAAAGAGAAGAAAGGATCAGAAAAATTCAGAAACAACCAACATCAAGTAATAATAGGACAAGTACACGTCTATCAATTACTTTGAATGGTAACAGAATAAATGCTCAAATCAAAGGCACTGGGTGACAGATAGGGGCAACTGGATGGCTCAATCGCTTGAAATTTCGACTCTTGATTTCGGCTTAGGCTATGATCCCAGGATCATGGGATTGAGCCCCAACTGAGCTCTCCACTGAGCATGGAACTTGGTGAGGATTCATTCTCATTCTCATTCTCTCTCTCCCTCTCTCTCTCTGTCTCTCTCTTCCCCCATTCCCCCCACCCCGCCCTCCCATGCCTGTGCTCTCTCTCTTCATAATAAAAGGCACTGGGTGATAGAATGAATACAATATAGGACCCATCTATTTCCTACCTACAAAAGACTAGTTATAGAACTAAAGTATCAAAAGAAAACTGCAGTAGCCATACATATATCAGACAAAATAGATTTAAAAATAAAATTGTAACAAGAGACAAAGAAGGACACTATACTAATAAAAGGTACCACCCAACAAAAAGATAGAACAATTGTAAACATATATGCGCTCAACCTGAGAGCATCCAAATACACAAAACAGTCCAAAACTAAAGTCAAGAATTGATAGTCATACAATCGTAGTAGGGCACTTTAACACCCCAATGACATCAATGGAGAGATCATTCCATCAGAAAATCAACAAGGAAGTAGTGACTTTGAATGACAGAGTAGACCAGATGGAGTTAACCCATATATTTTAGACATTCCATCCTAAAACAGCACAACACACATTCTTTTCACGTGCACATGGAACATTCCCCACACTCGATAAAATATTAAGTCATAAAACAAGCCAAAACGAAATCAAACTGATCGACATCATACCACGTGTCTTTTCAGACCACAATGCTATGAAAGTAGAAGACTACAACAAGAAAAATCTGGAAAAGTCACAAAACGATGGAAGTTAAATAACATGCTACGGAACAATCAATGGCTCAACCAAGAAATCAAAAACAAAACCCAAAATGACATGGAAACAAATGAAAATTGAAAACACAGCAATCCAAACTTCCGTAAAGCAGGAAAACTGGTTCTAACAGGGAAGTTTATAGCAATACGGGTATGCCTCAAGAAAAACAGAAAAACCCTGAAGTAAACTCCATACTCTTATAACTATAAAAGCCAGAAAAAGGACAACAAACAAAACCCCCAAACAGCAGAATGAAGAAAATAATTAAAATCAGAGGAGAAATAAATGATATAAAGATTAAAACTATGCACCCCTTGGGGCGCCTGGGTGGCGCAGTCGGTTGAGCGTCCGACTTCAGCCAGGTCACGATCTCGCGGTCTGTGAGTTCGAGCCCCGCGTCAGGCTCTGGGCTGATGGCTCGGAGCCTGGAGCCTGCTTCCGATTCTGTGTCTCCCTCTCTCTCTGCCCCTCCCCCGTTCATGCTCTGTCTCTCTCTGTCCCAAAAATAAATAAACGTTGAAAAAAAAATTTAAAAAAAAAAAAAATAAAAATAAAACTATGCACCCCATGGACGAAAAATGGATGAGGCAGTACGTGAAAACCTACCACAACAAGAGAGGGCAGTGTGACGTTGTGAAACACTCCACAACCAAGCTGGAATGGGGCGAGGCGAGAACAACCTCCAGTGCAGGCAGACAGGGGAGATAAAATGAACACAATCCCTCCCAGATGGAGGGCCATGTCCACCCATGAACATCCTCCCATTCCAAGTGGGAGAGCAAACATGACCTACTTCTTGCCCTAGCCCTAACCCTAACACTAACCCAAATCCCAACACATAAACTTAACAGCTAACCCTAACCATAGCCCTAAACTAAACCCTGCCCCTATCCCTATGTCTAAACACAACTTTAACCATACTGAACCATAAAAGTAAACGTAACGAAAACTAACCCTAACCCTCTTACCCTAATCCTAAAACTCTAATCCTAAAACCCTAACCCTAACACTCTAACTCTACCCTCTAACCCTAAAATTATAAAACCTAAAACTAACCCTACCCCTAACCATAAAACTCTAACACTAACCCTAACGCTAACCCCTAATCCAATCCCCTAACCCATAACCAAAGTCCTAGACCTAGACCTCACCTTATTCCTAAACCTAACACAAACCCTAACACTAACGCTAACACCTAACCCTAACTATACCATCTAACCATAACTCTCAAACCCAAACCATAACCCTAAACCTAAGCCTAACCCAAGCCCAAACCTAACGCCTAAACCTAACTCTAACTCCAAATCCTAACCCCTAACCATAACCCTAAACCCAACCCTAATGCATAAACCTAACTCTAGCCCCTAACACTAACCCCTAACACCAACCCTAACCATAACCCTAACCCCTAACACCAAACCCAATCCCAAACGCTAACCCAACGCACACAACACACAGGAATGGTGTCACCACGGAACTGGTGAAGTCCCTGGACAGAACATTAACCCTAGTTAAGGATCTCTCTGGATGGGGACCCAATTCTTATCTCTGAGAACACCACAAACAATGGGCCCAAAGCGGTGCAGGATTACTTGGCATGGAACACGGAACATCATCATGACATTTCCAATGTCCGCATGAAGCTGCACAAGGGGGTTGATGAGGCCCAACTGAAGATGGCACACACATGAGGCTGGCCCTGGCTCACAAAGACTAAGCCCAAACAGCCCACTCCAATGAGGCCTACACTCAATCCTCTGGGAAGACCACTACCCTACAAGAGTTTCAGCACTTGGAGCTTCATGGGACCTAACCCTAACCTTAACTGTGACACTCACATACCGCTCAAACTGAACCTCATCCCAACTCTAAACCTAACCCTACACGTGACCCGCACCCATGCATGGACCCTCATTCAGCCCTCCAGGGTGATCACGGCAATGGTGTCGCTTTGGCCCTGGCAACGTCCCTGGACTGAACCTTAACCTTGGCTAAAGCTTTCTCCTAATGGGGACCCAATTCCTAAGTCTGAGGACATGACGGACATGGGCCCCAGAAGCGGAGGAGGACTACTCGGCATGGAACCTGGAACATCACCATGTCATTTCCAAAGACCAGAAGGAGCTCCACAGGGGACTTCTTGAGGTCTAACCGAGGAGTGGCCCTGGCACCCAAAACTCAGCCTGACTGAGACCCACCTTAGACCCCTCTACTCAGCCCTGCGGGGAGACAACTGCCCTACTGGGGGTACAGCGCCACGAGCCTCCTCTGATCAAGCCCTAATCTTAACGGTGACCCACAGTATACACGTAAACCTAAACCTCACCTCATCTTTAACACACACCCTAAACCTGACTCGCACCATGCATGTGCCCACACATCATCAATACAGGGAGATCACAGGACTGGTGTCACTTCAGCCCTGGAGATTTCCCTGGCCCAAACCCTAGACGTAGCTAAGGCTTTCTCCACATGGGGACTAACACCACAGTCGGACAAGAGCACACACACTGCGTTGAGAAGCAGTGCAAGATAATTCGGTGTGAATGGTGGAACATCAAATGTATCACAACACATGTAACAACGTGGAGGAACCTCCAGAACATTATGCTACGTTAAGAAACCAGACATAAAAGGTCACCACTTGTATGATTCCATTTTTATAAAATATCCAGAAGAGGCATATACACAGAGACATACAACATATTTTTGGTTGTCAAGGGCTGGGGTAGGGAGGGAACGGGGACTGATAGCTTAATGGGTATGGTGTTTCCATTTTGGGGTGATGAAAATGTTCTGGAACTTGATACTGGTGACAGTTATACAACATTGTGAATGTACTTCATGCCACTGAATTGTATATTTTAAAATGGTTACAATGGTAAATGAGACATGCACTGTTGATATTATATGTATTTTGTCCACATGTATTTGTAATTTTTTACATATTATTTGTATTTTGCCAGAATTAACTAATCAATGGATCATACATGTAGGGGTTTGTTTACAGTCTCTCAATCTGTTCTGCTTATTTATGCACTTATTGTTTCATCAATACCACACTGTCTTTATTACTGTGGTTTAAAATAAGTTTTGAGGGGGGCGCCTGGATGGCTCGGTCAGTTAAGCGTCCGACTTCAGCTCAGGTCATGATCTCACAGTTCCTGGGTTCGAGCCCCATGCTGGGTTCTGTGCTGACTAGTCAGAGCCCGGAGCCTGCTTTGAGTTCTGTGTCTGCCTCGCTCTCTGCCCTTCCCCTGATCACACTTTGTCTCTCTCTCTCTCTCCCTCAAAAATGAATTAACATTAAAAAAATAAAATAAAATCAGTTTTGAGGAGTGATCATGATCGGAGCCAAAATCAAGTGTTGGCCACTTAACCGACTGAGTCACCCAGGCGCCCCAGGTTCTTTTCTCAATTTCATGTTTTGAGTTTTTGTTGCTAGTATATAGAAATACAATTGCTCTCTTAATATTGATCTTGGGTCCTGTGGCCTTGCCAAATGTTTATGGATCTGGTAGCTTTTTTCTCTGCATGCATTTCTTGGGATTTTCTCCATATAGGATCATCCGTGAATAAAGATAGCTTTATTTCGTCCTTTCCAATCAGAATGGTTTTATTCTGGTGGGATGGGGAGATTATTCCACTGGCCAGAACCTCCAGTTTTATGTGGACTTGAGATGGCAAAAGTGGACATCCTGCACTTTCCCAGGATGAGGGAAAACCTTCATTGTTTTTTTAAGTTTATTTACTTATTTTGAGAGAGAGAGAGAGAGAGAGAGAGAGAGACACCAGGGGAGGGGCACAGAGAGAGATCTCCATGCTGTCAGCGCGGAGCCTGACTTGGGGCTTGATCTCACCGACCTGGAGTGAGACCCTGATTCTAAACCAAGAGTTGGATGCTTGACTGACCGAGCCACGCAGGCACCCCAAAACCTTCATTCACAGATACCGTCCAGAGAGGCCCGGCAACACCTCAGTCTCGGAAGGCTGCGAGCCGGGAACAGCTCCCAGGAGGGGACGGTGGGTACAACGTGCACTCCAAGGACAGGGAAGGAGGTGAGGAGCTTCTGATTGCCCGGCTCAAGCTCGCGGGTCAACCAGGGACCACATCCTCACCATGACCACCTCCAAAGATGGCCACGGGGATGATGGGGAGCTTAGGGGGACAAAGCACCCAGCATGGCACCTGTTGCCGGGCAGACTCTCACCACCTGTCACCGGCCAGTTGCCTTCACTTGGTTTCCTCTCCTCATAGTGACAAGGCTGCTACAGTTGAGACCTGAGGACACATGTTGAATAGCCAAGAACCCGCTGAATGCTCAGAGCCACCTTGAAGGCTCCCTACTGATGACCCATGAGTACATGTGGCCGGACTGGGGCCAGGCAGTGGTCGTCAGAAGAGCTGGACTCAGGGCGCCACCCTTAACCAGAGAGGAAGCCGCCTGCCTTGCTAGGTGGCAGGGAAGGGTGGTCCTCCCTCGCCAGTGTGCCTGGGCCCCTGAGCCCTGGTCTGACCCTCCCATCTTGGTTGTGACAGGCTACCTGATCCCTCGTCTGAGTTCAGGACCATCGGGCACTGAACAGGACCATCTGGACAAAGCAGAGGGAAGCTCAGGGTGCTGGCAGGGACTGGGGTCCATCCCTCCTGTGGTGGCAGGTGTCGGAAGGGTCGCTCTTGTCACAGCGCTCCGGCGGGTGGAGCGCACCCAGGCTGTGCTCCTCGGCGTGACCGTGACTTTGCATCCTCAGGACACCTCCGCCCTGGGGACGGTGGGCCTCCCTTCTTCACCTCGGCCGCTGCGGTCCTCCCCGGGCCCCCTTCACCAGCCCTCTCTCTGCCTGACTGCCCATCCTTAGCCCTGCAGCCTCGGACCCCGTGACAGGCTTCCCTGGGGAAGCACTGAAGGGACAGCTCGGGTCTAAGATGGGGAGAAGGGGTGCCGGCTTTCAGTCCCCGTGATTCATCGTTTCCAAAGCTGGGAGGCCACCTGGACGGCAGGGAGCCAAGGGGGACTTCGCTCTGCTGTTGCAGAGGGGCCTCCAGGTGACCCAAATTCAGTGCAGAGGACCCATTTCCCCCCACCTCCCCCATCTCCCCATCAAGACTGACCGCAGGAAGTGCTTTCTGACACCAGGCTGTAAAATGAAGAAAAGACTCGGGTACTGGGTACTCGGTTATGCAAACAAAGGCTGTGAATGGGACAAACTGCCCCCAGTCAGGCCTGCGCTCCTGCCTTCTCCTCCAGGGGCACTGGCCCAGGCAAGTCGGGCCTCTGAGCATCTTCTGAGCAGGCCTGCATCCCTGCCACGGCCCCACCCCCCTTGCAGCCCTCCCAGGTGGGTCCCCCTCCCCCTGCTCCGGGCCCTCCAAGGGGGGCTTCCGGGCTATTGCCCCACACCACGAGAGGAGGCCTCTGGTCTTATTTTATTTTATTGAACTCAAGGAGTCTTGTTTGGTTTGGTTTTGAACTTAGAGTGACAAGATTTGACAATACCAGAAGCGAGAACATTTCTCAGCAGACGGTGCTGACCAGTACAGTCAATCACACGCAGGAAAGTGACGCTCATCTTATTCAGCTCGTGTCTCTGATTTTGTAGAAGCTTCGCTGCCTGGAAAACAGACTGCAAATAAATAAAGTGCACTGAGAGCCCATCAGGCAGCCAGGGCCGACTGGGGGGAGAGGGGAGAGGTGGGGGAGGAAGCACGCTAACTACTCAAGGCCAAAGTGGTCAGAAAAGCAGAGGCAGGAACACATGCTGAAGATGTGCGGACCCTCCCCAGTCCCCGGGCCTCGCGCTGAGACTTCCTGCGCCCTCGGGACCGGGACCGGACCGGGACCGGGACCGGGACCGGGGACCCACGGGGCGGGGCGGGGCGTCCCTGCAGAGGAGGGGTCTCAGGCCAGGGGCCCTGAGGCTCCCCCCACACCTCTCCCTGTTGGGAAGAGGTGTCATAGGCCCCGGGCAGCTCCAGCTGAGCCACAAGGCTGCAGCTGGGGAGCAGGTCACCCCGAGGGCGAGACCTGGGCTTGAACGGGGCACATCTGTGGATCAGCCCCGAGGAGGCCCCTCGTCCTCTCCTCTCAGGCAGCCCATGTGGCTCTCGCAGGCTGTCCCCACAGATCTGTGGATGGAGTCAGCAGGCTGGCAGGCTCCCACAAGTGGTTCCGGGTGGAAGGGGATTGGGCGCAGGAGGGGCCACAGGACCGGGGATCCCAGGACACTCGGTACAGGGAAGGAAGCCAGTACACCCTGTCCGCGGGGAAACTGCAGGGGATACATGGTGGCCTCGTCTGGCCTCAGTCCCCAGGGCCAGGCAGGCAGAGCCCTTCACCCAGGACCGGGCTTCCAGCTGGACGGCAGAGGAGGGCAGGTGGTGTGACCCTGGGCCACTCTGTCCCTGGGGCTGACCGGACCACTTCGGTTTTCAGTCCCAGGAACTCGGAGCACTGGGGGCCGAGGGCAGCCAGCGGCAGAGCGGCTGTGGGACCGGGGTCTTTCCTGGCTCCCCCGGGGCCGAGGCTGGCCATCCTGGTACGGGGGGAGCAGCACACCCGGGGCCTCCAGGACCATCCAAGCCCATCTAGAGGAGGTTCTCTCGCGTGATCCTGGGCTCGGGGGGCCAAGCCTGGGGACAGAGAGATGGGGTTATGCGTGGGTCCCGGCCCCGGCCCCCACACCAGCTTTATCCCTTCACCCTCCTGGTTCCATCACGTTCCCAGGAGCCACGCTACCCCCCACCCCCACTCTGCCACCCAGACTGAGAGGCTTCTGCCGCTCGACTGCTGAGGAGTCCTTGGTCACGCCTGGGGTGGGGCGGCAGGGGCGGCCAGGCTGTGTAGATGAAGGCCTCGGCTCCACAAGGGGTTCTGGGACTGTCTCCCGTGTCCATCTCAGCCCCGACTGTCTTCCCTGTGACCTGCCACCCCCCCCTCCAAGGAAAGCCAGTTCCCCACACTCCCTACCCTGGGCCTCTCTCTCCCCCTAGGTGCCCCGAGGGCCTTGAGGTCCCCTCCCCCACCCCCACCTGTCCTGCCAGGTTTTCTGGAAGACAGGGGACAGATTCAGCCCCACCACTTCTTGTGTGTGTGACAAGGGCAAATCTCTTCCTGTCTCAGAGCCCGCGTTTCCAATCATGGGGTGGGGAGAACAGAACGCCCTCAAAGTGTTGCTAGGAGGTCTAGTGTGGAGGTGACAGGGTCTCATCCTTCCCCACGCCAGAACTGGACCGCTGGGTACCCCACCCCTCCGTGCCTCTGCCTGGAAGGCCCTTCCTGTCCTCCTGGGCCGGGCCCTTTGCCCAGCAGCTCCCCGGGGCAGCTCTAGGGCCAGGGGCGCCCCTGGGCAGGGATTTGAGTCTCTTGACAAGGCCAGAGAAGGGGCGGGTCACCACCTACAAACACTGGTTCCTGAAAGACAGAAAGAGGCGGAGACTTGACAGTGCCTCCTCACCCAGAACACCCCCTCCCCTTTCCCCAAGTGCTGCCTCCTCTACAAGCCCCTCGTCCACCTGCTCTCCCCACCCCAGCCTGAGAGCCGCCCTCTGCTCAAGGAGATCCCCACTGCCCTAGCTCCTCTGGGTGCACAGGGGCTGCTGGAGGCGGCATTCCGTGGCACCTGGCCGGCAGAGGTAGGGGTCGCAGGGAGCGCGGGGCGTGGCTGCGATGGCGGAAGAGCAAGACTGTGGGGGCGGGGACAGGGCGGAGCAGCCCTCCCACTCGTCCAGGTCTCCAAACGTCCAAACGTCCAAACGTCCGGCCCCGGGATGCCCTCAGAGGGGGAGGGGAGCGGGAACAGGCCGAGAGCGGCCCCCCAGCCCCCAACACAGGACAGGAGGCAGTTCTGCCAAGGGCTGGGCGGGAGCTGTGGAGACCCCAGGGGCCTGAGAAGGGGACCGACCAGGGGTTTGGCCAAGAACGCCACCACCCTTCCTGTCTGGCCCCACAAGGGGGTGAAAGATGGCAGCATCTTTTCCTTCTAGAGCCTTCCCCGGCGCCTCTCCCAGCCCATTCCCTGGGGTTCCGGTGGCAGCATAGGGGCCTCAGGGGACAGCGGGGCGGGGATGGGCCGACCCTCCGAGATGCCCAGGCCGCCGCCGCCCCCCCTCACCCATCTGGGAATGAGACCCAGGGAGTCCTGGGCACCTGTGCCTCCCCCCGCCCCGCCCCTGCCTGGGCAGCTCAGGGGCTGGCTCCCTCGGGTCCAGGGCACAGTTCCTGCCGGCCGCCACGATGTCATGGCAAGCGCTCCCGCCGGCCCGAAGCCCCAGCCTCTGGCCTCCTACCTTGTTGGTCAGGGCCAGTCAAGTCCCTGCTGCCGAATTTTTCCTTTCTGCTTCCCCCACCCCGGCCAACGTGAGGCGACAGGTCGGCCGCAGTCAAATGGTGTTTTCTTTCTCGAGCCCGACGGAAAGGACCCGTCTGGTGAGTTTCTGTGCAATGGGTCACCGGCCGCGACGCGTGTGGGCGGGTCGCGGCCGGGGCCCGGCTGGGTGGCTCGGTGGCCCGCGTCCTCCCGCGGAGGTCTAGGGTCCGGGGGCCCCGGCCGCCCCGCCTCCTGCCCCCGCCGCGTGCCGGCGGCCGTCCTCCATGCCGGCGCCCCTGTCCGTCTGGGCCGCGCGCGCCGGTCCCTCTGGCCGGGGCTGCGGCGGCGTGCGCTCACTCGATCCGCACCTGCAGGCGGACGTTGAGCATCACCGAGGCCACCACGTAGAAGTAGGGGAAGTTCATGCGCAGCCGCCAGGCCAGGTCGAAGAAGGTGATCAGGGTGCGCGTGAGCCCCTTGCAGAAGGCGCCGTACGAGCCGCGGGCCGCTGCCGAGCGCGACAGCCGCAGCGCCAGGCCTGACAGGGCCGCCGCCGCCGCCGCCGCCGACAGAGCCGCGGACGCCGCCATGGGCCTGGGCCCGCGCAGGCCCCGCCGACCGACACGAGTGCGAGCGGCCGGGCAGGTGGACGCGAGGCCTGCAGCGCCCCGCCCCGCGCCGCCCTCTGTCACCTCTTCCCTTGCTGGCCCCGGGATGCCCCACCGCCGCCACCTCCGCCACCGCCCCTTCTGAGCAGCTCGCAGAGAGCTCCGCCCACAGAAAGCTCCGCCCCTCACCGGCTGCCGCAGCGGCGGCCGCCAGTATAACCCCGCCCCCCTCTTGGCCACACCCCTCCCGGGCGCTACAGAGCGGCCGCCGCTGTCGTAGACCCGCCTACGGGACCGCCCCGCCTGCAAGCCCCTCCTCCTCCTGGGCTCCCAAGGGCAGAGCCCGAGGGCGTGAGTGGTTTGGGAGGTGGTGCTGCCCAGGGATTGCTTTTGCCGAGTATCCTTGAGGGGAGGGGAGGGGAGGGGAGGGCCGGAAGGTCTGGACCGCTATACTGATTCTGTATTGAAGGCCCACTGGGAAGGCTCCCCCGGTTTACCTTATCCCCTGCCCCACCATCTCCTCCGAAAACCCCGCAGGGCGACCTGTTGGATCTTTCTTTAATTCACATTTCTCTGCTAACTCAGCAGAGTGTCCCCAAGCCACAGGCGCATTTTCCCTCTCTGGTATGTTTGCTGCTCATGTGTATTTCTTTATTATTTCATTGCCTTGTTACCCCTGTTGTCTTTTTTTTTTTAATATATGAAATTTATTGTCAAATTGGTTTCCATACAACACCCAGTGCTCATCCCAAAAGGTGCCCTCCTCAATACCCATCACCCACCCTCCCCTCCCTCCCACCCCCCATCAACCCTCAGTTCTCAGTTTTTAAGAGTCTCTTATGCTTTGGCTCTCTCCCACTCTAACCTCTTTTTTTTTCCTTCCCCTCCCCCATGGGTTCCTGTTAAGTTTCTCAGGATCCACATAAGAGTGAAACCATATGGTATCTGTCTTTCTCTGTATGGCTTATTTCACTTAGCATCACACTCTCCAGTTCCATCCACGTTGCTACAAAAGGCCATATTTCATTTTTTCTCATTGCCACATAGTATTCCATTGTGTATATATACCACAATTTCTTTATCCATTCATCAGTTGATGGACATTTAGGCTCTTTCCATAATTTGGCTATTGTTGAGAGTGCTGCTATGAACATTGGGGTACAAGTGCCCCTATGCATCAGTACTCCTGTATCCCTTGGATAAATTCCTAGCAGTGCTATTGCTGGGTCATACGGTAGGTCTATTTTCAATTTTCTGAGGAACCTCCACACTGCTTTCCAGAGCGGCTGCACCAATTTGCATTCCCACCAACAGTGCAAGAGGGTTCCCGTTTCTCCACATCCTCTCCAGCATCTATAGTCTCCTGATTTGTTCATTTTGGCCACTCTGACTGGCGTGAGGTGATATCTGAGTGTGGTTTTGATCTGTATTTCCCTGATAAGGAGCGACGTTGAACATCTTTTCATGTGCCTGTTGGCCATCCGGATGTCTTCTTTAGAGAAGTGTCTATTCATGTTTTCTGCCCATTTCTTCACTGGGTTATTTGTTTTTCGGGTGTGGAGTTTGGTGAGCTCTTTATAGATTTTGGATACTAGCCCTTTGTGTGATATGTCATTTGCAAATATCTTTTCCCATTCCGTTGGTTGCCTTTTAGTTTTGTTGGTTGTTTCCTTTGCTGTGCAGAAGCTTTTTATCTTCATAAGGTCCCAGTAATTCACTTTTGCTTTTAATTCCCTTGCCTTTGGGGATGTGTCGAGTAAGAGATTGCTATGGCTGAGGTCAGAGAGGTCTTTTCCTGCTTTCTCCTCTAAGGTTTTGATGGTTTCCTGTCTCACATTCAGGTCCTTTATCCATTTTGAGTTTATTTTTGTGAATGGTGTGAGAAAGTGGTCTAGTTTCAACCTTCTGCATGTTGCTGTCCAGTTCTCCCAGCACCATTTGTTAAAGAGGCTGTCTTTTTTCCATTGGATGTTCTTTCCTGCTTTGTCAAAGGTGAGTTGGCCATACGTTTGTGGGTCTAGTTCTGGGGTTTCTATTCTATTCCATTGGTCTATGTGTCTGTTTTTGTGCCAATACCATGCTGTCTTGATGATGACAGCTTTGTAGTAGAGGCTAAAGTCTGGGATTCTGATGCCTCCTGCTTTCGTCTTCTTCAAAATTACTTTGGCTATTCGGGTCTTTTGTGGTTCCATATGAATTTTAGGATTGCTCGTTCTAGTTTCGAGAAGAATGCTGGTGCAATTTTGATTGGGATTGCATTGAATGTGTAGATAGCTTTGGGTAGTATTGACATTTTGACAATATTTATTCTTCCAATCCATGAGCAGGGAATGTCTTTCCATTTCTTTAAATCTTCTTCAATTACCTTCATAAGTTTTCTATAGTTTTCAGCATACAGATCTTTTACTTACATCTTTGGTTAGATTTATTCCTAGGTATTTTATGCTTCTTGGTGCAATTGTGAATGGGATCAGTTTCTTTATTTGTCTTTCTGTTGCTTCATTGTTAGTGTATAAGAATGCAACTGATTTCTGTACATTGATTTTGTATCCTGCAACTTTGCTGAATTCATGTATCAGTTCTAGCAGACTTTTGGTGGAGTCTATCGGATTTTCCATGTATAATATCATGTCATCTGCAAAAAGCGAAAGCTTGACTTCATCTTTGCCAATTTTGATGCCTTTGATTTCCTTTTGTTGTCTGATTGCTGATGCTAGAACTTCCAGCACTATGTTAAACAACAGCGGTGAGAGTGGGCATCCCTACCCCTGTTGTCTTTATCTTTCACATCGTAGTGATTTTTTTAATTTTTTTATATTTATTTTTTTTTTTTTGAGACATAGAGCACAAGTTGGGGAGGGGCAGAGAGAGGAGACACAGAGGGTCCAGGCTCCGAGCTGTCAGCACAGAGCCTGACGCGGGGCTCGAACCCACGAACCTCGAGATCATCACCTGAGCCCACTTAACTGGCTGAGCCACCCAGGCACCCCGACCTTTCACATCATAGTGATTTCTAAGTACTCTTAAGTTTATCTTTGCCCTGGATACTGCACAAGGTCTTCTCAGTTTTTATTTGCCCTTGTTTATGGCTTTCCCCGCCCCCCTTGCCGGTGGGCTTAAAAGTCCTTTCCTGGTTTCATCTCATCTTTGTTCTAAAGCACATCCAACCCAAACTTTACCACGTTTTCAAGACTACTGAAGTGTTCAAGCTTCATTATAGCATGACTTTTGAAAAGCTGTCTGCAAGAAGTAGATTCACCATGACCTCGGCCCAGTTTTCACAAGAAGGGCTGGCCTGGGTATTTAGGCTCTCTCAAAATGCCTATTCATCATCACATTGAACATGTGTGGCGTCTCTCTAATGAAGGAACTCAGCAGAGTTATATACGCTTTTTGAGCAATTGTCATACCTACATGGTCATTGGGGAAAAAAGAGAATTTCAGAAACACTAGGTTATTGTGTGGCATCATGGCTTTATCCACAACATAACCGTGCACAGGTGTGAATGCATTAAAAAATGCTAGAGCAGATAGATCAAATAATCAACATTGTTTACCTCTGGTTAAGGCAGTAGGAAGACATGCTTTTTTTTTTACTCTCTGTATACGTATGTATATCCATTTGTATAAGTATTATTTGTGTAATACAATGAAAAACTTCATCATTTGAAAAAGAAGGGCCACAGAAATTCAGGCTTAAGCCGCATAGAAACCCTTTTGTTCCAGACTGAATCCAGCCTCATTCACTTCTATAGCTTATTTCCTCTAATCTAATTTCTGAAACCCCTCCTTGGCTTCATTTCATTTATTTTTTTAATTTTATTTGTTTATTGTAGAGAGAGAGAGCTCTGATGGTGGGGGCAGAGAGGAGAGAGAGAGAGAGAGAGAGAGAGAGAGAGAGAGAGAGAGAGAATGAATCTCAAGCAGACTCCATTCTCAGCGCTGAGCCCGACTAGGATCATGACCTGGGCTGAAACCACAAGTCTGACACTTAACCGAATGAGCCACCCAGGTGCCCCATCATCTCATTTATTTGTAACATTTTATTTTGAAATAATTATAGACTCACAGAAAGTGGCCAAAATAGTACGACAAAACCTTGTGCCTTTCACCCAGCTTTCTCAATGGCTACATTTTCTATAGATGCAATGTAATATCAAAACCAGGAGATTGACACTGGTACATTACTGTTATCTAGACTACAGGCCTAATTCAGTTTTCACCATTTTCCTAACCTGCCTTAATTTGTGTGTGTGTATGTGTATTGATCTAGCCATTTTATACCATGTCAGGATTCCTGTAACCACCATTACAATCCAGATACAAAAATATTACATCACCACAAAAGACCTCCTTTGTGCAACCTCTTTGTACTCACTCAGTCACCTGTACATATTTTGTTAGAGTTATATCTATTTCATTTTATTTGGAGTGGCTGTGAGTGATACTATGTGTTTAATTTTGGTTTCCACATGTTCATTGTTGGTATATAGAACTGAAATTGAATTTTAATTAAATATTTTTAAATTTTGAGATAGTCGTAGATTTGCATGCGGTTGTAAGAAAAAATACAGAGAAATCCTATGTACCTTTCACAGAGTTTCACACAGTATTGCATCTCTCAAAAGTATGGTACGGTATCAAAATCAGGATATTGACACATCTATCTATCTTGTTCAGATTTCCCCCAATTTACTTGTTCTTGTGTGTGCGTGTACATTTAGCTCTATGCAATTTTATCAGATGTGTAGGTTCATGCACAGTCAAGAAATAGCACTTTCTTCACCATAGGGATCCCTCATGTTGCCCTTTTCTGACCACATCCACTTCCGTTCCCCTCTCTCCTTAAGACCTGGCAACCACTAATCTGTGTTTTCTATTTTCTTTCAAGAAGGTCATACAAATGGAATCATACAATGTTTATCCTTTTAGGATTAGCTTTTTTTTTTAAGCAGCATCATTCTGTGGAGAGTCATCCAGTTGTGGGGCATGTCTTGTCAATAGCCACTTCTTCTTATTGCCGAGTAGTATTCTTTGATGGTTGCATCAAAGATGCATGGATGCTTGTGTGCCATTCACCCATGAAGGACATCAGGGTTGTTTCCAGTTTTGCTATTAGGAATAAAGCTACTGTGAATACCTGTTTCCAGGTTATCGTGTGAACCAAATTTTTTAACCTAAGATAAAGATCCCAGAGTTCAACTGCTGGGTTGTATGGCAAGTGCATGTTTAGTTTCGTGATTCCAGAGCGGCTGTGATATTATACATTCCCATCAGCAATTTATGAATACATCCAGTTTCTCTGCATTCTCATTAGCACTGGGTGTTATCACTGTTTTTTTTTTTTTACTTTTGCCATTCTGGGATCTTTCATTGTGGTTTTAAAGTTTATTTATTTATTTTTGAGATAGGGTGAGGGGCAGAGAGAGAGAGAGAGAGAGGAGAGAGAGAATCCCAAGCAGACTCCACACTGTCAGTGCAGAGCCCAACATGGGGCTCAATCCCACACCCCTGGGATCATGACCTGAGCTGAAATCAAGAGTCCGATGCCTAACCAGTGCTGGGAAATGTCTTTTGTCATTTTCTAATTGAGGTGTTTGGTTTTTATTATTAAGTTTTGTGAGCTTTTTTTTTATATATATATTCTACATATGACAAACACACGGTTTGCAAATATTTTCCTCCCAGTCTGCAGGTTTGTCTTTTCATTCTGCTCTCTTGGAGACAAATTTTTAAATTTTGATGAGGTCCAATTGACTTATGGATTGTCGTTTTGGCATCAGATGTAAAAACTGGTTTGTTTAGTTTAGTTTTGTTTTTGCCAGGACTTAGGTCCCAAAGATTCTCTCCTGTGTTTTCTTTGTAAAATATTAGTTTTATTTCACATTTATATCTGTGGTCCATTTGAGTTCATTTTTGTGGAAGGTTTGGAAGTTTAGGTCCAGGTCCGATTTTTGATAAGAATGCCTAATTGCTAGAGCACAATTTGTCGGGAAGGCTATCCTTCCTTCATTAAGTTTCTCTCCCATGTTTGTCAAAAACCAGTTGAGTATATCTCTGTGGATTGCACCATATTCTGGCGCATTGACCTATGTGTCTATCCTTTCTTTAATGCCATACTGTCTTGGTTACTGTAGCTATCTAGTTTATGTTAATATCAGGTGGAGTGATTCCTCCCACTTTCCTTTTCTTTTTCAACAGGTCTTCAGCAATTCTAAGGCTTGTGTTTGTCCATATATATTTGTCTATGGGTTCAGAAAGCCTATGCTAGAAATAGTGTGAGACTTACCAAGTTGGGGGAGAATTGACATCATTTCTGTTTTTAGTCTTCTAATCCATGAACACAGTGTGTCTATTTATTTATTTATTTATTTATTTATATCTTGATTCCTTTCATCAAATTTTGTGTAGCTTTCTGCATTTGATCCTATACATGTTTACATGTTTACTACATATTTCTTTTCTTCGAAGCAATTTTATTTTTTTTTTTAATTTTTTTTTCAACGTTTTTATTTATTTTTGGGACAGAGAGAGACAGAGCATGAACGGGGGAGGGGCAAAGAGAGAGGGAGACACAGAATCGGAAACAGGCTCCAGGCTCTGAGCCATCAGCCCAGAGCCTGACGCGGGGCTCGAACTCACGGACCTCGAGATCGTGACCTGGCTGAAGTCGGACGCTTAACCGACTGCGCCACCCAGGCGCCCCGCTTCGAAGCAATTTTAAATGATATTGTGTTTTTCATTTCGGTTTCCGTGTGCTCATCATTGCTGTGTAGAAACTCGTTAGAATTAATTAGAAGTATGTTGTTTATTTTCCACATGTTTGGATATTTTCTGGTTAATTTTCTGTTATTAATTTCTAGTTTAATCCAATCGTGATCAGAAATCAAACTCTGCGTGCTTTCAATTCTCTTAAATATTTTTAGATTTATTTTATGATTTTAGGAAGAGCATTACTCTGGAGTGTTTCTAGAGGCAGCCAGTATGGGTGATAAAAGAACTGGGTCCCAGGTGCCTGGGTGGCTCAGTCGGTTGAGCACCCGACTCTTGATTCAGCTCAGGTCATGATCTCGCAGTCATGACATCAAGCCCTGGGATGGGCTCCATGCTGGGTGTGGAGCCTGCTTGGGATTCTCTCTCTCCTGCTCTCTCTACCCCTCCCCTGCTCATGCACTCTTTCTCTCTTTCTCTCTCTCTCACTCTCTCAAAATAAATAGATAAACATTTTTTAAAAAGAACTGGATGCAAGTCTTGTGATGAATGATTGAAAGAAACATTTGTAGTTTAGAAAACAAGACTTATAAAGGAGATGTAAGAACTCCTTCAAATACTTGGAGGTCTACCAAGCTTAAAAGGGATTAAACTACTGCTTTATTATTCCATTGTTTAGAATTCAGGCCAATGAGCTGAAACTATTCTTGGTCAACATAAGGAATGGACAGCCTTGACAAGTGATGAGGCTCCCACCATTTTAAGTACCGAGAAGCACGTGGAAATTAATTATTGGTTGGAGATATTGTTAAATTAAGTTTTCCATGATGGAGCCATTAAACTTCAGTGGCCTGAGTGATCCTTTACAATCCCAGTCTCATGTGCTTCCAAGTTCACCCATGTTTATGTTCATTATAAAATTAAGTAATTTTATTTTGTAATTTATTTGGATACCTATTTTTTGTACAAGAAGCATAAAACTATGCTCAAATGTGAATATATCTTTAAAATAATGTAACATTTGAAGGTTCTTGTAGACAGCATACAGTTGGGTGACGTTTGCACAAAACTCTATCCTGCTAATTTCTTTCGATTGCCATTCTTATGCCGTCTACGTTTAAAGTAATTATTGATGCATTACAGCTTAAGTCTGCCATTTTATTCTTTGTTTTCTGTTTGTTCATTTTGCTTCTCATTCCTCTTTCTCTTTTCTTGTTTTCCGGTAGGATGCTTGAGCATTTTTTAGGAACTCCATTTTTATTTACTTACAGTGTTTTTGAGTATATGTCTCTGTAGAGCTGTATATCATTTTATTTTATTTATAATTTTAATATTTATTTCATAGTTTTTTCAATGCAATATACACGTGTACATATTACAGTTTACTGGTGTTAGCACTTAAATCCATGGAGTGAAGTAGAGAAACTTTACTTCCATTTAGGTCCTTTTATCCTCCTTCCCTTTAAATATAAATAAGTTAAGTATTTCCTCTATGTACATTGAACCCACATCAGATGATGCTATAGTTTTTGCTTTAACCATAAAATAGGATCTTAAAAACTCATGAGGAGACAGTGCTTCTATCCTATTTACTGCTACTTTTTCTCACTCCATCAGTCTGTCTTCTTGCCTGGAGGCCCATCCTCCTCATGTTACCATTTCCTTTCTGGTTTTAGGGGACTCCCGGTAGCCATTCTTTAAGCGTAGGTCTGTTGGCAACCAATTCTCTTAGATTTCCTTCATCTGAGAATGTCCTTGTTTCACCTCATTCCTAAAGGATGTATTTGCTGGATACAGAATTTGCAGTTGACACTGAGTGGGAAAGCAGAGGGCCAGGAGGGGATCAGAGTGGTGGGACGGAGGGTCAGCTCCCCACCCACCCTGCTGAAACTGGGAAAATGAGAGGGGCACTTTGGCTGAAGGAAGGTGGGTGTTGTCCAAAAGGTGTCCTATTCTGTGAGGCCACCCTTTTCCTGGCCTTGGCCCAGGGGGAGCAAGCTTTTCTTTGTTGACGGTTCTGGGTTTCAGACTTCTCCAGTGCCCCTGTAGGGATAAGTGGCAGGCAAGGAGCAACCCGGAGAACTCATTGCCATGTCTTTCCTCAAGTCCTAAGGTCCCCAGGCAGCCTTGCTTCCATCTTTCAGAAATTTCTGTTTGAGATGTAATCAACATACAATAAAATGCAACACTATTAAGTATACATTTTGAGGAGTTCTGTTAAAGTTACACATCTGTGCAGCCATCACCACAGTCAAGATATAGAACATTCCATCATAACAGAAAGTTCTTTTGTGCCTCTCCCACTCACTCCTTCCCTCCACACCCATCCGCAGGCCACCCCTGATCTGTTTTCTGTCATTACAGATTTGTTTCTGGTATTCATTCCCTTGGGCAATCCACAGCCTTGAACATAGGCTGGACTCCATGACTTACATATAATAGTAACACTTACATTTATCAGTAACACTTACATTTAATAGTAACACTTTTTAATTGTAGCCATCCTACGGGGTGTGTACTGATATTTCACAGTGGTCTTCTTTTGCATTTCCCTTATGATTAATGATGCTAAGTATCTGTTCATATGCTTATTTGCTATTCGATATCTATTTTCTTGTAAAGTGTCTATCCAAATCTTTTACCACCTTTTATTTTACTTATTTTTTTCATTTATTTTTTTACTTTAGAGAAAGAGAGAACACATGCGAGGAGAGGAGAGGGGCAGAAGGAGAGAGAGAGAGAGAGAGAGAGAGAGAGAGAGAGAGAGAACCTTAATCAGACTCCAGGCTCAGCGCGGAGCCCAACAGGGATCTCAATCCCCTGACTCTGGGATCATAACCTGAGCCAAAATCAAGAAATGGATGCTCAACTGACAGAGCCACCTAGGCATCCCTCTTTTTCCCCCTTTTAAAAATTAGGTTGTCAGGGTACCTGGCTGGCTCACTCGGAACAGCAATAATCTTTGCAATATACTTCTGTCCTGAGCATGCAGTGAAGGCATGCACACAACTTGTGTCTTTCCAAGGCATCTGCTTTATTCAGTCACCAAGCAAGGTTAACATAATTATAAAGCAGGTTCAGGATTCCCAACTCAATGACACTTCACCATGTGTTTAACTTGGTTTCTTACATGTCACACACAAAGCAAAGCACAAGTCACACAACAAACAAGATAGAACAGGGGGTAGGAAGTTCACAAACCAAACACGTTATCAGGCTGCAGGCACACAGTTGAGATAAGGCCTCAGTCTGGTCCAGGCCAGCTCTCCGGGCTTACTGTTTATTTATGTTCAAGCAGTGACAGATCTCAGGTCTGTTCAGAGATCGATCAGGCAGAGCCCTGGGTAGCAGCTGCCCTTCTGAAGTGGTCAGACATAGAGAGGTCAGTGTCTGAGGAGTCTGACAGTTTGCTGCAAAAAAATCCTCTTTTTAAAGGTTTTTAATCAGTCTTGGGCCTCTGCAGACCTCCTCTGTCTCTGCTGGTTATCAGTTCTGAGGGTCTCATCAGCTGGCGCTGGTCTCTGCGATATCTGGTGTTAGCTTCCATGCCCTTAGCTGTTACGCCATCGCTTGACACAGGCTCCTGCTTGACATCAGTGACTCCATCTTGCTCTCCACAATTTCAAAGACCAGAAGGTTTTAATCTTGATAAAGTGTATTTGATCAGTATTCTCCCTACGGTTCATGGTTTTTGGTCCTGTGTGAGAAACCTGTGCCTGTCCCAAAGTTACCAAGATCTTCTCCTATGCTTGACTTTAGAAGTTTTATAGTCTTCTTTTACATTTTTTTCATGTTTATTTTATTTTTGAGAGAGAGAGAGACAGACAGACAGACCATGAGTGGAGGAGGGGCAGAGAGAGAGGGAGACACAGAGTCCGAAGCAGGCTCCAGGCTCTGAGCTGTCAGCACAGAGCCCGATGCAGGGCTCGAGCTCACAAACCGTGAGATCATGACCTGAGCCAAAGTCAGACCCTTAACCGACTTGGCCACTCAGGCACCCCAGAAGTTTTATAGTCTTAGTGTTTCACTTTGATCTGTTACCCGTTTTAGAATAATTCTAGCTTGGCTTCCAGAAGTGTCTGTGCACAGGGAGAGAACTTTCCTGCTCTGGCTGAAAAAAAAAAAAATTGCGTCCCGCATAAAAGACAATGTCCATTTCATTTATCAGACACCATTAAGGAGGTATAATTGACAGAACATATTTAAAGTGTATAATTTAATAAGTGTTGTCATGTATATCCTCTTGAAACCATCACTGTGCTCAAGTGAATACATCCATCACTCTCGGGTCTCCTCACACCCTTTGTAATTTCTTCCTCCCACGCTTTCCTACCTCCCACACCTAAGCGGTCACTGATGCACTTCCTATCATGATAGATTCATAGGAGGAAGGGCCACTCACCAGGAGCTACAATTGTGGAGGGACATAGCCATTGCCAAAGACACAATGACAAGTCAGGGTTGTAAGAGGCAGGGAGGCAGGGAGGCAGGGAGGCAGGGAGTAAGAACCTTGGCCTCTCCCCTCCCATCCTTGGATTTCGTGACGTTGCTTACCATTGGCCAAACCCAACTACCAGCGAGAAGGCAAAGGAGGTCAGGTAATGCAATCTATGAGGTGCAGCCTTCTAGGGCACATAGCACATAGAGACAGTCACCTGCACATAGCATGTCCAACAGTCCTCTTTTTTCAGGAACTGTTGATGGAAAAGGTCCAGCACTGGTCAGCCTATGGGCTTGTGATGTGAAGAGAGCAGAACCAGAGCTGTCAAGACCAGCCAAACAAGTAAGTGCCTCCCTATGTAGGAGGAGGTGAGGGGTGCTGGGCAGAGGGCAGCCCCTCTCTCCTGTCCTATGTGCCATCATTAAAGATGGTGTTGAAACCCCTTCTCTGTGTTTGTACTGTGCGGGGACATTTTTTCCAGTCTTCATTTGTGTTCCTATGTCCACTGTGTGTGCTGCTGTTACAGACATATCGACTTGGTGTTTCCATGTAGGAAAAAGGGAAAAGATGAGACCCATGGACCAAGTGGAGAGCAGGGAGGGTGGTCTGCCAGTCTTTTCCTGCCACAGTAGAGTAGGCATGTGGTAAGGGTCTTGGAGGCATAGGCCAACAAAGTCACAAATACATCAGTGTTACTCTGCATTCTTCACCTTTGATACACGGTCCATTTTCTTGCTTTGCAGACATTGCTGGAACCACAAAGCATGTCTTACAGGCCTCCAGTATTGGAGTCTGGGAACCCCTTGGCTCATTCCCACAGAACTTCAGCTTCAAGCCTGGGTTTCCTCAGCCATAAAATGGGAATCATGCTTTGCTATGAGGAATGTTGCAAGGATCAAGAGAGATTATCTTTGTAAAGTGCCCAGCATGCAGGAGATAGTCAAGGGATTAGCAGCCCATATCCTTAATCCACATTTCGGGGCAGAATGTCCCGAACCTTGGTTTAGCATTTCTTCCTAGCCAGCCATCTTCCCGCTCCCTACCTCCCACCCCCACTCCTCCTCGTCCAAGCTCTTCAGACTTGATCATCATTTCCTTTGTTTGTCTTTTTTCCCAAGGGCACCAAGTTTCCTCAGGGATTAAATGGGCTTCTCTTTGGAAACCACACTTCTGTAATCTTACTCTGTAATCTTACTGTGAAACAAGAGGTGGCCCAGGACCCCGGGCTTTTCCTTGCTCTGAGCCATGTTCTGCCCCGGTGAACTTGGTTATGTGGAGGCTGACGTGGCTCAGTACCCAGAGCCTGTGAGGACTGTCTTTTCTTGTATAAGGTCACTTCTTTTCTGGGCAGTGATTAAATCATTGAAGATCAGGCAAAGACTTGACAATTAGAGACTGAGGGGTGGGGGGTGGAGATGACCAAATACAAATATGAACTATTAGAAAATGTTCTCAAAGAGACTTTTTAAAAAAAAAATTTTCTTAAGTTTATTTTTGAGAGAGAGAGAGAAACACAGTGTAAGCAGGGGAGGGGCAGAGAGAGAGAGAGAGAGAGAGAGAGAGAGAGAGAGGGAAACACTGAATCCGAAGCAGGTTCCAGGTCTGAGCTGTCAGTGCAGAGAGTCTGACCCAGGGCTCGAAGTCACGAACCATGGGATCGTGACCTGAGTCGAAGTCGGACGCTTAACCAACTGAGCCACCCAGGCACTCCACTCAAAGAGACTTTGACCTTCATTCTCAACAGACATCTCTGGTTATTCTCTTTTTCTATATGCACAGGCTTGATCACCAGGGTGGTATCATGCATCTGATGTCAGGAAAAGCTACATAATTTGCGGGGCTTCAGTGCAACATGAAGATAAGTCTCTCATTCAAAACCTATTAAGAATTTCAAGATAACAATAGCAAAGGTTCAGACCAAACCCGGGCTTTGTTTGAATGCACAGGATGTACATTCATGAGGCCAGCCCCACACCTAAGATTCAAACCCCTAAATTTCTATTTGGTTAGAAACCAAACACCCAACCCCGCTTTTGTAGAGCACGTTGACATTCCAACATTCACCATAATTTATTAAATAATGTAACAATCTAGGAATGTGGGGATCATTGTTATTTTCTATCTGTGACATACTGAGGCCTTACATGTTTAGAAAAAGTGTAACCCCAAACCGTTTATTTGAGCCATGGCACTCAAGTTCTTTTACCAGGTGATTTGATGGTGACCAAGGGCCAGTCATTACCCAGATTTATAATCTGCTCTTGACCAAAATGTTGCTGATTTGCTCGACCAAGAAAGTTGTGAAGGTGAACTATATCTATAAAACTTCTCTTACCTTAGAAACCCTGTCATCTTGAATGCCTTTATTGTAGGCTGGGGGAAGACATCTGTGAGTTATTTGGTTTAATGAGCAACCTCACTGAGAAGAGGCATTTAAAAAGGGCAAAGGAGTCCAAGAAGGGTGACTGTAATTGGTGGTAATCTCCAAACGTGGAAAAGTACTCACCCAAGGAAGGGGAAGGTTACTCTCCTCCAAATTTATGACGTCTGGCTCCTTGGATCATTCTTGAGTTGACTTCTAGGCGGGACAAAAAATTTGCTATAAATTAGGAGTGATGTATTCCACATCAAACGAAGTGTTTTCTTTCTCCTTGTTATTGTCCTTATTGAAAAGAGAATGAATTGTCATTGGAACTTTAAGGCAAGGCCATTGACTTAAACCCTGTGGACTACCTCTGGAGGAGGCACTTTTGCTAGTAATTGATGAAAAAGCACAACATATAAAAAGGCTGGATATGCTAAATTTCTGTTCTATTCGAAATGACTGTTCAAACAATAGATGTGATATGTGCTAATGTAAAAGGTCTAGAGACTTCAGAAGTATACAATCAGATTTAAGATCACTGAGAATCCACCTACCTAGAATTATACTGGTAGCATTTTAGTGAATTTGTAGTTAAGCTTCCCTAACTCCCTAGCTAGACTGGGCAGAAAGTCTGGGTGTCTCTACCACACTATTACATTAAGTGGCACAGAAGAGCCTAGTTACTGGCAGATTTCCAAAGAGCAGACCTATGAGCTTCTGCTAGAGGTTGCCTCACAGAGTCAGACTTTGCTTGGACCCTTCTCCATCTGATGATGCAGTAATTGATGTCTGGGCAAGGAATTCACCGGAGGGGGCAGAGTTAAGAGATGCCAGCTGGAAGTATGATGGGAAAGGAGCAGAGGGAGAACAGGACTGTTCTTAGTACACAAAGGAACCTGTGTAGCCTCCCATTCAGAGGGCAGCTTCATCCCTTCTCTAAATGTACTCTCTATGGGGCACATGGCTAGCCCAGTCATGGAGCCTGGGACTCTTAATCTCGGGGTCATGAGTTTGAGCCCCATGTCGGTTGTGGAGCCTACTTAAAAAATAATATAAACAACCAAGCAAACAAACAATTGACCCAACAAACCCAATTTCTTCTCTTCACTACTTCCCCCTTGGATGCTAAGTGGCTTCCTCTCTCAGGGTCTTTGTGAAGTGAGGATCTGTGCCAACAACAGAAGAGAAGCCCTATTTAAAAACAATTATAGGTGGGGGGCACCTGGGTGGGTCAGTCAGTTAAGCATCTGACTCTTGATTTTCCCTCCGGTCACCATCTCCTGGTTTGTGAGATTGAGCCCCGCGTTGGGTTCTGTGCTGGCAGCACGGAGCCTGCTTGGGATTCTCTCTCTCCCTCTGTCTCTCTCTGCCTCTCCCCTACTCGTGTTGTCTCTGTCTTTCTCAAAATAAATAAACTTAAAATATATATATATCTGGATGGGGAAAGGCACTCCTTCCCTCTGCCCCCTGCTGGAAATTTCAGGCCTGTACTTGACCCTCGAGTGCCATCCTCAGTTCTCCTAGTGACTAGGTTGTTTTTTTGGAGCCTAGGTTCCAACCACAGATGGGAGACATTCGCCATGAGAAAAAATGTAGCTGTGTGTGTTCTTTCCTGTAAGAAAAAGCATTCCCGTTAAACCAGCCGATACAGGTACCCAAGCAGCAACAGTCCTTTTGGAAGAGGCACTTACTTGTTGGAAATGACCAAGTCATTGTTGCTGGTTGTGGAGGAGATGGTAATGAGCACACAGCCAGAGCTCCCAATGACTTAAAGCCTGACCGGGACCAAGAACTGTGCCCGGCATTTCATCTGTCTCCATCTTCTCAAAAACCCTATGGGATAAGTAACTACTCTCACCTCCATTTTCACAGAAGAGATTGATTATTCCAGCATTCATCATCATAGCTGACGCTACACCTTGTTTCTGTCACCATCTTCATGCTAGTTGTTCACACACCGAAACTTTAGCTTCTCTAGGGGCCATTTTGTTGCCCATAGTCTAACATGGCACCTTAAAATTATCCCAGCAGCCATCGTCATGCCTCTCGTGTTACATCAAACCTTCACCTTATTGCTGCCTTTCTCATCATGTTTGCTATTTCCCACCGAAGTTTATTATTTAGGAGTCTTATTCAGGAGTCAACACTATGTGGTTGCATCACCCTGAAACGATCTTATCGTGGCAGTCATCTTTGTTCTTGGCCCACACTGCCATATGACCCTTTGAAGTAGCTGTCTTCATACCTAATGTCTCACACTGAACAACTGCCTTACTTCAGCCTTCATCATCGTGCTGTGGTCATGCATACAACTTCAGCTTAATCTGTGGTCATTCACCTAGTTATTATCTGATACAATGCCGATTCAACTCCAGTGGTCCTCTCCATCTTCAGGCTGATTGTCTCACCTGCATGTCGTCCTTATTCAAAGACATCTTCTTGGTAGTTGTGCCATACTGAATCTTGACCTAGTCCATCAGTAATATTCTAGATTGTGGACACACCTTAAATCAAACCTTATTCCAGTGACGTTAATGGTTGTTGGGTCACACTGAACTCCAGCCGTTCTCCACCAGTCCTCTTCTCGCTTGTGTTGGCTTGGTGAACCCTAACTGTATCTCGGCTCTCATCTTCATCCTGGTTGCCACTCACTGAACCTCAAAGGTATTCCAGTGTCCTCTTGATGCTTTTGTTGCAGACTGTTTATTCACTTTACTCCAGCGATCAACTGAATGCTTGATATCACCAAGCCAACACAAGCAAGAAGAGTACTGGTGGAGAACCTTGTATCATACTGAATCTTCACCTTGTTCCAGCAGTCCCCATCGTGTTGGTTGTCTCATAAGGATCTTTAATCTAATTCCTATGGCCACCACTACACTTGTTGTCCCTCACTCAAGCATAATCTTATTCAAGCAATCATGACCCTGACACTGTTCAATCTTATGACACTTACCCCAGTGGTCATCTTCAGGTCTGTGGACTCCCACTGAACAACAGCCTGATTGGGGGGGGGGGGGTCAGCTTCATGTTTGATGCCTCACAGTCAACCTTATCCATCTTCCAGTGGTCCTTTTCGTAACTGCAGTCTCACACCAAACATGTCCTTACTCCAGAGGATCTTCACATTTGTTTTCTTAGACTGAACCCTAACGTTTTTCCAGCAGGCATTTTATGCTTGTTGCCTCACACCGAAGCTTAAACACTTTTGTAATTCACCCGCTTGTTTATTGCTGCACACTGAACCTTGCCCGTATTCCAGCAGATGTCTTCAGACGAATTGCCACATGTGGAGCACTAATCGTATTTCAGGTTTGTCATCTCGTTCTGACCTTCTGTTATAACTGTCGTCAACATGCCTGAGCATCATGCTGAACCTTCATTCCAGCAGTAATCAAATCAGCACGCTCATTCCTCACATTGACTGTAACTTTATTCCAACACCCAATTCCTAGCTTTGTATTCATTTTAAGCATAGCTTATGCATTACTCGAATTATTTTTTCTAGTTCCAGAACTCTTTTTTTTTTTTTAATGGTTACTTACTTATTTTGAGAGCAAGAGCGCGCGTGCAAGTGAGCATATGGGCAGAGAGAGAGGAGAGCGAGAATCCTAAGCAGGCTCCCAAGCTGATAGCGGGGAGCCAGACGAGGGGCCCGACCTCATGACCTGAAGCAAAACCAAGGGTCAGACGTTTAGCTGACTGAGCCACCCAGGCACGCCAAGAACTCTATCTCTCTTTATTTTTAATTGAAGTCTAGTTGACATACAGTGTTACATTAGCTTCAGGTGTACAACATAATGATTGGACAAGTCTATACATCCCGCTGCGCTCACCGCAAGTGTAGCTCCCATCTGTCCCCATGAAGCGCTCTTACAATATCACTGACTACGTTCCCTATGCTGTACCTTCCACGCATATAACATTCGTCCCATAACTGGAAACCTGGGCCTCTCATCCCAGCTTTTTGTTGCGCACTCGGAATCACCTTAATTCAGGGGTTGTCTCTACAGTCACCAACTCACGCTGAACATTAACCTTATTCCAGTCGCCACTCTTCACACTATTGTCGCACTCTGATCCTCAACCATAATCTCTCAGCCGTTTTCTTGGTTGCTGTGTCACACTGAATGTTATCCTATGCCTGCAGTGACCTTCCAGCTTGTGGTCACACTCAAAGCCTTTGCCTTACTCCAGCCGTCAAGTTCATGGTTGTTGCGTCACACTAAACTTTATTCCCCCAGTGATCTTCTTTCTTGTTGTTGCACACCAAACCCAACCTCACCCACCAGTCAGCTTGGATGCTCCTCGTGTCACACTGAGGAACAAACTCACTGTGGCATTTGTCATCATCCTCGTGTTAAACTGAAACAATCCTTTTCTGAGAGGCCATATAATTGCTGAAGCTGCCCGGTGAACCTTAACTTCATCCCTACAGACACCTTCAGGGTTGTTCTTCACACCAAGGACAGCCTTATTTCAGCACTCATCGTACTGAACTTGGTGTCTCGTGCTGAACCATAACCTTTTCCCAGTGAGAGTTGCCTGCTTTTGTAGTACAATGAACAAACGGTCATCCTCATGCTTCTGCTTTCAACCTGAATCTTAATTTCACTCCAGTGGTCACCTGCAGAAGTAATGCTGCACCTTCTGACTAGTCCACCAGTCGGGTCTCTAAGCCTGGTATCAAACACTGAACCCTCACCTTATTTCAAATGCCATCTATAGGGGCGCCTGGGTGGCGCAGTCGGTTAGGCGTCCGACTTCAGCCAGGTCACGATCTCGCGGTCCGGGAGTTCGAGCCCCGTGTCGGGCTCTGGGCTGACGGCTCGGAGCCTGGAGCCTGTTTCCGATTCTGTGTCTCCCTCTCTCTCTGCCCCTCCCCCGTTCGTGCTCTGTCTCTCTCTGTCCCAAAAATAAATAAAAAACGTTGAAAAAAAAATTTTTTAATAAAAAAAAATGCCATCTATACTTGCTGTCTCGCTCTGAACATTAACATACTTACGGAAGTCATTTTAAAAAGTAAATGTGGATGCATTTGTTTGGTGCTAAACATTTAAAATAAAACAATCTCCTGGGGCGCCTGGGTGGCGCAGTCGGTTAAGCGTCCGACTTCGGCCAGGTCACGATCTCGCGGTCCGTGAGTTCGAGCCCCGCGTCGGGCTCTGGGCTGATGGCTCAGAGCCTGGAGCCTGTTTCCGATTCTGTGTCTCCCTCTCTCTCTGCCCCTCCCCCGTTCATGCTCTGTCTCCCTCTGTCCCAAAAATAAATTTAAAAAGTTGAAAAAAAAAATTTAAAAAAAAAAAAATAAAACAATCTCCTGAATTGTTATAGTTTAAAAATAAAATTTTCCAGGGCACCTGGGTGGCTCAGTCGGTTAAGCAACCGACCTCGACTCAGGTCATGATCTCAAGGCTCGTGGGTTCAAGCCCCGCATCGGGCTCTGCGCTGACAGTTTCTCTGTTCCTCCCCTGCTTGTTCTCTGTCTCTCTCTGTCTCTCAAAAATAAATAAACGTTAAAAAAATTTTTTTTAATAAAAATAAAATTTTCCAGTGCGCCTGGGTGGCTCAGTCCGTTAAGCATCCGACATTTGGTTTTGGCTCAGGTCATGATCTCACAGCTCATGAGTTCCAGCCCCACATCAGGCTCTGCACTGGCAACATGGAACCTGCTTGGGATTCTCTCTCTCTCCCTTTCTGTCTGCCCCTCCTCTGCTCTCTCTCTCTTGCTCTCTCAAAATAAAAAATAAACTTAAAAAACCCCAAATTTTTCCATTCTCTTTTAGAAAAACACTGTAGCACAAATCAACTCAGTGAAAACAGAATTACATTTAAAATACATCTAGAGGGGCACCTGGGTGGCTCAGTCAGTTAAGCGTCCGACTTCGGCTCAGGTCATGATCTCACAGTCTGTGAGTTCGAGCCCCGCGTCAGGCTCTGTGCTGACTGCTCAGAGCCTGGAGCCTGTTTCCGATTCTGTGTCTCCCTCTCTCTCTGCCCCTCCCCCGTTCATGCTCTGTCTCTCTCTGTCTCAAAAATAAATAAACGTTAAAAAATAAATAAATAAATAAATAAATAAAATACATCTAGAAAGCAGGGGTGCCTGGCCGGCTCAGTTGATAGAGCATGCAACTCTTGATGTCAGGGATGTAAGTTCAAACGCCACATTGGGTGTAGAGATTATTTAAAAACAAAATCTTAAAAAAATGTTTTTTAACTTTAAAATTTTTTAATTTAAATCTGAGTTAGTTAACACATAGTGTAATAATGATTTCAGGAATAGAATTTAGTGATTCATCACTTACATAGAACACCCAGTGCTCACCCCAACGAGTGCCCTCCTTAATGCCCGTCGCCCATGTAGCCCATCACCCCACCCAACACCTCACCAGCAACCCTCAGTCTGTTGTCTGCATTTAAGAGTCTCTTATGGTTTGTCTCTCTGTTTTTTGCTTCACTTCCTCTATGTTCACCTGTTTGTTTCTTAAATTCCACATATGAGTGGAATCATCTGATAGTTTCTCTGACTGACTGACTTTGCTCAGTTAGCATAATACAGTCCAGTTCCATCGACATTGTTGGAAATGCCAAGATTTCATTCTTTTTGATCACCGAGTAATATTCCATTGTATATGTATGCCACATCTTCTTTATCCATTCATCAGTCGATGGACATTTGGGCTCTTTCCATGCTTTGACTACTGTGGATAGTGCTGCTATAAACATTGGGATGCATGTCCCCCTTCGAATCAGCATTTTTATATCCTTTGGATAAATACCTAGTAGTGCAATTGCTGAATCATAGGGTAGTTCTATTTTTAATTTTTTGAGGAACCTCCATACCGTTTTCCGGAGTGGCTGCACCAGCTTGCATTCCCACCAACAATGCAAAAGGGTTCCCCTTTCTCCGCATCCTCACCAACATCTGTTGTTGCCTGAGTTGTTAATGTTAGCCATTCTGACCGGTTGAGGAGTGGTTTTGATTTGTATTTCCCTGATGATAAGTGACGTTGAGCATCTTTTCATGTGTCTGTTAGCCATCTGGAGGTCTTCTTTGGAAAAGTGTCTATTCATGTCTTCTGCCCATTTCTTCACGGGATTATTTGTTCTTTGGGTGTTGAGTTTGGTAAGTTCTTTATAGATTTTGGATACTAACCCTTTATTGAATATGTCATTTGCAAATATCTTCTCCCATTCTGTCGGTTGCCTTTTAGTTTTGCTGATTGTTTCCTTCACTGTGCAGAAGCTTTTCGTGTTGATGAGGTCCCAAAAGTTCATTTTTGCTTTTGTTTCCCTTGCCTCCAAAGACATGCCAAGAAGTTGCTGCAGCTGAGGTCAAAGAGGTTGTTGCCTGTTTTCTCCTCTGGGATTTTGATGGCCTCCTGTCTTACGTTTAAATCCTTCATCCATTCTGGGGCGCCTGGGTGGCGCAGTCGGTTAAGCGTCCGACTTCAGCCAGGTCACGATCTCGCGGTCTGTGAGTTCGAGCCCCGCGTCGGGCTCTGGGCTGATGGCTCAGAGCCTGGAGCCTGTTTCCGATTCTGTGTCTCCCTCTCTCTCTGCCCCTCGCCCATTCATGCTCTGTCTCTCTCTGTCCCAAAAATAAATAAACGTTGAAAAAAAAAATTTAAAAAAAAAAAAAATAAATCCTTCATCCATTTTGAGTTTATTTCTGTGTCTGGTGTAAGAAAGTGGTCCAGGTTCATTCTTCTGCATGTTGCTGTCCGGTTTTCCCACTACCATTTGCTGAAGAGACTGTCGTTTTTTCCACTGGATACTCTTTCCTGTTTTGTCGAAGATTAGTTGGTCACACGTTGGTAGGTCCATTTCTCAGTTCTCTGTTCAGTTCCATTGATCTGAGTGTCTGTTCTTGTGCCAGTACCATACTGTCTTGATGATTACAGCTTTGTAGTATAGCTTGAAGTCTGGGATTGTGATGCCTCCTGCTTTGGTTTTCTTTTTCAAGATTGCCTTGGCTATTCAAGGTCTTTACTTGTTCCATACAAATTTTAGAATTGTTTGTTCTTGCTCTGTGAAGAATGCTAGTGTTATTCTGATAGGGATTGCATTGAATATGTAGATTGCTTTGGGTAGTATCAACATTTTAAATATTCATTCTTTCAATCCATGAGCATGGAATGTTTTTCCATTTTTTGTGTGTGTCTTCTTCACTTTCTTTCATAAACTTTCTATAATTTTCAGCGTATATATTTGTCACCTCTTTGGTTAGGTTTATTCCTAGGTATTCTATGTTTTTTGGTGCAATTGTAAATGGGATCGACTCCTTGATCTCTCTTTCTTCGGCTTCATTATTAGTGTATAGAAATGCAACTGATTTCTGTACATTGATTTTATATCCTGCAACTTTGCTGAATTCATGTGTCAGTTCTAGCAGTTTTTTTGTGGAGTCTTTTGGGTTTTCCACATAGTGTATCATGTTATCTGCAAAGAGTGAAAGTTTGACTTCTTCCTTGCCGATGTGGATGCCTTTTACTTCTTTTTGTTGTCTGATTGCTGAAGCCAGGACTTTCAACACTATGTTAAACAACAGTGGTGAGGGTGGACATCCTTGTCACGTTCCTGACCTTAGGGGGGAAAGCTCTCGGGTTTTCCCCATTGAGGATGAGATTAGCCATGGGTCTTTCATATGTGGCTTTTATGATGTTGAGGTGTGTTTCTTCCATCCCTACTTTCTTAAGGGTTTTTAATCAAGAAAGGATGCTGTATTTTGTCAAATGCTTTCTCTGCATCTGTTGAGAGGATTATGTGGTTCTTATCCTTTCATTTATTAATGTGATGTATCACATTGATTGACTTGCACATATTGAACCAGCCCTGCATCCCAGGTATAAATCCCACTTGATTGTGGTGAATAATTCTCTTAATGTATTGTTGGATCTGGTTTGCTGTATCTTGTTGAGAATTTTTGCATCCATGTTCATCAGGGAAATTGGTCTATGGTTCTCCTCTTTAGTGGGATCTTTGTCTGGTTTTGGAATCAAGGTAATGCTGGCCTTGTAGAATGAGTTTGGAAGTTTTCCCTCCCATTCTATTTTTTGGAACAGCTTCAAAAGAATAGGTGTTTACTCTTCTTTAAATGTTTGGTAGGATTCCTCTGGAAAGCCATGTGGCCCTGGACTCTTGTTTGTTGGGAGTTAAAAACAACATATGAAAATATATAATAAAATATAATATAAACAAAAACATATATATATATATATATATATTTAGAAAACAAACATACTCATAGTAGGTTAGTAAGTATGATATGTAATTGCTGGTAACAAAACCCAACACAAATAAAACACAAACACAAACATTTGTGTTTTATTGTGTTTGCATGCATCATAAAAAATAAAAACATGTTTTAAACTTTTCCAGGAGATGAATATAAACGTATAAACAGACTATTTTCTTACATCATACATGAGAATAAACTCAAAATGGATTAAATACCTAAATGTGAGACCTGAAACCATAAAACTCCTAAAAGAAAACATAGGCAGTTATTTCTGGGACATCAGCAATGTATTTATGGATCTGTCTCCTTGGGCAAGGGAAACAAAAGCAAACATAAACTACTGGGACTACACCAAAATAAAAAGCTTCTGCACAGCAAAGGAAACCATCAACAAAACAACAAGGCAACATACTAAATGGGAGAAGATATTTGCAAATGATATATCTGATGAGGAGCTAATATCTAAAAATATACAGAACTTATACAACTCAACACCAAAAAACCAGTCTGATTAAAAAATGGGCAGGAGGCTTAAATAGACATTTTCCCAAAGAAGACATACAGATGGCTGTATGTAGACACGTGAAAAGATGCTCAGCATCACTAATCATCAGGGAAATGTAAATAAAAACCATGATGAGATTTCATCTCCCACCAGTCAGAATGGCTAGTATCAAAAAGACAAGAAATAACAAGTGTTGGCGAGGATGTGGAGAACAGAAAACCCTGGTACGCTATTGGTGGGAACGTAAATTGATACAGCCACTGTGGAAAACAGTGTGGAGGTTCCTCAAAAAAATTAAACATAGAAATAGCATATGATTCAGTAATTCCACTACTGGTTATTTATCCAAAGAAAATAAAAACACTAATTCGAAAAGATACATGCACCCCTATGTTTAATGCAGCATTGTCTACAATAGCCAAGTTATGGAAGCAGCCCAAGTGTCCACCAACAGATGAATGGATAAAGATCTCTCTCTCTCTTTCTCTCTCTCTCTCTATCACACACACACACACACACACACACACACACACACTGGAATATTACCCAGCCATAAAAAAGAATGCTATCTTGCCATTTGTGACAACATGGATGAACCTATAGGGAATTCCGCTAAGTGAAATAAGTCAGACAAAGACAAAATACCATATGATTTTTAGACAAAATATCACATGATTTGCACTTACATGTGGGATCTAAAATGAACAAACAAACAAAAACAGACTCTTAAATACAGAGAATAAACTGGTGGTTGCCAGAAGAATGGAAGATGGGAAGATGGGCAAAATAGATGACAGGGAATAAGAGATACAAATGTACAGTTATAAAAAAAATAAGTCATGTAGATGAAAAGTACAGCATAAAGAATATAGTCAATAGTATATTGTAATATAACGTTGTTCGGGGACTACACTTACGGTGAGCACTGAATATTGTACAGAATTGTTGACTATGTTGTACACCTGAAACTAATATAACATTCTATGTCAATTATACTTTGATATTAAAAATACATATAAATAGAAAAAACTGTCCCTTGTTTCTTTTTGCCGCAAACTTTCTTCTGTATTCAGTGATAAAACTTTTTACTTTTCAAAAGCGTATGACAGCTCTCAGTATGAAGTTCTCACCGTAACATTCACATTTCGTTTTATGATATACACAGCAGGCATTCATGATGCGTTTTTAAACGGAATAATTTAACGTCCAACCCGGGATGCGGCCATGTAACCAGAGAAGACGTACAGCCAGGAATGTACCACATCAGACTGTGCATGCATGCAATGCTGTGGTGTCTCACTTGCTCCCTGCTCACACACAGTTGGGCCTGAAGGTAACTGCACACTAGACTTATAGCTTAGGAGCCGTGTCCAGTGCCTGATTCTGCTACAGAAATGCGAGCTGAAGCAGGGCTTGAATTTTGACCGGTCTGAATCTGCATATGAGCAGATTCATTCTCTGCCACCAGAATCTGTTCCACAGAATGTTCCATCCCGCTGAGAGTCAATGATTTCCACGATCACTTGTTTTAATAGAATTTATCCTGCCACCTTTGTCCATTACTAAGCCGTTTGCAATCAATGCTTTGCTCCTTCCCCGTTTCATTCCTCAATTATCCAGTGCGATGTGATTTCTGTAAAGGACCTGGTCACTGAGTGTAAACAGAGGAGGTAGAGATGAGAGCCCACTGCCCCCTTGGGAAGGGTGCTCAGGCCCCCAGGTCAGCTCTAAGGTGCAGGCGCACTTCTCCCCCCCACCTCCACACCAACCGAGACTGGTAGCAGTCCTTTTAAAAAAAAAAAATTAATGTTTATTTATTTAGGACAGGTAGAGGCAGAGCACGAGAGGGGGAGGGGCAGAGAGAGAGAGGGAGACACAGAATCCGAAGCAGGCTCCAGGCTCCGAGCTGTGAGCACAGAGCCCAATGCGGGGCTCGAACTCACAGACCGCGAGAGCATGACCTGAGCTGAAGTCGGTCGCTTAACCGACTGAGCCACCCAGGCGCCCCTTATCTCACTTTGAACGTAAACTTATTCCCAGGTCTGCTTCGTGCCACGTCTTATAGTGAAACTTACCCTTTCCAGGCTAGAATCCTAATGGGCACCTGTAGACAACACTGGGTGCCCAGGTGTCCAGGCTGGCAGCCTGACCCTACTATTCCTGAATGCCTAAGAAGGCATATACCTGCACGCTGCCTCAAGGAAGAGGCTCCAAACGGCATATGCTTGATATCGGGAGAATTACTAAGTCCCTGAATCACATAGAGATCCAATCAAGTATACTTATCCCAGGAACCACTCCTTAGGCCATGACCAAGAAGCAGACTACCCCTGTACAAGTTTATGTGATGTGGTTTCAAATCAAAAGTAAGACACTCAAATGCTACAAGCCCACTTGAAACCATGGATCGTTTACTCCTTGAGGGAACTAGGTCATCACATTATCAGGTACAGAGAAGAAAGGGAAACCTGAATGACTTTTGTAAAGTGAAATGCAGAGGGCTCCCCGAGGCTTCAGAGATAAAGTTCTGGTAAGCAACGCCCCTTTGAGGCAATGGAAGTGCCCCTGTGAGAAAACCAAAATGGCAAATGGGTTCAGACTACCAACAGCCAACGGCTTTTAGCAGAGAAAAAAGGAGAGAGCCGTTTTCTTGAGGACAAACCCACTTCTCCATACTAAAGATGTTCAAAAACTAAATCCTGTAGCAACACGCACCTTTACTATGAGCAAATGACTTGTACTAAGAGGCTTTCTGGCATCACGTGGAAGAAGTGACACTCAGTCCCACCTTTACCAATAGGGGTGACCCCTCCCTTGTGTATGGGGTAAGGTCTTGGTACGGCTGTATTAATCCAACAACTCGTTGATGTTTTTAATCCCAGGGGACTTTGAAAAGGTAAATCAGACTGTAGGGGCATGAGAAAGTTAAGACACGCCCTCTAAGGGGAAAAACCAGATTCCAAAGTTTGGAGACACTATTGCCAGAACTCAGTGCATCAAGGAGATCAGAATGGAACTTGAAGATTGAGATGGATAGAAGGCGCATCCTGGTTTGGACTTACCACTCGCATGGAAGGTGTCGTGGACACAACAGAGAGATTTATTCAACTTCTTGTAGTTCTTCGGCAGCTGGAGTGGTTGAAGGATAAGGTGGAAGTCGTATTCAGAGGGGTGGTTAGGTTTCTCTATTTCACTGTTTTGTCTTCTCTAGACGCTTGAGCTCTGGGTCAGTTTAGGTGGGAGTCAGAGCGGGGGCTTTGGTAAAACTAAGAGAACAGGAATTTTGTTTTGAAAGGCAGTAAGACAAGGGGAGTAGTTTAAGGAAGATGGAAAAGCCTGGAATGAGGTACAGAGTATTATTCATCCTGGACTTTCTTCCACGGCACGTAGCACTTCAAAATGCAAGCCATGTTGAAAGGTGAGGACAGTGGTAGGAGTGTCCAGGAGAGCGAGGGTCACGGATGGAATCCGCCATGGCCCTGTTGAAAGGAAATTCTGAGTGCCGCGGTGACTGCGTACATTCAACACAAACTACTCATATTGTTCATTTCGAATAAAAATCTCGAGAAATTCTTCAGTGACTCAGTAGTTCTGTATCTTTTGAACGTAAACTGGTTTTCTAATATATGAATCAGGTTTCCAGGTAATCCTTGAAGATAAAATTTCAGTGTCGAAAATCAGTGTTTCATGTGTATCAGGGATTGTGATGGGTTCCGCTCACCCAGAGCAAAGATGAGTATTTTCGTTATCTTTGGATCCTCAAAAAATGTGAACTTAGGCCTTGCTAGACCTCTGAGAAGTCCTGTCTGGCAAACCAAGATGGAAAAGCTGAATAGAGAATAACTTATCCATCATCACACCGGTGAGAAAAGAATCTACGACCACCCTTCAGTCCCAGTAGTTAAAATTCCAGAACTCGGGGCTGGCGACGGGGAGTGGGGGGGAAGGAAGGGGCGGAGTACACTGATTAATGCTAAGGAGAGGCTAGGAGGTGAGCTGTCTGCACATGTGTTCCACATCTGTTACAGAGGGACTAGAAAAGAAGCCGGGGCTGCCCAGGGCTTAAGTGTGAGCTTTGGTTATGGACGAGATTATTCAGCCCATATCCCTAGGCTAGAAATGACAGCAGGCTTCACAACCTGCCAGTGAGCCACTAGGGGCTGATTCACCTGTGTGTCCCGATTGCCTGGACTTGACCCTGGGTAGCCTCGTCGGCACACTCTGAAGCAATCCCCGCTGATTCAGCAGGGCCACAGTCGCAAACACCTCAAGGCATCCAGTGCAGGCTCTCTGCTTTCAGGGGGATAGACCACTATGGAATGCTCGGATTCTCGGCTGGGTATGGAGACTCTAGGTCTCTCCTAGGTCATTTGGCCTCCTGCTTGTACTGCCGGCCTTGACAGCTGGGCAGCTATTAACAACTGCTATATAACATCCAGAACGTATTCCCAAAAACACTTCCTGCCGAGGGAGCAAGGAGTGCAAAAATGAAGGGAGGCAGAATGAGGAGGAAACCAATCTCTTCTGTGTCACTGCTCCCTTCACAAACACCGAGACGCCCCTAAAGACATTAAAGTAATGGAGAGGTCCGAGACTGTATTCTAAATGTGTGCCTTACATCCAGGATCCTTATCGTCTAGGGCTTTGGGACACCTCCCAAATTTTATCAAACAGAAGCTTAAATTTTTTAAAAGTCTAAAATGAACTTTAAAAGCAGAAATAGAATGAACCTCATTTTCGAGTCTCAATGGGGCAAAACCAAAAGTTAAAAGGAACACTGCAGTATCGTATAGCTTTGGATCAAGGGGAATTGTAACGAAAACTGCAGTAACAAATAATTTTGAAATCATCAGTCGTAACAACGGGATGATTAATTCAACATGTCAACTTGACTGGACTAAGGGATGCCTGGATAGCTGGCAAAACATCACTTCTGGGCCTGTCCATGAGGGTGTTACCAGAAGAGATCCACATTTGACACAGTGACTGAGTAAAGCGTTCTGCACTCACCAAGTGCATGGACAAGCATCCAATCTTGAGGGCCTGAATAGAACAAACAATGCCCTTGCTCTGTTCTTGAGCTAGGATGTCCATCTTTTCTTGCTCTTGACCATTAAAAGCTTCTGCTTCTCCGATTCTCAGACTCTGGGACTTACACCTGCAACCCCCCGGTTCCCAGGCCTTCCACTCAGGACTGGGAGTTACACCATCGGCTCCCCTGGTTCTTACGTGTTCCAGCCCGGGCTGAATTACACCACCAGCCTTCCTGCCTCTCCAGCTGGCAGATAGATTATGGGACTTCCCAATCTTCATAACTGCATGAGCCAATCCCTATAATCTCTCTCTCTCTTTCTTTCTCTCTCTCTCTCTCTCTCTCTCTCTATATATAATTGGTTGTTTCTCTAGAAAATCCTAATGCAGACATTATATATAAAACTATACAATGTGACTAGGACTAAAACCGTATTTAGAGGAAAATCAACAACTGAAATGTTTTTTATAATTAAACAGCAAAGAATGAAAAGACAGTATCCTGGGGCACCTGGGTGGCTCAGGCAGTTAAGTGTCTGACTCTTGATTTTGGCTCAGGTCATGATCTCATGGTTCATGGGCCCGAGCCCTGCATTGGACTCTGCACTGACAGTGTGGAGCCTGCTTGGGCTTCTCTCTCTCTCTCTCTCTCTCTCTCTCTGCCCCTCCCCCACTTGCACTCTCCCAAAAATAAACACATAAACAAATGAATGAATGAATGAATGAATGACATATCCTGAATATTTATTGAAAGCTTATCCTGTGTAAGGCCCGAACAATACATCTCTCATTTAATCTTCTTAGCACTGCTGAGATGGGTACTGGTTTTTGCCCTTCGTAGTAGGTAGATATTTTGCCCTTGCCTTTCTGAAATGTTCAGAAATTTAATCAGACACAGCCACACAATGTTCTAACTAGGGTGTCCGTTTCCAAGATTTCACATATTTCTTGATTTGATGTCACCAGTACTTATTGGTGTGTGTTACATATGGGACAGTATCCCAAGGCAACAGGTAACGGATGTTCTCTACCCTGCAAAACCCGGCTATGTGTGTATGCTACAGATGAGGGGGAGGATGTGGCTCACACTATGCTCACAACTAAGCCCACTGGCTAAACTTGCCTGTAGGAAATGCTCAGAATGATGCGTGAAGCCGGCACCACGGCCGCAGGGAGTAAAGTGATCCCACCTTTGGGTGGGAGCAACAGTCAACTGTGGCACTTGCTGCCATAGCTGTCGGAAGTGCTTCCGAGTTGTTCAAACCATCAGTTAATGGGATTGAAGCAGGATGAGCATACACATTTCCACTTTATTAAAATATTGCATAGATACAGAGCAGTTGGGCACATCCATTCTAAGGCACTGTTCCGGTTTGAATGCAAGTCCACAAGAGAGAAAAGAGAAGCCATTACATTCCGTATTTTTCATCTCTACATTCAGACTCCTCCTGTGTTACATGTTTATTGCTACCGGGATGTCAATTTTAACCCCACACTTATAGCAGCATCATACAGGGACCTGGATGACAGGAATTAAAGATACGTCCTGGCTGTAGCACGTGATATGCTTTGGCACTTAATTACAAACTCTCTTGCATTGTTCTCCATTTATTTCCCAACTCTTGTTTAACTAACGATACTATAAACTCCTTATGAACCGGACTCACGGATTCATGTCTTTACTAGTTTCCATTAAGCCTAGAACAGGACCAATTAGGCACGGAGTACTTGCCCCCGAAATACTTATTTTCAACATTACTTCCGAGAACTTCAGTGGAATAGAACAAAATACACTTTCCCTACTCCTAGTTTAGGGAAAGAATGACTGGTGTCTTCATAAAGGGAAAATACTTGAATGTCCTACTTCTTGTATTTTATAACAAGGAACTAGGCTGAATGAATATTTTCATGTATTAACAGCTATAACTGACAAAGAGCGTGCCTCCCTTGCTACAGGAATTTGAGTCCTTACCACGATTATACAATGTTTATATAAGTAGCAATATGCGTGTGTGATTATAAGTAAAATTCAAAGAGGTTGAGAATCACTGAACGACTGATAAATTATCTCGATTGGTGACCCTCACCTCCTTAAAATGATGTGTGTGTTATATAAAAAAAAATGTATATACGTAAAGAATTTTTCATAACACCCTTGAAAACAACTGAAGATAACTAGGCTTGGGAGCAACAAAACTATACTGATAGCTATAGAAATGGTTAAAGGCGGTGTGTTCCAAGGAATGTTTGCAGAATACTAGTTCTGTGGGTTATTACCGGGTATACATGAAAAAGGGTTCTGGGCGTCAAATAAGTTTAGAAAACACTCAGCCAAAAGAGGTGCTTTTTCTGCCTTTACCGGAGGACCTCTCAGAGATCCTTGTATGCTGATGTGCATTGTGCATCTAGAAAAGTGGAGACAGCAGGGATTCCCGAACTTATTTGTAAAATATCTTGTAGAACTAAGTGCTCTATGACACACGGTTAGGGGGACACTGAATTAAAGAATGGGCAAAATCTTAAAAGCACGGAGAGACACATCGGTGAATACCAAAGGACAGTAAAAAGCCACAGACACTGGTTTCGCAATCTAAATTAAGTTAGATTCTACTTGTATGACATCAATTGTCCAAGGGATTCTTCCACAAAGAGCTTAGTTATTCTGTGAACAAAATAAATCATCAAGTTGATACTCAGCTCTAAGCAGCATCACCCCAGACCGCCAACTAAACAGACTAGCAAACTTTGCAAAAATTCATAAGTAAAGGTTAAAATCTTAATTTCCTTCGACATAAACAATCTCAATGGAAATAACCCAGTTCTTACCAGGCAAATGTGTTCTCGACACATTTTTATTATTTGACAAAACACACTGTCTCCTTGCTTACTACTTAGAGGACACATATAAAGCTTTGCACGAACATCATCCCCTTTCGTAATGACAGCAGAATAATTATGGTGCTGCTTTAGTAGTTATGTTGATAGACATGATCATCCATCATATTGACCCTACTCTGAAAAGGATTGTCATCAATTCTATGCTTTATGCTTATATCTATGACATAGTTGGCTTAGGACACAAAACATTTCATTGTAAAAAAAAAAAAAAAAAAAAAGGAAGAGAGACAGCATAAATCAAATCTGGGAATGTTGCAAGAGTAGACAGATAGTCTAGAATTCATATACTTTGGAAGAAGGGCTTTTTAAATAGTTTTTAAAACCTGTTCTCATAAGCTCAAACAAAAAGATTCTTCCAAGGCAAACAGGCTGCTGTTGGTTAACTTTTTTTTTTTTTTTTTTTAGTTAGTGTCAATCTCTGTGGGAACCTGTTCTCTTCAAGATTCTTAAAGAAGTCCTCTAAAGTGAGTGACCTGGTGCATAATAAGGCCTGCCCTCTGCCTGAAGCTTTTAGAACAGTGACTACACTTGTATGGCTTCTCCCCTGTGTGAATTCTTAAATGAATAACAAGGCTCGGTCTCTGTCTAAAGCTTTTCCCACAGTAATTACATTTAAAAGGTCTCTCTTCGGTGTGAGTTCTCTGATGCAAAGTAAGAGCTGTCAGTCTACTGAAACTTTTCCCACAACTGTGACATCTGTGAGGTTTTTCACCCGAATGAGTTTTCAGATGTCTTTTGAGACTCGATCCATGACAAAAGCTTTTCCCACACTCAAGACATTTGTAGGTTTCTTCTTCAGAATGCGTTCTCTGGTGCCCTATAAGGTGCGACCGTCGAGTGAATCGCTTTTTACACACAGTGCATTCGTAGGGCCTCTCCCCGGTATGAAGCCGTTGGTGTCTATAAAGGTCTGAACTACGAAGGAATCTTTTTCCACACTCAGGGCATTTATGCGGTTCCTCTCCAGAGTGAATTCTCTGGTGCCCTGTAAGCTGCGACTTCCGCGCAAAACATTTTCCACACTGAGGGCATCGGTGAGGTTTGTCCCCTGGACTCTTTTTCTTCTGGGGTCTGGGGTCGAGAGGCTCTTCTAAGTTGGAATTCTCAGGTTTCTCTCCTGCAGAGGGGTTCGGATGATCTATCAGTTTTGTTAAATCTGTCTGTAGATCCTCCGGGGGACTTTCCCACTGATTTTCCAACTGTACATAGTCTTTTTGCAAAATGGGCCCATGGAGAGCATTCCCCTCTAAAGTAACAATAAATGGATACATATTCTCCAGTTTTTTCTGTTTTGAAGAATCTTCTTCATTTTCTATCCCCATCTCAAAACCTGAGAGAAGAAACAGAAACTGAAGATGTCACTGCGTCCCACAGAGAGGAACACACGAGGGAAAAGGAAGGATTGTATTAAACCACCAGCAGGAATCCAGAAACTCCTTGGTAGAATCCCAAACTCTTTACCCTGATGAAGGCCGAATTTTTCTTTTCTTTATTCCATGACGTCAATGAACCATGACTTACCTATCTTGGAGTCAAGTAACTGTTTCATTTCTTTGGAATCTTGTAGTTCCTTCACCCATGCCTCTTCTCGAGGCTCCAATGAAAAGTTCACGTCCAGCTTTGGTATTGGATACCCTGGCCATAAGAAAGATGAGAAGCAGAATAGTTTATGTCATCAAGGGTTTTCTCTGACGACATCTGGGACATGTGGCCGCTTAAGGTCTACTTTCTCCCCAATGACTATGACTCCACCCAAGATCTCTCACAAGAGACTCTCTTTTTTAAAGACGAAAACAAAACATGTGATGAGAGAACATCCTTTCACGCTCAATTCAAGGCCATTCTCCTCTATGGGAGAAGAATAAACCATTTCTGTGTTGAAATCAACACACTACATGATTTCTATATCTAGTCTGATACTCAATTTATTCAGGTTAGAACCAAAATAGGCAGTAAATCTTCATAGAGTTTTGGCATATCTTGGCGTAAAACTGAGAAATGCTGCTATTGATACCGAGTGAAGAGAAAGCTAAAAGTTGGGGTCAGGAGGGGCACCTGGGTGGCTCAGTCAGTTAAGTACGTGACCCTTGATTTCTGCTCAGGTCATGAACTCTTGGTTCCTGAGTTTGAGCCCCAAGTCGGGTTCTGTGCTGAGAGCTCAGAGCCTGCGTGGGATACTCTCTCTCCCTCCCTCTCTGCCCCTCCCCCGCTCCTGCACATATGCACGCCCTCTCTCAAAAATAAATGCGCTGAAAAAATTAATAAATAAATGTATGCGTTATGAAACTATTTACTAGAATCTTTTCTATTGAGATTTTCAAATAAAATGGAAAATGACTAGGTTGCCAACAAGCAAAAGCAGGGTTTATGTTTATTTCAGGGGAAGTCTAGAAGTGCACTCTCTTGAAATTAACCCAAAAAAACCATCCAACGGTATTTCTATCAGTCTAAGAACAACTAGAACAAGTTCCTACACTCACTGTCCCCATGTCCTACCACCTCTCTCCCCACTGACAGCTGCTGTGGCTCACATTCTCTTTCCACGACCTTTCCTCACCTTTCTCGGTCTGGCAAAGTATATTGGTCTGCAATAAAGTGTGGGATGAAAACTGTTGCCTTGAAATCTAACTGCAGGATGCTGACGTTTCAAAACATTATGTCAAAACATAGGAAGGGGACTAAAATACCGTATTTTATAGTTTCATGGAAAAAAGACCTTTTGCAATTAAGAATGACAAACAAAAATGCATTTCAAATACAATTTTGTTTAAGTTCACTATATTGTTGAGGTGCCCAGGGTGGCTCAGTCTATGAAGTGTCTGGCTCTTGATTTCATCTCGAGTCAGGGTCTTGCTGTAAGTGAGTGTGAGCCCCAGATTGCTGGGGCCTCTCTCTCTGCCTCTCCCCCCATGTGCTCTCTCCTTCGCTCAAAATACATAAGCTTACAAAAAATGAAAAATAAATTCACTGCATTGTTTTTGTTTAGATTGCAAAGCGAAGAGTGGGATCAAAGGGTAACATGGCTCAGGTCAAACAAAACTGGGGGTTCCAGATCAAAGGAAAGCTGCCATGAGGGAAAACTGAAACTTGAAAGAGGCAGACTAGCAAAGGCCTCGGTGTAAAATGTGTAAAATGGTGTAAAACTACATTTATAACCGAAATGTAGTCGGGGAGGTGGGTTTCCAACATATCACGAGGAGCTCTGCGGACCTACTTCCCAATGAAACTAGTGACAATTATTAAAAATAAAAAAAACAGGATGGGGCGCCTGGGTGGCTCAGTCAGTTAAGTGTCCGACTTTGACTCAGGTCATGATCTCGCGGTTTGTGAGTTCGAGCCCCGCGTTGGGCTCTGTACTGACAGCTCAGAGCCTGGAGCCTGCTTCGGATTCTGTGTCTCCCTCTCTCTCTGACCCTCCCCCGTTCATGCTCTGTCTCTCTCTGTTTCAAAAATAAATAAACGTTAAAAAAAATTTTTTTAATAAATAAAAAAAAAACAGGGGCACCCGGGTGGCTCAGTCAGTTAAGCGTTATTTGGGCTCAGGTCACGATCTCACAGTTCATGGGATCGAGCCCCACAATGGGCTCCATGCTGACAGCTAGGAGCCTGCTTGGGATTTTCTCCCTCCAGCTGCCCCTCTCCTGCTCGTGTTCTCTCTCTCAATAAATAAACAAACTTTTTTAAAAATTTAAAAAAATAAAACAAACATTGGTCCTAAGGGCCTACACCAAACTAGGAAACATCTATTTTTTTTTAATCTGCTAAAATTCACAGGTAATAGGGAGATTCTTTTTTTTTAAAGTTTATTTATTTTTGAGAGAGAGCCAGAGCACGAGTGGGGGAGGGGCAGAGAGAAAGGGAGACACAGAACCCGGAAGCAGGCTTCAGGCTCTGAGCTGTCAGCACAGAGCCCGATGCAGGGCTCGAACTCAACTCGGAAACAGCGAGATCATGACCTGAGCCGAAGTCAGACCTTTAACTGACTGAGCCACCCAGGCGCCCCGGTAATAGGGAGATTCTTGAGGATTTAAACCACAACAGTTCTCTTTGGTGCCTCTCCCCGCTCCACTCTACACTGGCACAGGGACCGAGGCAGCCTCTCCCCCAGACCCTTCCGAGGGCTATCTTCTTGGAAGGGGCAGGACCTCAGCATTTCTCATCCTACCCCAGCTACCCATTGTTGATTCTAAGGTCCAAACAATCGTGGCTGCAAGGTGGGGACAGCTTTTATCTGCCCAGTCTCTACTGGTGGCATGGAGGAGCCACCCTGGGTGTCCTATTGGTGACAACACTAGAGTACTCCCTGTCTGTCCTTGTAAGGCAGTTGTGATTATAAGACAGTGGTTCTAAGCCTGGAGATGCAACCCAAGAAGACCTGAGGGCCGGACCTAGTGCTCAGCTGGAAAGTGGCAGTTTCACTTAGAGATAAACACACCATTTCCCCCACCTCCAGAGCAATGCATCAGAGATTTGGCCTCGGAGAAGCAGGCCTTAAAACAGGTAGCTCCTAATATATTCTCAAAAAAAAACAAAAAAACAAAAAAACAAAAAACACCTGATTCATTTGCAACAGAGGATGAACATTTAAGCCTAAGGATATTCTAAAAAAGAGCACAGATGATAATGAAAGGCAACAGGAAAGAGTTTGATAGATTTATGGACTATACACCCTAAACCCCAGGCTGACTAGCTTGCCGAAGAGAAGTGGGGAAAAAAGACAAGCTGGGAGGAGCCCTCCTGGGATCACAACAAATCTCAAAACCTGACCTCAAGAGCTAGCCCAACAAAGGTATCTGAAATTGACTAGATTGGTCCAGGGAGAAATTATGCTCCAGGGCATTGCTGAAAACAATAGAGCAATTAGCTGGAAATTAATGGCAGGGTCAGGTCAGGGAAAGAGGCAGCCAAAGAAAGCCCTGTAAAAGTGCTGCCTTTCCAGGGTGACTGTGTGCACATCCGAGACTGTGCTCCCTGAGGGGCAACATCAAAAGGTTAACATTTCACAGTGGACTAGAGTTGACTGAAGGAACGCAGCCATTACCAAACAAATAAGCAAACAAATAACAATAACAAGCCCTAGGGAGGGGAAAGAAGGACTCCGGAGTTGCTACAATGTTTTATCTAAAATGTCCAGTTTCCAACAAAACATGATGAGCCATGCATGTGGACAGGAAAGTATGACTCATACACTAGAAGAAAAAAAAGAGTGGGGACCGGACTCTGCCTATGTGAGTGACTAGATAGTGAATTTAGCAAAGACTTCAAAGTAGCCATGATGAGTATCCAAGAACGAAACCAATCCATGATTAAGGAAGTAAATTATGAAGACAAACAGCATCACATCACATCACATCACATCAAATAGAGAATATCAATAAATAGAAAGTATAATAAGAATCCAGTGGAAATTCTGGAGCTGAAAAGTACCATAACTGAAATGAAAAATTCCCTAGAATGGCTCAAGAATGGATGTGAACTATCAGAACAATCAGTGAACTTGAAGACAGATCAGTAGAGATTATACTATCAGAAGAACAGAGAGAAAAAAAGAATGAAGGGAAGTGAATAGAGCCTCAGAGAAAAGTCGGGTACCACTAGGTGCCATTATAATAGATGTATAATGAGAGAACCAGGAGAGGGTGAGAGAAAGGAGCAGAAAAAAAAAAAAAAAAAAAAACCAAATTGAAGAAACAGTGGTGCCAAACTGCCCAAATGTGTTGAAAACACATTCATCTACACATCTTGGAAGCTAGATGAATTCCAAGCAGGACAAACACAAAGAGATCTTCAAACAGACATATCAGAGAGCCTGGGTGGCTCAGTCAGTTAAGCATCAAATTCGGCTCAGGTCATGATCTCCGGGTTTGTGAGTATGAGCCCCACATCAGGGCTCTCTGCTGTCAGCACGGAGGAGCCTGCTTGGGATAATCTGTCTCCCTCTCTCTCTCTCTCTGCCCCTCTCCTGCTCTCTCTCAAAAATAAACATTTTAAAAAACCAGACATATCATAGTAGAAATCCTAAAGGTCACATAAAAAGAAGAAAACCTTGAAAGACAGCAAGAGGAAAATGACTTGTCACTTACAAGGGAACTCCAATAAAATTAAAGGCCGAGTTCTCACTAGCAACACTGGAGGCCAGAAGACAGTGGGACAACATATTCAAAGTGCTCAAAGAAAAATGAGAAATTATATCCAGAAGAGCTATCTATAAAAAATGAATTGTGAGGGGCGCCTGGGTGGCTCAGTCGGCTAAGTGTCCAACTTCAGCTCAGGTCATGATCTCACCATTCATGAGTTCGAGCCCCACGTCAGGCTCTGTGCTGACAGCTCAGAGCCTGGAGCCTGCTTCGGATTCTGTGTCTCCCTCTCTCTCTGCCCCTCCCCCTCTCACGCTCTGTCTCTGTCTCCAAAATAAATAAACATTAAAAAAATTTAAAAATTAATCTGGAATAACAATATTTCTAATAAACAAAAACTGAAAGAATTCATAGGCAGCAGTCTTACCTAACAAGAAATACTAAAGGCAGTTCCTCAGTCTGAAAGCTACTGATTCCAAATGGGAATTCAAATCCACACGAAATAACAAAGGGCACAACAAGGGAGGGTAATTATAAAAGACGGTATAAATACTAATTTCTGCTCCTTTCTTCTCTTAAAAGATTGAGAGACAGAGAGAGAGAACGAACAAACAAGCAGGGGAGGGGCAGAGAGAGAGGGAGACACAGCATCTGAAGCAGGCTCCAGGCTCTGAGCTGTCAGCACAGAGCCCGACGCGGGGCTCGAACCCACGGACCATGGGATCATGACCTGAGCCGAAGTCAGTTGCTTAACTGACTGAGCCACTTAAGTGCCCCTCTTCTCTTAAAAGATTTTAAAAGCAGTGTATGGAACAATATATATGTAGTGCACTGTTGGGCAAATAATCTGTAGAAATGTAATATATTTGCCAATAACAGCACAAATGAGGTAGATGAGCGCAAAACTGTATGGGGGTAAAAAAATGACTCTAATTAATAACTAAAATCCACAGGAAAGATGAAGAAAACCGGAAATATAAATAATGTTAATACAACAAAAGTCATAATATCTATTTGTATTTCTTTCTTCTCTAGCTCTTTTAGAAGGCTTAAAATTATATAAAGTAATATCTTTAACAATGTATTTTTGGGTTTCTAACATTTTTTGAGGTTTTAACATTTTTAATGCAATATGTATGATAGTAACACCACAAAAAAGGAAGAAAATAGAGGTATATATAAGAAATATTTCTATATTTTACTAGCATGAAATTAGTATAAATCTAAATCTGATTACGTTAAGATGTACATGCTAATCTCTAGAGTAACCACTAAGGAAAAAATTTTTAAAAAATAGTGAAAATTGATTTAAGTAAAGTGCTACATTCAAAACATTTACTCAGTGCAAAAGAAAGCAGCAAACGAAGGACAGAGAAACAAAAAAGATATGAGAAATATAGAAAACAAAAAGTAAAATCGCAGATGTAAATTACACCATATCAAAAATCAGGTTAAACATAGATGCATTAAACAACTCAATCAAAAGGCGGAGATCATCATACTAGGTTTTAAAAATCCATCTACATGCTGTCTACAGGAGACACACTTTAGATTCAAAGATACTAACTGAAAGTAAAGGGATGGAAAAAGATATATCATGCAAATAACAACCACAAGACAGCCAGACTGATTACACTAATATCATACAAAATGGACATCAAAACAAAAAAGTTTCTAGAGATAAAGAGGATCAGTTTATAATGGTAAAATGACCAATCAGGAAGATACAACAATTCTAACCATACATGCACTTAAAAACAGAGTACCAAATACATGACTGCAAAAACTGACAGAAAGAGTAAAAGAAATAGACAACTGAGCAGTAGCAGAGACTTAAATACCTCTTTGCACTACTGGATAGAATATCTAGGCAGAAGATCAACAATAGAAGACAAAAAATTATAATCCTACTAAATGTCACAGACATTTATAGAACATTCCACCCAAGAAGTACAGAATATGTGTTCTTCTCAAGTGCACATGGAAAATTCTCCAGGGCAGTCAAGATGCTATACCATAAAACAAATGTTTAAAAATGTGAAAGGATCACAATTACAAAGTATATTCTCCCACCAAAATGGAATGAAGTTAGAAAAAAATAACAGAAGGGTGCCTGGGTGGCTAGGTTGGTTAAGTGTCCGACTCTTGATTTCAGCTTAGGTCTTGATTTCAGGGTTCTGAGTTCAAGCCCTGCATTGGGCTTCATGCTGGGTATGGAGCCTACTTAAAAAAGAAATAACAGAAAGAAACTTGAGGACTTCATAAATACAAGGTCATTAAACAACACACTCTTAAATAAATAATCAATCATAAAAAAATCAAAAGAGAAATTAGAAATACTTTGAGATAAATGAAAATGAACACACAATATACCAAAACTTAGGAATGTACCTAAACCACTGCTTAAAGAGAAATTTATAGCTATGAATGCCTATATTGAAAAGAAAGAAAAATCTGAAATTAATAACCTAACTTTGCACCTTAAAATATTAGAAAAATAAGAGCAAACAAAACCTAAAACAACCAGAAGAAAATAATAAAGATTAGAGCAGGATTTAATGAAACAGAGAACGGTAAAACAATAGAGAAAATCAATAAAACCAAGGTTGGTTCTTTGAAAAAAATTAACAAAATTGACAAATCTTCAGCTAAATTGACCAAGAAAAGAAGAAAGAAAACTCAAATTACTATAATCATAAATGAAAGGGGAACTATTACTACTAACCTTACAGAAATAAAAAGGATTATAAAGGAACAGTATGAACAACTGCACAGAAACAAATTAGATAAATGAAATGCACAAATTCCTGGAAACACAAAAACTACCCAAAATTGATTCAAGAAGAAATATAAAATCAGAATAGACCTATAACAAGTAAAGGTACTGAATTAGTAATCAAGACACTTCTTACAAAGAAAAGCCCAGGTCTGGATGATTCAGTGGTGAATTCTACCAAACATTTAAAGAATTAACACCGATTCTACATAATCTCTCACTGAAAACAGAAGAGAATGGAACACTTTCCAACTCACTGTACTGGCATAAGGAAAGAAAAATGTATCAGTGGAATAGAATTGATAAGCCAGAAATAGCCTTGTCATTTATTGTCAATCCATTTTTGAGAAAGGTACCATGACAATTCAATGGGGAAAGAATAGTTTCCTCAACAAATGGTGCTGGGCCAACTAGATATGCACATGTAAAAGAATGATGCTAGTCCCATTTCTCACACCATATACAAAAGTTAATTCATAATGGATCAATGATCTAAATTTAAGAGCTAAATCCACAAGACTCTTAGAAGGAAACATAGGTACAGAGGCACCTGGTGGCTCAATTGGTTGAGCATCCAACTTTTGATTTTGGCTCAGGTCATGATCCCAGGGTCATGGGATTGAGCCCTCTGCTGGGCTCTGCATTGAGCCTGGAGTCTGAGTAAGATTCTCTCTCTCTCTCTCTCTCTCTCCCTCTGACCCTCCCCTGACTCACGTTTTCTCTCTCTCTTAAAAAAAAAAAAAAAAAGAGGGGCACCTGGGTGGCTCAGTTAGTTAAGCATCTGACTTTGGCTCCGGTCATGATCTCACAGTTCGTGGGCTCAAGCCCCATGTCCAGCTCCACGCTGTCAGTGTGGAGCCTGCTTGGGATTCTCACTATCTCCCCTCTCTCTGCCCCTCCCCTGTTCGTGCTTTCTCTCTCTCTCAAAAGAAATAAACTTAAAAATATATTTAAAAAAAGAAGGAAACATGGCTATTAATCTTCATGACCTTGAATTAGGCAACAGTTTCTTAAATGTGACATCCAAGGTATAAGCAACAAAAGAAAAAAAACAGAAATTCTTCACAAACACATCCAAAAAATAGAAAAGGAACAAAGACTTTCCCACTCAGTCTATGAGGCCAATAGTACCCTGATAACAAAACCAGATAAAGACAGGACAAAAAAAAAAAAAAAAAAAAAAAAAAAAAAAAAAAAAAAAAAAAACACCTACAGACAGTATCTCCGATGAAAATAGATATAAAAATCTTCAACAAAATACTAGCAAACCAAATCCAGCAACATATAATATGAATTATACACCAGGATCAAGTAATATTTGCATCAGGAATGCAATGTTGGTTTAACATTCAAAAGTTAAGGAAATACACCATTACAAGAGAATAAAAAGTAAAACCATGATCATCTCAATAGATGCACAAAAAGCATGTGACAAAATTCAAGAGTTTTTTTTGATAAAAACACTCAATAGTCCATGAATAGAAGGGAACTTCCTCACCCTAATAAAAGGAATCGAGGAAAGGCCCACAGCTAACATCATAAATAACAGTAAAAGACTAAATACATTTCCCCTGAGATCAGAAACAAGACAAGGATGTCCGGTCTCACCACTTACATTGAATATTGTACTGGAGGTTCTAGCCAGGGTAATTTGGCAAGGAAAAGGAAGAAAAGGTATCTAGATTAGAACAAGATAAGTAAAGCTATCTCTTTTTTCAGATGACATAATCTTTGATATAGAAAATCCTAAGGAACCCACTAAAAAATAATTTGAACTATTAAACAAGTAGGATTACAGGACTCAAGATCAATATGCAAAAATTAATTATAATCCTATATAGAGAGATATTAAGTTTATTTATTTTGAGAGAAAGAGAGCACATGCACAGGAAGGGCAGAGAGAGAAAGGGAGAGAGAGAATCCCAAGCAGGCTCCATGCTCAGTGCATAGCCCAATGCGGGGCTAGAATTCACAAACCGTGAGATCATAACCTGAGCTGAAACCAAGAGTCAGATGCTTAACCGACTGAGCCACCCAGGCGCCCTGTAATCCTATATATTTTTAATGAACAACCCAAAAATGAAATTAAGAAAACAGTTCCTCTGGAAGAACTATTAAAAAGAATACTTGGGAACAAATTTCATAACAGCAGTGTAAAAACTTATACTTGGGCAACTATAAAAAATGTAAAAAAAAAATGAAAGAAAATCTAAATAAATGGAAAAGCACCACATGTGTATACATCACAAATTTAACACTGTTAACATGGCAATACTCCCCAAACTTATCTACAGATTCAACACAACCCCTATGAGAATCCCAACTGACTTCTTTGTAGAAACCGATAAGCTGATGCTAAATATCACGTGGAATTGTATCAAACTCAGAACAGCCAAGACAATCTTGAAAAACAAAAGCAAAGTTGGAGCCCTCACACTCTCATATTTCCAAACTTACTGGAAAGCAATAATAAAGACAGTGTGGTATTTCCATAAGAATAGACATATAGATCACTAGACTAGAGCTGACCGTCCAGCAGTAAACCCATATACCTGTAGTCAACTGATTTTGGACAAGAGTTTCAAGTCCATTCAATGTGAAAAGAATGAGCCTTTTAGCAAACCATGCTGAAACAACTGAATATGCGAGAATATATGTAAATATACATATTATTTGGGCCGCTACTGTGCAACTTATACAAAAATTGATTGAAAATGAATCAAAGCATTAAATGCAAGCTAAAACTATAAAACTCCTAGGAGAAAATTTAGGGGTAAATTTTCATGACCTTATATCAGGCAATGGTTTCTTAGGTATGACATAAAAAGCACAAGCAACAAGACAAAAAATAGTTAAACTGGACCGCATCAAAATTGAAAAAAAAAAAGAACTTTCGTGCTACAAAGGACACTATTAAGAAAGTTAAAAGACAGTCACAAAACATGAAAGACTACTTATAAGTCATATATCTAATAATAGACTTTTATCTAGAATATAAAAAGATCATACACAACTCAATAATAAAAACACATATAATCCTACTTAAAAATAGGCAGGGGTGCCCAGCTGGCTCAGTTGTTAGAGCATCCAACTCTTGATCTCAGGGACCGGAGTTCAAGGCCCACGTTGAGTGTGAAGCCTACTTAAAAAAAATAAAAAAATAAAAAACAAAAATAGGCAAAAAATCTAAATAGGCATTTCTCCAGTGAAGATACACAAACGCCCAATAAGCCCATGAAACGATGCTCAACACCATTATAGTCTTTGAAGAAACACTTCACACCCACTAAGATGGCCAGAATAAAAATCTCAGATTCTTCTCAAGTGCATATGAGACAGTTTCTGGGATGCAGATGGTATGTTAGGCCACAAATTCGTTTCTATATATTTAAAAACACAGATCTCATTCAAAGTACTTACTCTGACCACAATGGAATGAAGTTAGAAATCAGAACAGAAGGAAAACTGGAAAATTGACAAATTTGTGAAAATTAAATAACACCCTGTTAAATAACCAATGGATGCAAGAAGAAGTCACAAAGAAAATTAGAAAATACTTAGAGATCAATGAAAATGAAAATGCAAAGTACCAAAACTTTTGAGACATAATGAATGCAGGGCTAAGTAGGGAATTTATAGCTATAAATACTTACATTAGTAAACAAAAAAAGCCCAAAACAGTAACATAACTTTCCAACTTAAGGAACTAATAAGAAAAGAAAAACACTAAGCCCAAAGCAGAAGGAAGGAAACAATAAAGATCAGTCAGAGATAAACAAAATAAAGACTAGAAAGACAATAGAGAAAATCAATGAAACCAAACATTGGCTTTTTGAAAAGATGAATGAACTTGACAAACCTTTAGCCAGATGAACTAAGACAAAGAGACAAAGAGAAAGAAGGCAAAAATTGTTAAAATTAAAGTCGGGATATTTCCAATCATTCTACAGAAATAAAAACAATTACAAGACAGCACTATGAACAACCGTATACAAACCAACTGGATAACCTAGATGAAATGGATAAATTACCAGAACCACAAAACCTACCAAGACTACATAACAAAGAAACAGAAAGATCTGAATAGACCTATTCAGTAAACTAGTAAAGAGAGTGAAGCAGTAATCAAAAATCTCCTGACAAAGAAAAGCCCTAGACCTGATGGCTTCACTGGTGGATTCTACCAAACATTTAGGGAAGAACTAATACAAATCTTTCTCAAACTTTTCCAAAAAAAAATGAAGGGGGGGAAACACTTTCCTCATCCTCTGAGGCTAACATTACCCTGATACCAAAGCCAGAAAAGACACTATAAGAAAATGACACAACAATATCCCTTATGAACACTGATACAAAAAACCCTGAACAAAATATTAGCAAACTGAATTCAGCAACATATTAAAAGGATTATATAACATGACCAAGTGATATTTGCTTCTAGAATGCAAGGCTGCTTCAACATATGAAAATCGGTCAATGTAATATACCACCTTAACAGAATGAAGGGAAAAAAACACACCATTTCAAATGATGTGGAAAAAGCATTTGACAAAATTCAACATCCTTTCATGATAAAAAAAAAAAAACCACTCAACACAATAGGAACAGAAGGAAATTACCTCCACATAAATAAAAGCCATATATGAAAAACCCACAGGGAACATCACACTCAGTGGTAAAAGGCCGAAAACTTTCCCTCTAAGTTGAGGTAGAAGGCGAGGATGCCTCACTCTGTTCAACACAGTACTGAAAGTTCTAGCCAGAGAAATTAGGCAAGAAAAAGAAGTAAAAGGAATTGAAATTGAAAAGGAAAAAGTAAAATGATCTCTACTGGCAGATTATATGATCTAGTATGTAGAAACCTTGAAGATTCCATTAAAAAACTGTTAACATAAATAAATGAATTCATCAAAGTACCAGGATACAAAATGAACCTGCAAACATCAGTTCCATTTCTATATACTAACGATGAACAATAAACAATTCCAGAAATTATGAAAACAGTTCCATTTACAATAGCATCGGAAAGAATAAAATACTTAGGAATTAAGTACATCAAAGACTTGTACCACAAAAATGACAAAGCATTGGTAGAATAAATTAAAGAAGATATAAATAGGAGCGCCTGGGTGGCTCAGTTGGTTGAGCATCTGACTTTGGTTCAGGTCATGATCTCGTGGTCTGTGAGTTTGAGCCCCACATCGGGCTCTGTGCTGACAGCTCAGAGCCTGGAGCCTGCTTTGACTCTGTGTCTCCCTCTCTCTCTCTGCCCCTCCCCTGCTCACACTCTGTGTCTCTCTCTCTCTCTCAAAAATAAATAAATATTTTTTAAAACAAAAAAAAAATAAAGAAAGAAGATCACATCCCATGCTCATGGATTGGAAGACTTGATACTATTAAGATGTCAATACTACCAAAAGTGATCTACAGATTCAATACAATCTCTATGAAAATCCCAATGGTACTTTGTTTGCATTAATCGCAAAACCCATACCTAAAATGATATGGACTCTACAGGGACGCCCAAACAGACAAAAATTCGTGGAAAGGAAGAACAAAGCTACAGGACTCACACTTCCTGATTTCAAAACTTACTAGCATATAGACTAATGGAATAGAACAGACAACCCACACATAAACCTTAATATATATGGTGAAATGATTTTTAACAATGATACCAAGATTATTCAACGGAGAAACAATACTTTTTTCAACAAATGGTGCTGGAAAAACTGGATATGTGTGTGCAAATGAATGAAGTTAGAACCTTACATAACAGCACGTGCAAAAATTAACACAAAACAGATCAAAAACCTAAAGTCAGGACCTAAAATTATGAAACTCTTAGAAGAAAACATAGGGGAAAGCTTCATGACACTGGATTTGGCAATTATTTCTTGGATATGACACCTAAAGTATAGGCAACAAAAGAAAAGGTAGACACAGAGTAGCTCATGAAAAATTTAAAAATTTATCCATCAAAAGACAGTTTCAACAGAGTAAAAAGGCAACCCACAAATGGGAAGAATATTTGCAAATCATATCTGATAAGGGATTAATATCTAGAATATATAGAGAATTCTAAAATTCAACAACAAAGCACATTCCGTTTTTGAAAGGTACAAAGGGAAATAAACTTTAAAAAAAAAATGGGGCACCCGGGCGGCTCAGTCGGTTAAGTATCCAACTCTTGGTTTGGGCTCAGGTCATGATCCCGTGGTTTGTGAGTTCGAGCCCAGTGGCAGGCTCTATGCTGACAGCATGAAGCCTGCTTGGGATTCTCTGTCTCTCCCTCTCTCTGCCCCTCCCCCACTCATGCTCAGGCTCACGCTCCCTCTCTCAAAATAAACAAATAAACCTTACAGAAAAAGAAATGTTCAAGGATTTGAATACACATTCTCCAAAGAAGATATACAAATGGCCAATAAGCACTTGAAAAGATGTTCCATGTCACTAACATTTGGGAAACACAATTCCAAATTACAGTGAGATACCACCTCACATCCAATAAGAATGCTACTATCACAAAACAGAAAATAACAAGTGTTGATGAGGATGTGGACAAATTAGAAAAGTTACGCACTATTGACGGGAATGTAAAATGGTACAACTACCGTGGAAACCAGTGTGGCTGTTCCTCAAAAAATTAAAAACAAAATTGCCGTATGATTCAGCATTTCCACCTCTTTTGGGTAGTTGTATACCCAAAAGAAGTAAAAGCAGGGTCTCAAAGAGATATTTGCATACTAGCTAAAACATGGAAGAAAACTAAGCATACATTTATGGAAAATAGAGAAAATGCAGTAGGTACGTACAGTGGCATATTATTTAGCCTTTACTTGGACGGAAATACTGCCATATGCTACAAGATGGATGAACCTTCAGAACATGTGTTAAGTGAAATAAGCCAGTCACAAAAAGACAAATAGTGTATGATTCCATGTAGATGAGGTACGCAGAGTAGTCAAATTCATAGAGACAGAAAGCTGACTGGTGGTTTCCAGGGCTAGAGACATGGGCAATTATTTGTTTAAATGAGTATGGGGTTTCAGTTTTACAAGGTGAAAACAGTTATAGAAACGGATGTTAGTAGTGGTTTGACATTAATAATGCACTCAATACCACTGGACTATACACGTCACAACGATTAAGAGGGTAAATTTTATGTTACGTGCATTTTATAACAATAAAAACAACTGAAAAGGGGAAAACAGGCTTCTTGAGCAGGGTCATTAGCTTACAGGGTTTTTAATCCCATCTGACGTACCCGTGCTTTGTTCTCGGCTCCTCCCAGAGAGGCGTCCCTCCTCCCACGCTGCATCACAGTGGTCCCCTTCCATCCAGCAGTGGGTGTTTCTGACCCACCCCCAGACCTGGAGAGCGCTTCAGCTCTCAAAGTACAAACCTCAGAAAGGAAATAAAACCCCTGCCTTACCGGGGTCCAGGAAGGGCTGGCACTCCTCAGCGGCACCATAGCTCAGCTCCTGCAGCCCTGCCTGTGGGATCCAAGGCTCTGCCACTGGGCCCTCCGGGGCAGGTCCCATTACTTGGAGTGGGGGTGACTCCAGGTGGATGTTTGGTGGTACGTGTGCCGTTCCCACCGGTGCCAGTTCTTCCAAGAGCATTTCCTGCCTATCGATCTGGGGCAAATGGCAGAACCCATCACTCTAAAGTCTAGACCAGCAATGCCCGGTAGCGACAGTGTGACCCGTGTACGTCATTTTGCTTTTGCAGTACCCGCATAAACAAAGAAGAAAGCGGTGAAGTCAATCTTAATAACATGCCTCGGTTAACCCAGTACCGCTAAAATACCCTACGTTCAGAATGTGATCAACGCCAACCATGACTAGGGAGATATCTCACCTACTTTATTTCTCATGCTCAGTCTTCTGAACGTGGCCAGCATCTTCCACTTAGAGCGCATCTCAGTTTGCACTGGCCACATCGCTAGCGCTCAAGGGCCACCCACACTTGGCCGGTGGCGGCCGTACTGGGCAGTGCACGATTAGGCCACAGGCACGTAAAATCTGCTATCGTAAGCCAAACCCAGAGGACAGAGAGAGGAAGGGAAACCATAAATTCCTTACGCCCCGGGGCGGGCGCAGGAAATTTTGCAAGGCTCCGGTTCAGTGAGGCTCACTGCACAGCCCCGTCAACACACAACACCGGGCACCTCAGGCCCAACTCGAAGCCCTTTCTCCCTCCTGCCACAGGTTCTGCCCTGTGCCCTTCTGAGCAGGGGACAGTAGCGCCACCACCACAGGGTGACGTGGCATGAAGGCAGGTGGCCGGCGGAACTCAGCGGGCAGAGACGGGAGTATATACCGTTCACGGTGCGGCACTGCTCCGGGTCCCCGCCAACTCTGTAGTTCCCCCTCAAACTTCCATCCAGGTAAAAAGAACCTGTCAAGGACTTCACACTGTGGCTCATATACGCACCAAATAGTTTTGCATATGGTAGCGTGACCTGAATTTTCTAGGAAAGCCCTACCTGGGAAATCAGACAACCACTGTATTCCTTGTTGTTCACATTGACTGACACTCGTTGCCACTGTGGAAAATCACACGACCAGCGGTGCCACCCAGTGTCTGAGCTGTCCCAGTCTGAACCGGTGGCTGTCGCCTTCCCGGTGACTTTATGCACAGATGCGGGCATCTGACAACTTCAAGTCTTCTGTGCAGTCAAGCCCGAAAAGGGAGTGTGTTCAAATGCTGATTCGGTTATGGCAAACTATGTCCCCTTTCCTTGATATCCTTTCTAGACTCCACCTGACCCGGGCTGGCAACATTTTCTTATAGTCATATATTAAATAATTTACACTTTATGGGTCATGTTGGTCTATCACCTACACTTCTTGTATTTAACAACCTTTTAAAAAGGTAATAACCATTATTAGCTCATGGCCTGCATAAAAACAGGCCTGGCGCTGCATTTGGCCCACAGACCACTTATTGTAGTATTGTTTTTGATTTTGTGTGTATGTAAGGTTACATTATATGTAAATTTCATTTCAGGACAGCAGAAGAGACATTGCTAAGTATTTGTTACAGAACAGAAGCTGGGTTTAATAGTTGAGAATCACGGAACCATATGCCAATTCCAGCAGAAGGAAAAAATGAAAATCATTTCAGGGAAAGCGCGGGGTTGGAATTGAAATGTCTGATCTGGTATCAGACGTCTCTGCTACTTCTGTCTAATTACCAAGATCCCCAACTCTTCTCACCTGCTGATCTGGAATCTCAAGTTCTCTCTGTAAGTCTTCTATCAGCGACACAACTCTTTCTCTATTCTCTGGGCAATGTTCCCTCACCCAGGTCTCTATCTCTGTGGGCAGGATGGTTAGGAACTGCTCCAACACCAACAGCTCCAGGATTTGTTCCTTAGAGCGCATCTTTGGCTTGAGCCATTGACAGCAGAGCTCCCAGAGTTTGTTGAAGGCTTCATGAGGCCCGGCTGCTTCTTTGTACTGGAACTGCCTGAAGCGCTGGCGGAAGACTTCACAGTCCGCGTCATAGTCTTGAAACACAGAGCCCTGATTCAAGGAAGCCTGGATTGCACAACCCAGGGCCACAGCCATCGCCCCCTTCTGGCCGTGTGCAATTTCTCTGGGGCCTGCAGTCTCAGATTCCAGTATTTCTTTGTGTACGTGTGTCAAGGGGGAGCCACCCACAGCTGAGGACAGGACAAAAGGAAAGGAGAAACAGCAGTGATTACCAGAAGCCATACTTACTTCCCTTAACTTGTTTACATTCCGCCAAAGCCCTAAAGCAGCAGACCTTAATCTTTTCTGGTGATTCTGAGAATCTAAGGAAGGCCAGGGAATCACTTCCTAGAAAAATACACATACACATCTAACGCTGCATCCATTTTCCAAACATTTACAAAATGTTCTACGCCCTACACAGACCCTCTAGAACCGTGCTGCCCAATATGGTAGTCACAAGTCCCATGTGGTAGATTCAGTTCAAAGTCATTGAAATTAAAAATGCAGTCTCTCATTCATACTAGTCACATTTCAAGTGCTCCACAGACATCGCTGCAGAAAGTTCTACTCGATAGTGCGACTCTAGAATTCCGTTGACCCAAGGCTAAGAACCTCTTCCCTTAAATGAACCACCCTAGATGTGCTGCCCTGTGACTATACACTCCCAAGCGAATACAAGCTATTTTGTGTCTCTGAATATATACAGGCCACAAAAGAAATAGGGGAGCAGTGGTGAACCACCCTGAAAGTCCCTGTGCTATTGGAACCCTTGGTTGCCTTGAATAACAGGCATCTTAGGAGAACCACACCTCCAAAGGCTCCAAATCCGCAACCTTTCATTCTTCTCCACTCAAGGCGTGTGGACTTCAGCCCACATCAGCGTGACCCTCATCCTGCTATGGCATGCCTGCCGGCTTTCTCATGAGAAAAATACACTACATCAGGGCAGGCCATCAGCCATCTGGGCTGCATTAATTCCGAAGGCCACTGATGGCATTCATGTTGCTAAGTCCAAGTGCTGTTCTCGGCTTCCTGCATTTATTAGGTCAGGTAGCCCTCACCCAAAGAGAGGAGGTGGGGACTAGTATTATGCCATGAATTCAGATGAGGGAACTGAAAGTTGAGGCTCAGGAGGACTGAATAACTTGTCCCATGTCACCCAGTAAATGCCAGACAGAAATGGTGACAAGGTTAGAATGAACAGATTCCTGCAACGCTCATGTCTAAAAACATCCAAATGTTCTTAGGGCAATGCCTGAGGTCACAGACGTGTCTCAATACCAGCACCCACCCTAAGCTATGGGTCCTCTCTCTCTCTCCGCATTTGCCAAGATGCCTCAGGTACCTGTCCTCTTCCCTGGAGTGGGACAAAGAAAAAAATACTCATGATCTTCCTACCTAGTCATTCCAAATGTACACTGTGACCCTATCACCCCTTATCTCGATGGTAACCTGGACTCCCGCGGCAGACCATCCAGGCGGGATAACCTGCTCGCTTTGTGAGCCTGACACCCAGCGCTTCTGTCTGTAACATGAAAATGATGATAGCATCGATTTCACAAAATTTCCTGTGTCGGATGCAACTGCACGGAAGCGAACGACAGCATGCGGGGCACAGAGGAAGCACTCAGGAAACGTTATTGTCCCGAGCACTGATTCCTAGAAAGCTTCCCCATCTCCCGCCTAGGCACCTAACCGTCGCTGGAGGGCATCCAGGAACTCGGCCGGCTGGGGCTGTGGACCCGCCCTCACCGTGCTCAGCCTCGCAGCCCGCAGCCCTCCCCAGACGCGCCGACCCCTCCACCACGTCCACCAGGGCCCTGACCGTCCCGCTGTCCCCCCGTCCGCCCTTCCGCAAAGAAACGTCACTGCACCCCGGGACTCACGGCTTCTCCCCAAAAGCCGCCAGAGCGAGCCTGCTCTCGCCCGGCCCACGGATAGAGAGGTGTTTGCAGAGCGGGCACTCGGAGAAAGGCGAGGGGGGACACGTCGTGGGAACGTCTAAAAGCCAGTCACAAATCGGCTGCCTGGGGCGCGAGCATGGCCCCAGCGCGCTCCCGCCCACGATGTCCCGCCGCCTCGAGGGGCGATCCCGGTCTCGGACAACCTCGGGAAGGCCCGGCCCGGTCGCAGGGAGCGGTGGTAGGGTCCGGCCGGACAGCGGCCCGCCGCCCGTCGCTCGCCCCTGCACACGCCGCGGGGTCAGAGCTGGCGATGGACGGTTGCCGTAGCCCCAGCAGCACCGGAGCACCTCCGCCCGCGCCCGCGCCCCAGGGACGGCCACGCCCTCTGGCCGCTCGGGGACTCACCGCCTCGGCGCCCACGGCTCTCCCAGGCTCCCCGGGGCAGCTGCGCAGGGCGCAGGCGCGCGCCCGCCTTTTGGACTACGTTTCCCGGCAGGCCCCGAAACACCCGCCAGCCGTCTGGGCCCCTTAGCAAGCTGACGTGGGAGGGGTCGCCACTTCCTTGGCCTCCCCTGGGCCTCCAGCCGCTATGGAAGCCTTCCCGTTTCCGGTCTTAAGTGCCTCTGGAGCCCAGGGGCTTGGGTGGGACGTTCCCGGTTCCTATCCTAGGGAGGGCTTCTCTCCCGGTAACCCTACAGAAATCAGAGCGGTGGGGACCTCCGTTAACTCTGTTAGGTCTGGGTCACTGATTCCCAAACCTCTCTGTGCAGGAAGAATTTCTTGGGAGAGCCTGGGAAAACTTCAGATTTCTGGGCCCCTTCCCAACACCCTGAAGCACCGCAGCTTGCATGAGCTCGACAATTCGCATTTTAACAACCTTTCCTGGGCTTATGACTCTGGTCAGGCTCTCACAGATCGCAGTGGCCTTGGGCTACCTTTCTAGTTTCTTCACTTGAAGACCCGAGCTTCAACCTCGCTACCCTGTGTGCTCCTCTCTGCCTACCGCCGCCACCCGCGGGCTTCTGGGACTTTGGGTTCGCCCAGTGGCCCTGCCTCTTGTCTTCTGATTCGTGCCTCCCGAGCCCCGCGCTTAGGTCACATTTCCCCTCCTGGGTGAGTTGGCGCAAGGCCAGAGGGGATGCTGTGCCTGGGAGATCTAGTCCTCACATCGGTCCTCAGTTAGTGCTGATGGGGTTCGGACGCCAGGCTTTAGTGCTGGTACTTCCCTCGTGGGACCAGGACCTAGTCCTGCGTGGGCCCTGGACGGAGAGCCACCTGTGATTGTGCCTCCCAGACCTGGGCGGAAGTGAGATGAGGGGCCAGGCGCCCCACCGCCCCGAACACGCAGAGGCCCGGGCACTGGAGACAGCTCCCCCCGGGTCGGAGTTGGGCTGGTGGGCTGGGACTGGGGGCCAGGGGCATGCGGATCCTGCACGTGCTGTTTATTGTCGCACGGGGCTCCGGACACCTTTGCCGGAGGTGGCGGCCGGTTTCGGGGTCAGGATGTCTAGGAACCTGACCATGGCATCTGGCCCAGGCTCCCAGGAGCAAAAAGGGCCCCTGTTGTGACACCCCGGGAGTTACTGTGCCTACAGTGAGGACCTGCCCTGCCCACCCACCCCCTTGCCCCCCGCACCTGATGGCCCAGACTGGTGGCCTCCCACTTGCGCTTCTGTGGCTCCTGGCGCTAGGTCCCTGGAAACCGTCAGGCGGCTGGCTCCTGGAGCTGTGTCACTCGAGGGTGGCTTTGGCCTGAGACGCGCACCCTGGAGCAGGCCCTAGATCTGTTGGTGTCCGAGCGGTCCCTGGCCCTCCTGTCCCAGGACATCCACAGCCAGGTGCAGAAGCGCTTTCTGCCTCTTGCAGCGTCTATGCGGAGAGCTTGAGAGATGAGGGAATAGGTGAGAGAGAGGGACAGAGAGAGTGCTTTTATCTGGTTTGGTTGGCCCCGAAGACTGGGACACCACGGAGACTTACTTCCCCATTCGGATTTTCTTGATTCCCCGGAGTAGAGCTTACTTGGGCAAGTGACTTTTTCTCATTTCGTCTGGAACTGTGATCCTCCAGATTTTCCCCAGGCGCAGAGTGAACGGGGGAAGAGGGAGGCAGTGTTGCTGCTACAATGGTCAGTGTCCACCCGAGGTAGATCCTAGGGGTTCAGGTCCTGGCTCTGCTCACTGCCCACTGACGATGTGACTTTGGGCAGGTGACCGTTGCCCCTTGGGCCTCGCTTCCCGCGTGGCTCAAAGGCTTATGCGGTGGTTTTGAGGACGAAAGGGGGAGCACCGTGTACATTTGACGGCACTGCTGGCATGTTGGTGCTGAAAACTGTTGCTGGCCTGGCCTGGTGGCCAAACCTGTAGGTCCAGCTGCCCCGGAGGCTGAGCCAAGGAGGATCGCTGGAGCGCAGGAGTTCTGGGCTGGAGAGCGCTATGCTGGCGGGGTGCGTGGGCCAAGGTCGCCATCTCTTTGGTTAATCTCTCAGAAGCGAGAGACCACCAGGTTACCCGAGGAGAGGCGAACCCACCCAGGCCGGAAACTGAGCAGGTGAAAATTCACAGGTGGACCAGCAGTGGGCTTGCGCCTGTGAATGACCTCCGCCCTCCGTCCTGGGCAACATAGGGAGACCCGCCTCTAGACAAACACAACGGTTGGTTAGCCGTTGTTACGTTAGGGTCAGCAGTCCGGTCCCGTCCGCAGAGCTGGGTCTCAGTTGACGGTGAGCCCAGAAAAGCAGTTTGGCTGGAGGCGCTGAAGTCATTACCCCCACACCCCCCCCCCAAGTCCAGCAGGTTATCCAGCAGTGAGGAATGGGAGAACTGGTGGGGGAAGGAAAGAGGGAGTGGAGTACATCGGAAGATGTATGGGGGGAAGGTGTGCACTGGGAACGTCTCCCCACACGCTCCACATACAATCACATGCACACATTTGCACTCTTGAAGCCATTTGAAGCTCTCGTGGGGTCCAAAGTGACAAACCGGTCGTCTGTTATGCAAGTTTGTCCTCGGATCCCTGTAAGAATTTCCCTTGCTGTTTGGCCCTTTTATGATAAGTGATGGCAGGTTGGCTTTTAGGTCACAAACAATGGGCTGGGAACAGACATGCTTTCCAGGGAAACTCTGCCTCAGGGAACAGCGTTAACATCACTGAGCTTCAAGCTGTGGCCAGTGGACACTCAGGGAAGCCCTGAAGCCTAGAGTAGTTGCTACTTCTGGTTCGTTAGGTCTAATCCGCTTATCATCACCAATATAGTAGTAGTTCTTGGTGATGTCTTGTGGAAGGGAAAGTTGATCAAGATTCCCGGAACTAGAGGTGCCTCGGTGACTTAGTCGATTGAACGTCCAGCTCTTGGTTTTGGCTCAGGTCACGGTCTCGCGGTTCATGGGTTCGAGTCCCGTGTCGGGCTCTGCATTGAGAGTTTGGAGCCTGCTTGAGATTCTCTCTCCCTGTGTCTCTGCCCCTCCCCTGCTCACTCATGCACTCTCTCTCTCTCTCTAATATATAAACTTTTTTTAAAAGCTTAAAAAAAATAAATTAAAAAAAAAGTTCCAGGGACTAAATGAGGACACAGATTTAGAAGTTGACAAATGCCCGAGGTGGGACAATGAAAATGTATTGCTGGCCTTGCTGGCTGAAATCAAATGGCTTCTGGTGGTATTTACTGACAGTTATCGAGGAAACACATTTGCCAGGAGCTGCATACCGGGTACCAGCAATGAAACCACATCTGAAATAGTATCTGTAACTGTGGCCCCCACCTGGGCGAGTTTACGGTAAGGCACTGTCATCCCCCAGGATGCATGTGGTGTCTACACAGGCTAAATCAGCAAAGTGAATTGGGGCACGGTGGGAATCGCCATTCCTACGTGTTTCAGGTCCTTGGTGGTGGCGCTCACCCCTGAAATCCCTCTAAGAATGTGGCATTGCTTCCGGATTACTACTTTTCGTAAATAAGGGAAGTTCTAGTGGTTTCCACTTGGCCTTTCTCACCATAATAGCTGTCACTCCATAGGTCAGGGAAGAAATGTGGGTATACCTGTTCCAGTTATAGTCTGAAACGGGGGAAGTAATCATAGGGTGCATTTGGGGACTTAATGGGCCCTCTGTGAGACAGTACTAAGCCAAAACTGCATTAATCACCTGACCTCCACGAGCCCCCACTCTGACTGGTGGGCCACAGCAATGCTTCGGGTCTGCTGGAATTAGTGTCAGCTCAGAAGCAGTGTTCATTACTCCCCCAAAGGTCTGCTCATCTCCTTTTCCCTAATGCACAGTCACCCTGGTAATAGGCCATAGGTCCCTTCGGGGAGAGGCTGGCTGAAAGATTAACATTCTATATTTTGGGCAGTGCAGTGAGGTCTTTCCTTAGGGGCCTGCGTCCCCTTCATTCAAAGGGAGCTGGGTATACAAACTGGCTCAGGGCACCTGGGTGGCTCAGTCGGTTGAGTGTCCGACTTCGGCTCAGGTCTCGATCCCACGGTCCGTGAGTTCGAGCCCCGCGTCGGGCTCTGTGCTGACAGCTCAGAGACTGGAGCCTGCCTCGGATTCTGTGTCTCCCTCTCTCTCTGACCCTCCCCCGTTCATGCTCTGTCTCTCTCTCTCTCTGTGTCAAAAATAAATAAACATTTAAAAGAATTAAAAAAAAAAAACTGGCTCAAATCTGGCAGTGGGTTGAGGGGCTGTGACCGTTTTGGTCAATCAATTTCCACTTCTGCACACTCAACCGGGAACACTTCCACTTAAATAGCTCAAGTAAGAAGTTAGTAGACTGTCCATTTGCTTCTCTTCAAGGGACACCATGATCAGCTATGACACAAAGCTCATCCCTGGATTTTGGTGGAGGGCATACACTGTGCACTGTCCAAGTTTTCCAACTTTTCTGTGTGTAGACAATCCTCATGAGAAAGAGTTGGGGAAAGTCTGTTAAAAATACCATGGTTCGTGCCCACCCAGGGACACACACAAAAAAGGGGAAACCTCATAAAACAAGACCCGTGTACCTTATGATCACAAGCACATTGAAGTACAGGGGAAGGAAGAATCACCCTTCAGCCTGCTTTCATGCATCAAGTACACGAAGTGGTCACAACTGTGAAAACATCGACACTAATTCTGCAAAGGGGTCACAGTTTCTGTTTCCTTTTACTGGGACCATCTCCACTGTCACCATGTCACTCTTCAACCGCTGCGGTGCCCAAGGTGGAGCCCAGCCCCTTCAGGGAGCACCAGATACGGAGGGGAGTCCAGATCCCCGCTTCTTGCCATCGGGCTTGCCCGAAGTCTCTGTCCGCAGGCGGTGGAGGGAGGTTTGCTGTTTCTCTTTGTAGCCTAGCACGCACCAGTTGGAGTTTTGATTCTTGACCTCATTTTCCTCTGAACCCCAGGTCCCTTTCTGGTTACCCATCTTTTTTTCTCCTTCTGGAGTTTCCCAGTCACATACAGTTTTGGTTGATATTGACACATGAGAGTTAAGGCTCTTTTATCATATTAAACCCACGCTTCAAGGAACGTACCGTCTCTCCCCACTGTCGCCTCCCCCAGGCAGACCCTCCCCTGTCGTCAAACTGATGTGGCTCTTCCTTGAGGCCTTGTGTCTTGAACCTAGAACAGTGAGGAGCCCCAGATACTTGAGAGGCACTAGAAAGTCACCCCGATGAGAGGCCTCACCCAGCCCCAATCTTGTGCCGTTACTGGCAAACGTCACCGGCATAGCTATTCTCTGCTGTTTTCATGAGATGATGTCACTACGAAACATCACACGTAAAACATGGGCCAGGTGCACACGTGTGTCTGTGCTGACCGGGGACAAGTAAGCTGGCCGATTTGCTTTCTTATTAGTCCCTGGCCCTGGGGTCAATGTCAGATAACACTGGCCGGACTTTGTGGTGATAACCAGCTACGGGAAGGCAGCATCGATGGGCCCCATGCTCTCGTAGTGGTATTTCATACAGCAGGCCCAAGCCCCTTCCTGGAGGATCCCATGAGGTCCCTGCGAGGGTGTTTTGTTTTGGGAAGCAAATTGTGCTCAGAGACTGAGCAATGTATTTCACACAGGTTCGCTTGGGAATTTCATAAGCCACTCGCACACAGGGTAATGGCTTTTAAAAATTTTTTAAATGTATTTTTGAGACAGAGAGAGAACACAAGTGAGGGAGAGGCAGAGAGAGAGGAGCCACAGACTCTGAAGCAGGCCCCAGGCTCTGGGCTGTCAGCACAGAGCCGGACGCAGGGCTCGAACTCACTGACCACGAAATCACGACCCGAGCCAAAGCCAGACGCTGAACCAACGGAGGCCCCCAGGTGCCCCCAGGGTAATGTCTCTTAATAAATGAAGACAGAAGCATCATGATCCAAATCGATCACACTGTTGTTCCAGGTAAGGGAGATGAGAGGAACCAAGCGCAGATTTAGTTGAGCTGTACCTTTCTATGAGTTGGTACTAGGCAGGGATGACTTAGCCAGCTGACAGCTGGCATGCTCTAGCCCCCGTGGCTAGAGCAGGTTGCTAGAGAACCAGTGCGGCTACCGGTGTTGCTGGGCAAGAGGATGGCCTTCCCAGGGCCAGTGGGTGGCTTTCATCACTGGTGGAAAAAGAGGCGCCTTTACTGTGGCAGTAGCTAATTGCCCCCAAGGTCTCTGGAGAGCTGCTTAGATCAGCAAAGTGTGGCCTGGCCCAGGCCAAACACTTTTGGATTGCCCTCCCAAACTCTGCGTATTGATAGCCAAAATGTCCCCTTATCTGGACATGTTGCTTCTTCGTATGTTTCTTATAGATAAGCCCCCAGCGAGGGCTTTCAGCAGCTGAGCTGCTGCGTGCTTATCAGTGAGAACAGACAGATGATGACGTCCCGACACAATCTGCCCATTCTTCTCTCAAAACAACTCTTTTGTCTTGTCAGAAGCAAGTGGATTTGAGATAATACCAAACCACTGCACAGCAAAGAGGCAGCTGAGTTCATACCTTTTATGCTCCTACTTTTACATCACGTACCACACGCTGTTACGCTCTGACACGTCTGTAAAGGAAACCAGAACAGATTTCAACTGGTTTTATACAAAAGTGAGGTTGATGCTGGGGACAGTAAGGACCCCTGGCCCCTAAGACCCAGAGGCCACAAGAGCGTGTCTGTGAGACATGGGCCGACCCTGAGCAGGAGCCATGCCTCTTTGCGGCAGAGGTAGTGTGAGAGAGGGGCGGAAGGCTGCTGGGTAGAGAATCAGTGCCACGTTTCTACACTGATGGAAACAAAGTCCTAGTACCAGACCTGGGGCAGGGAGGTTATATTGTTGTATAACAACAAAAATCCCTGAATTGTATGATTTTTTTCAGGAAGTCACTTTATCTAAAAATTTTTACTGGAGCAGTAAAGGAATGTATGGATCTGAACGTCATAATCAGAAATTTGAGGTTTTAGACTCAGCAGCCTTTTAAGAGGAGGTTAGCAAGATTGCTGCCGAATCACTACATCAACACACACAATTTTAGAATGCCCAAAATCGCCACTGCTGGTTTAAGAGTTGCAATCTATCTAAACGATTCCTAAGAGTTGAGATAACTAATTCTTGATATGTATTACCGGAAAACCTACCAGCACGTTTCTTAACATTGGAAGAATTCCTAACTCTGAATGTCAGGACTCAAGAATAGCAAGGTGCGTGGGTGGCCCAGTCCAGTAACCAACTTATTCTTCTTGATCTCAGCTCAGGTCTGGATCTCAGGGCCCTGAGTTCAGACCCCACGCTGGGCTTGACACCTGCTTAAAAAAAAAAAAATAGCAAGAACAGTTGAAGGAAAAAAATGCATATATTTTAAGACATGTTTAATTGAACATCTTATCTTATCTTACCCTATCCTATCCTATCCTATCTTACTATTAGAAAGAGAGCCCCTCAGCAGGGAGCCTGACATGGGGCTCTATCCCACCACCTTGGGATCATGACTCCAGCTGAAATCGAGTTGGATGCTCAACTGACTGAGCCACCCAGGTGCCCTGAAACATTTATTTAGCTTTCAGTCTAACTTGCAAGCAATTTTAATAAAAATTCCTTTCCATTCTTGAAATGAGATCTCATTTCTTCCTGATAATATTATTTCTTACTAAGAGTGGATTATATACATTTCCTCCACGAGAGAAAATGCTTAAGGTTACCCCTTGCCTGACAGTGATACAAAGGACGTGTGCAGAGCATGTGTGTTACAACGTAGGTAAATTCAACAGTGTCGCAAAATGGTTGCGGATGAAAAATACTCATACAACACCAAAAAGAAACCTGATAAATCTTCCAGTAAACATTAATATCCTCAATTTATTCCTCAACCTGGTAAAGAGTATCTGAAAGCCCACAGCTAATATACTTAATGGTGAAAGATTAAATACCCCTATGATCAGAAACAAGGCAAGAAGATTTTATAGATGTCCCTCTTCTGGACTTTTATATGAACGGAACCATATAAAAAATGTGGCACTTTGTTTCTGGCTTCTGTCACTTAGCACAATGTTTTCAACGTTTGTCCATGTTGTAGCAGTATCATCACATCATTCCTTGGTATGGCCAAATAATATTCCATATATGGATCTATAATTTGTTTATCCAGTAATCATTTGTTGGACGTATGGGTTGTTTCTTTTTTGGCTGGTATGAATAAAGGTAAAATTCACATTTGTCTGCAAGTGTTTGTGTAGCCATATGCTTTCATTTCTCCTTGGGTATATGCTAGAGGTCGAATAACTGGGTCATTGGTAATGTTATGTTTACATGTTTGAAAAACTGTGGGGCTATTTTGCAAAGTGTCTGCACAATTTTACATTCCTGTAATGCGTGAGGATTCCGGTTTCTCCATTTCTCTCCAGTGCATGTTAATTTCCGTGTTGTTTGGGGGTTTTTTTGGCTACCCTAGTGAGTGTGAAGTGGTACCTTAGTCTGCTTTTTATTTACATTTCCCTAGTAACTAACGATGTTGAGCATCTTTTCATGTGCTTGTTGGCCGTGTGTATATCTTTTTGGAGACATTTCCATGCAAGTCCTTTGCCAATTTGTAAATTGGGGGTTTGACTTTTTGTTGTTTAGTTGTAAGAGTTCATTATATCTCAGAATGGATCAAAGACCTAAATGTAAGTCGTAAAACTATAAAACTCTTAGAAACAATGTAGAGATGAATTTTCGTGACCTTTGGATTTGGCCGTGGTTGCTTAGATATGATTCCAAAAGCACGACGAACAAGAGGAAAAGCCAGGTAAATTGTGCTTTATCAAAAATTTCTAAATTTTTCATCAATGGACACTATTATAAGAAGGAAATGACAACTCACAGAATAAAAGAAAAATTCTTCAAATCATACGACAAGGTGTATTGTCCAGACTATAAAGAATTCTCACATTGTAACAAAAAGACAAACAATACAATATTTGTAAATGGTCAAAGGACTTGAATGGACATTTCTCCAAAGAGTCTCAATGGCCAACACCCAGATGAAAAGATGTTCAACGTGATTAGTCATCAGGAAAATGCGAATCAAAACCACAATGAGATACCTTAGACCGTGGAGTTGACCAAGAACCCACATGAAGATTTGGGAGGTACCCCCTGCTACCTGTTAAGTCCCTCTGCGCTGCTCGTGCTGTCTCTCAAGGTGCTATCTGTGAGATTCCTCCCCGTTGTCACGGGCCTCTAGGTCCCAAGACTTATGGATCGTCTTGCCTCCTTTTTCTGTGAGCTGCGTGGGAGAGGGTGCGCAAAATCGCCCCTCCGGGGACACGAGAAGCCGAGTCAGAACTCACATGGCAAGGGGACAGGCCCGGGGAGGAGGTGACAGGATGCAGAGGGCTAGAGTTGTCCTGCATAACCCAAGGTAGGGGGTGGGGTGGGGAGCAGGAGCCCTGATGTGCGGGCAGGTGGAGGGTGGCGGGGGACCATCCTCGACCAAAAGCGGGGCTGGGGTCAGGCAGCTGTCCCCACTGCCCAGGACAGTCGTGCCTGCAGCTGCACTGCTCTTGCGGCTCCGCCCTCTCTCTCCCTGTCTCCTGCCTGGTCCCCGGGGCTGGCCATGTCGCCAGGGCACCCTCCCCGCTTAGCTTGCTTCTTGATGCCCGAAGTCCTCACTCCCATGCCGACTTCCCCAGGGGACTGTCGCGCCCTGCACCCTCTCCCCAGCATCTCTTCCAGGGGACCCCGCATCCCAGAACTGCCGAGATGGGCTGGGGCCTTCAGTCCAGTACATTCTCCGCTTCCAGCCACCACCACCACCGACTGCCAGGTTTTCCCCACCCGGCCGGATAAAGGCCTGACCGGTCCAGACTTTGGGGGCAGTGAGAAGAGCCATTCCCTTCAGGGGGCCCAGAGGGTGTGACATTCCCATATTAAAATGCCCCGGGCTCTGACTTTTAAAATATGAAATAGAACCAACAATGACGCAAGGCTGTCGTGTCTAAATGATAATCTGAGCATCAGAATGAGAAACCCCAAAGGAGTGTCCTCAACTTCCCGCCCTGCTGGTGGCCTGTTCTGAAACAATGTGTGTCCCTAGGCTAGTACCTGGGTTTTCCAGGGGAACCCAGAGGGTGTCTCAAAACCGCCTAGGGAGAGGAGTCTCCCTTCCTGGGGGGACCTGCTTCCACACCGCGGTTCCCTTTTGTCCCGGGTTAAAGGTGGAAGAGACCTGCCCTGCAGTGTGACCTCGCCGTGCCCCGGTGTAGGAGAGCTCCTGCACTCCGTGTGACCATGAGTACGATCCCCTGTCCAGCGTAACTGACCTAAGAATGCTGTTCGGGCAATAAGAACACATGGAACCAAAAGGAGGAAAACGCAGCTTTTATTTCAAGAGCTGACACGAGAGAGGTGTTTGTTATTTTAAATCAATTTTTCTTTCGCATTTTCAAGAGGTGGGGGCGGGGGCGGGGGCGAGCAGGCAAGACCCATGGTTGTTTGGAAGGGGCCACCTGCACCGGGACGTGGCTCAGTCCAGCATCCACACCCACATGGACAGGTCCACGTCACTTCTGTGCCTCCCCAGCTGCCTATTCAGTAAAAAGCACACGATATTTTGGGAAGGCCTGGGGCGTCTTGAGGGTCTAGTTGTCTTCTCCTCGTTGCTGGGTGCGGGTGTGCTGGGTTTCACTTCAGGTTTTTCTTTCTCCATGACTCGCTGACGCCACAGACGGCTTCACGAAGGAGCACCACTCCTGGAAAAGATGATGAGAGTCAATCGACCCAGGGGACCCGGGGGGCTCTTCCCCCCCCCACCCCCCCACCACATGCACCTGTTTCCAGGGTAGTCCACAGAGATCGCTTTATCTGCCTTGTTCCCTGCAACAGGCAAGAACCGTTAAAGAGAATCCACTCCAGGCATTTCAAGAAGGAAAGGATCTAAGGAAAGGATCCTTAGGAATCTAAGGAAAGGATCTGTGTAAGGCCCGGAGGAGCAAAGGACAAGGGCTGTGAGTGTGATGACAAACTGCCTTTGGAGACGGCACTCACCCCTAATACCTGACCTTGACCCCCACACCCCTGATCCCTACCACGACCCCCAGACTGCCCCCCCCAAAACTTTGTGCTGTATTTCTGAACCCGACGCAGTGCCCGTTTTATCCAGTACGGTTGGGGGTCATCAGGTGGGTGGGCGAGGTAACGTCACAAAGAAATATTACATGTTATTGGTGGATATGGATGTCTTACCTCTCAGACCACCGAGCTCTCGCTTCAGGAACGTCTGGAAGAGAGGTCAAGGAGTGAGAGAGAGGATTCTTCTCCTCCTTGTCTTATCCTTCCTGCCCTGAGCCCCAGGGCCTGACTGGCTAAGCCCAGAGGTGTCACGGTGACTCACAATGGCTCTCAGAACCTTTTGACCACACGCAAGTTCCGAGCGCTGGACACGATCACCTTGGTTACTACTGGTTCATGGCTGAAAACTGCAAGTGGGCCAGTGGTGCCGGGGGGGGGGGGGGGTCAGTTGTTACCCACATTCAGTGACACCTGGATCTCATAGTTGAGGACTATGAGAACCAGGTCAGACCTCCTTTGCCTGAGAGGCAGGGAGGGCCCAGCCTCCAAGCTATCGTCCCAAACCGAGTAGAACCACATCAAGACACTAAGATACGGAGTTCAGTCTCTAAAAGACCTCAGAAAGGGATGAGAACTATTATTAGTGTCCGACTAACACAAGACAGTGGCAAACCTGCCTTTCTCTTAATGGATTTCCTTCTTAGGAGAACCAAAGTAAACACCCAGGAAGTAGATCAGGAAAGGTTGGCTGACATCAGTTAAACACATAAGAAAATAAGTTTTGTAGACACTTCTATTAGGAAATACAATACAAAGAAAATGTCTTATTCAAACGCATCATGAGCATTGTAAAATACCTCCAAATATAATTAACTTAAAAAAAAAAAAACCTAGGGAAAACGTCCATGAACCTTTTCATGAGCTTCCTGTTTGGACACTGAAATAACATTTTTATTTATTTTGGGGGGGGGAAAGGAAGGCTAATCTTTGAAATGTTGTCGATTCTGCTCTAAATTCCCCTCTAAATGTGTGATTTCAGTGTGATCGCAATCATAAGCCACAACAGGAATTTGAGTGTATACTTGGAACCAGTACCTGGGGTATAAAATGACCTTGAAGAGAAAATGCGAGGGATTATCCAAACGGGGGAGTTTTCCCTACTGGATATTAAAACTTACTCTATAGGATTAGCAATGAAACAGGAATTGACAAACACGTCAGTGGAACGAACTAGAGAGTCTAGAAATATTTTCATATATATGTGGGGATCAAGTAAGTGATAAAGCTGGCGTTTCACATCAGGTGTCACCTTTAAGCAGTGTCTTATGACTAAGTTGGTGTGTGTGTGTGTGTGTGTGCGCGCGCGCGCGCGCGCGCGCACGCCCTTGCGTACACATGTTGCGTGTATTCTTAAAGTGCGGAGGAGCTTCTGGGGCCACTTGTTATCTCTCCTAGAGGTAATTCTAGATCCCGTCAACTTTTACAGGCTTTTTCAGTCGTGCTTCTTCCCGAAGCCGGCTCTGGTGTCAACCAGTCATGGAGAAAGGACACGGAGAAGTCGGTCCCAGCGCGCCCTCGCAGAGCATCAAGAAGGCAGGTGAATACCTGAAACCCACCTGGGCCTGTTAAAACGTGCTGAGCTTTTTACTGGGGCGGCAGCTGGGGAGGCACAAAAAGGATGAGGCTCTGACCCGGTGGCTGTGGACACTCACACAACGGTCACCAGGGTGGACGTGGCCTTTGCCAAAAAGCCATGGGACTGACCCACCCAAGATCCTTGGGGATCATGAAAAATCCCAGGAAATGCTGTGGGTCCACGAATCCTTCCCCTGAGGAAACCATTCAAGTTGAAACATTGATTTCACTTCTCCTGGGTTCGTGTGTTTCTTGTTCTCGTGCCCTCCGTGCTTCCGACTCTATGCCAGCCAAAGGCCACCAACGTGTCAAGTCCTGCTATTCACCCTTAGACGGTGTTTCCTAACTAACACGGCAGCGTCTGGGGGATTTGGAATCGAGAGGGGCCCCCTTTGGAGAAGCTGGAAAGGCTGCTGAGTTTAGGAGCGAAAAGGCCTCACACCTCCAACTTACTAAGGAGACGGGTCTTGCAGGAGGCCGCTCGGAGGTCTCAGAGTTTGCGGGGGACAGTGGGAAGAAGTCAGAATCCAAATAAGTTTCGAAAGGGGGTGACTGGGGGGAAGGAGGACAGTTCTCCATGTGGGGGTCTAATGGTTGGAAACGGGGGGGGGGAGGCATATTCTGGCTGAGTCGCAGTGGGATGAACGTGCCACACCTGGTCCCCCTTTCCTACTTAGGCCTTTAGCCCGGGCCAGGCCCGAGCTGGGAGGGAGCGGAGGCATAAACATTGGCTTCTCTGCGGTGTCAAGCCTGCTGCCTTACAGACTACAGCCTACACCTACATTGTCGTGGGCTCACTGCGGACTGGAGATCTTGGGACTTCTCAGCCTCCATAAGAACACAAGCCAATTCTGTTTCTGTTGCTTTTTGGTTTACTGTTTTAATTTATGCTTTTTTCTAATTAGGCTCCATGCCCAATGTGGGGCTCAAACTCACGACCCTGAGATCAAGAGTTGCACGCTCTACCGACTGAGCCAGCCAAGCATCCCATAAATACTGTTTATTAAGGCTCCCCACGACCTGATTCTTTCTCATAAATCTGACTCTATCAACCTACCTACCTACCCGTCTTGTCTGTCCATCCTATTCGGTCTGTCTCTTCAGAGAACCCTGACTAATACTGTAAGAAATGCCAAATCTTGCCAGCAAGCTAGGCAAGGGCCTGGAACACATTCTCCCTCCCAGCCCTCAGAAGCAACAACACTGCCCACTCATGACCTCTGACTTCTCGTCTCCGGAACTGTGACTCCATACGTTTCTGTTATTTCCTCCACCGAGTTTGTGGCAAACTAATGAACCTTCTGACGCTACAAGTCGCAGAAGAGAATTTAAAAAGCAGCCTGCTTTTTCCCCCTCGTAAAACCGAGTTCCCCAGTTCCCAATTGTTGCGAGGATGACAAACACCCAGAGGTTAACGCATTGTTCTTTTCTTCCACGTTTATGGCCGTTTTGAAAGCGGCTGTTATTTCTTAGGTGTTTTTTCTTTTCTATTCTATTTACTTGTACCCGTTCATTCTGATTCCTGATGTTTCTAATGTGGCTTCATTTCAGCAATGGCTTTATTTCTTACTGTTTTTTTAAGAAGTATTTTTTATTTTATTTTATTTATTTATTTTTTATTTTAGAGAGAGAGCAGTGCAGGAGGGGGAAAGGGGCAGAGAAAGAGAGAGAGGGAGAGAGAGAGACAGAGAGAGAGACAGAGAGACAGAATCCCAAGCAGGCTCCATGCTCAGCACAGGGTCCAGAGGCACGGTTTGACCCATGACCCTGGGACCATGCCCTGAGCCAAAATCAAGAGTCAGACACTCAAACGGACTGAGCCCCTATTTCTTCCTATTTTTACATGAACTTTGCCAGCTCATTGTTATCTGTTTATTTCCTTCTTTATCTTATCATTTCTCCTTTATTTTCATTTTTTCCATTATTTAAAATTTCTTAGTGCTATTAAAAAAAGAGTATGCATAACTTTCTCTGACACTACCTGGTAGTGATTCTTTTCCCTAGAATGATACTTTCTCTGCCTTTTGTATTTTTTTGTTGTGTTACTTTGTTCCCTTTCTTCTTTCTTTCTTTCTTACTTTTTTCTGATAGCATCAACCCCCCATCTCATTTATTTAAACTTCTGCTTACTACTTGATTTCAATTACAGCAACCTTAACTCAGCCCGACACTGCTTAATAACAGATTGCGGGGCGGGGAGTGTGAACACAGGGAAGGTCACTGGTAGTTAAACAGGTAGTTCTTATGTGATTCCCACTTCTGATTTTACTCCCCTTTATGTTTTTGTTTTTATTTTTAAGAGACAGAGAGAGTACTCGCATGCACGAGTGGGGGAGGGGCAGGGAGAGGGAGACAGGATCCAAAGGGGGCTCAAACTCACAAACCCTGAGATCCTGACCTGAGCCAAAGTCGGACACTTAACGGACTGAGCCACCCAGGGGCCCCCGATTTTGCTCGCTTTTGTTGGCGCTAGAATCTAGAGGGCTCCCTGCCCGCCTGCCTGCCTGCCTTAATGTCTTCTTCTCTTGTTTTTTTTTCAAACTTTATTTATTTAAGTAATCTCTACACCCGACGTGGGGCTTGAACTCCCAGCCCCGAGATCAAGGCTTGCATGCTTCTCCAACTGCGCCAGCCGGGCGCCCCCTTCTCGCATTTAATGACATCTGCACGTTGTATAATATCTGCAGATCTTGTCAGAGCTCTGCATCCTTCCTCTATATGTAGTTTGTGTCTGATTCTATTCCTACTATTATTGCAAATGGAATTTCATTCCGAATATTTTAACTTTTGGCTCACAGCTATCACAATGAGTCTCTACTCGCTATTCTACAAAAAGCCACGGGGAGGCAAGTTGGGGAAACTAAAAATATCTGCTGAAACCTCATGGAGGAACACAGTATAGAGCTCTAGGCAGCATGACTGAGTGCTTCCGTCAGGACGTTTGAGCCACAGACCAGGGACAGCCCCAAGTCACTACGCCCTGCTCAGGTCTCAGCTTCCTTGCGTGTAACATGAAGGGGTTAGAGGAAGCCCGTTCTAAGCCTTCCACAGTTCTAAAATGTTACAACAGTAAATGTGATTTCATGAACCACAAATGAATTATTTCAGGGAAGAGGGACACTTTTTGAAAGGTTTCTCTTAACTGTGCTATGTGTAGGAGATTGAACAGGCAAAAGTATGTTGCCAACGTTTGTTTGTTTGTTTGTTTGACCGATGGCCTCACGTTGACCTGTGTCAATGAGAACTGCGTGTCCCAAGGAACAAAGTACTTTTTACGGCAATTTTGCTTCCAGAGAGAAGTCATAGTGTCAGAGTCTGTATTTGATGCTAATAGAACTTTTGTTCCTGGACAGATGTATGTTTTCTTTCGCAAGATTCCTTCCGATTATAAGTGTATTCGTAATGCACGAGCATCGTGTCCGTGCACCATTCTGTTGAAGGGTCTCTGGTGTCCTTGAGAGCACAGGCCCCTTTACACACATCACGGAGCCCTGCCTCCTCTCTCCTTCCGGCCGCTCTAATGGGGGGAGAGGGGAGGGGAGGAGGGCAGCCAATTGAGTAGAGGGAAAGAGAGGTGGCCCACCCCTTGCTGGTTACATTTTCACTTCCTGTTCCTGTCCCCACCCCAGGAAGACAGAGGAGGGGTGGGCATTGTGTCCCCTCTTCCAGAGCCTTTGGGAACGATGGAGGGTCTTCCCTGGCCATTTGGCGCTGCTTCTGCAGGCACTGGACAGGGGATGCTGTCAAGCTCCCCAGGAAGGACTCTTCTAGAAGAGGGTCTGAGCCCCTGGACAAACCAGAAGGCGGGAGGCTCCTAAGGGGGATGGGTGTGGACTTGGCTGGTCCTGTGCAGGGGGCCCAGGATCGACTTCTGGGGCCTCTCTCTGCCCGCCGCCACCCCTTTGGATGTCTTACTTGTGCTTCTGACTTCTGGAGACACAAATGACGCTGAAATGCATCCCTCCAGTAACACTGTGGTGGAGGGATGTCCCTCCAGTCTGATCTGCACACCATGGGGGCTCCTGGGGAGGCCTCTGTGACCTCCAAGCCCCCCCTTCTTTCCCCCTCCCCCCTCACAGCAGGGCCCTCAGTGGCGGACCTGTCACATTTGCCACCGCAGTGTCACTGCCCAGGGCTGGGCCTCTGTGGAGCCTCAGCTGGGCTGCTGCTTGGCTCAGGCACCCCTGGGAGATGCAGGGTAGGCGGTGCCAGCCGCTGCACGGGGGTCCCGAGTCCCAGGAGCGACAGTGCCACCTGCTGCACCAGGTCGAGACCTGCGTGCACACACGTGCACCCATGGTGCCCGGCACCAGAGGGTACATTGCGCCGTCCCTCTGCGCCGCTCGTGCTGTCGCTCAAGGTGCTATCCGTGAGTGTCCTCCCTGTTGGACCGTGGCCCCCTGCGTCCCAAGGTTCACGGCCCATAGCACCTCCATTTGCTGTGAGTCGTGAGAGGTAGGATGCCAGGAGCCGCCCTCCAGGAACACTAGAGGCCGAGTCAGATTGCACTCGGGGAGGGCACAGGCTCGGGGCGGAGGTGGTGGGATCAGAGGGCTTGAGTTGTCTTGCGTAACCCAAGGTCGGAGGGGAGGGGAGGGGAGGAGCAGGCGCCCCGACCTGCGGGCAGGTGGGGGGAGGTGGGGGGCCTTCCCCTACCAGCAGTGGGGCTGGGGTCAGGCAGCTGTCCTCACCGCCCGGGACAGTCTTGCCCGTGCCTCACTGCTCCCGCACCTGCGCTGCTCCTGCACCTTCTCTCGCTGGTCCCTGGCTGGTGCCCTGAGCTGGCCACGTACCCAGGGCGCTCTCCCCCGGGCCTCAGCTTGTTTCTCAATGCCCAATGTTCTCACTCCCATCCGACTTCCCTGAGGGACTGTCGAGCCCTGTAGGCTCTCGCAGGGGATCCAGGGCCCCGTACTGCCAAGATGGGCCGGGGCCTTCAGTCCAGTACATTCTCGGCTTCCAGCCGCCACTGCCTACCAGGTTTTCCCCACCCGGCCAGATAAGGGTCTGGCCGGTCCAGACTTTGGGGACAGTGAGAAGAGCCATTCCCTTCAGGAGGCTTTGAGGGTATTGGCACTGGACAGAAAACAGGCTCCAAACTCCAGTTCAGCTGCTCGCAAGTGAAAAATCAATACTCGGGAGACAAGTGATGGTGGGTAAGGAAAGGTTGCTTTATTCAGGAGGCCAGCAACCTGGGAGGATGGTGGGCATACGTCTCAATGACCATCTTCCCATCCAGGGGAAGCCTGAGGGTTTTAAAGGAGAAGGCTTGGGAAAAGGAAGGGGGGCTGTGCACAGGAGAAGCAGGTGCCCGGGTGGTCAGTCGTGCGTTGACGCGTCCTTGAACAGACTTGCGTTTGCAGTGGCTGTTTTCGAATGCAGTCAGGCCTTATCTTCTGAGAAAGTCTGGCCCTTCACTCCTCGAGGCCACTGGTCTGCAAATCTCAAGGCAAGTAGGTTAGTTCCACTACAGACCAAGGGACTTAGGTCAGTAAGGAAGGAGTGCATAAGCTTCACGCACGTTAACCTTTAAGACCGGTTGGAGTGTTGTTTCAGTATGATGTTCCCATATTAAAATGCCTCGTGCTCTGATTTTTATATGAAATAGAACCGACAAAGACACAAGGCTGTAGTGTCTAAAGGATATTCTCATGAGCATCAGAATTTTACAAAGTGGCTATCCTAAATTTCCCAACCGGCCCAAGGCCTGTTCTTAAACCAGTGTCTTTCTCCAGGGTAGCAACTGGGTTTTCCAGGGGAACACAGTGGGTGTCTTTGCAAACGCTAGGGAGAGGAGTCTCAGTCCCTGGAGGGACCTGCTTCTACATCACTGTTCCCTTGCTTTTGTTCCAGGTTAGAGTTGCGAGAGACGCCTCGCAGTGTGAGCTCACCATCCCCCAGTACGTGAGAGCTCCTGCACGTGACGTTAGCGCTGGTTCCGTTCCATTCCATTGTCCAGCGTAACTAACCCAAGAAAGCTGCTCGGGCACAAAAAAAAACGTATCAAACCGTAGGAGTGAAAATGCAGCTTTTATTTTAACAGCTGAAACAAGGCAGGAGTTTGTTATTCTAAAGCATTCTTTTTGCCTTTTCCAAAATTGTGGGTAGGCATAAGCAGGTAAGTCATGTGATTTTTTTTGTCAAGGGCCACCTCCACCCTGGTGTGGCTCACGTCAGCATCCACAGCCACTTTGACAGGTCCAGATCATTTCCGTGGCTCCCTAGTTGCCTACCCAGGAGAAAGCTCAGCACATTTTTGGAGGCCTGGTTGGATTTTGAGTATTCCTCTGCCTTCCTCTTGATGCTCAGTATGGGTATGCTGGGACTGACTTCCGAGTGTCCATGACTGGCTAACACTACAGATGGCTTCGGAAGGAGCGCAACTGAAGAAGCCTGAAAAAGATGATGAAACCCAGTTGAGCCAGTGGCCCCGGGGGCCTCTTCCCCCCACCCCCCACACCACATGCGCCTGTTTCCAGGGTCGTCAGAGGATGTTGCTTTGTAGAACCATGCGTTTTGAAATGCCAGCCTTATCATTTTTTCCGTTCTGTCATGTACACAGGTCTGCGTCTAGAATCTCCAATCTGCTCCATTGACAGATTGTTCCTGTTTTAATCGCTAAGTCTGCAGTGTAGATTTTCGTATCTTGTGTGGCAAGCTCACCATCACGGCTACTCCCACATAGGTTCTCTCCCATTTAATTGAACAATCAGCTCGTTTTATTTCATGGCGAAATCCTGTCAAGGTTCATGACTGCGCTTGCACTGAATTCAGAGATTTATTTTGGGAAGAATTCATAGGATCACAACAACTAATTTTCCTATCGGACAAGAAATGGTATTTTTAGCATCAAAACAGTTGACTCCTAAAACAGTTTCATGCGTATTTCCCTCTATTTTGTTTAAATGTTTATTTATTTATATATATTTTTTATGATAGTAGGCACTCTTCAGTATTTATTTCCTTTTTCTTTAAAGTGCTATACACAGTAAGAAATATACTTTATTTTTTTAATATATGAAATTTATTGTCAAATTGGTTTCCATACAACACCCAGTGCTCATCCCAAAAGATGCCCTCTTCAATGCCCATCACCTCCCCTTCCCTCCTTCCCACCCCCCATCAACCTTCAGTTTGTTCTCAGTTTTTAAGAGTCTCTTATGCTTTGGCTCTCTCCCACTCTAACCTCTAAATGTTTATTTATTTTGAGAGTGTGTGGACGCCAGTGGGGGAGGGGCAGAAAGCGAGTGAGAGAATCCCAAGCAGGCCCTTCATTGCCAGTGCAGAGCCTGAAGCAGGGTTCCGTCCCTCAGGTCATGATCTCATGGTTCGTGGGATCGAGCCCCGCGTCGGGCTCTGCGCTGGCAGCACGGAGCCTGCTTGGGATTCTCTCTCTCCCCCCTCTCTGCCCCTTCCTCTACTTGTGCTCTCTCTCTCAAAATAAAATAAACATTAAAAAAACTATTTAAAATAATAAGAAAGAAAGAAAGAAAGAAAGAAAGAAAGAAAAAGAAAGAAATTCATGTGTGTTTTGTGGCCAGTGTGAACCGGATATATTATTTCTATTATTTCATATTTTATTCTTGGAGAAATGTCCTCTATGTACCAACATGGAAATGACTTCCAAGAAGTGGCAATTGAAGAAAGAAACTTGAAAAACAATATGTATTCTTATCCCCTCTGTCTTTTCTTCACAGAGTCGTCTATACAGATAAATGCAAAGGGTAAGATCTGAAAAGTTTACCGCCAACTGCAAATGCCAGTTCTTCTGGTCGGGGGTGTGAGACGGTGGAGTATAGGAGAGGAGGGGGTCATATGATCTCTATGAATGTAAGTCTTGTATTTATTTTTTTCCAACAAGAATGCAAAAATGCATGGAAGCAAATTCCGTAAACGTCTTTAGGTACTAAGCAACAAGATTGCTCAGAAGCATAAATTTGAGACAGAGAGAGGTGCAGACCCCAAGGCGGGTTGAGTCAGTCTCATCTGCTCAACCTGTTTCCTCCAAGGGAAGGGCACCGGAGCTCAGAAACAAGGCACCAAAACCCAAGTCAAACCAACAGTGAGCCGACCTGTAAACGGAGCTCAAGGCAGGAGAGCCAACTTGGCCAGAAAAGATTCTCTACCCTTGTCTGTGACTTTAAGGGGTTCGTAGGAGGGAAAAAGGATGTGCTGACACCCACTCTCTGGTCTCTCACAGATTATAAGGGGCTCAGGGTATCTGCCTGCTAGGTACCTCACCAAGGGCTTTACATACAATAGCTCATTTCGCTTCTCACAACTGTGGTGGGTGCCCCTGTCACACCCATTTATCCAGGTCAGGGAACTGAGGCACAGGAGAGGTACGTAACTGACCCAAGGTCACATAGCTAGTATGTGGCACAACCAGGATATGAACCCAACTTGTCTGCTTCCAGAGCCCCACCCTTCTACCCATTCAGGATTCTTCCCCTTGATCCTTGTGGAAGTCAAGGAAACAGTTCTCATCCTTCTATTGGTTTTGGTCATGGCACACAGTATTTTTGTGTCTTTACGTGGTTCTATCCGGGAAGGGGAGAAACCCAGACGACTGAGCATTTCCTGCCACTCAAGAAAAGCAGTGTGTGACTGGGTCCCCCTTACAGGCATCTGTGCCTCAGTTTCCTCAGTTGTCATGGGAGACTGAGCGGGGTAGCCGGTGTGGGGGCAAATCATATCTCATGATATGATAGTCCTTTTTGTTCCTCAGGAGAGTAGCACTATAACTCACCTAAAACCCCGTCCTCACCGTTACACCTCCAACATCCTGTGAAAATCCACATCATACCTCTAGACAATAACCACACGGGTCACACATTCATGTTAATGATATAGCTATATAACTACTCAGCTGAAATCATTTTCAGCCATTTCTGTGAACTGGGATTAATTTTTTTTTTATTTTTTTTTAACGTTTATTCACTTTTTGAGAGACAGAGACGGAGTGTGATCAGGGCAGGGGGCAGAGAGAGAGGGAGACACAGAATTGGAAGCGGGCTCCAGGCTCTGAGCTGTCGGCACAGAGCCCGACGCGGGGCTTGAACGCACGAACTGTGAGATCGTGACCTGAACTGAAGTCAGATGTTTAACTGCCCGAGCCACCCAGGCGCCCCTCTGTGAGCTGGGATTTAAGAAGTAGGCAGCCAAGAGTCATGGCCAAGGCTGGATCCAGAGTTTGGGAAAGAGTAGAGAATCCTACCTGGGACTGAGTTCCCTTGCAGCTTTCACTGGGTGATTGTATCTTGAGGCCAGAGTCACTGACCGTTGCTCAGTGGACCTGTTGAAATGCAACGAACACCATTAGGACATTTTGGTGACCCCCACAGGGAAAGTTTGAACGGAGAGATTTTGCATCATCCAGCAAAGGGCTCTAAGACAAGATAGCTGAATTTACAGGGAGCAGATATGGAGATGGTACCCAAATACCTGTTATTAGCTGCCCCCTCAAGCCCCAACATTACCTTCCCCTCCAGAGTGATGTGGGGAACAAGGGCAAGAAGGAAGTGGCAAATTAAATTTCCTTGTAACCTGGGGCGCCTGGGTGGCGCAGTCGGTGAAGCGTCCGACTTCAGCCAGGTCACGATCTCGCGGTCCGGGAGTTCGAGCCCCGCGTCGGGCTCTGGGCGGACGGCTCGGAGCCTGGAGCCTGTTTCCGATTCTGTGTCTCCCTCTCTCTCTGCCCCTCCCCCGTTCATGCTCTGTCTCTCTCTGTCCCAAAAATAAATAAACGTTGAAAGAAAAAAAATTAAAAAAAAAAAATTTCCTTGTAACCTGCAGCCCATTGACAAATCCTTGAGGCACATACAGAGTGCAACGTTTTTCCAGGAACCCCCTACCGTTCTAATGTTAATGCCTTACTGGAGGGAAAACAGTCTTGATTGACAATAGCCAGGCCTCCGGTATAGCTGAGTCCTCTTTAGCATATCAAAGTCCCTCTGGAAGCCTCCCGGTTGACTTTACCTCCCCAACTCCGGAGTATACAACCAGTCATTTTTCACAACCCCAGAGCAGCTCTTCCGGTCCACGGGTCCCCTCCCCGTGCTTTAATGAAATCACCTTTTTTGCACAAAAGACGTCTTCAAGAATTCTTTCTTGGCCGTCGGCACCGGACCCCTACCATCACCCCAAAAACCTCATCATGGCTACTCCAAATAGCTCCTGTGGCCTGGGTAAAACACAGCTAGTTAATGTCACATCTTCATCTGCCATTATAAAGTGAATTGTCTTGATGAGCCTCAACCCCGCCGGGTAATAGTTGTAAAATGTGAGGAGGATTCACATTTGCCCATGGTAGTAAACTGCTGCTGCACGGAGTGGTTAGGAGCATGAGCTCAAGGGACAGGCAGTTTGATTCGCGGTCCAAGTTAGTGTGACCTTGGGCAAGTCTTTTAGCCTCTCTGATCCGCAGGCTCCCCGCTGCCCTGTGAAAGTGGGGATGACAACCAGACTTCCTCCCTTAGGAGTCTGTGAGGATGAACTGACAATGGTAGTAGTAAAACACTCGGAACAAGTGATTTTCCACAGTGGCAACGAGTGTCCGTAAACCTGAACAACAAGGAATGCAGTGGTTGTTTGACTTCCCAGGTAGGAGGAAGTGCTCGGGTGACAACATTTACCAGTGCCGCCATCTCGGTCAACTCTCTCATTTGAACGGTCTCAGGTGGAGGTATATTCAGTCCCTGCAAAGTTCACCACCCAAGTGGCACGGTTCCACTCCTTCATCCCATTTCCAAAGAAGAGGGCTTGGGGTGAGACGATGCTCATGATCCTCACAGTATCAGAAGACACAGGGCTCCTGAGTCTTAAACTGGTCTCTACGCCGTGGCTGATGGTCATGTCTTTGGCTATGCAGTTGTTCGTGTTCACGAGACAGAACATTCTATCTGTGTCCCTGAAAGTTCTGCCAGCATCTGCCATTGAGAAACTGAGCTGGAACAACTCAGCATGTGCCATATTCCCAGAGAGCTAGGAACCTACCTACCCTTGAGGCCATGCATGAGCCCAATTCCAGTTATGGCGATTGAAGATTCCGAGGTTTGCCTGTGACCCAGACGGGTACCAGTCTGGTAGGTGAAGCACCAGCTGATGCTGGTGATACTGATGGTGCTTAGGGAGTCATGACCCCAAGTGAGGGACAAGACCGTGAGATTCCATAGCCTACAGACACACCAAACTTCACCCTTCATCTACAGTGTCACTGGTGGCAGAGAGGTACATGTGGGTCCTCGGACAAGAAAATACACTTTTATTAATGCAGTATGAGGCACTGTTATAAAGTTGAGCTTTAAACTCACTTTTAACCCCAATTGGAATCAGGGTTAATATAATTGTAATACAACAGGCATTCCTATTAATGCCTCCCCCAGAAGTCCTTTCACTGTGGAAGCTTTAGAATACTTCTTTTTTTTTTATTGCTGGGAGTCTCTGGACCATCGGTGAGTCCATGATCTTCTGATGCAAGCACTTGGCCACATGCTCAATGCCATAAGGGAGGCAATCGGTGGCCACACCCTGGCTGTCCTGGAAATAGGCCGTGAGCCTGTGACTCTCCATACCCAGGTACCAATTATGCCTTGGGTCATGGAAGCAGCCCCCTAAAAACTGGGTATGGATGCCAAGATCTCCTTGCTACATGGTAAAGCCAAACCTGGCCCCTCTGGCATATCCTACCTGCAGGACAGGGTAGCACTCTCTGCCTTCACTGTTTTGCCCGATGTCATAGTGCTGAAGTAGGTCATCTTTATCCTGGAACCCTTGACCTAATGGGGAAGCCCATGGGATCAACTGACTGAAAAGCAAAGGCATATTTCTACCTCATCACCACCATCCTATGCAATGGAGCTTGACCAAGAAGTTTCTAAAAAGGATGGGACTCAAGGATCAACACATGTGATTGCATTTCAGATAGTTTCCCTGGGACCAGATGCCCTTGCCAACAATCTCCTGAATCTGCAATTACAGACTCTTTGGCCGTTGACAATGGTCTGGCCATCTGGTCCAGCCAATGGCAGCAACAAAAAGTTCTTATCTAGGCTTTGTGACATTGGGGTAAAGAGCTCTGGGAATGTCTTGGCTCACAGACGTCAAAAACCTACTTCAGGTATGCAACACTCATTCAACATTTGAAGATCGACTCGTGTAGTCCTGATAACATCAAGGAGAGGGGTGGCAACGGAAAACCTGGTCCCATACTGGAGGGTACGATGAAGAGTGTCAAGCCCTTTAGCCAAGTTTGGGTTTCATGGACTCTTTAGGGCCAACTGCAAGAGGAAGAAAGACAGCAAAGACGGCCTGCAGAGCTCTGCTATTCCCTGCTGAAGAAGGCAGGTGAGGCTCAAAGGGCATTGCCAGGGAAAAATATCCAGCCACAGATATTCAGCTCTACGGTAACATCTACGTTGATGCAGTTCCAGTCATCTGGTTCTTCTAGAAACCCAAAGGCCTCAAGACGTGATGCCTGGGAACACCATTTGGTTTGTTTGTCTCTAGAGATGCCTCTACCCTTGCTCTTCTGGAGCGTATCCTGGAAAGAAGTCACTCTCCCACACTCGTTAGCTGACATACATTCTGAAGACCATGCCAGGATACTCGAGACGCAATTTTGGAAAGGACATGAGTCATTCTCCAGAGCTCACAACCCAGGGTGGAGCTCCAGAGGTGGTTCTGAAACTAATGAAAGTTATATGCAGGATGAGCCGACTTTTACCTTCTGCCTGTGTCTTTCTGCATACCCTGATTTTTCTTCCAATTTTTAGGTTTTAAAGCTTCCAAACCTATGGAAGAGTTGAGAGTGTAGCACAGTGAACACCCATAGATCATTTACCTAGACTCAGCAATTGTTCCAAGCTTATTGATCCTCGGGTTTGAACTGTGTAGGTCCACATAGAAGCAGATTTTTCAATTTATTTTTATTTTTTAATGTTTTTATTTATTTTTGAGAGAGAGAGAGAGAGAGCATGAGCAGGGGAGGGGCAGAGAGAGAGAGAGACAGAATCTGAAGCAGGCTCCAGGCTCTGAGCTGTCAGTGCAGAGCCCGACGTGAGGCTCGAACCCATGAACTGCGAGATCACGACCTGAGCTGAAGTCGGACGCTTAACTGACTGAGCCGCCCAGGCGCCCCGCAGATTTTTTTAAAAAATAAATACAGTGCAGTAGTGTGTAAATGTACTCTCTCCTCCTTATGACTTTCTTAATAACGTTTTCTTTTCTCTAGCTTGCTTTATTGTAAGGATACAGTATATAATACATAAAACATATAAAATATGTGTTGGGGCACCTGGGTAGCTCAGTCAGGTAAGTGACTGACTCTTGATTTTGGCTCAGGTCATGATCTCAGGGTCTTGAGATGCAGTCCCATGTCAGGCTCCGTGCTGAGCCTGGAGCCTGCTTGGGATTCTCCCTCTCCCTCTGCCTCTCCCCTGCTCTCACTTGCTCTCTGTCTCTCTAAAAATAAATAAATAGATAAAATAAAATAAAATACGTGTTCATTGATTGTTTATGCTATCAGTAAGGCTTCTGGTCAACAGTAGGCTATTAGTTGAGTCTGGGGGTGTGAAAAGTTTTTTTGTTTTTTGAGTGTAGTTGACACACAATGTTACATGACTTTCAGGTGCACAACATAGTGATTTGACAAGTTTATATGTTATGCTGTGCTCACCACAAGTGCTATTATAATATTATTGACTATATTCCTTATGCCATGCCTTTTATTCCTGTGACCTAGTCATTCCATAACTGGAAGCCTGTTTCTCCCACTCCCCATCATCCATTTTGCCCATCCCCTCACCTCCCCCCCACACCTCTGGCAGCCATCAGTTTCTTCTCTGTATTTATAGGTCTGATTCTCCTTTTTGTTTGTTTTTCACTTCTTTTGCTGTTTTAGGTTCCACGTGTGAGTGAAATCGTATGGTATTTACTTCTCAGACTGCCTTATTTCACTTTGCGTGATCACCGCTAGGTCCATTTATGCTGTAGCAAATGGCGAGATCTCATTCTTTTCATGGCAGCATCACATTCCAATGTACACATGAAAAGATGCTCCACGTCATTAATCATCGGGGAAATACAAGTCAAGACCACAACGAGATATGACCTTACACCTCTCAGAATGGCTAAAATCCAAAAGACAAGGAACAACAAGCGTTGCCGAGGATGACGAGAAAAGGGAACCCTTGTACACGTAAATTGGCACAGCCACTCTTCAAAACACTATGGAGTTCCCTCAAAAAATGAAAAATAGAAATCCCAGATGATCCAATAATTTCACTACTGGGGAGTCAATAGTTTTACTCGAATTTTTGACTATGCCTGGGGGAGGGGAGGTTGGTGCCCCAAACACCATGTTGTTCAAGGGTCAAATGTATATTTGATCTTCTGTCTCTCATTCTGTTTCTCTGTCTCTGTTTCTCTGTCTCTGTCTCTCTCTTACACAGACATATTCTTTATAGTTATAATTCTACTATCTGTCCACAATCAAAAATTCCCAATTATCCCCATATCATTCTTTGTACCTTATTTCTAATCAAAGACTAGACAAGACATTTACTTGTCATATCCCCATAGTCTAATTTGATATAGAAAATATCCACTCTTCTCCAGTATCTTTTTTTCTTGTAAGATAGTGTGATGTTTTTGAAAAGTTCATTCTAAGTAGAATGCCTCTAAATTTTGATTTGTCTGATTTTTCTTCATTATCAGGCCAAAGTTAAACATTAAATCGTCTCAAGATTTCTCCATTGTAATTAATGGAGAATTTCCTCTTTATAATAAAGAATCTAAGCGTGTGTGAATGCCTGATTTCCTTACAATTTTTCACTCAGTGATTTTCGCATCCATCAATGCTCTCCTCCTAAATAATTATAAGGGTGGTTGAAAATGGTAATGTTCCCAAGGAGACCTGTTAGTCAGCATTATTTGCTCATCACGGTTTAAACTTTCTGCACTTCTCATGAAACCTTCAGCTTAAAGATGTGGGAATTTTTGTTTGTTGGTTGGTTGGTTTAGATTTTGACCATTTAGTTACTTTGGAATATATCACTCTTTGCAAGCTAGGACATAGAATCAAGCCGTGGTAGTCTAGTCTTCTAGGAGTCCAGGCCATATCTTGCCACCTTCAGTGGGGTGGCATCCTAATACAAGGTGCTAAGGACAGGTTTCTAATCTTTAAATAATAATCACTTACCTACATTTTCCCCTTAGAAGACTCTCAGGAGTCTAGTCATTAAAGGCATGATACACAGGGGCGCCTGGGTGGCGCAGTCGGTTAAGCGTCCGACTTCAGCCAGGTCACGATCTCACGGTCCGGGAGTTCGAGCCCCGCGTCAGGCTCTGGGCTGATGGCTCGGAGCCTGGAGCCTGTTTCCGATTCTGTGTCTCCCTCTCTCTCTGCCCCTCCCCCGTTCATGCTCTGTCTCTCTCTGTCCCAAAAATAAATAAAAAAAAAATAATAATAAAAAATTAAAAAAATAAATAAAAAAATAAATAAATAAAGGCATGATACACAGAACATCTTGATCGACAAAGGACAGAATGACCCAAATTATATGCCGGCCAATGTGTTGGTTAACCAGGTTAGAGCTGGACAAGGGCTGGTGAACAGAAAGTGTTTACGTTTGGAAAACTGGCTCTGGAGTTTTAACAATTCCCAGTTACCAGCAAAAAGAAAGCACGTAAAACATATTTCAGATGCACCTACGCCGATACTTGATTTTGCCAGAGCCTTCCACCAGAACACAGTTAGAGGCGGGGGCCAGGGATAAGATTCCTAGATAGTTTCCAAATACATTCCTTAGTAATAAGAAATGTGACACAGTACATTCTTCCATTTGCCACTACAACAAACGGACAATAAGCACTATTTAAAAGAAAGGCTCAGGGGCGCCTGGGTGGCGCAGTCGGTTAAGCGTCCGACTTCAGCCAGGTCACGATCTCGCGGTCCGTGAGTTCGAGCCCCGCGTCGGGCTCTGTGCTGACAGCTCAGAGCCTGGAGCCTGTTTCCGATTCTGTGTCTCCCTCTCTCTCTGCCCCTCCCCCGTTCATGCTCTGTCTCTCTCTGTCCCAAAAATAAATAAACGTTAAAAAAAAAAAATTTAAAAAAAAAAAAAAAAAAAAAAAAGAAAGGCTCAAACCTATAATTGGTGGTCTCCAGAATAACCTCCAAATTTCCTGTACCGGTAATAGGGCTGCTCTTCCAGGATATATATTTAAATTTTTTTTAATGTTTTACTTATTTTTGAGAGAGAGAGACAGAGCATGAGTGGGGGAGGGGGCAGAGAGGGAGAGACACAGAATGTTTCCACAGGCTCCAGGCTCTGAGCTGTCAGCACAGAGCCCGACGCGGGTCTCGAACCCATGAACCCCCATGAACCGTGAAATCATGGCCTGAGCTGAAGTCGCCTCTTAACGCACTGAGCCACTCAGGAGCCCCATTCTAGGATATGTATTTAAATGGCCGAACCGCTCAGGAGCCTTTGCCAGGGCCAGGAGGTGAAAAAAAGAGCTTAAAAGAGTGTAACCAGCTAATTGTAAACTTGCGGTCAGTTGACACCTTCACAGTGAACTTGTTGCTTCTTAACTATCTGCAATACCCAGAATTGCATCACCCCTGGCTCTGCTCAGTGTCTTAAGGAACTGCCTGCCCAACTGTGACTCTTCTGCTAGAGCTAAGGTGGGCGCTAATCTTCAAAGTCTGGAATGCCAGGAGTACCCCAGGGGCATTTGGATGTAAGTGACTCCCCAGTGGTAAAATGCCACCGCCCCCCCCCCCAACACCGGGATGCCAAAGGTCAGACCAGCAAGGATCAGGATGGGTCCGGCCTCTTCACACCCCCTCCTTGCCTGCCTGCAGGGGGAGCCTACGATAATGAGAAAGGGGCCAGGAGCCATGTAACAAGCTCAAGGGCCCTCTGTGGGATCTTCAAAGGGCTTTTCTTAAACTGAAGGTCAATGTAGCCATAGTCTGTACTGGAGAACCTTAAGCATTTCACTTTACTCGTGGGGATTCCAGCAGCCAGGCTGGTTCGAGAGGGCATCCGAACAGGCCGTCACAGCTGCAGTCAGAGCCTGTCACACCAGCCACCCTGAGCTCCCCCTGGCCGGCAGCTGAGTCTCCCAGGGCCACCTCGCACGCCTCGTCTAACTGCCCCCAAACTGGCTGCCCGGCCCCCAAATCCAGCCAGCGGGGCACGGATAATGTGTCTTCCAGGTGTGGTTTGATATTTCACCTTCTCAGGGACATAAAAGGTTCCTTCGTGATAGAAAGTTTTGTGACGCAGTCACCTTGAAAGGCATCCTTTCAATATTTCTAATAGTAGAGAATCGTTCTGACTGGGGAGTGAGACAGGCAGATCTTTGGAAGCCCCATGGATGAGTGACATATTTGTAGGCTGGCAGCAGGCGGGAACCACTCGAAAATCTGGCACTTTGTGGCCGCTCAATGGATACCTGTGAAGGTGTGCATTTTACTGATGAGGATACATTAGAACACGACAAGGTTTTCTGAGGTGTTTCCTATCCCGGCCCTAAATTGCATTAAGGTAGCTCCTACAGGGCGACAACTGAAAGAAAACTCCGTCAGATGATGGGGGTGTGCCTCTGACATCTATTTTCCACAAAGACAGAGAGGTAGGTAGATAAGGCAGTCTGTGTGTTTATTTTTCATGCAAATAAACACAAAAACTGACAAGAGTATTTTCTTTGTTTTCGGTGACACCAGTGACTCTTCGGACTGGGGGATTTCTTGAATGCAGTGAGGCTTTTCATGTGCCAGGCCTTGCCTTCCCCAAGCATAAGACATGTGTTGGTTCCTGATACTATCCCAGGTACCTCGGCCCAGGCCTGTCAGCAAATACGCAGAGTCCAACCTGACACTGTGCCTGGCACATGGTAACCGGTGAAATCAGCTCCCTCCGACAATGAAGCGGCGACAGCAGGAAGAGAAATCGTGACCTTTGGGCAACTTGGCAGCTGAGAGAAGTGAGTGCCAGGTCAGCTGTTTTTCACCAGCAGGAAACTGGGTAAACTCCTTGACCCCCTTGCCTTCCAGATGCCCAGGAAGATGCCAGTGCAGATTCCTACACTTGTGATTCTCCCCCTCAGACGGTGCCCCTAGCTTCAAACTTCTCATTTGCTTTTCTTTTCATAATCAACTTTCATTCAGGGCTTTGTCACCAGGTGTTTGATTAGAGGAAGTCCCCAATGAGCTAATGACATTGGTGTGTGATTAATTACAAAGAAGCCCCTATAGGGCTTTAGTAGAGTATGACTTTTTAAAAAAAAAAATTTTATGTTTATTTATTTTTGAGACAGAGAGAAACAGAGCATGAGTTGGGGTAGGGGCAGAGCGAGAGGGAGACACAGAATCGGAAGCAGGCTCCAGGCTCCGAGCAGTCAGCACAGAGCCCGTCGCGGGGCTCAAACCCACCAACCATGAGATCATGACCTAAGCCGAAGTCGGACGCTTAGCCGACTGAGCCACCCAGGCGCCCCACCATCCTTCTTTTTAAAGGCATATTTCACACAGTAGAGAGGTCAATGTTGATCAGAGACCCACCTTTGAGTTGAATTCTCACAATAATTCTAATGAGTGCACACCATCCAGTGGGAAGTAGCCAATAGTTGAGCTCCCAAGGGGTTCCGGCATCCAACAGGGGCTAGAGGGAAGATTCGAAGGACACGTTTTCCTCTGAGGCATCCTATGCTGTTACCTTCCACAGCTAAACACGAAGTCCGGAAGCACGGCCAACTTTACACCCACCCCTCCGAGCTCCGGGCAAATGAGACCAAGAATGAAACTCAGAATGTACCAGTGACATCTGAAAATTCTAAAGCTCCCAATTTTGAATACCCACAAAGACTGCTGCCTGCTTCTGATGGGCTCTGTGCTAAGCAATTTGCCCTTATCATCTGCCTGCATGCTTGTGGAAAGCTGGGGAGCCAGATACTATCTGCTGTCTGAGAAAGTTGCATAACTTGCCCAGGAACTCCGAGCAGAGTTCCTGCAGAGAAACTGTCCAGAATCTGAACAGCCAGTGATGGCCTCAGAATGCCTCCTTAAACAAGAAATGAGAACCCAGTAATGAATCTTTGTCAGAAGTCACAAATGGCTTCATGCCTGGCTTCACTGCCCACCACCCCTGACTCGGCTGATGGGAGAGGTTGGCCAAGAGCATAGGCTTAAGTGCAAAGCCTTGGGCTGGCTTTATATGACAGAGTGTGTGAGTTGAGGCAGCCATGGTCTCAGAAAGCCAGGGATACACTTAGGAAGGAACTTCTATCTTCTGAGCTGTCACCCTTCAGGACTCAAGGCGAATATAGGGCTGGTTCACCTGGCACCCTTACTCTCCCACAGAGACTTTAAGTGGCAGCGAGAAGTGTATGGTCTACATGGAGGGCCTTTGGGCCTCAGAAAATAGACATTATCAGAGGGTTGGTGTGTTCGGTGTTCTCAAGGAGGAGGTAGGACCTATAGGGAAGACAACTGGGAGAAAAATTGATGATATTTAGAGATAACTTCTCCGGACACCCGACTGGCTCAGTCGGCAGAGCACGCAGCTCTTGAGCTCAGGGTTTTGAGTTCAAGCCCCATACTGGGTGCAGAAACTGCTTCAAAAAATTATTCAAAAGAGAGATAACTTCTCACATACATTTTCAGTTAGGACCAGCAAGAATAAATACACAAGTAGCTAGTTGTTTGAGAGAGAGAGAGCGTGCTCACAAGCAGGAGACGGGGGGAGAGGGAGAGAGAGAATCTAAGGAGGCTCCACACTCAGCAACAGCACGGAGCCTGATGCGGGGTGGCCTGAGCCAAATCAAGAGCCAGTTGCTTAACTGACTGAGCCACACAGGCACCCCTGGAAACTTCTCCTCATCGAGGTATAATAAAGGTACACTAATGAGCATGTGAAACCATAAGCCAAGGAGGGGGAGAAGGTACCTGTAGAACATCTTGCCAGCGTTTAGACAAGGTGAAAAGGTGTAGACCACAGGACCCACTCCTAGGGTATGCCCTACAAGCAGGACCCTTATTCTCTATGGTCTTGGTAGAGAGTCCTCGAGAAAATCTAAATGCGCTTCAAAGCAGAAATAGAACAAATATCGCTTATTAATGAATATGCATTATAATCAAAACCTGGCAGGAAAATATCAACCTTGTTCAACTCCTGGAGCAAAGAGGAAATAATGCGAAAATTGGCATAACCATTGCAAAATCATAAATAATGACCTTGCATACAATTTGTGGTGTTAGCAAAGCTAGGCTTCAAGTAAAGTTTGATGCCTTCAATGAGTTCACACTTCGAAGAACAGAGAATGAAAATACAGTCTGTATGGAAAGTTCACCCTGGGTAGGACCTCCGTGCTAATATATTCCTTCCACTTTTCCTGGCACTTGCATGGTGGGCACTGTTACCTGCCTTGCAGAGTCCTTTACGAGTCGAATGCTTCTCCTTGCCCTTGTTCCACATTCCAGAAATGGACTGTGTCAAAGGCTCAGAAGATGTGTCAACAGCAATGGCTGCACAGGCGCACACGATTCTGATACGTGATCTACGTGGGAGTCGAGGGAAGTGCTCTTTGCCCCTGGTAGGGGGGTATCCGCGTGCTGGTCCAACAACTGGTTAGTGGGAATGAAGCAGGAAAAGCAGATACATTTCCACATGACTAAAATATTGCATGGATACACGTCGATTGGGCGCATCCCTGTTTACTGGGACACTGGCCCTAGAGCTGAAAGGAATGCTTCTCACACCTATGCCACAGTTGGCTTGGGGCTCTCTTCAGCGTGTGTATTCTGGTGCAAAGTAAGAACCCTCTGTCGACTAAAACTTTTCCCACAACTGGGACATTTATGGGGCTCTCCTCCTCGGTGGATTTTCTGGCGTCTCATACAACTTGATCTATCACAAAGCCTTTTCTTACACTCAAAGGATCGGTTCATTGCTTGTTGACGAGAGGCTCTCTGGTGCATTATTAAGTGTGACCCCTGAGTGAATCGCTTGTGACACACAGAGTATTCACGGGGCATCTCCCCTGTGTGAAGTCGATGGTGCCTAGGGAGGTCTGATTTACGAAGGAATCTTTTCGCACACTCAAGGCACTCAGGAGGGAGCTCTCCCGAGTGAATTGCATGTGCTTATTAAGTAGCTTCTTTTTAACAAAACATCTCCCACACTGCATACATTGGTGTAGTTTCTCTCTGGAACTGTTTTGCTCACTGGCTGTGGGGCTGAACGGATTTTCCCAGTTGGAGCTCTCAGCTGTTTCTCCTAGAGAGAGATTCTGATCATGGACAGGCATTGCACGATCTCTGCATGACGGTTCTGCTGGTTTTCCCAATGGAAATCCCAACCGGGCTCCGATGTGGGGCTCGAACTCCCAAACCTTGAGATCATGACCTGAGCAGAAATCAAGAGTCAGATGCTTAACCAATTGAGCCACCCAGGCGCCCCAATCATATCTATTAAAGTTATAAATATATATGTCCACTAACCAACTGTTCCTATTTTCGAAATCTGTCCTACCAACACATGCCCATAGAAGGATGCCCGTTGTGTTTTATGGCTTGACTCCAGGGTATTTTGGCCAACACTGAATTGCACTCAGAAGTCATGGGGAGTCTCTTCTCTTTATCCTCATCACCAGCCAGTTTGTGTTGCCACATAACCAACCACCAGACTGGTTTTTCTAGAAATGAGCCTAAGTGCATGAACGAACCCTCTTTGTATTGGCCCCTAGGGCGTTCATTTCTTCCACACAGACGGACACCCCTTAGCTCAAAAGCCTGCTGCTGGTGCCAAACAAATTCTCTCACACGCAGTGATTTAAAAGGTAATCCCAGAATCAAACTGTTAGCCATTTAGACCCCACCTACTTTGCATACCCCAGGAAACTTCACCCCACATCTGCCAGCCATGGAAAAGATGGAGCCTTACAGGTTGGTTCTATAACCTCAAGCTGCTGCTGCCCTTCAGAATTCAGTGACCCATCAACTGCCCATCATGCTGCTGGGCTATAAGATCCCTAGATAGGCAAGTCCCCTCTGGGAGCCCTCACTCACTCCCGCCTCCTCCTCCCCTTCTGACTCTGGCCTTGGCCGGAAGCAAAGCAGAGAGTTGCCACAAACCTTGTACACGCTACTGCCACCTCCTGGTCACATCTTTTTCCTTGATCAGTCCCTAGATCTCTCAGACTTTCTCCAAGTGTAAGAAGGATGGGATTTTGGCGATCAGGAGGTAGATATGAGGACCTCCCATTCAGTAGTATGAAGCATATTAGATCACTATATTTTTAAATTTGTTTTTACATTTCATTTATTTTTGAGAGAGAGAGAGAGACAGCACAAGTGGGGGAGAGGCAGAGAGAGAGAGGGAGACACAGAATCTGAAGCAGGCTCCAGGCTCCGAGCTGTCAGCACAGAGCCCGACGCGGGGCTTGAACTCACAAGCCGTAAGATCATGACCTGAGCCGAAGTCGGACGCTTAACCGACTGAGCCACCCAGGCACCCACGAAGCATGTTAGATCGATCACTTTAAACAGTTATGAGAAAGGGGTAGTTTCCTTTGTTCCTACCGGGTGTATTTTACTTGTTGAATTCATCCTCTGTCTCTCTTGCTGAATACACGGGACCATCTGGTACTTTCGAGAAGCCAAGTATCACAATCAAGAACAATGTGGCAGCTTGGCATCATATGTGATCTTTGTACTTCGCACTGTTGCCACGAGGAGCAGTCCGCATGGGGAGTGGGGGGTGGAATGCAGAGATTTGTATTTAAACATGACTGGCCAGGTTCTGACACTGTTTGCAGGCATAGACACAAAGCACAGGTTTTTAAAACCTTGACAACAGACCAGAGATGTAGGTGAGGCAAACATTGGAACATAAATGACAATATTTTATACAGTTTGGCTTTCACCATAATAAATACACATACGTATTTGTGGGCTTTCCTCTGTCACCTCTATTAAAAACGAGACAGAGTCCACGACTTCTACGTGCCCCGTACTTGCTAAAGTAAGCTACAAAAAATACAGCACCTGGACAAATCGATTCAATGCACAAAGGAGCCCAAAGGTGTCGCCAAACACGCACTCTGTAATGGTAGGAGTTGAATTCTACGGGAGTCATGGCATTGCACAGACAGCATATAGTCCCAGTGTTAGGTGTGTGAAGACCCAGCTGTTCTCTCCAAGGAGAGAGTGGAGTCTCAGCTGTGCCCTCCCCCATAATCTGCCAGGCACCTGGAGAAGAGAGATGGCACTCAGAATGGAAACCAGAAGAGATGGGGTGGAAGCCATGGTCAAGCACAGGAGTTAGAATGATCTATTAGCGTCAAGAGGGCATTTGAAAGCAAGAAACCCAAGCAAGGTAACTAACTGAAAGCTTGACAGATCTTCGCATCCACATAAAATGATCATTTCTGACATGTTATCTCCCAGGATCTGCCTGCAAAGACCTTGTGCTTTCTCATTGTGCACAATCCCCCAAAGATCTCGACCACCCTAGACACTTCTATCACCTTCTCTAAGCTTTTGGCTTGCACACCTCTTTCCCAAACCCTGATCTCTCTCCTGAGCTCTGATGCCACATTGGCCATTTCCACCCGGAGACCCGTAAGCCTCGCAAGTTCCTCACATACAAATCTAGACTCACTTTGACCCACCAAATCTGACCCTCTTCTTGTGTTCTGTGTCAGTGAATAACGATGCCATTTACCCAGTTCACCAGAAACTGGATGCCATTCCCAACGCTCACTTCTCCATCACCCAATGCCACATCGGTGGTTGACTAAACCACCAAGTCCCGCATTTTCCACGGGCCACGTAGCTTTTGAATCAGTCCCCCTTTTCTCATTCTGTCATCACCAACACGACCTTAGTTTAGAAAATCATCCTCTCACCTGGGTGATTGCAACAACCTTCAAATGGTGCCCCTGCCTCAAGTCTTGCCCTTTCCTATTGCGCTCAGAGTGATCACGTAAAATGCAATCTGTGTAGTAGGTCTCTTCCCTGAGAATGCCCGGTGACTCCCCGTTGCCCTGATAGGAAAGAGTAACTTCTCCACAAGGCTGACAAAGTTGTTCATGATCCAGGACGCTGCTTCTCTCTCCAGCCTTTTCAGTGCTACTCAGGTTCCTTGGTACCCCTCAAGCTGTAGCAGGACGTCCTCAAATATACCAAGCGCTCTCTCCTCCGAGCCTCTGCACATGCTGTGTGCTCCGCCCAGAGCTCTCTCCCTTCCTCACTACGATTCATCCTACACGTTTCCACGCAGACCCCCCCTTCCTCCAGGATGATTTCCCTCTCTGCCACGGGCTGGTTAGGCAGTCCTCCTATGGATTTCCATAGCATTTTACAGTCCTGTACGCCTCACAGATAGTACCTACAGTCCCATTTACATATGTGAACTGTGCATAGCTCTTAGTAGGTGCTCATATATAGTACTTGAATGGATAAATGTTCCAAAGATGTGGAAAAGGGACCTGGTTTCGAAGCCCAGGCACTGAGCTGGTTATAGATCTGCCAGATATCAACATTTCGTGACTTGGGCTATTCTCGATATGTTCGTTTTTTACGTCCCCTTGTTGTCTCAGCATTTCAACGTCTTAGAAGTGTCAACATGTTGGGGCACCTGGGCGGCTCAGTCGGTTAAGCACCTGACTTCGGCTCAGGTCATGATCTCACGTTTGTGAGTTTGAGCCCGGCGTTGGGCTCTGTGCTGACAGCTCAGAAGCCGGAGCCTGCTTTGGATTCTGTGTCTCTGTCTCCCTCTCTGCCCCTTCCCTGCTCATTCTCTGTCTTTCTCTCTCAAAAATAAATAAACATTAAAAAAAATTTTGTTAAGTGTCCACATGTTGAAGCTGTGGCTGAGAGAGTTAGAAAGGACATCTCAGGCCACATTTGGGCCAAAGTCAGTGGGGGAGGGGAGAGCAGAGGGGTGTCGGGTAGCCACAGGAATCACTGGTAGCAATGTTACGAGAATCCCCAAGGGGAAGCGGAATGTAGGGACACGAGCTATGCGGCCCAGCTGCCTTTCTCTGCCTGGACCTTCTCCTTCTAGCACAAACTCTTGGAGACTCTGGAGCAGTGATCCTGTAGTATGGACAGGCCTAGCCTGGAGAGCTTGAGAAAATGCGCCCCAGGTGACCCTGAGACACGTAAGCTGCTTACCACTCTTGGAGAAATGCTGTTCTGGGTTCTAATCGCATGAGATACATATTTGCTTTATACTGTGGTAAGTGATTAAGTCATCTTCAAGGACCTAAAGTGAGTATATTTATAGTGCACCAAGTTTGAATGAGGCTGTTGTGTCATAAAAGCCATTGAGGAACCCACAACAATGAGTTTTATTTATTTATTTATTTATGTATGTATGTATTTATTTATTAACGTTTATTTATTTTTGAGACAGAGAGAGACAGAGCATGAACGGGGGAGGGGCAGAGAGAGAGGGAGACACAGAATCGGAAGCAGGCTCCAGGCTCCGAGCCGTCAGCCCAGAGCCCGACGCGGGGCTCGAACTCTCGGACCGCGAGATCGTGACCTGAGCTGAAGTCGGACGCTCAACCCACTGAGCCACCCAGGCGCCCCAACGATGGGTTTTTAATCCCATCTGACGTACCGTGCTTTGTTCTCGGCTCCTCCCAGAGAGGCGTCCCTCCTCCCACGCTGCATCACAGTGGTCCCCTTCCATCCAGCAGTGGGTGTTTCTGACCCACCCCCAGACCTGGAGAGCGCTTCAGCTCTCAAAGTACAAACCTCAGAAAGGAAATAAAACCCCTGCCTTACCGGGGTCCAGGAAGGGCTGGCACTCCTCAGCGGCACCATAGCTCAGCTCCTGCAGCCCTGCCTGTGGGATCCAAGGCTCTGCCACTGGGCCCTCCGGGGCAGGTCCCATTACTTGGAGTGGGGGTGACTCCAGGTGGATGTTTGGTGGTACGTGTGCCGTTCCCACCGGTGCCAGTTCTTCCAAGAGCATTTCCTGCCTATCGATCTGGGGCAAATGGCAGAACCCATCACTCTAAAGTCTAGACCAGCAATGCCCGGTAGCGACAGTGTGACCCGTGTACGTCATTTTGCTTTTGCAGTACCCGCATAAACAAAGAAGAAAGCGGTGAAGTCAATCTTAATAACATGCCTCGGTTAACCCAGTACCGCTAAAATACCCTACGTTCAGAATGTGATCAACGCCAACCATGACTAGGGAGATATCTCACCTACTTTATTTCTCATGCTCAGTCTTCTGAACGTGGCCAGCATCTTCCACTTAGAGCGCATCTCAGTTTGCACTGGCCACATCGCTAGCGCTCAAGGGCCACCCACACTTGGCCGGTGGCGGCCGTACTGGGCAGTGCACGATTAGGCCACAGGCACGTAAAATCTGCTATCGTAAGCCAAACCCAGAGGACAGAGAGAGGAAGGGAAACCATAAATTCCTTACGCCCCGGGGCGGGCGCAGGAAATTTTGCAAGGCTCCGGTTCAGTGAGGCTCACTGCACAGCCCCGTCAACACACAACACCGGGCACCTCAGGCCCAACTCGAAGCCCTTTCTCCCTCCTGCCACAGGTTCTGCCCTGTGCCCTTCTGAGCAGGGGACAGTAGCGCCACCACCACAGGGTGACGTGGCATGAAGGCAGGTGGCCGGCGGAACTCAGCGGGCAGAGACGGGAGTATATACCGTTCACGGTGCGGCACTGCTCCGGGTCCCCGCCAACTCTGTAGTTCCCCCTCAAACTTCCATCCAGGTAAAAAGAACCTGTCAAGGACTTCACACTGTGGCTCATATACGCACCAAATAGTTTTGCATATGGTAGCGTGACCTGAATTTTCTAGGAAAGCCCTACCTGGGAAATCAGACAACCACTGTATTCCTTGTTGTTCACATTGACTGACACTCGTTGCCACTGTGGAAAATCACACGACCAGCGGTGCCACCCAGTGTCTGAGCTGTCCCAGTCTGAACTGGTGGCTGTCGCCTTCCCGGTGACTTTATGCACAGATGCGGGCATCTGACAACTTCAAGTCTTCTGTGCAGTCAAGCCCGAAAAGGGAGTGTGTTCAAATGCTGATTCGGTTATGGCAAACTATGTCCCCTTTCCTTGATATCCTTTCTAGACTCCACCTGACCCGGGCTGGCAACATTTTCTTGTAAAGAGCCACATAGGAAACATTTTAGGCTCTGTGGGCCACATTCAGTCTGTCCCTTACTGTCCTTTCTTCAAAAAACAATAACCCTTTCACAGCTTAAAACTCCTATCAGTTCACTGGGTATACAAACACAAGCTGTGGCCAGATCTGGCCGGCACACCCTAAAGCACAACATTGATGCTATTGGAGGATGAATGTGGGTGGGTTGTGTTACCTATGAATTTGTGTGCCCATTTCTTCGTGTACACGCATCAGCGGGCACCAGCCACAGCTGAGGACAGGACAAAACAAGAGGAACAGCAGTGGTTACCAGAGGCTGTACTTACCTGCCTTAACTTACTTACTTTGCACCAAAGCCCTAATGTAGCAGACGGAGCTTTCCGGTGGTTTTGAGAGGCTGACAAAAGCCATGCACTCACTTCCTGGAAAAATACCCATGCAAATCCAGTTCTGCATCCAATTTCCCAAAGGTTCCTAAAACGTCCAAGACCCTTCTAGGACTGTGCTGTGCAATAAGGTAGCCACTCGAGCCAGGTGGACATTTAAGCCTAAAGTCATTAAAATACAAAATTCTGGTCCTAGCCACATTTCAAACGCTCCACAGCCACCAGTGCAGAAAGATCTCTTGCACAGCTTGGCTCTGGAATTCCGCCAAGGCTAAGAGCACCTGCCTTAAGGAGAACCCACCACACGTGTGCTGGCCTGTAACCCCACTCCCTGTCTGATACAGGCTGTCTTGTGTCTCTGAATATACACAGGCCACAAAAGAAATGGGGAACGATACTTACCACACTGGTGAACACCCTGCAAGTTCATGTAGCTCTGAGGAACCCCCGGTCACCTTCAACGGCAGGCATCTTAGCTAGAGCCACGCCTCCAAAGGCGGCAAATCTGCACCCCTCATCCTTCTCCACTCAACGTGTGTGTACTTCAGTCCACATCGGCGTGCCCCTCATCCTGCTGTGGCACGCCTCGTGGCTTTCTCGTGAGAAAAATACACTGCCACAGGGCAGGCCATCAGCCATCTGTTCTGCATTAATAACCAGGGACACCGATCACGTTCGTGGCTCTCTGTCCGAGTGCTGTTCTCGGCCTCCTGCATATATGAGGTCATGTGGCCCTCACCCAAAGCTAGGAGGTGGGGACTAGCATTATCCCCTAAATGTAGACGAGGGGACTGAAGTTGGAGGCTCAGGAGGACTGAATAACCTGTCCCATGTCACCCAGTGAATGCCAGAGGGAAATGGTGACGAGGCTAGAGTGGATAGACCCTTGCAACGCTCACGTCTAAAACCATCCAAATGTTCTTAGTGAGATGTCTGAGGTTACAGGGGTGGTCACATGCACATCTGCACAGGTCTCTAGACCTGTGGGTACCTGCCCCCATGCTCTCTCTGTACTCACCCACACAATTCATGTATCCTTCCTCCTCCCATCCCTGGGCAAATCTCTTAAAGGACACCCATTGTCTCTCCTTGTAACAGCAGCTTCACAAAATTTCCTGTGTCGGATGCAACTGCACGGAAGCGAACGACAGCATGCGGGGCACAGAGGAAGCACTCAGGAAACGTTACTGTCCCGAGCACTGATTCCTAGAAAGCTTCCCCATCTCCCGCCTAGGCACCTAACCGTCGCTGGAGGGCATCCAGGAACTCGGCCGGCTGGGGCTGTGGACCCGCCCTCACCGTGCTCAGCCTCGCAGCCCGCAGCCCTCCCCAGACGCGCCGACCCCTCCACCACGTCCACCAGGGCCCTGACCGTCCCGCTGTCCCCCCGTCCGCCCTTCCGCAAAGAAACGTCACTGCACCCCGGGACTCACGGCTTCTCCCCAAAAGCCGCCAGAGCGAGCCTGCTCTCGCCCGGCCCACGGATAGAGAGGTGTTTGCAGAGCGGGCACTCGGAGAAAGGCGAGGGGGGACACGTCGTGGGAACGTCTATTTTTATTTTTTCTTTAATTTTTTTTATTTATTCAATTTCAAGTGATCTTCTTTTTTTTCAATATATGAAATTTATTGTCAAATTGGTTTCCATACAACACCCAGTGCTCATCCCAAAAGATGCCCTCTTCGATACCCATCACCTACCCTCCCCTCCCTCCCATCTCCCATCAACACTCAGTTTGTTCTCAGTTTTTAAGAGTCTCTTATGCTTTGGCTCTCTCCCCCTCTAACCTCTTTTCTTTTCCTTCCCCTCCCCCACGGGTTTCCGTTAAGTTTCTCAGGATCCACATAAGAGTGAAAACATATGGTATCTGTCTTTCTCTGTATGGCTTATTTCACTTAGCATCACACTCTCCAGTTGTCGTGGGAACGTCTAAAGGCCAGTCACCAATCGGCTGCTGGGGTAGCGGGCATGGCCCCAGCGCGCTCCTGCCCAGGATGTCCCGCCTCCCGGAGGAGCTATCCCAGCCCCGAACAACCCTGAAGGCCTGGCCAGGGCATAGCGATTGGTGGGCGGCAGGGACCCCCGTGAATTGGGGTTGGCAGCCCGTCTCTAGTCCCTGGGCCTCTGGAAGAATGAGGCACCTCACTAGTTGCTCCTATTCGTGCTGAAGCCCAGGTCAGGGCTGGAGGTGATTCAGGTCCCCTGGCCTCAGGGTCAAGGGATCTCAGCTTTCTGGAAAGTGTCTCTGGGAGGCACAGGGACCCGCTTTATGTCCCACCTTTCTTTCCAGCTCCAGAGACTCAGGAGAATCTGCCTCCGCTTATGTTCCTGTGTCCAGGGACACACAAGGACCCACCACTCGATGGTCTTTGCGTTCCCGCACCCTGGGACTCACAGGGACCTGCCACCCCTTCCATTTCTGTGTCCAGGGACACACAGGACCATGCCACGTTTCCATTCCCGGGTCCAGGGATGAGCAGAGATCAGCCTCCGATTCCATCCCTGGGTCCATGGGTGCACTGGGACCCGCCATGCAATGGTCTTCCCATTCACACGACCAGGTACCCACAGGGGCCTTCCATTCCTGTGTCCAGAAATGCACAGCGACCAGCCACGCGACTGTCATCCCATTCCTGCACACAAGGACACACAAGGACCAGCCTCCCCTTCCATTCCTTTGTTTAGGGACCCACAGGGACCCGCCGTGCAAGTTCTTTTATTGTCTCACCCAGGGACACACAGGACTCTGCCTCCCCATCTGTGCCTGTGTCCAGGGAAGGGTATTGCCTTCACCCGCCAAGAGAACCACGGAGACGCGAATCCGTTCCACTCCTGTGTCGAGCAACGCAGAAGGACGCGTCACCAAAGGCTGATCGGTCACACGCACTGGGCCCCACAGCAACCTGCCTCCACTTCCATTCTCGTGGCCCGGAGGACGCAGGTACCCGTTCGCCACATCCTTTCCATTTCCTCACTTCTTGGAAGCCAGGGACCTGCTGAAATTTCCAGTCCTGCTTCCCTGGATGGGACGTCCCTGGAGGGCCCACAGACGCCTTTCTCTGCCCGCCCTCAGGGACTCCCAGGGACCTGCATCTCCTACTCTTCCTGTGCCCAGCGATGCACAGGCGACACCTGCCATAAGATGGTGTATTCATTTCCCTGTCAAGGGACCAGTGGGACCTGCTGCCCCATCCATCCCTGTTTCCACGGCACACAGGAACACACGAAGCCCAAGTTTTGTCACTTGGTGAGCGCGAGCATGGTTGGGGACCAGCCTTCCCTTCCATTTCTTTGTCTAGAGGTGCACAGGGACCTGCCACGACACGGCCATTCCATTCCTGCACCCAGGGAAGCACAGGGACCTGCCACCCTTCCCTTTGTATTTCCGAGATGCACAGGGATCGGGTACACAAAAATCCATCCAAGTGCGGCACACAGGGATGCACACCCACAGACTTTCCTCCGCTTCCTTTCTGGTATCCAGGGGGACACAGGGGCCGGGCACTTGATGATCATTCCATTCCCGCGCCCGGGTCCCCACTGGGGATCTGCCTCCCCTTCCATTCCTGTGTCCAGGGACACACAGGAACTCACCACAGGGCGGTCTTTTCATTTCGCACCCAGGGGCGCAAGGATCCTGCCTCCTGTCGCATTCCTGGGTCGAGGGACACAAGGGGCTTCGCCACGCATTGGCCCTTCCATCCCTGCGCCCAAGGACGCACAGGGACCCTGTGCTGCCTCTCCCATTCCTATGTCCCTGGATGCAAAAGACCGGCCACGCGATGCTCTTTCTATTCCTCTGCTTTTGGACTCACACTGACTTGCACTCCCGCGTCCAGGAGGCCGATGGACACGCCCCCGGGGCGCTCTTTTCCTTCCCAAGCGGGGACGCACAAGGCCGCGCCCACCAGAAACAGCCTCCCTTTGAATGTCTTCGTGCAGACACCGGAACGGACCCGCCCTGGCCCGGTTTCTCCATTTCCGCGCCCAGGGACGCGCAGGAATCTACCGCCACTTGCATTTCTGTTTCCGAGGCACAAGCGATCCAAGCCTCAAAAGTTTTCATTGTTGTTGTTGTCTACCCCAGCCCAGCGATGGAACAGGATCAGGCTCTCTTTCCATTCCTGTGTCCAGGGATGAATCCAGGGAGGCCAGGCGAAGGTCATCCCATTCCCGTGCCCAGAGACGTACAAGGACCTGTCTCCACGTGGATTCCTGTGTTCCAAGAACGCACAGGGACCCGCCCCGCGACAGTCTCTCCCTTCCCGCACCACGGGATCCACAGGAACCTGCCTCAACTTCCATCCACGAGGCCAGGGAGGCACAAGGCCCTGCTGCCACTTCCCTTACTGGTTCCCTGGATGCAGCGGGAGCCGCCAAGCATCGCCTTTCTCTTCCCGCGCTCAGAGTCTGGGGACCTGCATCACCTACTCTTCCGGTTTCCAGTGAGGAACAGGTGTGTTCCTTCCCGAACACTCCGGGAACAGCCTTCCTTTGAATGCCTTTGTTCAGGGTCTTGCAGGGACCCGCTCTGGCCTGGTCTCTCCATTCCCTCTCCCAGAGACGTGCAGGAATCTACCTGCACTTGTATTCGTGTTTCAGAGGCACAGGGGGACACAAGCTGCTAAGGTTTTTTTTGTTTTTTTTGTTTTTCGTTTTTCTTCCCCAGCCTGGCGATGGAAGGGAAGCAGGCTCTCCTTCCGTTCCTGTGTACAGATGAATCAGGGCCGCTATGCGATGGGCATCCCATTCCCGTGCCCAGGAATGTAGCGGCACCTGCCTCCACGTGGATTGCTCCTATGCTAGGCCTGCCAGTCTGTTTTTTCCTTTCTTGCATCAGACATGCATGTAGAGATGGCGACTTTCTCCCATAGGGACTCTTGATGTCTGACTCCCAGGTAGCTATCCCTGCCTCTAATTTGGATGCGGGGAAGGAGAGTAGGGCAAGAATATAACCAGCCTCCTACTCGCTACTTGGAGAACACAAATAGTTGGAAAGCAAGAGGAAAAATGTGGAAACTGGGCTCTGAGGTGATGAGAAGAGGGAGACCAAGCTATGTGAGAAAAAAAGAAAAACATTCACAGCTTCATTGCAAATTGTTGAGAGCTCGCTTGGAAAAACATGGAGGTGGGTGTTTATTCACCGAGTAAACATCTAACGAGCACCTTTTGTGAGCCAGGCATTGGCTGTCGAGCAATGAATAAAACGTGATCCTTGCCATCAATAGTCTGAGAGGTCCCACCAACTGAATAATTGATGGAATTCAGTCTCTTAAGTACATCAGTAGTACTACCAAGTATTAACCATCCATCTTGAATTACGTAGAAACAAGTAGAAAGTTTCATAAAATTAAATCAAAGTAGTAACAGCCTCTACAACGAATTCTGGAAGCAAAGAAGGTAAGATTTTTTGTGTGGGTTTAATGTGGAGGGGCTGACAAGAGCTGGGTGTTCAGCTCTTTAAAGCATTTTCAGCTTTCTACCTGAGCCAGGTTCTGGGCTAAGTATTGAGGATGAAAACGCTGGATAGAACACATTTACTCATAATGAAAGAGCACACAAGAGAATGGAAGCAGACATGTCAACTAGCAAACATATCATAAAATGTGTTCCAAATCTGACCACAGAATGTTACTGGAGCACAAAGGACATACTTAAAGCAAACTTGGAAGAAGGAAAGGGTTTCCCAAAAGACGTGATGGCCCTTCAAGTGAGTTTCAGATGGTGCTGAAAAGGAGTTTATTAGGTTTTATAAAAGGGAGTGAACAATGAGGGGAGACATTTAGAAAGAAAGAATAGTTCTTGGACAAGGCAGAGATTTTCAACAATTGTCTTAGGGAGTTTCATGTGTCCAGAAGGTATAAATACTTGTGGGTATGTGGAAAAAGATGAAGTCAGAGAAGAAGGCAGAGGCCAGGTCAGGAAATATCTTGTGCCCTAAACTAAGGCCATTGAACTTCATGCTGAAAGCATTGGAGATCTCTTGAAGAATTTTCAACAAACCATGTTCTGACTATGGAGAGCTGCTGCTGGAGACAAAGGGTGGGAAATAGAGTCCTGGCAACACTATAGGAACCTTTGCATCCAGGAAAGCCTGAAAACATTTCTACTCTTCTGACTTCTCAGTTACATAAGCCAATAAATAATAATAATAATAATAATAATAATAATAATAATTCTTTTCATTTTTTGCTTAAGTTAGTTGGAGTCCAACTTCTTGGACTGAAAACCCAGAGTCCTGATTAATACCAGGTCTATCACAGTAATCCAGACCAAAAATAGAATTAAAATAATGCCACAGTGGATGAAGAGGGAAAAGAGACATAAGAAAAAAAGTAAGGAAGCACCATCTATACGATCTGGTGGTTGACTGCATAGTGGGTGTGGAGAGGTAAGAGCCTTTGATAATGTCATACTTACTGGCTTGGAACACTGTGTGGCTAGTGGTGATGTCCAATGAGAAAGTGAACGTAGGTGGGAAAACAGGTTTCAGAGGAAAAATAGTAAGTTCACTCTTGGATATGTTTATGGAGATGAGGGTCGGACTTGGGCTCTAGATTTAGGAGTGGTAGATAGTGGTAGATAGAGCTATCATTGTGAATATGTTAAGCCAGAGAGAATAAAGAGAGCAAAAAAGATCACTTTTCAGTGAAAAGAGAAGGTCAAGGACACAGCCTAAGTGGATGACTGTTATATGATGGCACGCAGAGGAAAAGGAACCACAAAGGAGACTGAGGATAAGACACTGGAGAGGTTGTGTGACAACCAGGTCACGTGCCTCAAGAACTTTGACAGCGATTGAAGGAGTAAGAGTTTCAAGAGTGAAATTCTGTTCAACAGACTCTGTACTAAAAAAGACAAACAAGTGACTTATTTTCACTTCTGACTTCTAAAGTGCTTATAAATGATGTCCTTAACAATTAGCAAAATTTGAATGAACTGTATGTAAATCATAACCTTTTCTTATACTCCACTGAAAATTAAGGTTGCCGGGCAAACTGCCACCCTAACATCCAGGGACAGGCCAGGACAGACAATCACAGCCAGGGACAGTTTGCCTGGAGCCCAAGCCACTGGAGCCATAAACTGGTACGAACACTCAGCAGGTAACTTTGACACATTACTGAGTCTGAGTAGGACTAGCAGGACAGCGAGGGACACTTGGGGGCTGCAGTCTTAGGAGGGTCATCACACTTTCAGGAGTTTTACCTCCAGAACCCGCCCCCCTCCCCACAAGTTTTCACAGGAAGACATAAGGAAAACTCAGGTTTCTGATAGACTAGGCTGGCAGTAGCATTGAACATTTTGAAAGACAGGCAGTACTTTCTCCATGACAGAGTTCCCCTATTCAGCAGGGGAAAATTACCAGAGTTTTGCCATACCTGAGACCAGGGAAATTACTCAATTCTACCCCCTCTAGACTTTCAGTCTTAACTAGAAGGAGGGAAAAAAATTCTGAGACACACCAGTGAAGGTCACAGTCCAGGGACAGGGCCTACTAAAAGATAGATATTTAACATAATATTATAGAACAATTGGATTCCCCCTGCATCATACCACCACAGTAACAGGGTCTAGAATGATAGCAGTGGACTATTATACTGTTATACTGCAGTGCGAAGAGCTGTAAGGCCCAGATTCTTATTTAAGAAGGAATTTTTAGGGGCACCTGGGTGGCTCAGTCGGTTAAGCGTCCAACTTCAGCTCAGGTCATGATCTCACGGCTCGTGGGTTCGAGCCCTGTGTTGGGCTCTGTGCCGACAGCTCGGAGCCCGGATCCTGCTTCGGATTCTGTGTCTCCCTCTCTCTCTGGCCCTCCCCCACTCACGCTCTGTCTCTCAAAAATGAATATACATTAAAAACTTAAAAAAAAAAAAAAAAAGAAGGAATTTTTAGGGACGGCCAAAGACCACAGGAGAGTTACAAATAAGGATGCTGGAGGAAATTGAAACCTTGGCACTTACAGCTAGACAACCAGAACAAGCACTAAACAAAGCCCAACTCCAAGACAGATTGATAACACCTTACACCAAAGGCCTACTTCCTTAGCTCCTATTATCCAGTATATCATTCCAGCTTTCAATAAAAATGACAATGTATGAGACAAGGCAACAATATGCAGTCCGAGGAGACAAAGCAAACATCAGAACAACATTCAGACATGGTATAGATTTTAGAATCATCAAACAGGGAATTTAAAATAACTGTGATTAATATGTTAAGGGCTGGGGCGCCTGGGTGGCTCAGTTGGTTGAGCGTCCGACATCGGCTCAGGTCATGATCTCATGGCTCGTGGGTTCGAGCCCCGCGTCGGGCTCTGTGCTGACAGCTCAGAGCCCGGAGGCTGCTTCGGATTCTGTGTCTTCCTCTCTCTCTGCCCCTCCCCCTCTCTGTCTCTCTCTCTTCCTCCAAAAAAATATGTTAAGGGCTATAATGTGAAAAACATAGGCAATGGGCAAGAACAGACAGGTAGAATACGGAAGAGTGACATCAGCAAAAATAGTAGAGTAGGGAATTTGAAGGGTCTGTCCCTTCACAGAAACACCAGAAAATGGGCAAATACTATCCGAATTAACTTTGTCAGACTCTAGGAAATAAAGTTTTCTAGCAACCAAGTGAATGCGGAAAAAAAAAACAACAACAACAAAGAAAACTGAGGATAGGAGAACTCTGTGGCATTTTGACTGAGCCTCAGCCCACTCCCCTCCCCTCTGTGACAATAGTCCTGAAGACAATAAGCTGGCATTCCTGGTGTGGGTACCCTGTTCTGAGGGAGCAGAGGAGATCTTGTTCCCAAGGAATTGTATTTGTCTACTTTAACCCGTCTGGGGTTTCCCTGAGGACCGATGCAAGGTGCTTGCTTTTTTTTTTTTTTTTTTTTTTTTTTTTTTTTTTTTTTTTTTTTTTTTTTTTTTTTTTAACCTAACTCCAAACTCTCTGGTGGTGACAGAGTCGCTGGATAAGGACAAAGAGAATAAGAACCTTGAAAGCAGCAAGAAAGCGAGGGCGCCTGGGTGGCTCAGTCAGTTAAGCATCCAACTCTTTTTTTTTAATTTTTTTTTACATTTATTTATGTTTGAGATACAGAGAGACAGAGTGCAAGCGGGGGAGGGGCAGGGAGAGAGGGAGACACAGAATCCGAAGCAGGCTCCAGACTCTGAGCTGTCAGCACAGAGCCCTATGCGGGCTCGAACCCACGAGCCGTGAGATCATGTCCTGAGCTGAAGTTGGTCACCCAACCAACTGAGCCACCCAGGCACCCCTAAGCATCCGACTCTTGATCTTGGCTCAGGTCATGACCACACGGTTCATGGCATCGAGACCTGTGTTGGGCTCTGTGCTGGGCTTCTCCCTCTCCTTCTCTTTTTGCCCCTCCCCCACTCATTTTAGGCCCAAAGACAAAAATAGGTTTAAAGTGAAAGGACGGAAAAGATATTCCATGCAAATTGTAATCAAGAGACCTGAGGTGTCTATGCTAGTATTAGGCAAAATAGATTTTAATCAAAACATGTTACGTATTGATAAAAGAGTCACATCATCAAGAATTAATACAACAATTATAGACATAGTCACACCTTACAAGAGAGTCCCAAAATATACGAAGCAATGTTTGACAAACTAAAAGGAAGAAATGGGTTTACAATTGTCAAAAACCTCACTTCTCACTTTCAGTACTGGATAGAACACCTAGACAGATCAATAAGGAAACAGAAAACTTGAACAACACTATAAATCAACTTGACCTAGCAGACATATATTCCACCCCCAAACAGTAGAACATACATTTTCATGTGCACATGGACTATTCTCTGGATAGATTATACGTTAGGTCGCAAGTCTGTAGCCCACTTTTTGAGTTATTAGCTTTTTGCTGTTGAGTTGTAGGAGTTCCTTATATATTTTGAACGGCGACCCCTTATCAGATATATGCTTCACAAACATTTTCTCTCATTCCATAGGTTGCCTTTCAACTCTGTTGATTCCTTTGCTGTGCGGAAGCTTTTTAGTTTGATGTAGTCCCACTTCCCTATTTTGGCTTTTGTGGTCTGTGCTTTTAGTGTAATAGTATGAAAGCATGGCCAAGACCAATGTCATGAAGCTTTCCCTCCTATGTTTTCTTCTAGGAGTTTTATTTTAAGTCTTCCATTTGTCTTGAGTCCATTTTGAGTTGACTGTTGTTGTACGAGATGTAGGGTCGGATTTAATTCTTTTGCGTGTGGATACCCAGTTTTGCCAGTTCCATTTGTTGAAGAGATTATTACTGCCCCATAGCAAATTCGCGGCACCCTTGTCAAAAATCAATTGACCATATATACATGGACTTATTTCCAGGCTCTCTATTCTGTTCCACTGGTCTAAATGTCTACTTTTATGCCAGTACCATACTGTTTTGACCAGCTTTGTAATATATTTTGAAATAAGGAAGAATTATGCCTCCAGTTCTGTCCTTTTTTCCTCAAGACTGACTTGGCTATTCGTTGTCTTTTGTGGTTCTACACGAATTTTAGAATTGGTTTTTTTCTATCTCTATGTTTAAAAAGCCAGTGGGACTTTGACAGGATTGCGCTGAACCTATGGATTGCTTTGGGAAATATGGACATTTAAACAATGTTAAGTCTTCTGATCCATGAACATGGGGTGTCTTTCCATTTGTTTGGGTTTTTAATTTCTTTCATCAGTGTTTTGTAGAAAATGGGCTAAGAACTTGAACAGACATTTCTCCAAAGAAGACATACAAATAGAACAACAGATATATGGGGAAAAAATGCTCAAAATTATTAATCATCAAGGAAATGTAAATCAAAACCACAGTGAGGTATCACCTCACACCTGTCAGAATGGCTATTATTTTTTAAACAAAGACAACAAGGGTTGGCAAAGATGTGGAGAAATTGGGACCCTTGTATACTGTTGGTGGGAATGCGAAATAGTACAGTCGTTATGGAAAATAGTATGGAGGCCTCTCAAAAAATTAAAAATAGAACTATCAGATGATCCAGTAATCCCACTTCTGAGTATTTATCCACAGTTGCTGAAATCAGGGTCTCAAGGAGCTATTTGCACTCCCATGTTCATTGAAGTACAATTCACAACAGCCAAGATAGGGAAACAACCTAAATGTTCCTTGACAGATGAATAAAGAAAATGTGGTATACACACGCAATGGAATATTATCCAGCATTAAGAAAAGAAGGGCGCTCACTTCGGCAGCACATATACTAAAACGGGGCCTATACAGAGAAGATGAGGACGGTCCCTGCACAAGGATGACACACAATTTGCGAACTCTTCCCAAGAGTTTCTCAAGAAATGCCACGAAAAAAAAAAATCTGCAAAATGGGACAACACGGATGAACCTTGAGGACATTATGCTAAATCAAGTAAGGTAGTCACAAAAAGTCAAATGCCATACTATTCCACTTACATGAGGTACCTAAAATAGTCAAATTCATAGAATCAGAGTGGAAGGAAGGGTGGTTGCCTGGGGCTGGGGGGAGGGGGAAACAGGGAGTTGCTAAGCGATGGGCATCAAGTTTCAGTTAAGCAAGATGAGTAAGTTCCAGAGATCCACTGTGCAATGCTGTACTTATAGTCAACAATAATGTAACATCCACTTCACAATTTTTAAGAGGGTAGGTCTCATATTCAGCATTTTGCTAAAATAAAATTTAATTTAATTTTTTTAAATGTTTTTATTTATTTTTGAGACAGAGAAAGACAGAGCATGAGCAGGGGAGGGGCAGAGAGAGAGGAAGACACAGAATCTGAAGCAGGCTCCAGGCTCCGAGCTGTCAGCACAGAGCCCGACGCGGGGCTCGAACTCACACACCGCGAGGTCATGACCTGAGCCGAAGTCGGACGCCCAACCGACTGAGCCACCCAGGTGCCCCAATAAAATTTAACTTAATTTTTAAATTAAGCCCCAGTAAATTTTAAATGATTGATATGACAAAGTATTTTCTCTGACCACAACAAAATGAAGCTGTAAGTCAGTAACAGAAGGAAAACTGGAAAATTAACAAATACATGGAAATTAAATAACACCCTCTTAAAAACACTGATTCAGAGAAGAAAGCAGAAAGGAAATGAGATGTATGAAATTAAAATCACAACATGACAAAACTTATGAGATGTAGCAAAGAAATTCAGAGCTGTAAATACATTAAATAAGAAGAAATATCTCAAATCAGTAACTTTACACTTTAAGAAACAACAACAAAAAAAAGAAGATCTAACTAAATACAAAGCTAGTAGAATGAAATAAATAATAAATATTGGAAGGGCGCGTGGGTGGCTCAGTTGGTTGGGCGTCCAACTTCGGCCCAGGTCATGATCCTGCACTTTGTAGGTTCAAGCCCCACATTGGGCTCTGTGCTGACCACCTGGAGCCTGCTTCAGATTCTGTGTCTCCCCCTCTCTCTGCCCCTCCCCTAGTCTGTCTGTCTCCCAAAAATAAACATTAAAAAATTTTTTTTTAAATAATACATGTTGGAGTGAAGATAAAAAGAGAATAGAAAAATATTACAGTGAATCAACAAAACAAAAAGGTAACTCTTTGAAAAGACCAACAAAGTTGACAAACATTTACCTAGAGTAACAAAGAAAAAAAAAGGAGGAAAGATTCCAATCAGAAATGAAAGTGGCAACCTTACATAAATATAAAGGATTATAAGAAAATACTATGAATAACTGCACACCAACAAATTAGGCAACCGAGATGAAATGGACAACACTGTACCGGAAGTTCTGGCCAGAGCGATGAGACAAATGAACAAACCAAAAAGTCCTCATATTGGAATGGGAAAAGTAAAACTATATTCACAGGTTCCATGATCTTAATGTAGAAAACCCTAAAGAATTCACACACAAACTACTAGAGCTAATAAACAAATTCATCAAAGTTGCAGGATAAAATACCAACATGCAACAATCAGTTGTATTCTTATATAGGAGTAATGAACAATGTGAAAAGGAAGTTAATAAAATATATTTACAGTAATAGCAAAAGGAATGAAATACATTGGACCAAATTAAGCCAAGGAGGCACAAAAGTTGAAACAAATACTACAAAACATTACTGAAAGAAATGTTAAAACACCTAGCGGGAGAACCTGGGTGGCTCCGTTGGTTAAGCGTCCAACTCTTTTTTTTTTTTTTTAAGTTTTATTTATTTTTGAGAGAGAGAGAGAGCATGAGCAGGGGAGGGGCAGAGAGAGAGAGGGGGACAGAGGATCCAAAGTGGGTTCCACACTGACAGCAGCAAGCTCGATGTGGGGCTCAAACTCATGAACCGCGAGATCATGACCTGAGCTGAAGTCAGACGCTCTACTGACTGAGCCACCCAGGTGCCCCATTGTCTAACTCTTGATTTCAGCTCAGGTCACGATCAAGCCCTATGTTGGGTTCTGTGAAGACATCCTACGTTTATGGACTGAAAGACTTATTGCTAAAGTGGCAATACTACACAAAACAATCTATAAAATTCAGTACAATCTCTATCAAATGTCCAACAGCCTTTTATACAGAAACAGAAAAACCAACCCTAAAATTGATATAAAATTGCAAGACATCCCGAATAGCCAGAACAACCTTGAAAGAGAGGGAAAATGTTGGTAGATTTCTACTTTCTGATTTCAAAATTTATTAGAATCAAAACAGTGTGGTACTGGCATAAGGCTATATACAGACAAATGGAATAGAATTGTGAGTCTAGAAATAAGCCCATACGTCTACAGTCAACAGATTTTTGACAAAGGTGCAAGAGCATTCAGTGAGGAAAAATTGGCTCTTCAAAAAAATAATGCTGAGACAATTGGATATCCACATGAAAAAGTATGAAGTTGAACCCCTACCTTACATTATACACAAAAATTAATTCAAAATGGACTAAAGACCTAAGTGCTCAAAGAGCTAAATGATCGAGGAGTTAAAACTTTAAAATTCTGAGGAAAACACATGTCAAATCTTCATGACCTTGAGTATGGCAGTAGTTTTTAAAAGATGACACCAAAAGTATAAGCAACAAAAGGAAAAATAAATAACTTGGACTTCAGTAAAAGTAAAAACTTTTGTGCATCCAGAAAGAGATGCATTTCTCCAGAATGGGAGAAAATATTTGCAAACCATATAAATGATAAGGGCCAATTATCCAGAATATACAAAGAACTATTACTATTCAACTATAAAAAGACAAACCACCCAATTAACAAATGGGCAAAGGGCTCAAACAGACATTTCTTCAAAGAATACATACATATGGCCAACAAGCACATGAAAAGATACTCAACATTATTAGTCATTGGGGAAATGCAAGTAAAAGCCACAAAACCTCACACCCACTAGGATAGCTATAATTAAAAACAAATGGAAATTAACAAGTCTTGGTGAGGCTGTGGAGAAATTGGAACGCTTGTACGTTCTGGTAGGAACGTAAAATGGGGCAATTGTGGAAAACCATTTGGAGGTTCCTCAAAAAGTCAAAAAATACAATTACCAAATGACCCAGGTGCATACTCTACCCCAAGGTGTATACCTGAAAGAATTGGTATTTTCAATTATTTTGAAAACAGCCATCCAAACAAATACTCGTTCATGAATTTTCATAGAGCACTATTCACAAAGCCAAAAGATGAAAATAACCTAAATGTCCTTCAATGGAAGAATGAATAAACAAAACATGGTGTATCTATTCAATGGAACATAATTCAGCCTAAAAAGGAATCAACTGATACATGCTACAACGTGGGTGGACCTCACAAACAAGTGTACAATTAAGTAGCATTTAGTACCTTCACTATGTTGTGCATTCATCGCATCTGCTTTGAAAACATTCTCATTACCCCAAAGGAGACGCCCATCCTCCCCAGCCTCTGGCAACCACTAATCTGTTTTCTGTCTCTATGGATTTACCTATACTGAATATTTCACATAAATGGAACCACATAGTACATGAGCTTCAGTGCCTGGTCAGCATATTGTTTCTTGAGGTTTGTCCACGTCATAGCATGTATCAATATTTCATTCCCTTTTCTGGCCAAAGAATTATCCACTGAATGGATATACCACCTCTTGGGTACGAAGTCAATTCCAGATGAATTTTATATCTAAATATATAAGGTAAAATAATATGACTTGTAAATGAAAACATAGGAAAATATCTGCATGACCTTGGCGTAGGTGATTTTTTCCTAACCAAGACTCCAACAGCGCTAATGATAAAGGAAAATACTGATGAACTGGAAGACATTACAACTGGCAACTCTTCTTCAATGGACATCATTGAGTGAAACAGCAAGCCACAGAGTGGGAGAAGACATCTGCAGCACATGTATCCAACAAAGGATTCAAATTCAGAATCAAACACATCAGTAGCAAAAAAAGAACCCAATAGAAATACGGGCAAGAGACTTAACAGGCACTTTGCAAAAAAAAAAAAAAAAAAAAAAAGTATATTCAAATATTCACTGACCATGTATTCTACATAGGAAGAGGTGTTCACCTTAATTGATCATCAAGGAAATGCATATTAAAACCATAATCCTACTACTCACCAGGATGGCTGAAATGAAAGAGCCAGCCAATTTCAAAAAAAGTTGAGAAGAATAAGGGGCAAGTGAACCCCTCATACACTGCCAGTGGGAATGCAGATTGTACATTCTGAAAAACATTTTGGCAGTATCTAAAGAAGGTGAACGTACATAAACCCTATGACCCAACCATCCCACTCCTAAAGTGCTGGTAATGATCTTTTTCTTGATCTGGGTGGTGGTTACAAAGCCATGCACTTAGTGAGAATTCACTGAGCTATACACTTAATAGTTGAGCATTTTTCTGTTTGTGCATCATGCTTCAATAAATTTCTTTTAGAATACATACAAAGAGGTGGGAAATGTCCTATAACCATGAGGCTCTAAGTGTTAATGTGTTTCTTTTGATTATTATTATTAAACACTATTGATTAAACATGAATATATTATAAATTTGGGCGCTTATAAACAAAACATGCTTATTGAATATCCCACTCCTAATGGTACAAATGAATTTCTTGAAATTAGTTCATATCATGAATGAATATTAGTTATCTCCCGAATGAGGTCTGGCTCATCACCAATTATATCTCTATTTCCCATTTTCCAGAGATGATATGTCAATGAGCACAGGCAGAATTTTGTTATAGCAGGGTCGCTCAAAACTTTTAAATTTCCTTTAGAGTTATATGGCTTAAATCAAATACTGAACTATCACCAATTTTTTCCCAATGATCTATCAGCTGATCAATTAATTAATAAATCCTTCTTCTGGGACGCCTGGGTGGATCGGTCAGTTAAGCATCCAACTTCAGCTCAGGTCATATCTTGCGGTTTGTGAGTTTGAGCCCCGTGTCGGGCTCTGTGCTGACAGCTCAGAGCTTGGACCTGCTTTGGACTGTGTGTCTGTCTCTCTTGCTCTGCCCCTCCCCTACTTGCATTCCCTCTCCCTTGCTCAAAAATAAATAAACATTACAAAAAATTTTAATTAAAAAAAATAAATCCTTCAATTCTAAAAGAAAAAAACCCAGGAAACTATTTGATATGCAGGATTCCCTACCTAGTCATTCGTCATTCAGTTCCCCAGGCAGGATGGTTTAAAGCCTCTTTGGCTCCTCGGATGCCTTAAACCCTGGGGCAACACACCATGGCAAGATCAGAGCAGGTAGGAGTGGAGGCCGGGTGGTGATGAAGGCGAGGTGGGGAGGGAGAACCTCCCTCAGAGTTTTCCTCGGGATCAGTTTTAGGAAGAAGAACGTATGGAACCAAGGACTTGGAAATAGTTGCCTTTAAAGCTATTCACGTCCAATCTCCCTTGGACAGTCTTTACGCAGTCCTGCCAGGCATGAGCGGACCTTGGTCCCAAAGGACCCCTCGGAAGCGGCTCCTCAAGACTGCATCTCTAGGACGCCTCTCTGGGTCTCGGCCACTCAGCCTGCCACTGGTCTGCAGGCCTCGGTGAGGGTGCAGGGTCTCCCTCACTACACTAACTGTCCAGTTCACCTCTGACGTGCTGGGTGGTTTTTGCTCCCACCCATGTCCTGCATGAGGAAGGAGTTAGAGCACTCGGAGAAAGGCGAATCTCCCTAGGGAGAACCAGGCCGCTGTGCTTCCCTGTTAATCCTTTCGGGTTGCTCCATGACTTCTGCCAAGGAAGTCATGCGTGGACCCGCATGCCAGATGGGCTGACTGGCGAAGGGCTGGCCGGCAGGCAGGACAGTGGAGGAGACAGCACCAGGGAGGAGGAAAACCAGTCAGCAGAGATGCCTCTGAGGTGTTTCCGTCAAATCCACTCCCAGAGGTCACCAGATCCGAGGTCCTTGCAGCGCAGGCAGCTTCATGGTGACCGATGTGGGCCCATGTCCAGAGAGCCGGCAAGGAGGCCAGGCACGCTGGCAGTCCCAGAGACTGAAATACACAGGGAAATCAGGGAGACAGGATGGAATCCTCAAAACCCAGGGAACACGGAGAGTCTTTTCGGCCACACTTAATTTTTGGTAGTGATTTGCCAATCACACGAGAGTAAAGTGCATATTAAGTTCACATTTAACCCTAAACTGGTCAGCCCCATATGTTCAGGGAGTTGATATGGATATCCAGTCCTGGGCGAGCCTTTGCTAGTTACTGAGGTTCTAAGACCATCTCTGGCCACAGGACAAAGTACTCGAGAGGTATTCTAAGACAGCAGTTCTCAAAGGGGGAATGCTGGAAAATCAGCATCATGCGGTAACTTGTTAGAAATGCCCGTTTTCTGGCCCACTCCAGGCCAACTGAGGTAGAAAGTCTGGGGGTGGAGCCCAGCAATTGCTGTTCTAACGAAATCTGGGTTTTAAAGGCTGTTCTAAGAGGAAAGTCAGTATGGAGTGAGTTTGGGGAGCCAAAGAAGGAAGACGTGATATGCCATCGAAGGAAGGATTAGGACAGGCCGGGAGGCAATACTGGGAGCTAAAAGCAAGGAATAATTGAAGGCGCATTGGCAGCTTGACCCAGCACCGGATCTGTGAGCTGGGGGACAGGAAAGAAAGTTGGCTGTCACAGAGCCAGATGAACGGCCTAGAAAACCAAGGAGGGAACAGGACATAAAGGATGTGGGAACTGGGGGCTACCGAAACCTTGACGGAAGAGTGACTTGGTGACCACGGTCGTGGAGGAAAATTAATGAATGTGTAGCACAGAAATAAGGAGGTGGGTTGTTTTGAGGAGAGGCGGCCTCTCCAGGAACATGCCCCCCATGTCCAGCTTTTCCTGTGACTCTCCTACGAGTCCCAGACCCCTGTGGGCTTGAGACTGGGTAGAAGGGGGACGGTTCCCCGGTCCTAGTCTGTGTACAGGGACAAGACATACTTTTGGAGGCCTGGCACCCTCTGCTAACAGGGCAGCTCTTTCTTAAAGAGCTCAGAAGTGGAACTTCCCGGCTGAGGGGTTATCTTGAGAGAAAAGGGTTTGGAGCCGTCCAAGAACAAAACAGATCATGGCTGAGAAGGGATTCCTCGCTCCACAGGAAACAGCTAAGAGGTTTAAGAATGACACTTCCCGAGGGGCGCCTCGGTGGCTCAGTTGGTTGAGCGTCCAACTTCGCCTCAGGTCATGATCTCGAGCCCCACGTGAGTTCGAGCCCCACGTCAGGCTCTGTGCTGACAGCTCGGAGCCTGGAGCCTGCTTCAGACTCTGTGTCTCCCTCTTTCTCTACCCCTCCCCTGCTCACGCTCTGTGTCTGTCTCTCAATAATAAATAAACTTTAAAAAAAAATTAAAGAGTGACACTTCCAGAGAAGCCATTGCCAGGAGTTGAATATATCATGTCTGGAGAGAGACCAAGAGTTCCAAGGCCTGGGTGTTGGGAGACTATTTCAATTCCTCCCTCTGCCACAAGGACCCTGGGAAGGAAAACCCCCTAAGCTCCAACTGAATCTTCTGCAAAATAAGAAGCATGGTCTCCTCGGCTTCCAAGGGCCTCTTCAGCCCTGGTAACTGGAGAAAGTAGGGGATACGGCTTTAAGCGATTACAGCAGTAATTGCGGAGGGACCCCAACAGGCTCTTGGGTAGAGGCCACGTCACTGTTGGCTGAGGGGGGAGAAGGTAAAGGCCTGAGTCCTACATGAACTGACCTGAACCCAGCCTCAGTCACAGCAAGTGGCAGTGCTGTGCCCTCTGAGCCCTTGACTTCCACCCTCACACCTTACCGATGCAGACCTGAGTGGAAAAGGCCTGCTGTCCTCTACGCTCCCAGCTCCTTGCTCATCCTCTCTGTCCAACCCATCTTCTCTCTGAGGTCACCTCACTTCCTGAGGACGGGAGCACAGACATTGGGGTATGAACCCACAACCCTCACACCCAGCTCGGGTCAGCCTTTGTCTCCTCAGTTCCATCTCTGCCCGTGGGATCTGAACTTGGAGCCTTCTGCCTCTTTGTTCTGTCCCTTGGATGAATTATCAGCCCGTTTCTCCAGTCTCCAAGCTTCTGTGTGCCGTCTTCTTGTGGTGTCCTCAGAAAGGCAGTGCAGTGTTTCCATCTCTCAGCTACATGCTGGGGATGTGGTGGGCAAGTATAAAGCAGAGGACATCTCCCCCCTTTATTCCATTCTGCCATTTCTCTCCCTAGTGCCCATGTCTCTCTCCTCCTTTTGCTGAGACAGTCAGGGCTAAAATGAGTAGTCAGGATGCATGGGGAATGGAACCCTAGGAAGCTATGTCAGAAGGTTGAAAGGGAAAAATAGGTACCGACGAGTCAGCCAGGAAGCCCCACTTCTAAACCCTGTCCCACAACCGCAGGGACAAGAACGTCCTTTCTTCCTGGAGCCCTTGTATTCAAAGGGCAGCAGAGTCCGAATTCAGAACCAGGAATCAATTCTCTCTTCCTGTTTCTGCCCATTTGCACCTAAAGGCCTGCCTGCCACTTGCCTTCAATAACTGATCTCTAAAACAGAACCCATGTTTCCTGGTTTTGACCTCTCCTGGGGATGCCAGCATAGACGAGGACCTCCAAGATGAGCTTTCAAGCTAACAGGTTTTATAACAGATTTTGGCAACTTGATGAACACGGAGGCCTTATGCTGACTCATTTTCAGGAATTTTGAGGAATCTCTTAAATGGGCAGTAACTGCTTGCCCCATTGATACAGCACTTCCTTCAATTTTTGAGTCAATCTCCTCTTTCTAAATGCTACATTAATAAAGGTCCTTTGAACAGTGATACAACAGTAGGTGTCCAGGATGGTACCAAACACATTCACACAGTGACTGCCCTCTGCAAAAAGTTGAATTTCCCCTTAATTCCAAGGGCACAATCTCAGATGGTTCTGGAAGGGATGGTGGGGCAGTCAATCTCCAAGCCTTCAGGAATATAATGGCATCCTTTCCTTCCAAGTCACCTTCTCCTCTGGCCTTAGTGCTTGCATTCTTTTCAGTGGCCATTCCAGTCACTTCCTTCCTTTCCCATCAGTTTGAGGATACACCTAATAGTGTAAATACTGTCCACAAATAGTCCACCCCTAGCCATCACCTCCCCTCCCCGCTCTGCAGGTATCTCAAATTGGGGGCATCTAGTCTATTTTGGTTCTGTTACTCATTAGCAATATATCTAGCTGAATGGGGACATTAGTTTATTGTTTCCCAATGACTAGAGAGAAGTATCTCTAGAAAGGAATGTCATACCAGGCTACCCTTCTGACCACCACTAGCAGGCTTATAAAACAGCTGGAAATGAAGGAAACACCATTAATTAAGAATGCTTAAAAGCTGGATAAGTAGACAAAATTGATTTTCTTTTTAAAATAACTACTTGGAAAGGGCGCCCGGGTGGCTCAATCGGTTAAGCGTCCGACTTTGGCTCAGGTCACGATCTCATAGTTCGTGGGTTTGAGCCCCGCGTCGGGCTCTGTGCTGACAGCTCAGAGCCAGGAGCCTGGAACCTGGGGCCTGATTTGGATTCTGTGTCTCCCTCTCTCTCCGCCCCTCCCCCACTCCCGCTCGCTCTCTCTCTCTCTCTCTCTCTCTCTCTCAAATAAACATTAAAAAATGTTTAAAAACATTTTAAAAAATGTTCAAAATTACCAGCTGAAAGACAAAGGAAGAATGTTCCAAATGTTTGTGGAACACCCACTGTGGCCCATCAGTGTGAGGCATGTTCACATCTCATTTAACCCTCGCAGCAGCCCTGAGAGTACATAATTATTATCTCCACTTCGCAAACCCGATAGCAGGCTCAGAGGGGTCTCTTGATGGAAAAAATCTCTGGAGATATCTATTTCAAAAAAGTGACTGTTTGCCATCTCTGGGTGATTCGGTAACAATGGAGTTTTGTTGAATGTTTAATACGAAACAACACTCCATTTTATTAAAAGGTAAAATGTTATGAAATAATAAATATGTAGGAGCCTCGGCCAACATCTTAAACTAGGATCTGACATAGCCATAATGCCCTGTCTTCCAACTTCCCTGCCCTTCCCTTGACATCACATGGTCTTCTCAGGAGGTAAGCCCTGAGGCTGATGGGGAAGGAAGAGAAACCACCAACCTCAAAAACCAGGTTCCATCTGACCTGGCTCTCACTGGGGCCATCACTCTAAGCCACAGGCCTTCTTTTGCTCTGACACGTCTCCCTCCAGGTATCCAAGGTGCACTAAGGCTATGAAGGCCACAGGGCTCACCTTGCCATTCTCAGTAAATCGCTTTATAAAATGTCCAGACTTTCCTGCAGAGCATCCAAAGTGTATGGGGTTGTGGCTGAGCTTCCATAAAAATGGGCTTCCCTCTAGGCCCTGGAGCAGTGTGGCACCAATCTGAAAGCTTCTGGTTCACACAGTGAAAAGTCAAAAAAAAAAAAAGGCCATTTACCACGGCCCTGGGCTTTCCACAAAGAGACAAATTCAGGGATGAGGGCCCAGACTGCCTCCATCATCGTCTCATTCTATGTACCTCAATGCTGAGAGGAGCGGCGGGAGAGATATCAAGTGCTCGCAAGGTCCCTAGGTCTGTGCTGGCATTAAGGCCTTCCCCTGCGGCTTGGGATTCCTTGACAGAAAACACTGTGGCAGCGAGGGCTCAGTGCGGAGGCCGCTGGAATGGGGGCACTTTCCTGTTGCAGAATAAAGTTCCCTCAGCCCTGGGCTTGGTTGTTCCTGTCGACAGAATGCTAGCCACAGAAACCCTGTCCGGCTTAGTAATTTTCTCTGAGCTCCCTTCGGAGGACCTGAATACTCCTTTTCCACCTCTACCGAGAGAGGATGAGAGTAGGACCCAAGACTCTCACGTATTTGCTGAGCACCCGATACTTGCCGAATTTAGATCACAGACGGTGGGGAAGCTGGGTAACCAGACAGATACACAGAGAGAGAGAGGAGCAGGTAACTATAGGTATTTGATAGCTATATTTCCACTCGTTTATTTAGCAAGTACTCATTGTGTATCAGTCTCGTGCCAGGCGCTGAAGATACGATGCTGAACGAGAGAGACAGCTTAGACTCCTTTCTGTGACGTATGGCGTGTACCCCTCCAAAATGTCCCGTTGGTGACAAATTCTTTATCGTGGGTGCCTCACAGTTTTACACTCTTTCATCGCCTCTGGGGTCAAGAGCCGTACGGTGATTTTCTTCAGACTGGAGACCCTGGACAGGATTCCCTTCTCCTGTGGAGCTTCTGGTGTCTGAGGAGGCTTGACCGCCTGCTGAAGCTTCTCCTGCATACGCTGCAGGTATACGGCTGCTCACCCGTGTGGGTTCTCTGGTGTTTAATAAGGTGAGAGTTCTGAATGAATCTCTTCCCACACTCATAACATTTAAAGGGCTTCTCCCCTGTGTGAATTCTTAGGTGTGTGTGTAGATTTGTATTGTGACTGAAGCTTTTGCCACACCATGAGCATCTGTAGGGTTTTATTCCTTGGTGTGCCATTAAGTGCTTATTAAGATCTGAACTCCATCTAAACCTCTTATCACACTGTTGACATTTGTAGGGTTTCTCTTCAGTGTGAATTCTCTGGTGCTTAATAAGGTCAGAGCTAACCCTGAAGCTTTTCTCACATTCCTGGCACTTAAAAGGTTTCTCTCCTGCATGGCCTTTCCCGTGAAGATCCGTTTGTTTCGGAAGCTCTTGTTTACAAGTTGAAAGTTTCTTTCTTTTCCTCCCTAGGAAAGCTCGATGCCGTTTCCGCAGCCTACGTGTAGCACCGTGATTTTCTTTGCCTGTTGTTTTCTGGGCAACTTTCATTCTGGCCTTTCGTAACACTTTGCGTCCTGACGCTTGTATTTCTAATGCAGAAACAGATATAGGTTGGTCATTTCCAGTGTCATTTTTGAGCTTTAACCCTGTTGGAATAAACAGAAGAGTCAGCCGTCTGGGTCCCAGAACAAGAAAACTATAGGAATGGAGAGAAAAATCTATGATGACTGCTTTTTCAAAAACACGGGAACAAGTGATTCCTGGTCCGATACGGACAAATGGCATAGACGCATTTCCTCCGGATCCTCCTGGCGAGGCACAATAACGAACCAGTTAAAGAACGCAAGCCACAGCCAACAGAGAGTTCTAAAAGATGCTAAAAAGAAAGCAAAATGGTTTGGGCTCCCAGGACTAGCAGAGTAACACAGTAGAGCGTCTTACGTCCCCACACCCACCAGAAGATGGCAACCCTGATCTAGTGTTTTCCCACCATCAACCTAGCAACAGAAGGCTGCCTGGATAGGCTTATCCCTGCACCGGTCTGAATGGGAAGCCTGCCAACATCAGAACCCCAGCTAGGAGACTCCAAAGCGGGCAGGCAGAACTAGCAAGAGGCACCTAGCCACAGTGGCCTGGCCCAGAAAGCCTCTTCATCCCTGAGGGTCTGAGATTCCCCTTTTCCCACAGAGAGGCACTCTATCCTCCGAAATACCTTCCTCCCCGTCAAGCAACACCAGCAGGCACACATGGGAGCCCTGGCAGGAACACGAAAACCAAGGAAACCACAATAACACCGTGAAGCCTCTGAAAATTAAACTGTCACTGGAAGCATAACCCACAAAAGCAGCAAAGAACCTATGTGCTAAACTAAAATAGGGGGACTGCTCATTAAATTAAAATATTGAAATGTGACCCAGACTCTCCTAACGTAATAGATAAAATGATCAGGATACAATCAAAAATCACCCGTTGGAGCAAGAACAAAAAAAAAAAACAAAAAAAAAATCACAACTTCTCACAACAGTGACAAGAGGCAACCTGACAAAAATGGAATCAGACCAGAAATCAAAAACAGAAAGAGGAAAATCTAAAAATATGTGGAAATGAAATAATACACGTCTGAAAGTTCTGTGGTTCAAAGAGAAAGTCTCCAAGAAAATGTAAAAAGACACAGTCGAATGAAAATGAAATTATAATATATTAAAATACGTGGCACTCAGAGGAAAAGGCACAGCCCCAAGCACTTCCAACACTAAAGGAGAAAGGTCTCCAATCAATACTCTGGGTTTCCACCTCAACAGACTAGAGAAAAAAACTAAAGTAAACCCAAAGCAAGTTGAAAAGGAAGTAATAAAGATCGGAGCAAAAGTCACCACCAAAGGGCTTGTTCTTCAAAGCAATTGGTAAAATTGAGAAACCTCTATCACAACTGACAAAAATAAAAGGAGAGAAAACCCAAATCACCAATGTCAGGAAGGAAATCGGGTCCATCACTACACATTCTGCAGCAACTAAAACGATGGTAAGAGAATACCATAAACAGCCTTATGTTCGTGTCTTTTAAAAGTTGGGGAAAAAATGAAGCAGTTCCTCAAAACCACAAACTAGACCAACCAACACGAAATAGATCATCTGAACAGCACCATCACCATTACACAAAGTGAATTCATAGTTGAACTAGGTCTCCTCCAAATCCAGGCCCATATGGTGTTACTGGAGGGTTCTACCAAATATTTATAGAATTAACACCAATGTCAATACAATTTCTTCCAGAAAAGAGGAGGAAATACTACCCAACTCTTTTTACAAGGCCAGTATTACCCTGACAGCAAAATCATATCAAGTCAGTACTAAAAAAGAAACTACAGACTAACATCCCCCGGGAACTTAAATGCAAAAATCCTGAACAAAATATTGGCAAACTGAATACAAAAATATGTAAGCATTATATACCATGATCAAGAAGGATTTATTGCAAGTAGGCAAAACTGGCTCCACATGTGAAATCAATCAACATAACATACCATATCAACAAGCTTTTAAAGATCATACTCCTATCAACGGACACAGAAAAGTATTTGACAAATCCCCCCATCCATTCATGATAAAAACACTAAGTTAGGAATTGTATTGACTTGATAAAAGAGTATGAACAACAAAAAAAAACCATACTAACATTAACAGGTGATGGTGAAAGATTTAATGTTTCCAAAAGACTGGGAACAAGGCAAGGGTGTCTACTCTTCCCACTTTTATTCAACACAGCAGGAAGTTGGAGCTATTCCAACTAAGGCAAGAAAAAGTTAAGGCAAGAAAAAGAAATCAAAAGGCACTGCGGATAATGTGATGACCTAGATATAAGAATCTCAAGGGATCTACAAAATAACTCCTAGAAATAATAACTGAGTGAGTAGGGTCACAGAAGACAAGATCAAAATACACAATCAGTGGCATCCCTGTATGAAGAGAGTGCAAGAAACCAAAATTAAAAACAATACCATTTCCAAATACTCCAATGAAAATGAAATGCTTTGGCACGCACTTCACACAACATTCAGAGGATCTGTGCACTGAAAATGACAGAAAGTTGATGAAAGAAATCAAAGACCTAAATAAATAGAGACTATGTTCACTAATCAAAAAAAATATCAACATAGTAAAGATACCAATTCTCCTCAAACTAATACGTACGTTTAATGTAATTTCTAGCAAAATCCCAACAGTTTCTTGTAGACATTGATAAGCTTACTCTGAAATTTACGTGGAAAGGCATAGGCCCTAAAAGGGCTAAAATAAAATTTTATTTTACAAACAAGAATAAAGGGGGAAGAATCCGTCTACTTGACAGATATTAAGTCTTTTGTATTATATAGCTACAGTTACCAAGACAGTACACTATTGGCAGAGGAACAGACAAAGAGCTCAACGGAACAGAATAGATACATACAAATATACCCAACTGATCTTTGAGAAAAGTGCAAAGACAATTCAGTGGAGGATCTAGGGTTAGTCAGAGTTCTAGCTTTGACACCAAAAATACAACGTATAAAAGGAAAAAAATGAGAAATTGGTCCTCATGGGGCAGCTGGCTGGCTCAGTTGGTGGAGCATGTGACTGTTGATCTCAAGGCCATGAGGATGAGCCCCATGTTGAGTGTAGAGATTACTTAAATAAATAAAAAGTCTTTAAAAAGTTGGTCCTCATTGGGGCACCTGGGTGGCTCAGTCGGTTAAGCGTCCGACTTCGGTTCAGGTCATGATCTCATGGTCCGTGGGTTTGAGCCCCAGGTCCGGCTCTGTGCGGACAGCTCTGAGCCTGGAGCCTGCTTCGGATTCTGTGTCTCCCTCTCTCTCTGCCCCTCCCCCACTCGCACCATGTCTGTCTGTCTCTCTCTCTCTCTCTCTCAAAAATAAATAAACATTAAGTAACATTTTTTTTTTAAATAAAAAATTGGTCCTCATCAAAATGAAAAACTTTTACTCTATAGAAGCCCCTAGGAAGAAGATTGAAAAGACATTATACAGACTGGGAGAAACTATTTACAATCTGCATATTCAACAAAGCGCTAGAATCTATAATATATAAAACACTCTCGGGGCGCCTAGGTAGCTCAGTCAGTTGGGCATGACTCTTCATTTCGGCTCAGGTCTTGGTCCCAGGGTTTGTGGGGTCAAGTCCCTAGTCAGTGGTGTTGGGCTCCGTACTGACAGCGCAGAGCCTGCTTGGGATTCTCTCTCTGCCCCTCCCCACTCACGCAGACCTGCACACACTCTCTCTCAAAATAAATAAACATTTAAAAAAAACACTTTGTTTACAGGGGCGCATGGGGGGCTCAGTTGGTTAAGTGTCCAACTTGGGTTCAGGTCATGATCTCACAGTTCACGAGTTTGAGCCCCACATCGGGCTCTCTGCTATCAGCACAGAGCCCACTTCTCTCTCTGCCCCTCCCCTGCTCACATGCATATGCTCTCTCTCTTTCTCTCTCAAAAATAAACAAACATTAAAAAAAGACTTTGTTCATAAAAATATATATGTATATATATATAAAACTCTCAAAACTCAACAATTAAAAAAGAATCCAATTAAAATACAGGTAAAAGACATTTCACTGAAGAGAATACACAGATGGCAAAAAAGCACATGAAAAGCTATAAAACATCGCTGGCCACTAGGGAAATGCAAACCCCAAACCACAATGAGAGAACACTACATACCTATCAGAATGGCAAAAATAAAATGGAGACAAACCAAACACTGGCAAGGATAAGGAGAAACTAGATCACTCATTCATTGCTGGTGGGGCATGTGAAATGCTACAGCCACCACAGGGAAACAGGCACATTCTTGTGAAATTAAATATGTAATTGCCATATGAACCAGCAATTGCACTGTTAAGACATTTACTCCAGAGACATGCAAACTTATCTCTGTAAAACATCCTGTACATAAATGCTCATGACAGCTTCATTCACAATGGGCAAAAACCGAAGACTGCAAAGATATCTTTTCAATGATGAATAGTTAAACAAACCGCGCTCTCTCAGTATCATGGTGTGCTACTCAGTAGTGTTAAAAAAAAAAAAAAAAAACAACTATGATACACACAACAATTTAGATCAATTTCCGGGGAATTATTCTGAATGAAAAAAGCTAATGCCGAAGAGTCACACACTTTATGATTCTATTCATACGACATTTTGAAATGGCAAAATTTTGGAAATGTGGAACGGATCAGCAGTTGGCATGGGTCAGTGATGGGGTGAGATGTAGGAGGCAAGTGTGTGCGGTTCTAAAAGGGCAACAAGAAGGTCCTTGTGGTGGGGCGCCTGGCTGGCTCAGTCAGTTAAGCATCCAACTCTTGATCTAGGCTCAGGTCATGGGCTCAAGGTTCTTGGGGTATGAGCCCCAGCCTCTGTCAGTGCAGAGCCTGCTTGGGATTCTCTCTCTCCCTCTCTCTCTGCCCCTCCCCCTGGCTTGTGCATACGTGCTTGCGTGCTCCCTCTCTCTCAAAATAAACTTTTTTTAAAAAAAAAGAAAGGCCTTTGTGGTAATGTAACTGTCCAGTATCTTGACTGCAGCGGTGAATATGCAAACTTACACTTGTAATAAAACTTTCAGAACTAAATACACACACAAATCAACACAAACTGAAAATATGAAGGTCAGAAGACTGTATCAATATCAATATCCTAGTTGTAATATCATATGATACTGTTGCAAGAGTCATCATTGAGGGAAACTGGCTAAAGTGTCTGTACACAGGTTCTCTTTGTATTACACTTTAAATCTGCATGTGAATCTACAATTATCTTAGTAAGAAGTTCCGTTAAAAATACACAGGAGTAGAATCTTGGGATATTAATCTCCTGTAAAGGTTCTTATCAAAGAACATTTCTCCCCTTCCCATGTATATACTTACCTGCAGGAGACCCTCCAAGATTGTCCTTGAACTCTTGGGGACCCTGGGTCTGCGATTTTCCCCACTGTTCTAAACAGATTACTTCAAGTTTAGGGGGTTAACAATAATGTTCTGAGAAGAAAACCTTGAGGTCATGGACTGCTATCATAATGCCAGATTACTTTCAGGGAGAGCGAATGACTCTTTCATACTTTCATTTACTCCACGTGTTTAAATGGGCAGAATCTTAGACTCAGTACCTTCTTTCTAGTCTCCTATGGTTGTGAGTAGACACACAAGGAGGAAGCTGAGAAGGAAGCGCCAGGCGCGCACGTGAAGCAGTATGGGGAAGGGAAGTCCCATGCTGCTGAAGCAGACACGGTCAGGGATGACGGCAGCTTAGACCAGGACGGTGAGAGCAGAAGACGGGGAGACATGACTGGAGTCAGGATCTATTTGGAATGATCCGGATATGTCTTTCCTTTCCCCCACACCATCCAGTTGAGACCCAAGCAGCTACTGGAACACTGGGACTCTCCCACAGGAGATGATTTTCCACAAGCTGCGGCCAGATCACTCAACTTCCACACAAAGGAAAGGAAGAATCTTTACCTAGAGAGATGACAGTCTCGTAGTTTTCCTGCATGACATCATTGTAAAGGATCTTCTGAGCAGGGTCCAGTAATTTCCACTCTTCCTCAGAAAAAGACACGGCCACATCTTCAAATGTCAACAAGCTCTAAAGAAAAGAATGGGTTTGGGTTCAGTACTTGCCACTATAGAAGCCGCCCTTTCACTCATTTCTGAATTACACAGCAGGCCAGTCACCAAAGAAGAGTATTAAGATTTAGAGGGGAAACAGGCGAGATGGCAGGAAAGGAAAAAGCCAGAGATCGGGAAGCAGCGTGGGAAGGGCCCGGTCGCCACCGTGCCCAGCCTAGTTACCTAGAGGTGAACATCCGGGGCTAACACGCCTCAGAGCACCCGCCGAGCACTGTGGGTCATGGGCAGCAGAGAAAAGCACAGACAAGGCCATGTTCAGGCTGCCTGAGAAAGCTGGAAAGTACAGCTCACCTGGAACTCAGGCAAGATGAGCTCAGACGCCATCTTCCAGTTTGGGGGGCTTTTCTGCTCAGAAAAGGCTAGAATCTGTTGAGCAGGCAGCGCTGTGGATGGAAAAGAGCCAGAGAAAATTTCTCTCTTTTAGGTTCACAAATACCCTGAGTTGATTTCTACACCACAGAACATCAGGAGACCTTCAGTAAAGATGGCTCACCTTCACAAGTGTGTGTGTGGTGCCAGAGTGGCCTTCTCCTTGTGAATAAGAACCAAATATCCACCTCTCCAAAGAACCGGTTCCCCGGTTGACTGTTCCCCCAGATTTCATGAGAGAACTTGACAAAAGGAAAGCCATTATGTTTTTTTTCCCTCTCACCAAATACATCGTTTACTGGGGTGGGCAAGAATTCGAGGTGGTTGAAAACGAAAGGCTTGGGTCCTCAGTGCAGGTGGTGTGTCTCATACTGTGTTTCTTCCCGGTGCGCCATTCTCCACCCCCCCCCCCCCCCCCGGTCTGTCATGACAATCCATTTCTGACCCCAGTTTCTTCCCTGACATAAGAAGTGTGAGATGATCCCTCCGTCCCTGTTCCGTCTTCTCTCCTCTCAAATTTCTAAGGAGCAAGGTCCACGCCATCAATACCGGGGTTCTATGGTTTGGACATTTCTGTACGCCAGGCTGACCCTCACCGCCGCCCACCGTTAGCCTACTGTACTCCCAACTTGAGAGACGTCCGAACAGCCGGCCCGGCTGGGCGCCTGGCAAATTCCCATGACTTTCCAGCTGAACCGGTTACCGTCACAGCTCCCAGGAGAAGAGAATTATTATGAAGCTCCTCACCTCTTTCATATACAGGCTGGGTTTCTTTGTGAGTATTCCAGCCCAGCTGTTCCTGTAGTACCCGGTATGTATTCCAACATTCTTTCTGGAACACACCCATTGGTTGGGGCTCTGCGGGCTTCCACTTAAAGCCTGGGGCCACTGCTGTTCCTCCCTTTTCCCCATCATGGGCTGTGACCTAGAAATAATCCCCATCCTCATTAGCACAGAACTTACTTTTGGTTTCGGGGTGGTGGCGGAGGGATGAACAAGAGAGCCCAGATTCAGGAAAGGGCGTGGCACTCAAGGAAGTAACAAAAAAAACCTAAAGCGATATTGCGTCACCATTTCCTCACAGAGAACCATATACATCGTTGGGGGAAATTAGTGTAAGATGAAATGAGCTGTGACTGCTGCCAGCCTCCAGCCACACAGGCCACAGCTCAGGCCACGAGCAGGGTGGGGGCAGGCTGCCTTCACGAGCTTGCTTTCTGGACGTGGATCCTCATCCAAGGGCATTTCTATCTTCTGAGTTTTTCTCTAAATAATAATGAGTTGGGGCGCCTGGGTGGCGCAGTCGGTTAAGCGTCCGACTTCAGCCAGGTCACGATCTCGCGGTCCGTGAGTTCGAGCCCCGCGTCGGGCTCTGGGCTGATGGCTCAGAGCCTGGAGCCCGTTTCAGATTCTGTGTCTCCCTCTCTCTGACCCTCCCCCATTCATGCTCTGTCTCTCTCTGTCCCAAAAATAAATAAATAAACGTTGAAAAAAAATTAAAAAAAAAAAAAAATAATAATAATAATGAGTTGGATTAAAAAAAAAAAAAAAGATTCTCAGATTTTTTCCAATCCTCTCATGGCCAGGGAAGGATGTCATGGAGAAAGGGGATGCGGGAGAGGAAAAACCGGGGGAAAATTTGGACTCTAACCTCCCTCCGTAGGATCCAGTTGTAGAGAGACACCAAAAATAGACCCTGCCCTGTGTTCCTCAAGGCGGGATCCCCATGGAAAGGAAGGGTGCTGCCTTCTCCCGAGGGCATATCCTGGTTCCCCACTCCCCAGCAAGGCCAAGGGCAGACCACTAAGGGAGAGTGACGGAAGGTTTTCTTCTGGCCCAGAGATACGTGCGCCCACCAGACAGGGCACTACCCTTCAGCATCCTGATTCTGTCCACTCCCCTGTTGGCATTTTCCCTTTTTTTTTTTTTTAGTCATTTTTCTTCTTTCTGGATCCTTGTTTCACTTTTTCCTTTCCATTTCTCCTCTTCCTTCAGTCCTCCCAGAGCTGATTAATACTTCTATTAACCACCCTCTCTCTCCTTTGCTCTCTAAGTGCTGTGCATTTTTCCCCCGGATTTTTCCTCCTTTGCCTACTCGGTCTTGCCTTTTATTTCTCTGCCTCCACGAACTCAAGTCCTCTCTCCTTGGCCATGCCAGACTAGGCCCACCAACTCTAGTTCACCCCGGCCCGAAAAAGGGCAAAAGGCATTTCTTTTTTCTAAGGCCCAGAAAGATGACCAGAACTCTGAAACCTGCCGTCCGCAACTGCTGCCCGCCTGTGACTCCAGACCCTGCCTAGCTGTCCTAAAGGAACAGAAGAGTGGCTTAATCCACCCCATCCCCCCGCCCCAGATATATCCACCTTTACTCTATTTTATTGTACATGTAAGGAATCCTCTCACCTCATCACTTGTTCCACCAGGTTCCCTCTGAAAGCGCTCTACCAGGGCCACAGCCTCCTTGATGCTCTGTGGATGATACTTCTGCACCCAGCTCTGGGTGCTCCTGGGTAGAATGGTCAGGAACTGCTCCAACACCAGCAGTTCCAAGATCTGCTCCTTCGAGTGGATCTCTGGCCTCAGCCACTGGTGGCATAATTCCTGAAGCTGGCTGACAGCTTCGTGCGGCCCAGGTGCTTCATGGTAATAGAAGCTCCGGAAGTGCTGGTGAGCGCTCTCAGGACCAAGACTGTCCATTCGTGGGCTGGATTTCTTCCTCTCACCGGAGCGCTCTTTCACGGACTCCTTAGTCTCCCATAAAGCCTCCATGTGGGGGTACAAGCATGCCTTCACCTCCAGATGTCTCATCATCATCTGCTCTAGGAACAGTTTTACTCCTATGTGTGACATCCTCCTGGGGCCTTGGACAACTGAGGCCTTGTCAGGTTTGGTATAAAACCAACGAGCGGATCTTCTCAAGGGCACTGAAGGAGGGGAGAAAAGAAGTACATGTCAAGAAGAAAGCCACATGGCACACATTTACTTGCCATTTACGGTTATAAGAGAAGAATGAACAGAAAAGAACCTGTCCAATCTCCCTTTTAAAATCAACCGCCACGTATTAGGACACTCGTGATCACAGATTACTTCAGGATGCACATTTCTCTCTTTTTTTCTCTTACTCAGCTTTGACACAAAGCAAGGCTCAGAAAAAGCAAATGTCAATTGATAACTTTCCTTTTTTTAAAAAAAAATTTTTAATGTTTATTTTTGAGAGAGAGAGACAGAGCGCGAGAGGGGAGGGGCAGAGACAGGGAGACACAGAATGGGAAGCAGGCTCCAGGCTCAGCTGTCAGCGCAGAGCTGGACACGGGGCTCGAACCCACAAACCGCGAGATCACGGCCTGAGCTGAAGTCAGACGCTCAACCGACTGAGCCACCCAAGCGCCCCAATAACTTTCCTTTTTTTGTTAAAGGTCGAGGAAAGGCTGGTGGGTGAAAATATTGGCACCCACTCGCTAAAAGGAGCTTTGAGAGTAGCCAACGGTTAATCTGTGTGCTTCCTGTCCTATCTTCACAAACAGGGCATGTCCGAGTGTCTCTAAACGTTAACAAATCATCCCAGTCTTTTGTCTTTAGTTAGGTGGAAACAACTTCTTTGCCCCTTCATCCTCTTGGAAGACTGAAACCTTTACTTCGTGGAACATTTGATATTCTCCTTCCCGTTGCATTAATACTGGCAGGAGAACTGAGACAACCCGATCAGAAAGAAGTAAAGCATTTAGGGGAAAAAAATAACCTTACTCCCCTCAGCAAATACCCCCAACTGAGCAACCAGATGTCAACATTTTGGGGGGTACTTTTTGGGAAGACTTAAGGGCACGGTGCAATTCTGGACCTGTGTATTCGTTTTTTGCTTACTTTACTGGAAAGCCAAGTCGGCCCTGTTTACTAAATACAATGTCGGCTTGTAAACATAGAAAAAGAAAGGGTGATGATTAAGGCTCTTCTGAGACAGGAAGGGTCCTAGTAAAGGTAGCCCTTCTCTTGACTTTACATTTCCTCAGGGTCAGGGTCGTATAGATCTTTAAGTAGGGCTAAGGGTGGCCTTGAGAGACCGATTTTCCCCGAGGTATGCCAGCAGAAACAACAACAAAGTTCTTTTGAAGATGCCACGGGCATTCAAGCAAAAGCTTGGTTTCCTGCTGCCTATCCAGGCTCAGAGGGTACGGGGGGCGCCTCCTCTATTTCTAGGTTACTAGAAGCTAACGTCTTGGAGGCTGAGATGCCCCTTCCTCCGGCGACCCAACCACCAGCCGGCGGAAACGCGGAAGTCTCGCGGAGCGCAGCGGCGACACCGCTGCACCACCCCCACCACCGCTGCACCACCCCCACCACGAGTCCGAGACGCCCTCGGGCCCGACCGCAAACGCGCCCCGGAGCGCTCCGCGGGTGGCCGGCCCCCAAAGGTGCCCGGGGAGCATCCCTGGGTTGCACGCGCACCTGGGGGACAAAGAGGTTGCTTGCGGAGGCGGGACGCGGCGGCCGGCGCCCGAGGACCGGCCGGGCCGAGCCGCCGCGGGGCTGGGACCAAGCGGCGCGCGCCGCGGGAGGCTGCCGGCGCCGGCCCCGCCCCTGCTCGTCGCCGGGGGGCGGGGGGGAGGGGGCTGCCACTGGCACGTGCCGCCCCGCAGCGCCGGGAGCGCGCCGGACCGAATCCCCGGGGCGACGCGGCTTCTCCATTACCTCCGCCCAGCTCTGGCTTCCGCGGACGCCACTTCCCTCTTCCTCGGCTCGGCTGCAAGGTCGACAGGCCTCCCCGCCGCCCTAGGGGAGGAGGCGCCCGCTTCCCGCTCCTCTCCGGGCCTGGAGAGTGGAGCTCCGAGCTCCGGAGCGCGGGGCCTTGGGAGGACCGGTCCCCCACTTGATCCCTCTAGCTCCCTGAGCCCGTACCCCGACTCGCCATTTTGGGCTCTGTGGACCGGGCCCAACCGGAAAAGAAAGGATGCGCTTCCGGTGGCTTTGTGACAGCCACGCCCAGCCATCCCCCTCTCTCTACCTGGCGCCGCCGGGCGGGAACCGAGCCGCTGGTCCTTCCCACCCGAGGGGGGAGCCGGCCTTCTGCTCCGGCTCATCCCCGGGCGCGAACACGCCTTCTCCCAGCCGGCTGGAGGCCTAGGGGAGCCCCGTAAGCTGTTCGTCGCCTGGGAGCCGTGTAGCCTACTGACTCCAGGTGCCGCGATCTTGTGGCCCTGATCGCCAAGTGCAGATCGTGCCTGGTCTCGTTCTGGCGGCCGGCAGCCCTTTCTACTAGAAACTCCCCAGTGAGGGCCACCGCCCCGAAAGTCGTCCCTAGATCTGTCCTGAGCCTCCTGAGATGTAGGACGTGACGCCCTCAGGGTCACATAGATTGCCAGCGGCAGATTTTAGACAAGAATTTAGGTCTTACTGCTTCATCGCATGCTTTTTCTTTTTCTTTTTTTTAATTTTTTAATGTTTTTATTTATTTTTGAGAGACAGAGACAGAATGTGAGCAAGGGAGGGGCAGAGAGACAGAGAGAGAGAGAAAGACACAGAATCTGAAGAGGCTCCAGGCTCTGAGCTGTCAGCACAGAGCCCGACGCGGGGCTTTAACTCATAAGCTCATAAGCCGTGAGATTATGACCTGAGCCGAAGTCTGACGCTTAACCCACTGAGCCACCCAGGCGCCCCACCGCATGCTTTTTCTACGGCATTATGCTTCTCTGTAGGACAGGACCCTCGTTTCATTTGTATATCTCCTCTAATGTTCAGCATAGTCCTCTGGATAAGTCATCTTTCTAAGAATCTGTGTATCTTGGGTTGTCAGTATCCACATTATCAGTGTTTACCTAGCGTTGAGCCGTTTGGACGAAAACTGTCACTGTGAATCAATAGAGGGGAAACTGTAGCTCAGTAGGGCAGTGAGGATGAAACTGACATCTTTTGAAAGTCACTGCCAGTAACTACTCCGGCAGGCAAAAAAGAGAGTGCCTAGGAGAAAAATAACACCTATGCAAAAGCAGATGAGACTCAAGCCAAGGTCAATCCCCATTTGAAAAACAAAGCTGCCCCAAAAGCGTGCTAGAGGAGACAGTGCATTATCTGTGATATATAACCCTAGTAAATATGTTTGCCTCAGCAGAGAAACCATTTTAGAATGGTTCTTTCAAAGCTATGTTCCTGAAGTCAGGCATTTTCACCTAATGTTTTTTGACAATGAAGAAGTCAAGGCGTGGTTACTTGTGAACAATTCCTGGGCTTACCCTTCAAATTGAATCACTCGCTAACCTATGGGGGCAGTTAGATGAAAGACATTTTCTTTTTCTTTCTTTGTTTTTTTTAATCGTAAGTTTTTAAACCATATGGGGTTTATATATTGATCTGCACAAAATTATTCCTTGTAATTGTCTTCAATAGAAATTATCTGTAGATTAACAGCCATTTAGAATGACTATAGAAATAAGTATAACGCTCTCTTCAACCTTCCATGGTTTGTATGCTTCAAAGAGAAGAATCTTATTTAAAAGGACTATGGGGCGCCTGGGTGGCTCAGTAAGGTAAGTGTCCGACCTCAGCTCAGGTCATGATCTCACGGTTCAGTCGTGGGTTTGAGCCCCGTGTCGGGCTCTGTGCTGACAGCTCGGAGCCTGGAGGCTGGAGCCTGGAGGCTGGAGCCTGGAGCCGGGAGCCTGCTTCAGATTCTGTGTCTCCTTCTCTCTCTCTGCTCCTCCCCTGCTCGCACTCTGTCTCTGTCTCTCAAAATAAATAAACGTTAAAAAAATAAAAATAAAAATAAATAAAAGGACTATAGACTCCAGGAAGACAAGTTGTAATTTACTTAAAATACATTTCATTATATATTGTTAATATTAATAGGAAAACCATACATTGAGCCATGTTCTCTTTTATAAAACTGCAAAATTAAAGGTTTCTAATTAAACCCATGACACCTAGATGCCATTTATAGTTAACTTTTGGCCGATATGTTTGAAACACTAAAAGAGAAACTGCGTAAAATCTGTAAGTCATTTTCCTTCCCTTAAACACTTTAACCTTGATTCACCCAAGGAATCAAGGTATGATCCTTAACTGGAAACAACTTGAAGAAAGTCATAATTTTGAATAAGATTGCGATGAGCAAGACAAGGAAAAGGAGTTTCCAGAATTAAAATCCACAACACAAAAATGTGATTTTTAACTGGGCCAAGAGTTGAGATGAAGTAAAACAAATAACTATAGCAGCTTCCTAGGAAATCTTTATAGAAAGGAAACTGAGTAGGGTCTGAAAGGCTTTGAAGAGGACAGTTGTAGATAAATTCTTGAGAAATGTGGAGAATTAGAAGCCAACTTGGAAAAAGATAGGATGTGGCTAAATGGGAATGAAGACTACAAAGGCAGTTGTCCAGTAAAGAGAGACTAATGAAAAACAGACTCCAGTATTTCGAGTATCTACTGTAAGACAGTGGACTATCTCCTTGATTTTGTTGATACTACAAATGAATTCCAAAGATTTCATTTTGAGCTGAAGGAGATGCAACAAGTAGTAATAAAAACAAAACAGTTGTGGGGCATCTGGGTGGCTCAGTCCGTTGAGCGTCCAATTCTTGATTTGGGCTCAGGTCATGAACCCAGGGTTGTGGGATCGAGCCCTGAGTCAGGCTCTGTGCTGAGTGTGGAGCCTGCTTGAGATTCTCTCTTTCTCCCTCTCTCAAAATAAAATACATCTTTTAAAAAATGGTTGCAGAGGGGTGCTTGGGTGGTTCAGTCGGTTAAGCATCCAACTTCAACTCAGGTCATGATCTCGCGGTTTGTGAGTTCCAGCCCCGCGTCCGGCTCTGTGCTGAGGGCTCAGAGCCTGGAGCCTGCTTCGGATTCTGTGTCTCCCTCTCTCTGCCCCTCCCCCACTCATGCGCGCGCGCGCGCGCGCGCGCGCGCGCGCTCTCTCTCTGTCAAAAATAAACATTAAAAAAATTTTTTTAATGGTTGCAGAGTAGATTCCGTTCTAAAATTGGTAACTTTTGAAACTGAGGCCTGACAATATTCATGAACTATTAAACATGACTTAGACTTCTGGTTCTAGTAATTAGATTTTGTAACAGCTTTATTGTGCTATATCTCACAAATCATACAATGCACCCATTTAAAATATGCTAAAAGTCAGTAGTCTTTAGTATATTCACAAAGTGAATTCACAAAGTGTAATCACAAAGTGATTACAGAATATTTACATCACCCCAAAGAGAAACACCAAACCCTCAACCTGTAACTCCTCATGTCCTGTAATTCTCCTCCACCAACCAGAGCAACCAATGATCTATTTTCTGTCCATATACATTTACCTATTCTGGATGTTTCATATAAATGGAATCCTGCAACATGTGGCCTTTTCTGTCTAGCTTCTTTCATTACGCCTGACATTTTCAGGCTTTATCCATTTTGTAGCATATATCAGTACTCCATTGTATTTTACTGTTGAATGATTTTGTATAGCTATGCTATACCATTGTATGGATATAGCACAGGGCATGAATATATACACTGAAGTGTCCAGGAAAAAGAAGATGCCTTTAAATTTTTCATACTTTCTCCTTTTACTTCGTGTTTCAAAATGTGGTATATCCATACAATGGTATGGATAAACAAAATGGACCAGTTAAAGGTTATTGGGGTCTTTCCCTACCTTTTAGCTACTATACCTAATGTTGTTAGGAACATTCATGTACAAATTTTTGTTTGGACATATGTTTTCATATCTTTTGCATATATATGTAAAGGTATGATCGCTGGATCATATGGTAACTCTCTGTTTAACCCTTTGAGGAATTGCCAGACTGTTTAGCAAAGGGGATACACCATTTTACATTCCCACCAGTAGTGTATGAGGGTTCTAAATTCTCCACATCCTCACTAACACTTGTTATAATCTGTCTCTTCTATTATACTCATCACAGTACTGTGACATAGTACCTCCCTGTGGTTTTGATGTGCGTTTTGCTGATAGGTAATGACATCGAGCATATCTGCATGTGCTTACTGGCCATTTGTATAAGGATATTAATGTTAACTACAAGATTTATCAACTATTTTATGGGTGTGATATGAGCAAATTTTCAACAGCCATTACCTAACATTAACTTCCCTAGGTCATTCCTACCTGCCTCCTTTCTGTGTACCTGTGTCAGGCAAGACGCGATCTTAAACCTTTCTTCTTGTAGAAGAAATGCATATAATCCCTTCTTTGTAAAGACTTACATGATCACAAGGAAATGAGTCTTCTTTTCCAGAATGGAAGTCAATTTTTATTCAAAAGTGCTTCTAAGCTAGATTGAAGGATAAAGGAATAATGCTTCAAAACAAACGTTTTTCCTTTCACTGATCTTGATCTTGCTATGCTTGAGCTCCTGGGGAGACAGAAAAGTTAGAAATTCTGTTAGTGCTAACAGATTTGCTAGTTGGTTTTCTTATAACACATATTTAAGACTTAACCGTTTCAGGCACTTGCGAAACATATAGATAAACCGTGGCTCCTAAGCAGTGGTGGTGATTTCGCACATTCCAAAAGCATATAAATTGATATAGCGATTCCACTGTCAGCTCTGAAATCTTTCTCAAAAGGACGCTAACTCTGGGCACTGGCGCGGCTCAGCGGGTTGAGTGACTCTTGATTTCAGCTCAGATCATGATCTCACAGTCATGAGATTGAGCCTCACGTTGGGCTCTGCACTGAGCGTAGAGCCTGCTTAGGATTCTCTGCCTCCCTCTCTCCGTGCCCCTCCCCTGAGGATCCTGACTTTAAATCCTGAAATTTCTTCTTATGATGTTTAGAACCATATGGTCCTTCATTACAGCAGTAAACATTTTAAAGTTATTTCCTGGAAGAAAAAAAAAAAACAATTCGGTTATTGTTGTTATACAACAATATAACCTCCCTGCCCCAGGTCTGGTACTAGGACTTTGTTTCCATCAGTGTAGAAACGTGGCACTGATTCTCTACCCAGCAGCCTTCCGCCCCTCTCTCACACTACCTCTGCCGCAAAGAGGCATGGCTCCTGCTCAGGGTCGGCTCACATCTCACAGACACTCTTTTGTGGCCCCTGTGGTCCTTACTGTCCCCAGCATCAACCTCACTTTTGTATAAAACCAGTTGAAATCTGTTCTGGTTTCCTTTACAGACGTGTCAGAGCGTAACAGCGTGTGGTACGTGATGTAAAAGTAGGAGCATAAAAGGTATGAACTCAGCTGCCTCTTTGCTGTGCAGTGGTTTGGTATTATCTCAAATCCACTTGCTTCTGACAAGACAAAAGAGTTGTTTTGAGAGAAGAATGGGCAGATTGTGTCGGGACGTCATCATCTGTCTGTTCTCACTGATAAGCACGCAGCAGCTCAGCTGCTGAAAGCCCTCGCTGGGGGCTTATCTATAAGAAACATACGAAGAAGCAACATGTCCAGATAAGGGGACATTTTGGCTATCAATACGCAGAGTTTGGGAGGGCAATCCAAAAGTGTTTGGCCTGGGCCAGGCCACACTTTGCTGATCTAAGCAGCTCTCCAGAGACCTTGGGGGCAATTAGCTACTGCCACAGTAAAGGCGCCTCTTTTTCCACCAGTGATGAAAGCCACCCACTGGCCCTGGGAAGGCCATCCTCTTGCCCAGCAACACCGGTAGCCGCACTGGTTCTCTAGCAACCTGCTCTAGCCACGGGGGCTAGAGCATGCCAGCTGTCAGCTGGCTAAGTCATCCCTGCCTAGTACCAACTCATAGAAAGGTACAGCTCAACTAAATCTGCGCTTGGTTCCTCTCATCTCCCTTACCTGGAACAACAGTGTGATCGATTTGGATCATGATGCTTCTGTCTTCATTTATTAAGAGACATTACCCTGGGGGCACCTGGGGGCCTCCGTTGGTTCAGCGTCTGGCTTTGGCTCGGGTCGTGATTTCGTGGTCAGTGAGTTCGAGCCCTGCGTCCGGCTCTGTGCTGACAGCCCAGAGCCTGGGGCCTGCTTCAGAGTCTGTGGCTCCTCTCTCTCTGCCTCTCCCTCACTTGTGTTCTCTCTCTCTCTCAAAAATACATTTAAAAAATTTTTAAAAGCCATTACCCTGTGTGCGAGTGGCTTATGAAATTCCCAAGCGAACCTGTGTGAAATACATTGCTCAGTCTCTGAGCACAATTTGCTTCCCAAAACAAAACACCCTCGCAGGGACCTCATGGGATCCTCCAGGAAGGGGCTTGGGCCTGCTGTATGAAATACCACTACGAGAGCATGGGGCCCATCGATGCTGCCTTCCCGTAGCTGGTTATCACCACAAAGTCCGGCCAGTGTTATCTGACATTGACCCCAGGGCCAGGGACTAATAAGAAAGCAAATCGGCCAGCTTACTTGTCCCCGGTCAGCACAGACACACGTGTGCACCTGGCCCATGTTTTACGTGTGATGTTTCGTAGTGACATCATCTCATGAAAACAGCAGAGAATAGCTATGCCGGTGACGTTTGCCAGTAACGGCACAAGATTGGGGCTGGGTGAGGCCTCTCATCGGGGTGACTTTCTAGTGCCTCTCAAGTATCTGGGGCTCCTCACTGTTCTAGGTTCAAGACACAAGGCCTCAAGGAAGAGCCACATCAGTTTGACGACAGGGGAGGGTCTGCCTGGGGGAGGCGACAGTGGGGAGAGACGGTACGTTCCTTGAAGCGTGGGTTTAATATGATAAAAGAGCCTTAACTCTCATGTGTCAATATCAACCAAAACTGTATGTGACTGGGAAACTCCAGAAGGAGAAAAAAAGATGGGTAACCAGAAAGGGACCTGGGGTTCAGAGGAAAATGAGGTCAAGAATCAAAACTCCAACTGGTGCGTGCTAGGCTACAAAGAGAAACAGCAAACCTCCCTCCACCGCCTGCGGACAGAGACTTCGGGCAAGCCCGATGGCAAGAAGCGGGGATCTGGACTCCCCTCCGTATCTGGTGCTCCCTGAAGGGGCTGGGCTCCACCTTGGGCACCGCAGCGGTTGAAGAGTGACATGGTGACAGTGGAGATGGTCCCAGTAAAAGGAAACAGAAACTGTGACCCCTTTGCAGAATTAGTGTCGATGTTTTCACAGTTGTGACCACTTCGTGTACTTGATGCATGAAAGCAGGCTGAAGGGTGATTCTTCCTTCCCCTGTACTTCAATGTGCTTGTGATCATAAGGTACACGGGTATTGTTTTATGAGGTTTCCCCTTTTTTGTGTGTGTCCCTGGGTGGGCACGAACCATGGTATTTTTAAAATTTTTTTTTAACGTTTATTTATTTTTGAGACAGAGAGAGACAGAGCATGAACGGGGGGAGGGGCAGAGAGAGAGGGAGACACAGAATCAGAAACAGGCTCCAGGCTCTGAGCCATCAGCCCAGAGCCCGACGTGGGGCTCGAACTTACGGACCGCGAGATCGTGACCTGGCTGAAGTCGGACGCTTAACCAACTGCGCCACCCAGGCGCCCCAACGAACCATGGTATTTTTAAAAGACTTTCCCCAACTCTTTCTCATGAGGATTGTCTACACACAGAAAAGTTGGAAAACTTGGACAGTGCACAGTGTATGCCCTCCACCAAAATCCAGGGATGAGCTTTGTGTCATAGCTGATCATGGTGTCCCTTGAAGAGAAGCAAATGGACAGTCTACTAACTTCTTACTTGAGCTATTTAAGTGGAAGTGTTCCCGGTTGAGTGTGCAGAAGTGGAAATTGATTGACCAAAACGGTCACAGCCCCTCAACCCACTGCCAGATTTGAGCCAGTTTTTTTTTTTTAATTCTTTTAAATGTTTATTTATTTTTGACACAGAGAGAGAGAGAGACAGAGCATGAACGGGGGAGGGTCAGAGAGAGAGGGAGACACAGAATCCGAGGCAGGCTCCAGTCTCTGAGCTGTCAGCACAGAGCCCGACGCGGGGCTCGAACTCACGGACCGTGGGATCGAGACCTGAGCCGAAGTCGGACACTCAACCGACTGAGCCACCCAGGTGCCCTGAGCCAGTTTGTATACCCAGCTCCCTTTGAATGAAGGGGACGCAGGCCCCTAAGGAAAGACCTCACTGCACTGCCCAAAATATAGAATGTTAATCTTTCAGCCAGCCTCTCCCCGAAGGGACCTATGGCCTATTACCAGGGTGACTGTGCATTAGGGAAAAGGAGATGAGCAGACCTTTGGGGGAGTAATGAACACTGCTTCTGAGCTGACACTAATTCCAGCAGACCCGAAGCATTGCTGTGGCCCACCAGTCAGAGTGGGGGCTCGTGGAGGTCAGGTGATTAATGCAGTTTTGGCTTAGTACTGTCTCACAGAGGGCCCATTAAGTCCCCAAATGCACCCTATGATTACTTCCCCCGTTTCAGACTATAACTGGAACAGGTATACCCACATTTCTTCCCTGACCTATGGAGTGACAGCTATTATGGTGAGAAAGGCCAAGTGGAAACCACTAGAACTTCCCTTATTTACGAAAAGTAGTAATCCGGAAGCAATGCCACATTCTTAGAGGGATTTCAGGGGTGAGCGCCACCACCAAGGACCTGAAACACGTAGGAATGGCGATTCCCACCGTGCCCCAATTCACTTTGCTGATTTAGCCTGTGTAGACACCACATGCATCCTGGGGGATGACAGTGCCTTACCGTAAACTCGCCCAGGTGGGGGCCACAGTTACAGATACTATTTCAGATGTGGTTTCATTGCTGGTACCCGGTATGCAGCTCCTGGCAAATGTGTTTCCTCGATAACTGTCAGTAAATACCACCAGAAGCCATTTGATTTCAGCCAGCAAGGCCAGCAATACATTTTCATTGTCCCACCTCGGGCATTTGTCAACTTCTAAATCTGTGTCCTCATTTAGTCCCTGGAACTTTTTTTTTAATTTATTTTTTTTAAGCTTTTAAAAAAAGTTTATATATTAGAGAGAGAGAGAGAGTGCATGAGTGAGCAGGGGAGGGGCAGAGACACAGGGAGAGAGAATCTCAAGCAGGCTCCAAACTCTCAATGCAGAGCCCGACACGGGACTCGAACCCATGAACCGCGAGACCGTGACCTGAGCCAAAACCAAGAGCTGGACGTTCAATCGACTAAGTCACCGAGGCACCTCTAGTTCCGGGAATCTTGATCAACTTTCCCTTCCACAAGACATCACCAAGAACTACTACTATATTGGTGATGATAAGCGGATTAGACCTAACGAACCAGAAGTAGCAACTACTCTAGGCTTCAGGGCTTCCCTGAGTGTCCACTGGCCACAGCTTGAAGCTCAGTGATGTTAACGCTGTTCCCTGAGGCAGAGTTTCCCTGGAAAGCATGTCTGTTCCCAGCCCATTGTTTGTGACCTAAAAGCCAACCTGCCATCACTTATCATAAAAGGGCCAAACAGCAAGGGAAATTCTTACAGGGATCCGAGGACAAACTTGCATAACAGACGACCGGTTTGTCACTTTGGACCCCACGAGAGCTTCAAATGGCTTCAAGAGTGCAAATGTGTGCATGTGATTGTATGTGGAGCGTGTGGGGAGACGTTCCCAGTGCACACCTTCCCCCCATACATCTTCCGATGTACTCCACTCCCTCTTTCCTTCCCCCACCAGTTCTCCCATTCCTCACTGCTGGATAACCTGACTTGGGGGGGGGGGTGTGGGGGTAATGACTTCAGCGCCTCCAGCCAAACTGCTTTTCTGGGCTCACCGTCAACTGAGACCCAGCTCTGCGGACGGGACCGGACTGCTGACCCTAACGTAACAACGGCTAACCAACCGTTGTGTTTGTCTAGAGGCGGGTCTCCCTATGTTGCCCAGGACGGAGGGCGGAGGTCATTCACAGGCGCAAGCCCACTGCTGGTCCACCTGTGAATTTTCACCTGCTCAGTTTCCGGCCTGGGTGGGTTCGCCTCTCCTCGGGTAACCTGGTGGTCTCTCGCTTCTGAGAGATTAACCAAAGAGATGGCGACCTTGGCCCACGCACCCCGCCAGCATAGCGCTCTCCAGCCCAGAACTCCTGCGCTCCAGCGATCCTCCTTGGCTCAGCCTCCGGGGCAGCTGGACCTACAGGTTTGGCCACCAGGCCAGGCCAGCAACAGTTTTCAGCACCAACATGCCAGCAGTGCCGTCAAATGTACACGGTGCTCCCCCTTTCGTCCTCAAAACCACCGCATAAGCCTTTGAGCCACGCGGGAAGCGAGGCCCAAGGGGCAACGGTCACCTGCCCAAAGTCACATCGTCAGTGGGCAGTGAGCAGAGCCAGGACCTGAACCCCTAGGATCTACCTCGGGTGGACACTGACCATTGTAGCAGCAACACTGCCTCCCTCTTCCCCGTTCACTCTGCGCCTGGGGAAAATCTGGAGGATCACAGTTCCAGACGAAATGAGAAAAAGTCACTTGCCCAAGTAAGCTCTACTCCGGGGAATCAAGAAAATCCGAATGGGGAAGTAAGTCTCCGTGGTGTCCCAGTCTTCGGGGCCAACCAAACCAGATAAAAGCACTCTCTCTGTCCCTCTCTCTCACCTATTCCCTCATCTCTCAAGCTCTCCGCATAGACGCTGCAAGAGGCAGAAAGCGCTTCTGCACCTGGCTGTGGATGTCCTGGGACAGGAGGGCCAGGGACCGCTCGGACACCAACAGATCTAGGGCCTGCTCCAGGGTGCGCGTCTCAGGCCAAAGCCACCCTCGAGTGACACAGCTCCAGGAGCCAGCCGCCTGACGGTTTCCAGGGACCTAGCGCCAGGAGCCACAGAAGCGCAAGTGGGAGGCCACCAGTCTGGGCCATCAGGTGCGGGGGGCAAGGGGGTGGGTGGGCAGGGCAGGTCCTCACTGTAGGCACAGTAACTCCCGGGGTGTCACAACAGGGGCCCTTTTTGCTCCTGGGAGCCTGGGCCAGATGCCATGGTCAGGTTCCTAGACATCCTGACCCCGAAACCGGCCGCCACCTCCGGCAAAGGTGTCCGGAGCCCCGTGCGACAATAAACAGCACGTGCAGGATCCGCATGCCCCTGGCCCCCAGTCCCAGCCCACCAGCCCAACTCCGACCCGGGGGGAGCTGTCTCCAGTGCCCGGGCCTCTGCGTGTTCGGGGCGGTGGGGCGCCTGGCCCCTCATCTCACTTCCGCCCAGGTCTGGGAGGCACAATCACAGGTGGCTCTCCGTCCTGGTCCCACGAGGGAAGTACCAGCTCTAAAGTCTGGCGTTCGAACACCATCAGCACTAGCTGGGGACCGATGTGAGGACTAGGTCTCCCAGAAACAGCATCGCCTCTGGCCTCGCGCCAACTCACCCAGGACGGAAAATGTGACCCCAGCACGGGGCCCGCGAGGGACCAATCAGAAAACAAGAGGCAGGGCCACTGGACGAACCCAAAGTCCCACGAGCCCTCTAGTGGCGGCGGAAAGTAGAGACGAGCACTAGGGGTAGCGAGGTCGAAGCTCGGGGTGTTCAAAAGAAGAAACTAGAAAGGTAGCCCAAGGCCACTGTCACCCGCGAGACCAAGACCAGAGTCATAAGCCCAGGAAAGTTTATTAAAATGAGAATTCTTGAGCTCATGCGAGATGTAGTGCATCAGGGTGTCGGGAAGGGGCCCAGAAATCTGAATTTTTACCAAGATCTCCCAAGAAATTCTTGCCTCACAGAGAGGTTTGGGAATCCGTGACCCAGTCCTAAGAGTTAAAAGGGGTCCCCACAGTTCCGATTTCTCTAGGGCTGCTAGGATCAGAAACCGGGAACGTCCCACCCAAGTTCCCGGGCTCCAGAAGCACTTAAGACCGGAAACCGGAACGCTTCCAAAGTGGCTGGGGGCCCGAAGGAAGCCAAGGAAGTGGCGTCCTCTCCCACGTCGGCTTGCTAAGGGAACCAGATGGCGGGGCGGACGTCTCGGGGCCTGCCGGGAAATGTAGTCCGCAGGGAGTGCGGGCGCGCGCCTGCGCCCTGCGCAGCTGCCGCGGGGAGCCTGAGAGGGCCTTGTGCAAAGATGGGGAGTCCCTAAGTGGCCACAGGGCGTGGTCGTCCCGCGGGCGGTGTGAAGGGGCTGGCCGGTCCCGCTGGGGCTTCACCTACTGGCCGCCGCCAGACCTGACCCGGTCAGTCGCCGCTGCAGCTCCCTACGACCCGGCCGGGCCTTCCCTTGATTGTCCGGGACCGGGATCCGTCCCTGGGGATTATCCCTCGGGGCGGCGGGACATCGTGGGCGGGAGCGCGCTGGGGCCATGCTCGCGCCCCAGGCAGCCGATTTGTGACTGGCTTTTAGACGTTCCCACGACGTGTCCCCCCTCGCCTTTCTCCGAGTGCCCGCTCTGCAAACACCTCTCTATCCGTGGGCCGGGCGAGAGCAGGCTCGCTCTGGCGGCTTTTGGGGAGAAGCCGTGAGTCCCGGGGTGCAGTGACGTTTCTTTGCGGAAGGGCGGACGGGGGGACAGCGGGACGGTCAGGGCCCTGGTGGACGTGGTGGAGGGGTCGGCGCGTCTGGGGAGGGCTGCGGGCTGCGAGGCTGAGCACGGTGAGGGCGGGTCCACAGCCCCAGCCGGCCGAGTTCCTGGATGCCCTCCAGCGACGGTTAGGTGCCTAGGCGGGAGATGGGGAAGCTTTCTAGGAATCAGTGCTCGGGACAATAACGTTTCCTGAGTGCTTCCTCTGTGCCCCGCATGCTGTCGTTCGCTTCCGTGCAGTTGCATCCGACACAGGAAATTTTGTGAAATCGATGCTATCATCATTTTCATGTTACAGACAGAAGCGCTGGGTGTCAGGCTCACAAAGCGAGCAGGTTATCCCGCCTGGATGGTCTGCCGCGGGAGTCCAGGTTACCATCGAGATAAGGGGTGATAGGGTCACAGTGTACATTTGGGATGACTAGAAGGGATGATTTGGGATGATTAGGAAGATCATGAGTATTTTTTTCTTTGTCCCACTCCAGGGAAGAGGACAGGTACAGAAGACATCTTGGCAAATGCAGAGAGAGTACCCATAGCTTAGGGTGGGTGCTGGTATTGAGACTCGTGTGTGACCACGTGGGTGGCCTCAGGGATTGCCCTAAGAACATTTGGATGTTTTTAGACATGAGCATTGCAAGGGTCTATCCCTTCTAGCTTTGTCACCATTTTCCTCTGGCATTTCCTGGGTGACATGGGACAGATTATTCAGTCCTCCTAAACCTCTGTCCTCAGTCCCCTCATCTGTATTTAGGGCATAATACTAGTCCCCACCCCCTAGCTCTGGGTGAGGGCCACATGACCTAATATATGCAGGAGGCTTAGAACAGCACCTCGACAGAGAGCCATGAACGTGATCGGTGTCCTTTGTTATTAATGCAGAACAGATGGCCGATGGCCTGTCCTGATGCAGTGCATTTTTCTCACGAGAAAGCCACTTGGCATCCCATAGCAGGATGAGGGTCATGCTGATATTGGCTGAAGTACACACGCCTTGAGTGGAGAAGGAAGGATTTTGGATTTGCAGTCTTTGGAGGCGTGGCTGTAGCCAAGATGCCTGTGATTGACGATGACCAAGGGTTACTCAGAGCCGAATGGACTTTCAGGGTGTTCCCCAGTGTTTTAAGTATTGATCCCTATTTCTTTTGTGGCCTGTATATATTCAGAAACACAGGACAGCCCATGTTAGACTGGGAGTGGGGTGACAGGCCACCAGATGTATAGGGGTTCATTTAAGGGATGGGGTTCTTAGCCTTGTGCCCATGGAATTTCAAAGCCCAGTTGTGGCTTTGAACTATAATAGAACTGCAGTTATGTCTATGGAACGCTTGAAATGTGGCCAGTATGAATGAGAAACTGAATTTTTTTAATAATAATTAATTTAAACTGAATCTGCCACATGGGACTTATGACCACCATATTGGGCAACACAATTCTAGAGGGTCCGCGGATGTTCTAGAACATTTTGTAAAATTTTTAAATTGGATGTGTATGTGTGTGTTTTTCTAGGAAGTGAGTCCATCAGCTTCTCAAAACTACCAAAAGATTAGGATGTGCTGCTTTATGGTTTCCGCAGAATGTAAGCAAGTTAAGGGAGGTAACTATGGCCTCTGGTAACCACTGCTGTCCCTTCTTTCTCATTTTGTCGTGTCCTTAGCTGTGGGTGACTCCTCATGATGAACCCCTATGTTGTTTACTTCGTCATAGCAGGCTAGGACCAAAGGGGCCCAAAGCCCACTGGTGTCAAACCCAAATTCTCATACAGCCAGTTGTTTTAAATAGTCCAAAAAACATATTTCCAAAGCCATTTGGAGCCTACCTACTTTACATACTCCACAAAACTTCACCCATCATCTGCCAACCGCAGATAAGTCAAACACTGGAGCTACAAAAGACCCCAGACTGCTGCCACCCTTTGGAACTGCCTGACCCAGAGATTCCCCACTAAGCCGCTAAGAGACATGAAACCGTTTCCTCTCTCATTGTCCCTTCTTCTCTGGAAATGTCCTTGCCCCATTCCCCATGTGGGTGGTGGCCCCCATACCTCTGTCTCTGGAAGGTCTCTTGCTGGGAGGGATTTCCCCTCTCATAGAACCCTGTCCTTGTGCTGCCCAAATAAGGTTTGTGTGCTACTCCCTCTCATTGTCCTGTGTCTTCCTTGATCACCAACCGCCCCCCCCCCCCCGCCAAAATCCCTCTGCTCACCAAGCATCCTTATATAAGGAAGAGGCAGGAGGGGTGGAGTTAGTAATAGGAGATATTACCATGGAAGCAGTAGCTGGAGTGATGCCAGGAAGGGGTCATGAACCAAAGAATGCAGGTGGCCTCTGAAAACTGAAAAAGGCAAGGAAATGGATTCTTGCCTGAAGCCTCTGGAAGGAATGCAGCCCATTAACAACTTGAGTTTAGGTTTCTGAACTCCAGAAGGCTAGGAGAAAAAAAAATTCTTTTGTTTCAAGCCACTGGGTTTGTGCTAATTTGTTACAGCAGCAATAGGAAACTAACGTAACTTGTATATGCACAAATCTATAAATATTCCTATATCTATCCATTTGTGTCTATTAGAATAAATATGACTTTAGTCCATTGCCACATGGGTCATCTAGCCTTTCCTTCTTGCTTAACTGTAAATTTCCTCACCAGCAGTGGCTCCCACCATCCAGCCTCCGTAAACTATACCTGTACGGCCATTTCTGAAATGTTCATCTATACCCCCATGAGAATGTACCACGCTGAGGACAGTGCTTTGTCTTTAGCCAGTCTGCCGACTTTTATTTTTTATTCGTCCCCCACCTTTTACATTTTGAAACATTTCAAACATAGGGAGAATTTGCTTTCTGCTTGGCAACCTTAGTGCTGTGAATGCCGCCTCTCTCTCTGCTCCACTCGTTCCCTCTGGATTTCAGTCCCCTTCCCCTGAGGAGCTCCCCAGCAGGGGCACTGCAGGGGTGTAGACCTGCTTGACCCACATCCCTACCCCATTGCCTCGCTCCGCCACCCAAGCCCGCGGCTTTCCCAGTTCTGCCTGACTCCTCTCCTGGTGGCTTTGTGGCTCCCGTCACATCCCTCCTCAACCTCCAGGCTCTCCCAGGAGGTTGTCCCCAGGAACACACACCTATATAACTGTATGCAATGGTACTGGAGAGAAAAGGCTACGTGTTGAGAGACTTGGAAAGGAAGGGGAGAGTATCAGGATAGGAAACATGAACAGGACAGACATTCAAGACAGGTTGGAAACCCTAGAGCAGAATGGCACCTGGCCCCGAATTCTACCCGGAGCTCTGGGAGGGAGACACCCTCTCAGTGCCCCACACCAACAGAAGGAGGCAAGAGGAGGCCAGAAATGCCAGCCTGGCACTTAGGAGAGGCCTGAGATTATTTCCTTGGGTTCCGCATGGCTCATTTGTAGCATCAACGATTCCCGCTGCAGGCCTCAGACTCCATAGAGACGCCCAGGGGAGCCTGGGTCAACAAGAAGAGGCGTGGGGTAGAGAAGCGGATGGCCCAAGATGGACAGCTCTCCTTATCGGGAGCCACAACAGCAACCACAGACACCAGAATCAGATGCTGGTATGTGCTCACAGTCAGCCAGGACCAGTAATCCAATGGCCAACATTCAAACACCAAGGAAGACAAGAAAGCAAAGGGAATGAGTCTGTCCTTTGGCCACAATCATCTTGTGTAAGCATCTGTATCCAGATATCTTCTTGGGGAGAGAGAAGAGGGTGGGTAAGAGGGAGAAGATGGGAGGAAAGAGGAGGGGAAAAAGAAGAGGAAGGGGAGGAGTAGGAGAGGCAGAGGAGTAAAGAAGTCTTCTTGAAGATTTCAGTGCTGGTGGATACTGTGCATCACCTATATAAGGATATAACATGGTGTAGACTTTCCCAGACATACTGGTCAAGGGAGTACTTTGTTTACAGCACAGTTACTCATATCTCCTAGATCCAGTACTCCCTGAAAGAGTTTGGGAAATGTGGCTCTATAAAGAGGCGAACAGAATATCTGGGCCTAGGGCACAGATGGGGGCGGATGGGGGTCCCTAACGGAGAGGCAGTGACACGTCGAAGACACTTGCCCCTCTCAAATTTGCTTTGAGTGCCCCTGGGCTGGTCATGGTCCCTTAGCCTGTCTTACTGTAAACAGGGATTGCACTGGATCTCTTTTAAAGGGAGCAGCTCTTTTAGAGTTCATTCAGAGGGCAAGCATCTGGGGCCCTCTGAGCCACTAGGACTCCCCAGTCATTTACAACTGCAGCCTGAAGTTGTGATAGCTCTTAGGCATTTTGCCGACAGTCGATGACTGGTGGTACTGGAGACAGAAAAACAACAAACAAGGGAGCTGGACGCTGAAAGCCTAATCTGAACCATGACAAAGATTCATAGCTGGGCTCCCATCAAAGCTGAAGAGGGCCACTGTGGCCACGTGGGACTGTGCTGGGGACCTAATGGAGTCACCACGGAGAACAGCCTTTCTGAGACCCCTGGGCCAGGAAGCACTAGGAGGATGCTAGGCCAGGGGTGGTCATGGATGCGCCGGGGTGGGGGAAGGAGCAGCCTAAGAGAGGTTAATAACAAGGATATAAATACAGTTCCAGCTGCCATGGGAGACCAGGAGAGGAGGTTCCTGGCACGCTCTGCACTCTCAGGAGCCCCTCACACAGGACGTCAGACGTTGCAGCTTGGGCCCCTCTTGACTGGACGGCAAGAACAGAGCTGCTGACATCCACAGCCCAAGATCCTTCTGAGATCCCAGGGAGAGATAGGTGCCCACGTGCCCAGCGGTGCGTATCTGTAGGTAGAACAGAATACAAAAGTCTTGCTCTCTTTTCCCCTGAGAGAAGATTTTAATGTCTGCAATGCAAACGTTCTTTAGACAGCTGAAACCTTACAACATTTTCCGGGGCTGGGGCTCCTGAAACCCGATTCCAATTATAAATGCTAATCGGTTTAATGCATGATCAGCTTTAGAGAAGAAATGTAATTGCAGTTCATTGAGAACTTTACACAAACAGTGGATAGAATGTTGACATATCTAAGGAGAAGACTATGTCAAAAAGATTAGGACACTGACATGTATTTTGATTCTCACCTTTCAAAACCAGGTCTCACGTCTATACCCACAAGGCCGCTTACTACAATCACCCATGATTCTCTGCCTGAGTGTTTTTTCTTACCCTTGGAGCATGCTGGACATGACCCAAGGCCACTGGAAGTGTCAGATATTTATTGCCTCTGCAAGTAGCGAGCCCTTTATTAATAATGGTGGGGGGGGGGGTGGCACCTGGGTGGCTCAGTCAGTTAAGCGTCCAACTCTTGATTTCGGCTCAGGCCACAATCTCAGTTTGTGAGATCAAGCCCCCCATCAGACAGTATGGAGCCTGCTTGAGATTCTCTCTCTCTCTCTCTCTCTCTCTCTCCCTCTCTCTGCCCCTCCTGTTCTCTCTCTCTCTCTCTCTCTCTCTCAAAAATAAATAAAATAAACTTAAAAAAATAATGTTTGGGTATTTGGCAGCTACATACTCCAGGTTCCATGTCCCATACTTGGGATGGATGTGAAATGTATTCTACCCAGTCTCCCATAGTCCCCCCACTGAGTAAGCTCCACTTGCCAAACTGGTAACTTTCTAGATCATCCCCCCCCTTAATTGGCTGCCTTCCTTGCAAGTCTCACTTCATCACACACCCTTACCGGTGTTACCTGGTACTTCCTTTCAAGTAAGCTATTTGTACTGATGGTTGGCCTCAGGGTCTGCTTCCTGGAAACCAGGACTTGGACACCTTGTATATTAAAAATGCATGCAATTCAATAACACTGATTCAAAAACATATATGTTCCCCTATGGTTATTGCAGCATTATCTACAATAGCCAAGATATGGAAGAAACCCAAGTGTCCATCAATAGATGAATGGATAAAGATATGACATTACACATGCTCACACAACTCACACACACACACACACACACACACACACACAGAGTGGAATATTACTCAGCCATAAAAAAGAAGGAAATCTTGCATTTACAACAACATGGATGGACTTAGATGATATCATGCTAAATGAAAAAAGTCAGGGAAAGATAGAAGCCATATGAGTGTACTTATATGTGGAACCTAAAAAAACACTGAACAAACAAACAGAAACACATTCATAGATACAAAGAACAGACTGGTGGTTGCCAGGGAGGACGTGGGGGAGGGATGGGCAAAATAGGTGGAGGGAATTAAGAGGTACAACCTGCCAGTTATAAAATAAATAAGTCATGGGGATGAAAAGTGCCCCATATGGAATATCATCAGTAATATTGTAATAACTCCATGGTGACAGATGATAGCTATACTTCTGCTGAGCATTGAGTAATGCATGGAATTGTTTGATCACTTACGCTGTATACCTGAACTAACCTAATATTATATGTCAACTATACTTAATTTAAAAAAAATTTTTTTAATGTTTTTATTTATTTTTGAGACAGAGAGAAACAGAGCATGAGTAGGGGAGGGGCAGAGAGAGAGGGAGACACAGATTCCGAAGCAGGCTCCAGGCTCTGAGCTGTCCGCACAGAGCCCGACGTGGGGCTCGAACTCACGAACCGGGAGATCATGACCTGAGCCGAAGTCAGATGCTCAACCGACTGAGCCACCCAGGCGCCCCAACTATACGTAAATTTATTTTTAGATGTGTTTATTTTACTCTGAAACTCATATATTCGGTTGGAAATAGAGCTCTACACTCAGTTATTTTTTACCAATATTAGAAAGATAGGCTCTACACCATTCTTTTTCTCTCGGTCATTGTTGCTTGCTTCATTATCTCCCCTTTTCTTTTTCCCAACTGATGAAGTGTATCAGGAACACAGAAATGTGTAGAACATATAGGGAATAGCATAATGAATGACTGTGTGAACACCTCCCAGCTAGGGAAATAGAACTTGCAACACAGGGAATCTATCTGCCCTGGGGTGAGCACCAGCCTGAATCTGGGATTTCCCATGTCTGTGTGACTGTTATGTAGAGCAAACAGGGGCCAAACCACGAACATGGTGTTTCCTGACCCCTCTGGATGTCCCAGCAAACCTCTGCCAGCCTCCTTCTCTATTTCCCATCATCAACTGCAGGATCAGGCCTCATGATTTTTGTGATCACTATGCGGTGATAGAATGTGTTTGGTGAGCTTAGTATTCCACACGGTCAGGGGGTCAGGGTCCTGTCCAAGGTAATAACCACAGCTCTGATGGATTTTCCAAGTCTATGCCTCCGCTCCCTCCCAGCTCAGGCCTGGCCCGGGCTAAAGGCCTAAGTAGGAAAGGGGGACCAGGTGTGGCACGTTCATCCCACTGCGACTCAGCCAGAATATGCCTCCCTCCCCGTTTCCAACCATTAGACCCCCACATGGAGAACTGTCCTCCTTCCCCCCAGTCACCCCCTTTCGAAACTTATTTGGATTCTGACTTCTTCCCACTGTCCCCCGCAAACTCTGAGACCTCCGAGCGGCCTCCTGCAAGACCCGTCTCCTTAGTAAGTTGGAGGTGTGAGGCCTTTTCGCTCGTAAACTCAGCAGCCTTTCCAGCTTCTCCAAAGGGGACCCCTCTCAATTCCAAATCCCCCAGACGCTGCCGTGTTAGTTAGGAAACACCGTCTAAGGGTGAATAGCAGGACTTGACACGTTGGTGGCCTTTGGCTGGCATAGAGTCGGAAGCACGGAGGGCACGAGAACAAGAAACACACGAACCCAGGAGAAGTGAAATCAATGTTTCAACTTGAATGGTTTCCTCAGGGGAAGGATTTGTGGACCCACAGCATTTCCTGGGATTTTTCATGATCCCCAAGGATCTTGGGTGGGTCAGTCCCATGGCTTTTTGGCAAAGGCCACGTCCACCCTGGTGACCGTTGTGTGAGTGTCCACAGCCACCGGGTCAGAGCCTCATCCTTTTTGTGCCTCCCCAGCTGCCGCCCCAGTAAAAAGCTCAGCACGTTTTAACAGGCCCAGGTGGGTTTCAGGTATTCACCTGCCTTCTTGATGCTCTGCGAGGGCGCGCTGGGACCGACTTCTCCGTGTCCTTTCTCCATGACTGGTTGATACCAGAGCCGGCTTCGGGAAGAAGCACGACTGAAAAAGCCTGTAAAAGTTGACGGGATCTAGAATTACCTCTAGGAGAGATAACAAGTGGCCCCAGAAGCTCCTCCGCACTTTAAGAATACACGCAACATGTGTACGCAAGGGCGTGCGCGCGCGCGCGCGCGCGCACACACACACACACACACACACCAACTTAGTCATAAGACACTGCTTAAAGGTGACACCTGATGTGAAACGCCAGCTTTATCACTTACTTGATCCCCACATATATATGAAAATATTTCTAGACTCTCTAGTTTGTTCCACTGAAGTGTTTGTCAATTCCTGTTTCATTGCTAATCCTATAGAGTAAGTTTTAATATCCAGTAGGGAAAACTCCCCCGTTTGGATAATCCCTCGCATTTTCTCTTCAAGGTCATTTTATACCCCAGGTACTGGTTCCAAGTATACACTCAAATTCCTGTTGTGGCTTATGATTGCGATCACACTGAAATCACACATTTAGAGGGGAATTTAGAGCAGAATCGACAACATTTCAAAGATTAGCCTTCCTTTCCCCCCCCCCAAAATAAATAAAAATGTTATTTCAGTGTCCAAACAGGAAGCTCATGAAAAGGTTCATGGACGTTTTCCCTAGGTTTTTTTTTTTTTAAGTTAATTATATTTGGAGGTATTTTACAATGCTCATGATGCGTTTGAATAAGACATTTTCTTTGTATTGTATTTCCTAATAGAAGTGTCTACAAAACTTATTTTCTTATGTGTTCAAGTGATGTCAGCCAACCTTTCCTGATCTACTTCCTGGGTGTTTACTTTGGTTCTCCTAAGAAGGAAATCCATTAAGAGAAAGGCAGGTTTGCCACTGTCTTGTGTTAGTCGGACACTAATAATAGTTCTTATCCCTTTCTGAGGTCTTTTAGAGACTGAACTCCGTATCTTAGTGTCTTGATGTGGTTCTACTCGGTTTGGGACGATAGCTTGGAGGCTGGGCCCTCCCTGCCTCTCAGGCAAAGGAGGTCTGACCTGGTTCTCATAGTCCTCAACTATGAGATCCAGGTGTCACTGAATGTGGGTAACAACTGACCCCCCCCGGCCCCGGCACCACTGGCCCACTTGCAGTTTTCAGCCATGAACCAGTAGTAACCAAGGTGATCGTGTCCAGCGCTCGGAACTTGCGTGTGGTCAAAAGGTTCTGAGAGCCATTGTGAGTCACCGTGACACCTCTGGGCTTAGCCAGTCAGGCCCTGGGGCTCAGGGCAGGAAGGATAAGACAAGGAGGAGAAGAATCCTCTCTCTCACTCCTTGACCTCTCTTCCAGACGTTCCTGAAGCGAGAGCTCGGTGGTCTGAGAGGTAAGACATCCATATCCACCAATAACATGTAATATTTCTTTGTGACATTACCTCGCCCACCCACCTGATGACCCCCAACCCTACTGGATAAAACGGGCACTGCGTCGGGTTCAGAAATACAGCACAAAGTTTTGGGGGGGGCAGTCTGGGGGTCGTGGTAGGGATCAGGGGTGTGGGGGTCAAGGTCAGGTATTAGGGGTGAGTGCGGTCTCCAAAGGCAGTTTGTCATCACACTCACAGCCCTTGTCCTTTGCTCCTCCGGGCCTTACACAGATCCTTTCCTTAGATTCCTAAGGATCCTTTCCTTAGATCCTTTCCTTCTTGAAATGCCTGGAGTGGATTCTCTTTAACTGTTCTTGCCTGTTGCAGGGAACAAGGCAGATAAAGCGATCTCTGTGGACTACCCTGGAAACAGGTGCATGTGGTGGGGGGGTGGGGGGGGGAAGAGCCCCCCGGGTCCCCTGGGTCGATTGACTCTCATCATCTTTTCCAGGAGTGGTGCTCCTTCGTGAAGCCGTCTGTGGCGTCAGCGAGTCATGGAGAAAGAAAAACCTGAAGTGAAACCCAGCACACCCGCACCCAGCAACGAGGAGAAGACAACTAGACCCTCAAGACGCCCCAGGCCTTCCCAAAATATCGTGTGCTTTTTACTGAATAGGCAGCTGGGGAGGCACAGAAGTGACGTGGACCTGTCCATGTGGGTGTGGATGCTGGACTGAGCCACGTCCCGGTGCAGGTGGCCCCTTCCAAACAACCATGGGTCTTGCCTGCTCGCCCCCGCCCCCGCCCCCACCTCTTGAAAATGCGAAAGAAAAATTGATTTAAAATAACAAACACCTCTCTCGTGTCAGCTCTTGAAATAAAAGCTGCGTTTTCCTCCTTTTGGTTCCATGTGTTCTTATTGCCCGAACAGCATTCTTAGGTCAGTTACGCTGGACAGGGGATCGTACTCATGGTCACACGGAGTGCAGGAGCTCTCCTACACCGGGGCACGGCGAGGTCACACTGCAGGGCAGGTCTCTTCCACCTTTAACCCGGGACAAAAGGGAACCGCGGTGTGGAAGCAGGTCCCCCCAGGAAGGGAGACTCCTCTCCCGAGGCGGTTTTGAGACACCCTCTGGGTTCCCCTGGAAAACCCAGGTACTAGCCTAGGGACACACATTGTTTCAGAACAGGCCACCAGCAGGGCGGGAAGTTGAGGACACTCCTTTGGGGTTTCTCATTCTGATGCTCAGATTATCATTTAGACACGAAAGCCTTGTGTCATTGTTGGTTCTATTTCATATTTTAAAAGTCAGAGCACAGGGCATTTTAATATGGGAATGTCACACCCTCTGGGCCCCCTGAAGGGAATGGCTCTTCTCACTGTCCCCAAAGTCTGGACCGGCCAGACCCTTATCTGGCCGGGTGGGGAAAACCTGGTAGGCAGTGGCGGCTGGAAGCCGAGAATGTACTGGACTGAAGGCCCCGGCCCATCTTGGCAGTACGGGGCCCTGGATCCCCTGCGAGAGCCTACAGGGCTCGACAGTCCCTCAGGGAAGTCGGATGGGAGTGAGAACATTGGGCATTGAGAAACAAGCTGAGGCCCAGGGGAGAGCGCCCTGGGTACATGGCCAGCTCAGGGGACCAGCCAGGGACCAGCGAGAGAAGGTGCAGGAGCAGCGCAGGTGCGGGAGCAGTGAGGCACGGGCAAGACTGTCCCGGGCAGTGAGGACAGCTGCCTGACCCCAGCCCCACTGCTGGTAGGGGAAGGCCCCCCACCTCCCCCCACCTGCCCGCAGGTCGGGGCGCCTGCTCCTCCCCTCCCCTCCCCTCCGACCTTGGGTTACGCAAGACAACTCAAGCCCTCTGATCCCACCACCTCCGCCCCGAGCCTGTGCCCTCCCCGAGTGCAATCTGACTCGGCCTCTAGTGTTCCTGGAGGGCGGCTCCTGGCATCCTACCTCTCACGACTCACAGCAAATGGAGGTGCTATGGGCCGTGAACCTTGGGACGCAGGGGGCCACGGTCCAACAGGGAGGACACTCACGGATAGCACCTTGAGCGACAGCACGAGCGGCGCAGAGGGACGGCGCAATGAACCCTCTGGTGCCGGGCACCATGGGTGCACGTGTGTGCACGCAGGTCTCGACCTGGTGCAGCAGGTGGCACTGTCGCTCCTGGGACTCGGGACCCCGTGCAGCGGCTGGCACCGCCTACCCTGCATCTCCCAGGGGTGCCTGAGCCAAGCAGCAGCCCAGCTGAGGCTCCACAGAGGCCCAGCCCTGGGCAGTGACACTTCGGTGGCAAATGTGACAGGTCCGCCACTGAGGGCCCTGCTGTGAGGGGGGAGGGAGGAAGAAGGGGGGGCTTGGAGGTCACAGAGGCCTCCCCAGGAGCCCCCATGGTGTGCAGATCGGACTGGAGGGACATCCCTCCACCACAATGTTACTGGAGGGATGCATTTCAGCGTCATTTGTGTCTCCAGAAGTCAGAAGCACAAGTAAGACATCCAAAGGGGTGGCGGCGGGCAGAGAGAGGCCCCAGAAGTCGATCCTGGGCCCCCTGCACAGGACCAGCCAAGTCCACACCCATCCTCCTTAGGAGCCTCCCGCCTTCTGGTTTGTCCAGGGGCTCAGACCCTCTTCTAGAAGAGTCCTTCCTGGGGAGCTTGACAGCATCCCCTGTCCAGTGCCTGCAGAAGCAGCGCCAAATGGCCAGGGAAGACCCTCCATCGCTCCCAAAGGCTCTGGAAGAGGGGACACAATGCCCACCCCTCCTCTGTCTTCCTGGGGTGGGGACAGGAACAGGAAGTGAAAATGTAACCAGCAAGGGGTGGGCCACCTCTCTTTCCCTCTACTCAATTGGCTGCCCTCCTCCCCTCCCCTCTCCCCCCATTAGAGCGGCCGGAAGGAGAGAGGAGGCAGGGCTCCGTGATGTGTGTAAAGGGGCCTGTGCTCTCAAGGACACCAGAGACCCTTCAACAGAATGGTGCACGGACACGATGCTCGTGCATTACGAATACACTTATAATTGGAAGGAATCTTGCGAAAGAAAACATACATCTGTCCAGGAACAAAAGTTCTATTAGCATCAAATACAGACTCTGACACTATGACTTCTCTCTGGAAGCAAAATTGCCGTAAAAAGTACCTTGTTCCTTGGGACACGCAGTTCTCATTGACACAGGTCAACGTGAGGCCATCGGTCAAACAAACAAACAAACAAACGTTGGCAACATACTTTTGCCTGTTCAATCTCCTACACATAGCACAGTTAAGAGAAACCTTTCAAAAAGTGTCCCTCTTCCCTGAAATAATTCATTTGTGGTTCATGAAATCACATTTACTGTTGTAACATTTTAGAACTGTGGAAGGCTTAGAACGGGCTTCCTCTAACCCCTTCATGTTACACGCAAGGAAGCTGAGACCTGAGCAGGGCGTAGTGACTTGGGGCTGTCCCTGGTCTGTGGCTCAAACGTCCTGACGGAAGCACTCAGTCATGCTGCCTAGAGCTCTATACTGTGTTCCTCCATGAGGTTTCAGCAGATATTTTTAGTTTCCCCAACTTGCCTCCCCGTGGCTTTTTGTAGAATAGCGAGTAGAGACTCATTGTGATAGCTGTGAGCCAAAAGTTAAAATATTCGGAATGAAATTCCATTTGCAATAATAGTAGGAATAGAATCAGACACAAACCACATATAGAGGAAGGATGCAGAGCTCTGACAAGATCTGCAGACATTATACAACGTGCAGATGTCATTAAATGCGAGAAGGGGGCGCCCGGCTGGCGCAGTTGGAGAAGCATGCAAGCCTTGATCTCGGGGCTGGGAGTTCAAGCCCCACGTCGGGTGTAGAGATTACTTAAATAAATAAAGTTTGAAAAAAAAACAAGAGAAGAAGACATTAAGGCAGGCAGGCAGGCGGGCAGGGAGCCCTCTAGATTCTAGTGCCAACAAAAGCGAGCAAAATCGGGGGCCCCTGGGTGGCTCAGTCCGTTAAGTGTCCGACTTTGGCTCAGGTCAGGATCTCAGGGTTTGTGAGTTTGAGCCCCCTTTGGATCCTGTCTCCCTCTCCCTGCCCCTCCCCCACTCGTGCATGCGAGTACTCTCTCTGTCTCTTAAAAATAAAAACAAAAACATAAAGGGGAGTAAAATCAGAAGTGGGAATCACATAAGAACTACCTGTTTAACTACCAGTGACCTTCCCTGTGTTCACACTCCCCGCCCCGCAATCTGTTATTAAGCAGTGTCGGGCTGAGTTAAGGTTGCTGTAATTGAAATCAAGTAGTAAGCAGAAGTTTAAATAAATGAGATGGGGGGTTGATGCTATCAGAAAAAAGTAAGAAAGAAAGAAAGAAGAAAGGGAACAAAGTAACACAACAAAAAAATACAAAAGGCAGAGAAAGTATCATTCTAGGGAAAAGAATCACTACCAGGTAGTGTCAGAGAAAGTTATGCATACTCTTTTTTTAATAGCACTAAGAAATTTTAAATAATGGAAAAAATGAAAATAAAGGAGAAATGATAAGATAAAGAAGGAAATAAACAGATAACAATGAGCTGGCAAAGTTCATGTAAAAATAGGAAGAAATAGGGGCTCAGTCCGTTTGAGTGTCTGACTCTTGATTTTGGCTCAGGGCATGGTCCCAGGGTCATGGGTCAAACCGTGCCTCTGGACCCTGTGCTGAGCATGGAGCCTGCTTGGGATTCTGTCTCTCTGTCTCTCTCTCTGTCTCTCTCTCTCTCTCTCTCCCCCTCTCTCTCTTTCTCTGCCCCTTTCCCCCTCTTGCACTGCTCTCTCTCTAAAATAAAAAATAAATAAATAAATAAAATAAAAAATACTTCTTAAAAAAACAGTAAGAAATAAAGCCATTGCTGAAATGAAGCCACATTAGAAACATCAGGAATCAGAATGAACGGGTACAAGCAAATAGAATAGAAAAGAAAAAACACCTAAGAAATAACAGCCGCTTTCAAAACGGCCATAAACGTGGAAGAAAAGAACAATGCGTTAACCTCTGGGTGTTTGTCATCCTGGCAACAATTGGGAACTGGGGAACTCGGTTTTACGAGGGGGAAAGAGCAGGCTGCTTTTTAAATTCTCTTCTGCGACTTGTAGCGTCAGAAGGTTCATTAGTTTGCCACAAACTCGGTGGAGGAAATAACAGAAACGTATGGAGTCACAGTTCCGGAGACGAGAAGTCAGAGGTCATGAGTGGGCAGTGTTGTTGCTTCTGAGGGCCGGGAGGGAGAATGTGTTCCAGGCCCTTGCCTAGCTTGCTGGCAAGATTTGGCATTTCTTACAGTATTAGTCAGGGTTCTCTGAAGAGACAGACCGAATAGGATGGACAGACAAGACGGGTAGGTAGGTAGGTTGATAGAGTCAGATTTATGAGAAAGAATCAGGTCGTGGGGAGCCTTAATAAACAGTATTTATGGGATGCTTGGCTGGCTCAGTCGGTAGAGCGTGCAACTCTTGATCTCAGGGTCGTGAGTTTGAGCCCCACATTGGGCATGGAGCCTAATTAGAAAAAAGCATAAATTAAAACAGTAAACCAAAAAGCAACAGAAACAGAATTGGCTTGTGTTCTTATGGAGGCTGAGAAGTCCAGTCAGCAGAAAGCTCACGGCATAGGTATAGGTTGTAGTCTGAAACGCAGCGGGCTTGACACCCCAGACAAGCCAATGTTTCAGTCCAATTTGGAAGGCCAGAAAAGATCCAATTCATAGCTCAGGCAGGCAGGAGGAAATGCCTCATATTCATAGGAGGGCCAGCTGTTTTTTTATCTTCAGATCTTCTACGGATTGGAAGAGGCCCACTCACATTAGGGGACAATTTGTTTTACTCAGTCTATCAATTCAAATGTTAATCTCATTCATAGCACTCTCACAGACACACCAAGAATAATGTTTGGCCACACATCTGGGTACCCTGTGACCCAGTCAAGTTGATACATAACATTAAGCATCACACTTACTTCTTCATCGCCGTGATCTCTGCCTTCACCTTCACATGTCGGTTTTCCTGTATACCTACCTGTGTGCACACATCCCATTTTGACAAGGACACCAGGTCATATGGAATTAGAGGCCCACCCGAGTCCAGAATGACCTCATCTTAACTAATTACATCTGCAACAACCCTATTTCCAATAAACTCACATTCTGAGGGTCTGGGGGTTAGGATTTCAACATGAATTGTTGGAGGCACATTTCAACCCCTAACAGAAAATATATCAGTGAGTTTTTCAGGATTAGGATGGTGGAAATGTGTATTACCTTGTGCCTCTGGAGGCATCACCATTCTATGTGAATAATGCCTCCTGGGCTTACATAACAGGGTTGTTTGCCTACGTTGTAGCAATAGAAAATCTTCTCGAATGTGCACTGGCAGGGGAAATGCAGATACCCACAAAGCCGTCTCGCAAATTTGTCTTAAAGGCAAAGTATAGTCCATCATGACCTAAATCAAGGAAAATGATTTAGGACTGGATGAACAATTATATTAACAGGAGAGTAGGATGGGAATCCAAGCTGGTGCAGCCACTCTGGAAAACAGTATGGAGGTTCCTCAAAACACTAAAAATAGAACTACCCTACGACCCGGCAATTGCACGACTAGGCATTCATCCACGGGATACAGGTGTGCTGTTTCGAAGGGACACATGCACCCCCATGTTTATAGCAGCACGGTCAACAGTAGCCAAAGTCTGGAAAGAGCCCAAATGTCCATCGGTGGATGAATGGATAAAGAAGATGTGGTATGTATATACAATGGAGTATTACTCGGCAATCAAAAAGAATGAAACCTTACCATTTGCAACTACGTGGATGGAACTGGAGTTTATTGTGCTAAGTGAAATTAGTCAGAGAAAGATAAAAATCGTATGACTTCACTCATAGGAGGACTTTAAGAGACAAAACAGATGAACATAAGGGAAGGGAAACAAAAATAATATAAAAAAGGGGAGGGGGACACAACAGAAGAGACTCATAAATATGGAGAACAAACTGAGGGTTGCTGGAGGGGTTGTGGGAGGGGGGATGGGCTAAATGCATAAGGGGCACTAAGGAATCTACTCCTGAAATCATTGTTGCACTAGATGCTAACTAATTTGGATGTAAATTTTAAAAAATAAAACAAGTTAAAAGAAAAAGAAAAAAAAAAGAAGCAGGAAAAGCACCTTTCCTCTCTGCCATACATCTATTGTTTCAACAGGAAGTCTCACAGACATGGTAATTGCTTAGCAGAACATCAACAGACGTGCAAGTAAGTCAGGTCACCCAGCGGCCTACACCCTTCTACTCAAATACATGTGTGAAAGAGAACCTTTAAACATATCCAGACAGATTCTTGGTTTTGTCCTGGTAACCTTACAAAATAAAAGTGCCAGTTATTTTACCAGCAAAATGGGTTCATTCGGGATTAGCAGAAAATTGCAATCTGGGACAAACAGGCTACAGCAAAACCATAGGCAAGTCCAGAGAACAAGTTAGAGGAAGACTCCTTTGCAGAGGAAAGGGGGCAGTTGGGAGGGCGGTTGTAAACAAGAAGTCCATTGGAGTAAACTGGGAGTTGGAAGTATAGTGACTTCTCATTGGCTGAGCTGTGACTGTCTCACAGTTAGTTGCTTGCACCTAAGAAGCCCACACAGTGAGACAAGAGACTAAAAAGGTGGGTTGAGGTCAGATCATTCAGTGTTTGGAAACCTGGACTTGATTCTCTAGGCAGTAAGGATTCATTGAAAGTTTGAGCCATTTAGAAATATTATATAGGAACATTATTGGCAACGATTGGACGGTGTGAAAATTAATAAAGGGAAACCTCACTAAAATGGAGTCGGGAGGTTGGCAGGGGCAGCCTCTGACTCCCAACCACTCATCAGCGTTTACAGACCCAACAGGAAGAGAAGGACCTTGCATATGGATGGGCTTTACTATCCCAGCAGGAGCAAGGAAGGCTTCCTCCCACCCTGGCAACAGCCCAGGCAATTAGAGATAGTCACAGCTCAGCCAATGAGGAGCCACTATACTTGGAACTCCCAGTTTCCTCCAATGGACTTCTTGTTTACAACAGCCTTCCAGCTGCACCTTCCCTCTAATAAAAGAGCCCTCCTGGCCTTAGTTCCCTAGACTTGCCTACGGTTGTGCTGTAGCTTACTTGTTCCAAATTGCGATTCTCTCCTATTCCCAAATAAGCCCATTTCCTTGCTGGTAAAATGACTGTTCTCAAGGTTAACAAAGGACATATTAGAGGCAAAGGGAAACTATTATGGGCTAGCACTCTATGAATCAATCCAAGTTTCCCAAATACCCCAGTCTGGAGCCTATGGGAGTGGTCCAGGTGAAGGATGATGAGGACCCAAATTAGGTTGATGACTGTGTGAAAAGAAAGAAAAGCAAAGCTCAGTTGGAAGATTTAATTTTTGGATTTTTTTTTTTTTTTTTTGACAAGGCTTAGCAATTCATTAGATGTGATGATCAAGAAGGAAGTAGATAATGACTCAAATCAATTCTTGGCCTCACTGGCTGCAACAGTAGAAATTTTGTTAACTGAAGTAGGGCGCAGAAAAAGAGAAACAACTTTTGAGTTTAAGGTAGTAGATTAAGTTTTGGACAGACATCAGTGAGGCAGTATTTACCAAGCACTTAAACAAAGCTACTATTTATAGAGGGTTTGCTATGTGTCAGGCACTTTGCTAAGCACTTGACATGCATTACATTGCCCCAAACTCACGTCATCTTTGTGAGGCAGGTTTTGTTACCGTATCTCTCTTCTAGATCAAGAAAATGAGCCTTAGAAAACCTAAGTAACTTTCTCTAAGCCACATCCTTGTGACTAACTGAAACAAGGTTTAAACCTAAACAATCTTACCATATGGCCCACCCAATTGGCCACCACCCTGTAGTAGCTCCCTCATATGTAGATTTGGAGCTTGGAAGAAAATCAGGGCTAACAAAGTAAATTTGGAAGTTTATTCCATAAGCCTTTATTGAACTCCTGCCAAAGTCCAAGTACAGCGCTCTGAGTTTCAAGTACACAAAAGCCAGTGGCATGACCCTAGAAGTGAAAATTAAAACAATGGACTTGAATCAATAAGTGTGAGCAACAGGAAGGGAGGAGGCGAAAGCTAAGAATCCTGGGTTGGGCACATGAGTAGACAACACTCAAGAAGAGGAAAAATAAGTAGTCAGAGAAATTGGAAGAAAACTCGATCCAGGGGGCAAACGAACTGAGGAACGAGTGGCCAACTCTGTCAAGTGGTCCAGAAAATAATTAAATGAAAGAATATTGAGAAGAGCTGCTAAGTTTTATAATTTTTGGTGTAATTTAATTATCTTCCTAGCAACTAGCCTCTCTTGACTTTTTAAGAGAATGTGAAGGGCAAATGTGAAGACATACGTAAACCAATATACAGTTGACCCTTGAACAACATGGAGGTTAGCGGTGCCCACCCCTCTGTGAAGTGGAAATCCTGTGTGTCAGTCTTGACTCCCCCAAGACTTAACTACAAACAGCCTACTGTTGACTGGAAGCCTTACTGATAACATAAACAGTCAACACGTATTTTGTATATTATCTGTATTATAGACTGTATTCTTACAATAAAGTGACCTAGAGGAAAGAAAATGTTATTAAGGAAATCACAAAAGGGCGCCCGGGGTGGGTCCGTTGGTTAAGCATCTGGCTCTAGATTTCCGCCCAGGTCATGATCTCACGCTTCATGAGATCTAGCCCCACGTCAAGCCTTGCATCAGGCTCCACGCTGAGAGTGGAGCCTGCTTGGGATTCTCGCTCTCCCTCTCTCTGCCCCTCTCCCCTGCTCATGTGCTCTCTCTTTCTCTCTCTGTCTCAAAATAAAGAAACATCTTTTTAAGAAAAAAAAAAAAGGAAACCACAAGGAAGAGAAAATACATTTACAGTACTGTACTGTATTTATTGGAGAAAAAAAAATCTGCATATAGGTTGACCCGCATAGTTCAAACCCATGTTGTGCAAGGGTCAACTGTACTTCAAAATTCGGAGCATGAAAAGAAAAGCAGATACAAGAGGATGGCTTAAGGGAGAAGCCGAAATTGAAGAGAAGGCTGTGTCTTTTTCTTGCTGCTGCACAGAACTTTTTCCTGATTCTACAGCCTGAGGCAAGGGTATTCTATGCAAAGTGAAAGCACTTTGTACTTACAAAGACAGAATTGATGGGTAGATGATCGATAATTGAAAATGCAGATTCAAATGCAAAATCATATAAATAATGATACCTGCCTACATTAAGCATTTTATTTTAACTTTTTAATGTTTATTTATTTTTGAGAGAGAGAGAGAGAGAGAGAGCGGGCGAGCGAGAGCACAAGCAGGGGAGGGGCAGAGAGAGAGGGAGACACAGAATCCGAAGCAGGCTCCAGGCTCTGAGATGTCAGCACAGAGCCCCACGCGGGGGCTGGGACACAGGAGCCTCAAGATCATGACCTGAGCCGAAAACAAGAGTCAGAGGCTTAACCAACTGAGCCACCCAGGTGCCCCATTAAGCATTTTATTTTAACCTGAAACATATAAATATTCATTTACTCACGAACTTTTTGCTAGGCAGCCAAGGCCACTGCTTTGCTTGCGGGCCTGCAGTTGTGTTTCCTCATTGTTTGCCTGCATAACCAGCGTTCATAATACAACCTCACCGTTTCCAGCGTGGGTCTCTTTAAAGGGAGGCAGACCTTATAGCCCCTGGGAAACAACTCAAACACAAAGGCCTCCTTGATGTTTTTTTTAGGATTCTTTCAATCTTTTACCATTTTCTTTGTCACACACAATTCAACAATTTTAGATGACGACTTTCCAAAGGCTTTCTTTTTTTATTATTTATTTAAAAATTTTTTAATTCCAGCATAGTAAACAGACTCTCCAAAGACTTTCTTTTTTTTTATTTTTTTCAATATATGAAATTTATTGTCAAATTGGTTTCCATACAACACCAATCAGGAGACTATAGATGCTGGAGAGGATGTGGAGAAACGGGAACCCTCTTGCACTGTTGGTGGGAATGCAAATTGGTGCAGCCGCTCTGGAAAGCAGTGTGGAGGTTCCTCAAAGACTTTCAATCTAGTTTTCGTAAAAGGATCAACTCTCTTTTCACATAAATATTCCACCAGTTTATACATGCACTCAGGCCTACACAAGGCCTCTAGCCAAGAAACTGGGGAAAGGGGTCAGAAGCAGAGGGCCACAAGAAGGAAAAATTGTCCCGCCGTTGGGACTGCAGGGGGAAAAGAGAGATGTTTCCCAACCTGGGCTGAATGTGAGTGGGAGCCTTACTGGGTCATTTGGGAAAGGACCCTGGAAGGGCGGGCCTACGCCGCCGACTCCATCTTGTTCTGTGTCCTTCACCTTGACCACGCCTCCTCCCCTTGAGTAAACCACCCCCCCCACCTGCCTAACAGGACTCGGACCCTTCCCCAGCCCATCGGCTGAGGCCACAGCCATTACCTCACCAACTGCCCCTAGGGCCCAATAAAACCTTTGTCCTTTTGAAACTCGCTCTCTCTCCCCGGTATCTCACCGCTGCGCCGGTGCAGGTAGGGGATTGAGCTCGAGCTAGCTTGAATAAAGGCTCTTTTGCTTTTACATCGGACTCGGCTCCCTGGCGGTCTTTGGGGATCACGAATTCTGGGCATAACAACCCCACCCAAGACAACTGCCAGGATCAGGAAAAGCTTAGTAAAAACAGGCTGAAGGTGCACTGTCAGATACAGGGAGTGGGGGTGTCTTATGGGAGGAACAGAGGAGAGGTGTTGGCCCAGGTTCCCTGTTGAAGGAGGGGCCATCAGATGTCTCTAGAGGAAGAATCTCAAGGAAATCCATGAACGGCAACTCTCAACATCCCTCCAGACCAGACAGCATCAAGGCCAAGTCATGACACTAACTCTTCAAATAAGACTCTCCCATCCACAACACTCACCCTTACCCCATCCACTTTGACCCTGGAGATGTGTGACCCCATTCAGCAAGCACAGGTGTAAAGAAAAAGATTGCGAGGCAGGAAAATAGATTAGAAGCCAACCACATCTCCACTTTGCTGCTAGAGAATTTCCAACTTAAGTAGATCCAAACTGGTACAGAGACATGACTTAATTTTGTGTATAGTGAAGGAAAGCAAAATTCCCCTCTACCCTCCAGGTCTTCCAGCTGGATTGAGAATTAAATTTATATGACGGACACCTGGGTGGTTCAAGTCGGTTGGGCATCGGACTCTTGATCTCAGCTCGGGCCTTGATCCCAGGGTTCTGAGTTCAGGCCTCACACTGAGCTCTGTGCTGGGCATGAAGCCTACTTTCACAAACATGAATGAAATTTGTATGATACAAATTAACAAAGAAAAAACCCCAAAGTTTTATTACATGCACACAAAGGCCCAATATTGAAATTGAGACCCTCGAAAATGACTAAGGCAGTTTCCCTTTTAGAAAAAGAGACAGTAAGTCTGTGAAGGATTGACAGGACAAAGAAAACTTATCTTTGGGAGCTTCAGTTAGTAAGAAATTCTAAACAGAATTTGGGTTGGGGTAGTACATCAATAAAAGGTAACAAGAGTTGTTTCTACAGTCTTCTGGGCTCTGAATTTCCCCCCTCTGGTGATAAGTATGTCTCTTTACCTCCTGGTATGGGAAGGGCACCTTTCACATAAGAAATTTATTTCCTGTTTTCGGGGAGACAGAGGAGATTCTGAGTGTCCTTCTTGCATAGGCTGTCTCTTAAGCAACTTTTGTTTTAAATAATCAAGTGCCAAAGTGGCACATTTTGGGGAAGTCTGACTTTGGCCCCCAAAATTGTTTGGGATTATACAATAATCCCTACAAATAATAATCTGTTAAAAGAAACGGGACATTTTATTTATTTTTTTTTTAAATTTTTTTTTCAACGTTTATTTTATTTTTGGGACAGAGAGACAGAGCATGAATGGGGGAGGGGCAGAGAGAGAGGGAGACACAGAATCGGAAACAGGCTCCAGGCTCTGAGCCATCAGCCCAGAGCCCGACGCGGGGCTCGAACTCACGGACCGCGAGATCGTGACCTGGCTGAAGTCGGACGCTTAACCGACTGCGCCACCCAGGCGCCCCTAAACGGGACATTTTAATTACTGAAATTATCTTATCTGTATGATTATAGTGACCATAGAACTTTTTACTATCTAAAAGTAATCAAAATAATAAGAGTAACCACCACCACCACCACCATCATCGTCATCATCATCATCATCATCATCATCATCATTATCCAAGGAGTGGAGACCCAGTTTGGACCCACAGAGAAGGTTTAAGCAAATTTGGAGGTGAAATGTAGGAGGGGAGAATCAAGTTCTCTGCTTGCACCTTATATGGTTACCCTGTTCTCATGCAAAAATTACAAATAGTTATCTCCCAGGGTGTGTTGATTCTAAACTGAATGATACTTTTGCTCTTTAACTTATCTTTTGTACTATGATAATCATTATTAACCTTAAAAATAAAACTGCCAGTTATCCTAGCGGCAAAAATGGGTTTATTCGAGAATAGCACAGAATTGCAGTCTGGAACAAGCAAGCTAGGGCAAAACCATGGGCAAGTCCAGAGAACAAAGCAGAGGAAGGGCTGTTTTATAGAGGAAAGGGGGCAGTTGGGAGGGCGGTTGTAAACAAGAAGTCCATTGGAGTAAACTGGGAGTTGGAAGTATAGTGGCTTCTCATTGGTTGAGCTGTGACTGCTTCTCATTGGTTGGGCTGTTGCAGGGGTGTAGGGGTAGTAAAGCAGTAGCTATGTGCAAGGCCCTTCTCTTCCTGTTGAGTCTGTAATTGATCAATAATAGGTCATGAGACCTCTCCCTGCTCACCCCCAGACTCCATTCTAAATGAGATTTTCTTTAATTAATTTTCACATTGTCCTTCAGGATGAGGTCATAATATAGTCATTTAAATGTAAACATGGATTTGATATCATTCATGCAGGGTTTTCCTTTGTGAGTGATTTCCCTACTGTACTACTCTCTGAATGGCTTCCCCTCCCAATTATCAGGGATTGGAAACAGAGGTTTTACTTGGTTTTAGGTTTTTTTTCTATCTCCTATGTATTATAATATCCTTATTCATCCCATAAATAATCATCACAAGGTATGTGCAAGGCCTCATAGAGAGTGCAGACATGTATAAACAGAAAAATAATGCCCAATCTAAATGTAAAATATATTGAGCTCCTATGGTTTGCCTAGAGCTTGGCGGATGTTGTGTTCACACTGTCGTGACTAAACCTGTCTTTGTGTGAGGCTAAAGCTGCAGAGAGCTGTTTCTGTCAAATGAAAGCGATATCAGCATGTGCGTTCTGCCATGTGAATCCCTAACAAAGATGCATTTGTTTTTCGAAAGCTTATTACCACCCGGCTGACAATTAATGGAATCTGTCCGTAATAAAAGCTGAAAGCAAGAGTGTAAAGCAATATATGGAAACCTCAAAAAATTCATCTGTGCAGGCAAATCCATACATGCACCAAGTATTGTATGTAGAATAAAAACTCAACATGGCTTTGCAGAAATATATGGTCCTTTTTTTTTTTTTTTTTACATTATGTCGATGCCGTTGTAATTAATAAAATAAAGCCAATTGAAAACAACAAAAAAGTCACCTATGACATTTGGGGACAGATGCAACTGATATTTTAATTGAGGACCCTCTTCCTAAACTAAATATGATGCCTTGGAAGACGTAAGGAGTTTATAGTCATAATTTGGTTTTGACAAAGCAGAATACATAAAAAAATGAAGACTTGCAAGTTGCACTAAGCATGTAAATATATCCTCACCTTGTTCAAACACTTGATTTGAAGGAGTCGTGACAAAGTGTGCTCCCCCACATATACAGCATTTGTAGGCTGTCTCGTGTGATTGCTGAAGGGGCACGTGCAAGCTGTACTGTGATCTTTTTTTTTTTTTAATGTTTATTTACCTTTGAGAGAGAGAGAGAGAGAGCACAAGCAGGGGACCGGGAGAGAGAGAGGGAGACACAGAATCCGAAGCAGGCTCCAGACTCCGAGCTGTCAGCACAGAGCCCGACTCGGGGCTCGAACCCACGAACCATGAGATCATGACCTGAGCCGAATTTGGACACCCAACCGACTGAGCCACCCAGACACCCCATGTACTGCGATCTTCTAACTGCACTCCGAATGCTCATAAATGCTTTCTTGCTAGGATTTATAGGCTTTGTGTTGCTTTACACTGTTTCATTCACTGATATTATTTCTGAGGTGGGTATAATAATCCATATATCAATTCACTTTTCATACACTTTGAAGATTATTAAACCGGTTATTTGAGTCCATCCTTAATGTTAAAATACAAATCATACACTTTGATGTATACATTCATTCCCCCAATACCCAGCCATTGTAGTCCCATTGTGTGGAATACACTTTGCCTCTATGTCTGACCATGACGTTCCTACCTGTATTTCAAGGTCCTTTCATTCATGTTGTCCTTAATAAACATCTTTGGAATTTCTTTCTTAGTCTTTCTATGAAACAGTGGAAGAGAACACAGTGGAAGGTCACAGGAGTTGAGTTGTTTAGAAGAGGGATTTAGAAAAGAGGATATGAAGAGTCCTATGAATGGACTGATGAGGGGCTGATGAGGTCCAAGGGTTCTCCTGGTTTTTTTGTGGTGATTGATCTGAAGGTCTCAAAATAGATCATGGTGGTGAGGCAGGAAGTGTTGGCATGTAAGGCAAAGGTGGGAGTACTTGCCAGGAACATACAGAGTTCTTGGGTGTCCTCCTCACCGTCTTGGGGCAGAGTGGACCTCCTCTGGATAGAGTCAATCTTGGGGGCTCTTACTTTGGGTTCAGAGCACATGAAGCTCTGGGGGCTTCTCCTCAGCTCCCAGGAATGGGTTGATGAGGGATTCAAAGAAGTGAGCCCAGTTAGGACAAGAACTGTGCCTTTTCATCTGTTTCACCAGCATTAGCTGAGCCATGTAACAATATTGCTTTAAGAAATTAACAAATGAGGGACACCTGGCTGGTTCAGTCAGTTGGGCGCCTGGCTCTTGACTTGGGCCCTGGTCACGATCTCACAGCTCATGGGATTGAGCCCTGTGCGAGCCTGCTTGGGATTCTCTCTCTCCCTCTCTTTCTGCCTGTCCCCCGCCCCCCGCTTGCACACGCACACTAGCGCTCTCTCTCTCTCAAAATAAAAAAATAAATGAACTTTTAAAAGTAAATAAAAATAAAAAGGTAACAAATGAGGGGTGCCTGGCTGGCTCAGTCATGGAGTATGTTGACTTTTGATCTCAGGGTGGCGAGTTCGAGCCCCACGTGGGGCATAGGGCCTACTTATAAAAAAAAAATGTTAATGACAAGCTCCTGGGTGGCTCAGTCGGTTAAGCATCTGACTTTGGCTCAGCTCATGATCTCACAATTCGTGAGTTCGAGCCCCGCTTCGGGCTCTGTGCCGACAGCTCGGAGCCTGCTTTGGATTCTGTGTCTCCCTGGCTCTCTGCCCCTCCCCTGCTCATGCTCTGTCCCTCTCTGTCTCTCAATAATAAATAAACATTAAAAGGTTTTTTTTAAGTTAATGTATTCTCAGACAGTCCATGTCTTCCTTCATTCACTCAACTGGAGTAGTCTCTGCTTTCAAGGAGCTTAGAAATATGCTTGGGGAGCACAAAAAGTTAAACAAAAGAAAATAGAATAAAAGAGATATCACGAGGTCGGTTAATCACAAAATTAGATGCTGATGCCTGAAGTGCTTGTGGTTTGCTGAATGCATTCCTCACGTCAGGGTTCACTGGGTTTTGTCTACAAAGTCTGTAATATATATATATATATATATATATAATACAAAGTCTATAATAGTAATCCTTAGTTCTCTCCAAGCAGCAAATTTTTTTATTTTCTTTTTTCTCTTTTTTTAATTTTAGTTTTAATTTTTTAAAATTTACATCCAAATTAGTTAGCATCTAGTGCAACAATGATTTCAGGAGTAGATTCCTTAGTGCCCCTCACCCATTTAGCCCATCCCCCCTCCCACAACCCCTCCAGCAACCCTCAGTTTGTTCTCCATATTTATGAGTCTCTTCTGTTGTGTCCCCCTCCCCTTTTTTATATTATTTTTGTTTCCCTTCCCGTATGTTCATCTGTTTTGTCTCTTAAAGCCCTCCTATGAGTGAAGTCATATGATTTTTGTCTTTCTCTAATTTCACTTAGCATAATCCCCTCCAGCTCCATCCACGTAGTGGCAAATGGCAAGATTTCCTTCTTTTTGATTGCTGAGTAACACTCCATTGTATATATATACCACATCTTCTTTATCCATTCATCCATCGATGGACATATGGGCTCTTTCCATACTTTGGCTATTGCTGATAGTGCTGCTATAAACATGGGGGTGCATGTGCCCCTTCGAAACAGCACACCTGTATCCCTTGGATAAATGCCTAGTAGTGCAATTGCTGGGTCGTAGGGTAGTTCTATTTTTAGGTTTTTGAGGAACCTCCATACTGTTTTCCAGAGTGGCTGCACCAGCTTGCATTCCCATCCAAGCAGCAAATTTTGACTCTACTCAAGAAAGAGGAAAAAAATCTACTCTTTATATTCTTCAGGTCAAGATGATAATCTACTCTAAGATGCATTTAATGTTCTATACCTCACAGCGTGGTGTTCACTATGTATTTTAGAATATAGCTGGTCAGCATGTGTAATGACAAACTTGTGGTAATTACACGGAGTGTTCATGTTTCCTACAACTGTTATATGTGAACCAACTTAAGACATTAACTTCACTCTCCTAAATTGTGTGCTGGGCCTTCAGCCTTTTGACGATCTTTGTTGTTGTTTGGTTATTTATTTGTTGTTTTTTTCTGATCAAGTTTTGGGTACTAGACAATCAAAAAATTCTCTTGAAGTTGAAATTGCCTGTGCCAATGAGTAAGAAGAGGTATTCTCATTCCACACCTAATACAGAAAATATCTTAGTTTATATAATGTGGTGGATTCTAGAGGATTTAGTTTACCGCAATCCAGAAAATGATTATTTAAATAACTAGAGATACAATTATTGTGAGTGAGGGAGGAATTTCCTTAGCTTTGGCATCAGCTAACATTTATGAACTTGGCACATCTTTGGTATTGTGCCAGATGACTCCATGCACATTGTCTCAGTGCGGGATATGGAATGTATTATATCACAGCCTACACGCTCTTCAGCATAGGTACATATGCAGAAAATTGAGGGTCCCTATATCAGGAAAGGCCCCTATACCTTGGTAGACACATAAACCAGCAAAGTAATCAGAGAATCCGTATTATAGAAGAGGTAAGGAAAGTTTGGATCAAAAGATATAATATGTCTTTCTCACTGTCCGTGAGGTGAGAGGATTCTCAGAGGTTCTTCTTTCTCCCCTTTTATATTAAAGAGAAGAGATCAAAAAAGAAGTATCATCTACCTGTAACTCCTAGGTTTTAAGATATACATGAAAGAGAGGCACAAATAAAATGATAGCACAACGAAGTAACTGGCCAGACCCAGAATGTGGAAGATTCTTCAAGAAAAAAAAGAAAAACTTACTCTTAAAACAAATCAATAAAAAGGGGTGTCAGGAGGGGACTACTGAATAAAAGATACGTCAGAGATATAAAAAACAAATTAAATATGTGGGTATTATTTGGATCTTCATTTGAACAAAACAATTGAGAGAAATTTGAACATGAAGTTGGAATTAGATGAAATTAGATGATTTCTATTCATTGGCCTGGGAATTACTATTTAATTATGATTGGTATATCCTTATGGTTTAATGACACATAATACGGTGACCATGGGTAAAATAATATGTCTTGAATTTGTTTTAAAATACTTCAGTCAACAGGTGCCTGAGTGGCTCAGTTGAGTGGCCAACTCTTGATTTTGGCTCAGGTCATGATCCCAAGGTCATGGGATCGAGCTCCGTGTCACGCTCTGCACTGAGCGTGGAGCCTGCTTAAGATTCTCTCTCTCTCTCTCTCTCTCTCTCTCTCTCTCTCTCTCTCTCTCCCTCTGCTCCTCTCCTGCGCTCATGCACTCTTTCCCTCTAAAATAAAAAAAATTAATAAAATAAAATACATCAGTCAAATGGGGCACCTGGCCGGCTCAGTTGGCAGAGCATGCGCCTCTCGATGTTGGGCTTGCGAGCTTGAGCCCCATATTGGGTGTAGAGATTATTTAAAAATAAAATCTCAATTTAAAAAAATGTCAGGGAAGGGCTCCCAAACTCTGACCATGCTTTTGAGGATTGAATGAGATAGTGGATATAGGTTGCTAGCCCAATGTTGTGAGGATAGAGGGCAGTCAAAATTCATGACCTTTGCTCTCTGTATATCCTGAGAGCAGAGTCCTAGTACCATTCTCATAGCAAATAGCCAGCATTTTTGAGTCTTCATCATATTTTCTGGCTGATGTCGTGCAAATAGTGCTCTTAGATACTATAGGAAGGTAATATAATGTATGGAACTTGGAACTAATGAACACTTACTTCCTTAACTGATATTCTGCATAAGCCTCTATTTCACATTTAGGTTTGCCTTTGGCCTGAAACAGACGGGATTTTTACAAGCAACAGTGGAATTGTAAAGAACATAGAGATAAGGGGCACCTGGGTGGCTCACTCAGTTTAGCGTCCAACTCTTGATTTCAGCTCAGGTCATGATCTCACAGTTGTGAGATCGAACCCCACCTTTGGCTCTGCATTGAGTGTGAGCCTGCTTGGGATTCTCTCTCTCTCTCTCTCTGTCTCTCTCTCTCTGCCCCTCCTCTGCTCGTGCTCTCTCTCTCTCTCTTTCTTTTTCCCTCTCTCAAAATACATAAACATTAAAAAAAGAATATGGAGATGAAATTCTAGAAAAAAGTGAACAGCATCAACAAGAATAAAGCACAAGGAAAGCACAAGGCGTGATGTAAGAGCAGTTCGTGTCCCCTTTGGATGACATTTGCCGGTCCTGCTCACCAGGACGTGGAATACAGCTAGTCCAAGGTGTAGTTCCAGAGATGGATGGTGAACAATGGTCTTATGACACCTGAGTTTGAGCTCAAGATGGATTGCAGTAGGCGAACGGTTACACATTTTAAAAACTTAAGCAGCACACCTAGGTGGGAATGGCAATTTGAAATTCAGATCGCAAGGGGCATCTGATGCCATATGTGTGGCCAACTGAATGCAGGTGGGTCTTAATGTTTATAGGGCTTCAGAACCGCTTGAGGATCTGACTTTAAAATGTGTATGCGACTCCATCATGAAGGTGAAATGTACAATCCAATGTTTATTCCTGATACGCTGTGTTTTCAAGAGGGAGTGGAAAGGTATGAAAATTAAGGTAGTGGTGATGGCTGCATGCCACTGCAGATGTACTAGAAACCACTGACTTGAACACTTTAAATGGGTTAATGGTATGTTATGTGAATCACCTCTCAACAAAGCTGTTTAAAACAGGCACGGGTCAGATTTGGCACACGGGCTGTAGCTGGCTGGTGCTGCTCAAGAGGACTGTCTTTAGTTTCTTTCCTCCATTTGTAAAGATGCCTGAATGAGTGGAGGGGAATCTGTGCATCAGCACATCTGCTACTCACTCCCAGCACACTGGTCGGGAAGCTCTACTGCAGAACACTGGAGCCCCAGAAACTTGGGGTGGCAGGTCCCTGTGTTTTCATGTGACTTATTAAAACCTTGTTTCCAACACAGCTCAGATGGATACTTCCTGCTCCCCGGTCCTATTGTCATGACGTCATCCATTCAGGGAGACCAAGGTGATGCCCTGATGAGGGTGAGAAAGACGATCGAGGACCGTGGTAAGCCACTGTCGGTGTCAAGAACACCATCCCTCACATCAACCCAGCGGGAGACTACAGTGGGGAAGTGGGAGAATCCACAGCCCCTGTGTCTCTCCGGTCCAATTGCGGACTTCTCTGTAGTCCCCACAGGGTGTGGTGCTGCTGTAGCAGGACGACTTTCGTGGGGACCTGGAGCCGATACTGCCCCCAATTGCTCCTTTCTGTCCTGTGACCCCATGACTCTGGGAGCCAGATGGGCATTAACAGAGGGCAAGTTCCATCAGGGCGGCCTTTGTGTTCAAGGCCGTAACCCCTACGTGCACCTGGCACGTAGAAGGCAATCACTATTTCTAAAGTGAATCAATGAGTGAATACCTAAAATCTAGAAGATATTGACTCCACTTATTGACCACAACGTGGGGGAACTAACTACAACATGGTTGGGTGATCTCAAGGATCTGTAATGTAGACTCAGAATATTTTTTTTAAACCATGATGCACACTGTGTCTTAAAAACAAAGTTTCTTGGTTGAGAAACTGTTCTAAAGGTGAAAAAACTCCAGAGGATGTGGGTTAACTTAAAAAATAAACAGACCCACTAAAAGGAGAAAATCACAAACAAGATTATCACAAGGAGTTACGATGAAAACGTCTTGAATCAATAACGAAAACTGCTGACCACTATCCGGAAGGTACACTCCACTGAGCCAACCCACACAGGACTTGAAAGGTTGCATTTGAATTAATTCCTGAGGTTTACTGAACTATTCATCACAAAACACTTTCAAGCCAGGCTCTTTACTGACAAGAGAAGAAAAGCTTCACGGGGACTACAAATGCTGTTTTCTCATTACCACCTTTTCACTGGAGTCATGGAGATTGCTCTCCACATATAGCAGGACTGACTGCTCTCCACCACGACAGCATTAACAACATCAGATATTTGAGGTGTGTATCCATCGGGAAGCTTCAGAGATTCCAAGGTGAAAAAGATGCTGTCATCTATCACCCCATTTCTTCCATGTAGGCTAGTAATGTAGACCTGTAATTACAGATAACAGAAACATTCATGTAAAAGCTTTGTACGCTGTAACAAGGTACGCAGCTCCTCTCTCTGGCCTTAATCTGTAGGTCACTCTAAATCAGTGATTCCCAGCCTGGCCACCATATTTGTCACCTCCGGAGCACTCTGTAAGACTACCCATGCTGCCAGACCCCACCTCACAGCAGCTAAGTCAGGTTCCCTGCAGGTGGGGCCCTGGTCTAGGATTAGAAATGCTGCTCTAAATATAACACTCAATGTCCATTAACCTTTCTCCTAATGGTTGAGAGAGTGAAAGGGGTAGAGTGAGAAAGGAATGTGGTGGCCAACAAATGTCACTGCCCTACTTCCTGGGTCACATCCCAAATGCCATCTGTCCTTTTCTGCAAACTGACTTTCCCACGCATTTCCCATCTCCACTACCTAAATCACACCCAGCATTTACTGCAAGCTCTGGTCCCACAACCTCTCCATTCATTCTTCCCCAACAATTCCCTCAACATGATTTGTTTTCTATTATGGTTGCTCTCAGAGCACTTCAATACCTCCCAAGTAAACTACCTAATTTAGATTTTAATTACATGTGTGTTCCATAGAATTCCTGAATTCTTTCCCTTCAGAAGCACGGTCCATTCCATGAAAAAATAGAACCCTCTATGGCAAAGAATGGTTTTCCCAACACACCCCACGGGATCACGAGCAGCAGCAATAATCACTAGTGGGAGGAGAAGCAGAAACAGACGACAAGAGCTACGTGCAAACGAACTACCTCATGCACATGCTTATGTCTCAGAGGCTTCACCGACAGGGCTCTTCTGCCCAACGGGTCTGATTGGGTGGAAAACTCAACTTCTACTCGGTCTCCTTGGTAAGGCTCAAAACCTAAAACAGCCATGGAGAGAAGTCGAGTTGGAATGTTCTTGGTAATATTATGCTTCACCATTACTTTGACGTTGTAATACCCTAAGATAGTTTCTATTACATTGAAAGCACACTTTGAACCTTTTAAAACAAGTAACCTGTAAGTATTTCTGTCAGAAAGGATGTTTATAACCCTTTATGCGTTGATTTTCTCCCTGGTTTAACAAAGTCCTTTGGAGAAAAGCATCAAGTGGGCATCACAGGGCAATCTCTTTGAGAGCACCATGGGATTTCTTCAAACATTGGTCACATTCACAAGTCTTTCTGGACAGGCAGGGAAGTACATAAGTCAGGGCACAAGTATGAATCCGGCTGCCTCGGCTCAAACCTTGATGCTGCCACTTACTCGGCTTGCAACCTTGGTCAAGTTACTTAACCTGTTTGTACCTTGACTTCGTCTATAAAATGAGAAGCATAATTGTAGTACTTACCACAGAGAGTAAAGGGACAACCGTCAGTACATATAAAACTCACAGAACAATGCCTGGCACATAATCAGCCCAAATACGTGCCACAGCCTAAAAATGGCAAGATTCTTCCAAACTGTCAAGTTGGGAGGACCACCGGGAAATGTGAGACACCCTAGGTTATGTTTACATGAAACATTAACAGGAAAACTCAGCTCAGATGTCTTGTCATACACTGAATGATCCTGTTATAGTACAAATCTATAAGTACTTATCTGTTTAATAGTTTGGTAACCCCTTTTTTTAGTTTTCAATAAACCTTTTTGGCAGCAATGAGCAAAAGAATGAATGTGTGCTTAGGGAAAAATGAGTAATGAATTAATTTTCCAGGAAAGTTGATGAATACATGAACTATGTAATTCATCTGTGCTATGGACTGAATGTTTGTGTCCCCCTAAAATTCTTATGTCGAATCCCTGACCTCCAGTGAGGCTGTATTTGGAGATGGGCCTCTAAGGAAGTAACTAATATTAAATGAGCTCATAAGGAGGGGCGCCTGGCTGGCTCAGTCAGTAAAGCACGTGACTCTTGATCTTGGGGTTGTGAGTTCAAGCCCTGTGTTGGGTGTAGAGATAAATAAAAATAAATAAATAAATAAGCTCATAAGCAAGGGGCCTTAACCCAACAGGATTTGTGTCCTTGTAAGGAGAGACGCTGAGAGCTTGTGCTCTCTCTCTCTCTCTCTCTCTCCCTCACACACACCAAGGAAAGGTCACATGAAGACTTGGTGAACTGAGGGGCACCTGGGTGGCTCAGTCGGTTAAGCGTCTGCCTTCAGCTCAGGTCATGATCTCACAGCTCGTGAGTTCAAGCCCCACATGGGGCTCTGTGCTGACGGCTCACAGCCTGGAGCCTGCTTCAGATTCTGTGTGTCCCTCTCTCTGCCCCTCCCCCACTCATGCTCTGTCTCTCTCTGTCTCACAACAATGAATAAATGTTAAAAATTAAAAAAAAAAAGACTTGGTGAACTGGAAGCTGTAAGCCAGAAACTGTTAAGTCAAAAAGAGTTCTCACCAGAAACCAAATTGGCTGAAACCTCAGTCTTGGATGTCCAGCTTTCAGAACTGTGGGAAAATAAATTTCTATTGTTTAAGTCACTGAGCCTATGGTGCTTTGTTACAGCAGCCCGAGTAGACCAAAACAACATTTGGTCTGTCAACATTTACTCTCCACCACAGGGGCCACAGTGATATCACTATCCATGAGAAAACCAGAGGACTAGATCCCCTGAAGCTTTTACTTTACAACTTAGTAGCTATTTTAAGAAACAGTGCCCAAAGACCACAAGTTAACATGAGAAGTTACAAAAGGTACATTGACATATAATTCTATGATGCATGACTTTTCTTTTATCAAACAACTGCTCTAACATAATTTCAACAATGTTGTATTACAATTTTTCTTAGGTACATTGAGTTTAACAATAGCTGTTAAGATCTTAGGTCCATTAGGAGAAGAACTTCACAAATGATCAAATGATGCCAGATGCTTTAAAGAAGAAAGAGTTAAGTGAATTCCAGTAATGGTTTGATTCCTTCCATCCAAATCATGGAATCAAAGTGAGAGAGAAAATGATCAGTCTCTAATGTCCAAAACTAGTCACAGCTAGACCTCAGTATTATAACTGTAATAATATTATAATATTATACTATGATAATTAGAATTCAATATCATAACTATTAAATGTGGTCTGACACTCACAGCCAGGCCATTTTGCTTTCCTGTTAGACATAAAAAATCTCGTAAGATACAACCTCAGATAAAGTCACCCTGAGACTATGACAAAATGAAACAGAACAAAGCCATTTCATAATTTTGCCTAAGCATGAAAAAAAGCAAGGCTACCGTGCCACCCACAAAATAACCAATCATAGATCGCCCCACTCTCTGACAGCATCCAATTTAGGGTTAACCCTCACTTCCTTACACCCTCCCCCAAATCACCCAACTAAATCTCAAAGCCTATAACAGCTTCTTCCTGATACCCTGTAACTGAGACATGCCATGGTTCCACCATGGTGTGTGTTCTCCCCTCTGAAACAAGTACTAAGCCTAACTTCATTTTGCCTGAAGAGTTTCGACAAAAGTTGTGAAAGTTCTCTCTGGCAGAGGCAAAATGGCTAATGTTAGTACAAATGCTGTTATAAATTCAGTATAAAAGTCCTACACTGGGGTAGCATTATCAACAATAGCCAAGTAATGGAAAGAACCCAAATGCCCACCAACTGATGAATGCATAAAGATGTGGTATATGTACAAGGGAATATTCCTCAGCCATCAAAAAGAATGAAATCTTCCCATTTGCGACAACATGGATGGAGCTAGCACGTATTATGCTAAGTGAAATAAGTCAGTCAGAGAAAGACAGCGTATGATTTCACTCATGTGTGGAATTTAAGAAACCAAACAGATTAACATAGGAGGAGAAAGAGAGGAAAACCATAAAACAGACTCTTAGCTATAGAGAACAAACTGAGAGTTGCTGGAAGGGTAGTGGGCATTAAGGAGGGCACTTGTGATGAGCACTGGGTGTTATATGTAAGTGATGAATCACTAAATTCTCCTGAAACTAATATTACACCATATTTTAACTAACTAGAATTTAAATAAAAATTTGAAACATAAAAAAAGCCCTACACTGGGAATATACTCTTTTGTTTTTGCAGTGTTTTTTTTAGATTAATTTATTTTGAGAGAAAGAGAGCACAAGTCAGGTAGGGACAGAGAGAGGGACAGAGAGAGGGAGAGAGAAAGAATCCCAAGTAGGCTACACACACCAAGCTCCACGCTGAGCCCAACATGGGGCTCAGTCTCACGACCCTGAGATCATGATCTGAGCCGAAATCAAGAGTCAGAGGCTTAAGGGACTGAGCCACCCAGGGGCCCTTATTTTTGCAGTGCTAACATAATTACAAATTTGGAACAAAGTATCACAGTAAACATACTGTTCGTGGAAATTTAAAAAATTGATGGGGGGGCGCCTGGGTGGTTCAGTCAGTTAAGTGTCCGACTTTGGCTCAGGTCATGATCTCGCCATATGTGGGTTTGAGCCCCACGTCGGGCTCTGTGCTGACAGCTCAGAGCCTGGAGCCTGCTTCAGATTCTGTGTCTCCTCTCTCTGCCCCTCCCACACTTGCGCTCTGTCTCTGTCTCTCAATAATAAGTAAACATTAAAAAAAATTTTTTAATAAAAATAAAAAACTGATGGAACAGAAATGTAATTGTAATTGGTTGTGGTGCAAGCATAATTCATACCCGCATCCAAACATCCATGATATTCAACCAACTGAAAGCAAAGCTGTAGTAATCAAAATTTAGAAGACATGTGTGTACGTGTGTATACCTGTGTGTATTTACATATTCAAAATAACAGAACTACAAACCTCTGGGACCAAGTTAATACTGAATACAAAAAGATAATGACTCAGCAGGTCCCTGGCTGGCTCAGTCAGCAGAGGACATGTCTCTTGATCTTGGGGTCATGAGTTCAAGCCCCACCTTGGGGGTAGAGTTTACTTAGTAACAAACAAACAAAAAAAGATAATGACTTAGAATGGTGACTTTTCTCTTATTTCTTACTACTTTCTTGTGTTTCTTATACAGATCAATCAGATTTTAAGCACACTTGAGCCTCTGAAGGACTGTGAAACCAGCCCAACTGTCTTACTATGGTAGTGATTTTGTTTTTTTTTTTTGGAAACGAGTCCTTTTAAGTTTGGTTACAGTCTGTTTAAAACCAGTTGGAAGCCTTTAATAAAAAAATTCAACCAACATAGTGCCAAAATTCAGGTTTGGAAGGTTTTGGAGAATTATATTTACCCACATGAAATTTGCAGGGAGAGAGGTCAAAAATTCCCTCCCCTCAAAAATGGAAGAAGTGAGCAAATTGAACCATCAGAGCTCAACTGCTGTACAAATTTGAAATCAGATGATTATACTTAAGAACATTTCAGAGTGTGGCAAAAATCTTCATATGCAGCTCTTATTTTGTATTGGAGATATTTCTATCCATAGCAGGATGGAAGGAAATTAAGAAAACCTACAAATTTGCCACTGGATCGCAATTTGATGAAACATTCAAATGTTTCTGTTGATGGACTCAGAGACGTTCTCTTTTAGAACTAATTTTGTTTTTGAAAGATGTATTAATACTATTTTAAATGTCCAAACTTAAGACCAATTTGTTAGTCATAGATAAATAACTCAAAAAGCTGATTTAATTTTAATCAATTGTAACACCCCATTTTAGTCTCAAAAAATGACTCAGATTGGGGGTCCCTGGGTGGCTCAGTTGGTTAAGCGTCTGACTCTTGGTTTTGGCTCAGGTCATGGTCTCGCGGTTCATGAGTTTGAGTCCTGAATCAGGCTGTGTGCTGGCAGAATGGAGCCTGCTTGGGATTCTCTCTCTTTCTCTCTCTCTCTCTCTCTCGCTCTCTGCCCTTCCCCTGTTTGCACACACTCTCCCTCTCTCAAAATAAATAAACATTAAAAAAATTTTTTTAATGACTCAGATTGGACAACAGAGGATATGGTCACCCCCTATAGCTATAGCTGAAGGAGAGAGTTGCCCTACAAAAGCTATGGCCTTTGGTAGATGTATAAAGTCATTGCCAAAGTGCAGCCTGGCAATGAGGTATCTAGGGAAATAAATATTCCATCTCCCTGCCCACTCCAGTCTCCTGAATTCAAGCATAAGAATGTCAGAAGCTGAAGGACAGGGTTTTTTAGTGACTATTGGTCACTATAGTGGCATATTGAAACAGGAAGCTACCTCTGACCTGAGTAAGACATTGTACAGTTGGACACTTCAAGGCATGAGGGAAAGTCCAAAAAGGGATAAGAAGGTTACACAGAATTTTTTTTTAATCTTTCAAGTGGGCACTCAAGCCAATATGTTCTGAAAAATAAATAAATAACCTTATTTGTGACCTCAGGTTTCTAACTCAGGTCGCGCTGGTTACATAAGGATATGTAGGATGATATAGGACCATATTAACACATAACCTGAAAAATAAAGGGGAATGAAATCGCAACATTATGCACTTGGTAGGCCCCCCACCCCTGCCCTGAGGGTCTTGAAGGCTCAATTCCATTTTAGCATCCTTCACCAAAATGGTTAAGATTTATTGTTTATTCACATACAAAATACAATCGTGGACCCAATACTGACATTAACTATTTCCCATGAGTAACACTCATGGACCTAAACCCTCAAATCTTGGGTGCATAATGGGGACTGATCACCACCATCCTGTGAGGCAAGTCCAAACAAATGGGATCTTGGGCCCCAAAGCACCCATTAGAGCACCTTGCACTGACACATAAACACATTCAGGCTGTGCCAAGAAGAACACACACTCTCAGCTACTCTCTTTCCTGTCCCACAACGGTCTCCATATATTCACTTCCCACTCACTCCTCAACCTGCTTACCACTCTTTCTGTCACCTATCCCATCTGATTAGAACTGACCGCATCAAGGTTATCCCAAAAGGTTCTCGACAGGAGTAAATCTAGTGTAAATTATGCCCTTCACACAGGACCAGGTTCTATCCCATTTGGATCCTACTGGCACTTACAACCTCATCTCAAACCATTTCACATTCGGGTCATACCACACATAGCCACCACCCTCCCGCCACCCTCTCCTCCTTCCCATCGCAGGCCCCTATTCCCTGACTCCAAATATTTTCCCCAGCTGGCTCCTTCTTCAGGTCTCAACTCAAGTATCACTTCCTCAGCAAGGCCTTCCCTAAATTGCTGTGTATAGCAAACCCCACCACACCGTACCCTCCTGTTGTACTATTACAGCACCTAGTTCAAGTCCTAGACGGTAAAGAACAACCTGGAACTCTCTCTCTTTTTTGGGGGGTGGGGGTTACTTGCTGATTGCCTGCGATCTAGCTCATTAGAATGCAAATATTAGGAAAATAGGACGTGGAACAGAGCCAGACGTTCAAATATTTACTCTGTTGCGTGAACATCAAGAAGAGAATACACACTGATTTCCCATTGTGTGGGACCAAAAACTTTCACTCAATTTTTCCTTTTTTTAGATTCCCATTATGCTTTTAAATTGGAATTGTCTTTTGCCATTTTCATTGGGTTTCATAATCACATCAACAGCAGCTGTTTTGACAATTCTAACCATGACTGATTAGGTGCTCAGGTCTTTTTAATCTACCCCCTTTCTTACCCTAGAGAAGTCTATTATTCTGATTCACTTGATTTATTTTGTAGCAATAAATCCCCTCACCCATGATTTGGGTCCCGGCCTGTATTTATGCCTCAGGGCCCTGGTTCCATCAGTCCTTCCTGCTCTCTCCTGCACTTTCAATCAATCCCTTTGGCATTACAAACATGTTCAAGTGTTTCCCATATTGAGAAGAATTCCGCTAGCAAGGGCTACTACTGTTGGCAGTGACTTCCAGTTGGCATGGTTATATGAACCAGGAAGTTGACTTTGGAGCTTAGCAATCACAGGGGCCTTTTCTCTTAGAATTGGGTATTTCTAACTAAACTTGTCTTAAAATCCTAGCTGCCACCAGATAATCATCTTTGGGGATTTCCATGGTTACCAACTAAGGTCAAGTCCTGGCTTTTTTTTTTTTATTTTTTTAATTTTTTTTTTTCCAACGTTTATTTTTTTTGGGACAGAGAGAGACAGAGCATGAACGGGGGAGGGGCAGAGAGAGAGGGAGACACAGAATCGGAAACAGGCTCCAGGCTCTGAGCCATCAGCCCAGAGCCTGACGCGGGGCTCGAACTCACGGACCGCGAGATCATGACCTGGCTGAAGTCGGACGCTTAACCGACTGCGCCACCCAGGCGCCCCAAGTCCTGGCTTTTTAATCCAAGAAAAATCAAATGGAAAGATGCAGTGTGGCTGAACTAACTTCCCCTTTTGTGTTCAAGCTAAACAGCATCTGGTTGGGCTTAAACAGGTACAAAATTTTTACTTGTATTCATCTTTCAAAACCCAGCCTGGCAGGGGGTTGCAGGGCTGTGGAGCCCAGCTGGGAAAGCATCTCACCCAGGCAGCCTTCCCCAACTCTCCCTGTAGCAGTCATTTTCTCTCCTCTGCTCAGTAGTGTTGTTTTCATCATGTTCTTTTTTTTAATGTTTTATTTATTTTTGAGAGCAAGAGAGAGACAGAGTGTGAGTGGGGAGGGGCAGAGAGAGGGAGACACAGAATCCGAAGCAGGCTCTAGGCTCCGAGCTGTCAGCACAGAGCCAGACGAGGGGCTCGAACCCACGAATTGTGAGATTATGACCTGAGCTGAAGTCTGACACTCAACCGACGAGCCACCCAGGCGCCCCTCATCATGTTCTTTTAATGTATCCACATGTCTATCTCTTCCAGTTAGACTGTGAGCTCTTTGTAGGCGTGGTTTAATAAAGTCTTACTTATCTTGGTCTTGCCGATACCAAGCACTCTATCATGTGCTGAGTTAAACTCAAATAACTTAAACAAATTAACAAATTACAGCTTTAGGCATAAAACAACAAAATGTTGGGGCGCTCAGTCGGTTAAGCGCCTGACTTCGGTTCAGGTCATGATCTCACGGTTCGTGGGTTCGGGCCCTGCTTCAGGCTCTGTGCTGACAGCTCGGAGCCTGGAGCCTGCTTCAGATGCTGTGTCTCCCGCTCTCTCTGCCCCTTCCCCGCTCACGCTCTCTCTGTCTCTCAAAAATGAATAAACATTACAAAAAATTTTTAAAAACAACAAATTGTTATACCTGATAATTACCAAATAGAATTCAACAAAAGTACACACACACACACGGAAAATGCTAAAGGAGGTTATCAAGAGGACGTGACCACGAGTTGACCCATGAGCTGGACCCCAGGTGGCTGGAGGCTCTTCATCACCCCCCCCCCCCGCCCCCGTCTTTGGAACGTTATGTTCTGCCCACCACCCCCACAGCTGGAGGACATAGCATTTAGAGATCAAGGTTTTGCTGAGACCACCTGGACAGTGTATGTAACAATGCAATTAAGGCATCAATGTAAATTTTTAAGATTCTGGCAGGTGGGTGCAGAGATCTATTCACTTGGTGTCCACCCAAGACACGCCTTGTATGTCAGTTCCCTTGCTTATTACACTGGCCACCTACCAATTGGGAGGGGTTTGCCTGTTTCTTTGATCTCTCCTTGCCCTCCATGTACAGGGGCCAGTTTGCAAGCCAACAGAAAGGTACAAGGCTATCTCCAAATTTATTTTAAAGCATTTAAAATATTTTTCAAAAAAGAGCATCCCTTAATGTTTTTCTGTTAGATTATAAATTCTATGCCTATATGAATGGAAAAATTACAAAAACACTAGCTGTTGCATCTAATAAAATGGTAACAAATGGCAGCATGAATTCTTAAGAACATTAGGTATCTGTCCCTTGTTGCACGTTATCTTCAACTCCAAAGGTCGATCTCAAGCATTAAAGAGCCTCTGATTGGAGCCAAGAATGCTAGAGAAGTAGTTCTAATGTGAAAATCGTCTTGCCAAGTAGCGTGTTTGAAATTTGACGCTGGAAATGATGCCTATAACCATCTGCAAATCCAATCTATAAAATGAAACAATAGATAAAACCTAATATTAAATTTTAAAAGATGTAAATTGTACCTTTACAAACAACATCTAGTGAGAAGTAAGTTGTATGATCAATGTAGTCAGCCCCTTCCTCTGCAGAGGTAATAGAGGCAAATGAAACTCTGGCGTAGGAGTTGGACATTCCATTGCCATGGCAACTATCACAGAGAGCAACCACCTGAGAAATAAAGAAACAATTACTGCAAACATAACACAAATTTAAAAAGCAGAAACACACTTCAATCATTGTCATTCAAGAAGTGGTTTAAACAAACAACTATAACAGTGGTGAATAGATTTCACCTGACAAACATATGATAGACATGAGATGATGATAAAATAATGAGTGAGCTTTATATCTTTCATTACTTTATTTTTTACAGAAGTTTGCAAAAATTGAGCAGAAATTTCCCATACATTCCTCTCCTCCATTCTTAGTTTGCCCTATTACTAGAATCTTGCATTTGTTTGATTGGTACATTGGTTCAATTGATGACCCAATATCGACACAGTATATTTAATTAAAGACCATTGTTTAAATTTTTTTAACACTTATTCACCTTTGAGAGACAGAGTGAGACAGTGCGAGCGGGGGAGGGACAGAGAGAGAGGGAGACACAGAATCAGAAGCAGGCTCCAGGCTCCAAGATGTCAGCACAGAGCCTGACATGGGACTTGAACCCACGAACCATGATACCATGACTTGAGCCAAAGTTGGACACTTAACCAACTGAGCCACCCAGGCACCCCTTAAGTTCATTGTTTAAATGAGGGCGCACTCTTTGTGTTGTTCTGTCATATATTTTTTTAATGTTTACTTATTCTTGAGAGAGGCAGAGCATGCGTGCAGGAGGGGCAGAGAGAAAGAGAGACAGACAGACAGAATCTGAAGCAGACTCCAGGCTCTGAGCTGTCAGCACAGAGCCCAACCTGGGGCTCGAACTCACGAACTGCGAGATCATGACCTGAGCCGAAGTCAAAGGCCTAACCGACTGAGCTACCCAGGAGCCCCATGTCATATATTTTTAAAATGTGTCTAAAAACACAATTTGTGTACCAACTAGGTTTAATGCACTGATGGTACTAGATTTGAAGGTAAAAGATATACTGTTCCTGCCCTCCAGCAAGTCACAATCAAAGGGGAGTAAAAGACAAAAATCACTAATTCAGTGCAAGTTGTGACAAATGGTAAAACCAAGTGCAAATGCTGGCTGCTGCGAATTCCCAGCAGGGAGGGAATTTCAGACTGAAAGAATATAGGACAACAGGGTGCCTGTCTAGCTCAGTCATGATCTTGGAGTTGTGAGTTCGAGCCCCACATGCATGTAGAGATTATTTAAATAAATTTTAGGGGCACCTGAGTGGCTTAGTAGGTTAAGTATCTGACTATTTGTTTTGGCTCAGGTCATGATCTCACGGTTTGTGAGTTTGAGCCCCACGTTGGGCTCCATGCTGACAGTGTGGACCCGCTTCAGATTCTCTCTCTCCCTCTCTCTCTCTCCCCCTCCCCTGCTCACTCTCTCTGTCTCTCTCTCTCTCTCTCAAAAATAAATCAATCAATAAACTTAAAAAAAAATTTAATAAATTTTAAAAACTTAAAAAGAAGAATATAGGACAACTTCCTGGAGAGAGTGGGATTTGATATAAGCTGTGAGAAAAGAGAAAGATTTTTACCTGGCAAATGTGTGTAGGGTTGAGGACAGGGGCAGGGAAATGACAAGGGAGGAGAGACAACACATCTCAATGTAGAAGAACAAGGAAGAAAACTAAAAGATTCCAGATCAGTGCCCTCAGAGGGAGAGAGCATGAGATAAAGTTGGGAAGATAATGGGGGAAGGGGGAAGCTCTAAAAAGACAAACAGAGCTGCCTGGGTGGCTTAGTCTGTTAAGCATCTGACTTTGGCTCAGGTCATGATCTCCCAGTTCGTGAGTTCAAGCCCTTCGTTGGGCTCTGTGCTGACACCTCAGGGCCTGGAGCCTGCTTTGGACTCTATGTCTCCCTCTCTCTCTGCCCCTCCCCCACTCGTGCTCTGTCTCTCAGAAATAAACAACAGATTAAAAAAATTTTTAAAAACAGTCTTGGAGGAAATACTGGCAAAACGTTCATATGATAAATTTCCTAACAAAGCTCTAATTTCCATAACGTACAAACAGCTCTGATGCTCCTACTAGAAATAGCTCTAAGAAAAAAAAAATGTTGTACTCTCCCCAACACTTAAAGAAATGCAAAATAAAATTATTAGACTGCCTTTTTTTAAAGATTGGAAAAGATTTCGAAGATTGGAATATTTCCAACCCTGTCAATATTGGCAAACAGGCATTTTCACAGCCTGCTGTTGACAGTGCCAATTGGTACAATAAAGCTGAAGCATAATTTGACAGTTATCTATTAAAATGGTAAATGTCTACATTGAGGTGATGACTGCATGACTCTGTACAATTTACTAAAAATGTCATCGAACTATGTCCTTAAAAATGGAGACTCTTGGGGTGCCCGGGTGGCTCAATCAGTTGAGTGTCAAACTCTTGATTTTAGCTCAAGTCATGATCCCAGAGTCATGGGATCAAGCCCCAAGTTGGGCTCTGCCCTGACCATGGAGCCTGCTTAGTGCTTAGAATTCTCTCTCTCTCCTCTCTCTCTCTCTCTCTCTCTCTCTCTCAAAATAAATAAACTTAAAAAAATAAAGTGCATGTCTGTTCACCTAGCAATTACATTTCAGCAAAATCAAAAATCCTTTACTTGGGTGAGAAAAGGAAGTTGCAGTATAATAATCTAGACTCTAATAATTATTATTGTTAAATAGTTTTAGTGCTGAAGAATAGATATACAATTTCTACTTTGATAAATAGAAAGCACTACAAAGATAGGAACAAGTGTACCACACAACACAGTGAATTGGACTTCAAATTCCACTCTACCTCTGCCATGCCAGGTCACTTTAGAGAGGCTGAATAAACAGAAGCAAGATTGAAATCCCCCCAGGAATAAAGATGGCCCCCAAACTCATACTAATCTTACTTTGATCGCTTTCCATCCATATGTTTTCTCTTCTTCCACAATGGCAGTGACTTTTTGTCCCACGTTCAGAAACACACTGTCAGTCACAACATCACTACTGAAGTAGATCAAGTCATCAATCAAGCCGTGGTCCTTACAGATCTTTGTCACAGCTCCCTGCACAGTTTTTAATGTGGTGTCACCTAAGAGAGGGGTAAACAAAATGTTTCATTAATCAGTCTCCAAAGTAAGTACCCATGAGAAGTAAAGCCTTCCAGGGGAAGATGTGGTAGACAATGATCTAGCTACAGAAATAAGCTGGACTTAGTTTGAGATGCAGAGGGGCACAGTGATTAAGTGTTTGGGAGGCAGAATGCTCATGTTAAAAGGTTGGTTCCACCATTTCTCTGTAAGGCACAGCAGCCCAATGCACTTGGCAGTGGAGCTTTGCCATAGAGGGCACTGGGTCTGGGACTCTTTGGCTGTGAACACAGTTCTTCCCTTTACCATCTGTGTAACCCTGGGCACATTTCTTAACCTCTCTGAATTTGTTTTCATCTGTAAAACCAGGGCATTCTTTTTTTTTTTTTAATTTTTTTTTCAACGTTTTTATTTATTTTTGGGACAGACAGAGACAGAGCATGAACGGGGGAGGGGCAGAGAGAGAGGGAGACACAGAATCGGAAACAGGCTCCAGACTCCGAGCCATCAGCCCAGAGCCTGACGCGGGGCTCGAACTCACGGACCGTGAGATCGTGACCTGGCTGAAGTCGGACGCTTAACCGACTGCGCCACCCAGGCGCCCCAAACCAGGGCATTCTTAATGTCTGCCCGAGAGAATAGATCTTAAATGTCCTCACCACCCACCCACCCACACACACACACACACACAGGCACAAAGGATAACTATGTAAGGTGATGGATGTGTTCATGAACCTTATT